>NC_139615.1:31823526-32440049 GCF_964270895.1 Podarcis filfolensis
TAACCCAATTCCTGTCCTTGCAGGGAGAAAGAGAGTTGCCTCAGAGGGCTACCACAGCTTCACATATTAATCTGCTCCTGGAGCAGGAATTCCTAACCTAGGCCAAGCTTTACCTCAGAACAACCACCGGGAGCGACTTGAAAACAATCAAAAAAACAAGAGGGGAGGGAGGGCGCGACCAGCCACCCCCCAGAAGGAAACTACTAGGTAGTCAGGAGGACCCAAAACGTCCGGTATCCAGGCTTCGCTGTGCAAACAACCACTCCACACTGGAGCACACATTTGCCACTGTTTTCTGAGCAAAAGGCAGGCTTCGAAAATTTAAAGAGCGGTTTCCCATTTTCAAGTTGCTTAGGGGGGGCGTCCAGTCTCGCTGCTTCTGCCCCGGAGCCGATTTGCGACTCGGCGGGTGTTAAAGTGCTTCCTGTCGGCATCCGCGGCAACCCAAGGCTCCACACCAAGGTCTGCCTAGCCAGCAGGCAGCAGTTTTGAGGAGGCGAGATGGACCACGGTCGCCTTCCTCAAGTGTGCGAGGGGGGTAGGGCTGCTTTGGAAGTGCATGGCGCAACACCGAAAGGCGTCCCTCCGCTTCACGAGGTGCTGGTAATCCCAGGATTGCATGCCTTGATCACCTTTGTGCTTATCTAGCAGGGGGTCCTTGCTGTCTGGTCTCCTAACTCCCCCCCCCCCACTGCTTTGGGAAATGGCAGGCAGGCACAGCCGCTCCTGCAGTTGCTAACCGCTACCACAAGACGGCGCTGTCCATATTGCTGAAGCCAGGCTCCGCCCTCAACTTCCAGTAGCTGCTGTTGGTTAACCAGGATTCTTTGCCATTTGCATCCACTTGCCGCCTGCTAGGAAGAAGGAAGAAGAAAAGGAGCCCATTAGAAGTCAGGGTTAACAGTTTGGTGAGGGGAGAAGCATCTGGAGCCACTACCAATTCATGTTTCAAAGGCAGGGCATGTTTTGATTCACCCCTCGGAAGCAGGGAACTAGGTTGTTGAAGGGATGCAACCTATGGTGTGTGTGTGTAGTCTATATGCTTACAAGAAACGTGTACCAAAAAAGGATGAATCCCGCAATCTGTATATAGATGCAAATCAAGGAAGACTACATGTTTAATTTTAATTTTGCATCCTCTGCTCTGCTTCTATAAATGGCAAGGAGACTCGAGTTCCACTTCCTCACAACAGGACACTTTGCTTCACCAACCATGGTTAACTCCTGGTTTGCTAAATAAACCACAGCTTACATGAACCATGGGTTGGCGTTTATGTAAAAACCTGGCCATAGGCTCCACGGAGGAAGAAACAACAGGAAGCAAAGGAGGAAGCACCTGAAGAAGCGCGCCTGATGAAGAATGTTGTTATCCTCCATCACCCGACGCCGGTCTCGCTGCAACTGCTCGATTCGCCGCTTCTGCGACTCTGCGGCCTGCACATTTCCCTCTTCTAGGTACCTGGAGAAGTGGGGAGGAGAAGGGCGCCAAACCCAGTCGTATTCATTTCCTTTTCATATCAAAAACTTGTGTGTGCACGTCTATGGGGTGTAAATGGCAGCCACAATATGCAGGAAAGCTTACGATGGCCTTGCATTTTTTATGTTCGCTCATTTCCCTAATTTTTGTGTATATCAACTTTAGCATGGATGCTGCAAAAACGGGGATTTCTATGAACAGAAGCTGCCTTGAACACCTTACCAGCAGAAAAGTAGGCTATCTGAAACAAAAGAAGAAAAGACAGTCCCCAATGGCTTTCCTGCCCTCACCTTTGGTCAGGTCTCAGGCGTGTATCTGTGGAGGGAAGGAGACGCTTGAGCTCCGGCGTTAACTCGTTGAGCTCCAAGGCAAACTGAGTGAAACCATAGTTCTTCTCGAAGTCTCGAGGCATGGGGTCTGGAAGTGGCAGGGGAGACAAAGGCAGAGAGAGAAAGATTTCAGAAGATCAGGTGCCCACCACCCACTTACTCTGACAGGTTGATCCTACCTAAATCTCTCAAAAGCTGTGGATTGTATTGGTTGTTGGTCATGCAAAGTGGCCTGAGATGAGAGTGGGGACCGGTTGCTGAATTTACATAGGCCTGCCCAAAAGAAGGTGCTTCTTGCTAGAATAAGCACCGTTTTCACTAATGTTTGCTTTGTTGCTTTGTGGCCCAGAGTTAGATGAACAGAATTTGTTTTTATTTTCTGCCTGCCTCAAAGGTTGTATCCCACGTTCTTAAAGTCAAGCACTATCACATAACAGCGGCCCTGGTCTGTTGCATATTTATGTTCCCACATTCATCCTCGAAGGCATGTTAAGCAAGGCAACCTTTCTCGTTTCCTTAGAATGGGGTATGCTGATTGCTAGACAAGCAAATAGGTCTGAGATGTGGGAGGGGATTAGGACAAAAGCTGCTGATGTCACAAAGGATTCTATGCCTCCCAGAAGAACAGGAAGACTTCTTTCTTGCAGTTCCTTTCTGTTATGGACCAGTGCAATAAATCATTTGTTCCTATGCAGTTCTTATGGGATGAGGGTGTTAAAACTGGGAGCTCTCTCTGGGAAAGGTCCCCAAGCAAAGTCTATTACTTTCCTCGCCTCCTCAGATTCCAGGATATCACTCCCACTCAGACGGCAAAAGTGGTTCAGGAAAAGATGGGCAAACAGATTCACAGATGCATGGAAGAATGCTATACATGATACAAATCCATTTGATGGTGGCTCTTGCACAGTTCCCATTCCTTTCAGTAGGGCTTCCCCAGGAGAACACCTTAGTGATTTGCGCTCCATGGGTCAGATCAGCTGCCTATCCTTAACGGCCCCCAAATTATGTCGCCAAAGATGTCTGCTTCATGGTAGGGGAGCCTTTGGCTACTTGGACCTTACCCAGCAACAAACCCTCCCACACCTTTAGAAGCCAAATTTACATGTACTTCCGAGGTTCAACAACAATAGCTAGAAATTTGATAAATTTGATCTCTGGTTTCAAACTAAGACCAAACACCACCCGCATCGGAAATCCAGGTTCCACGAGTTTCCACAAAGAACTGTGGAACTGTTGCATTCACAGAACTGTAGCATTTCAGAACGGACTCATCAACCTTTGTGGGGCAAGACCTACAGGCGCACCAGTAACTGCCAGTTTCCCCCATTGCCCCGGTGCAAGCAGTTCCTTACTGGGCCTCCAGATGCACTTGCCAACAGGGGCCACGCCGCGATACAACCCGTCGTGCCACTTCCCGAAGAGCCGGTGGATAACCTTGCCGCTATGGCTGAAAATGGCGCCCTGCACCTCGTTGACCCCGGAACCCCAGTACCGCGCCTGCCAGAGAGGGGAGGGTGCGGTTAGAGCAGGGAGGAGGGCTCCACACAATCAGGTGTCAATGCAGGCAGGAACAGGGTGGGATGAATAGGGCTGGAAGGAGAGATTGAAGGGTGGGAGGGCAGGGAGAAACCTGGGAGTAAAAGGGAGTGAA
This sequence comes from Podarcis filfolensis, assembly GCF_964270895.1. Classification (NCBI taxonomy): domain Eukaryota; kingdom Metazoa; phylum Chordata; class Lepidosauria; order Squamata; family Lacertidae; genus Podarcis; species Podarcis filfolensis. The sequence continues at coordinate 31,826,984 of NC_139615.1, forward strand.
TCAATTTAGGGGTCAGGCATTGGTGTAAGAATTAAAAGGGCTCCAGAGCGGGGAGGGGAATTTCAGGATGGTTAGAGAGGCCTGGTTTGCACTTTAAACCATAGTTAAGCTTAGGTAAAGGTAAAGGGACCCCTGACCATTAGGTCCAGTCGTGGCCGACTCTGGGGTTGCGGCGCTCATCTCGCTTTATTGGCCGGGGGAGCCGGCGTACAGCTTCCGGGTCATGTGGCCAGCATGATTAAGCCACTTCTGGCGAACCAGAGCAGCACACGGAAATGCCGTTTACCTTCCCGCTGGAGTGGTACCTATTTATCTACTTGCACTTTGATGTGCTTTCAAACTGCTAGGTTGGCAGGAGCAGGGACAGAGCAACGGGAGCTCACCCCATTGCAGCGATTCAAACCGCCGACCTTCTGATTGGCAAGCCCTAGGCTCAGTGGTTTAACCCACAGTGCCACCCGTGTCCCATAGCTAAGCTTAACCATGATTTAAAGGTGGACCATGCAGCATGCTGGTGCATAGATGCAAATTGTGGCCACTTTACACCTTCCCTGCTTCTGCAGTGCCAAGAGCCAAGCTATGGTTTGGATTAGCATCACTTACAAACCTGGGCTCATGGTTTGTTTTCTCTTCAAACAACCAAGGTTTTCTTATTTAGTTTACTGCTCACGGTTTGTTTGCAGGAAACAAACCAAAAGCCCCAGTTCAAACCTAATGCTAAGCCAAACCATAGGTTAAATCTCAGCAATGTGGCAGCAGAAGGAGTGAAGCAGCTGTTATCTTTGCCATATGCACCACCAAGCTGCTTCTTCATCTTTAAACCATGGTTAAGGTTAACCAAGGTTTAAAGTGATCTCTGAATGCTGCCACAGAGTGAAGAATCTCCAGTAACAGGGGGCAGGGAGAGAAGGAGGAAAGAGACTGAAAGCTCAAAAAAGATGGAGTGAGGAGTGCAGAATGAAGACACTGTGCAGCAGGAGTGAGGCAGTCCAAGGGAAAGAACCCAGGTACCACAAGATGTGCCAGGATAGAGGGAGAGGCACCAGAGGGCAGGGCTGTAGCTCTGTGGCCCATGTTCAATCCTGGGTATCTCCAGGTTTGGCTGAGAAAGACCAACGCCCCAAACCCCATGAAGTCATTGCCAGTCCAAATGTAGACAAGACTGAGCTGGGATGGGCAAGAGTGCCTGACTCAGTATAACACAGCTTTGAATGTTCAAATTCAGATGCCAGAGGCTGGGTTCAGAGCCAAGATGGGTGGGATTTGATTGAAGGTACCAGAGGAAGGGGCAAGCACAGATCAGAAGGAGCAGGGGGGTGAGGGAAGAACGCAGACAAAACAGTCCGGGGTCAGAACCTACCTTGCAGAAGGTGATCTTACAGTGGTAGGTGCTGTCTCTCGTGTTCCGGATCAGCACCTCGCCGTAGTGCTCGATCCAGCGCTGGCCACTCAAGATATTGTGGATGCAGGAAGTCACCTTGTTCCATTCGTAGTGATCCCCAAACCTTTCGTTGGGAGAAAGAAAGAAAGGGGGATCCAGGGTCTGGAGGTGGGTGGGAAATCCACCAAGGATCAAAGGGGCAGGAAACAGGATGGGCAACTCACCTGGGAAGCTGGACGTTCACTGTACCCACGGGGATTATCTCCAAGGATTTGCCCCAGAATTTATTTTTCCACTTCATGTCTAAGGAAAACAAAATATTGGGGGGGGGATAGAGAGAAATATGAAAAGTGAGGTCACACTAATTATGTCTTTGGGAGGTAAACCAAATTGTGAAGTGGGGTGGTGACTGCAGCACAGATTATGAGCCTACTCTAAAGGCATTCTTCTAGGACAGTGTTTCCCAAACTTGGGTCTCCAGCTTTTTTTGAACTACAATTCCCATCATCCTCGACCACTGGTCCTGCTAGCTATGGATGATGGGAGATGTAGTCCGAAAACAGATGGACACCCAAGTTTGGGAAACACTGTTCTAAGGAAGAGAGAGAGAGAGAGAGAGAAAGAAAGAAAGAAAGAAAGAAAGAAAGAAAGAAAGAAAGAAAAAGAATCCAATGCTATGGCCAATGGTATCTGCAAGTTGACTTTTCTGACAGAGCCCATCCTGGCCTCCTATTGTCAAATGCAAAGAGGTTTTTGCTTGAGTCCATGTGTGGGGAATCTTCAGCCCTCCAGATCTTCCTGAACTACAACAGCCATAATCCCCTATTAAGCAGGGCCAAGATGTAGTTCAGCAAAATAAGGAGGGTCACAGGTTCCCCACACATGCTTTTGTTTATCAGTGAGGAAGGGACACATGCTCAGAAAACACTCTTTTATGTTCAAGAGCTGACCCCCCAAATGTTTTAAAATCTGATTTGGCACGGAACTCTGTTGACAACCTGGAATGGTCTTTTTGACCCAATAAACAAAGCACACACTTTCTCCCCACCCCCACAGAGAGCTCCTGGGTGCTATTTTCTTTTCCCCCTGCACACTCCTTCCAGGCATGTATTTGCTTTTACCTTGAAGCCTCACCTTGCCAGAATACGAAGTTGTCAGACTCTGCGTGGCAAGCCGAAACAGGAGGATGGTGGCAGACCTGCAGTTTGTGGGGGGGGGGCAGGAGGAAGATAATAAGCCATCAGCGTTTCAGGGGTGGGCACCTTCAAAACGTATGCCATTTCCCAAAAAAGGAACTGTTTATTCTTTCTTTCTGCCCACTTAAATTTCAGAGAAATTGGCGAAAATTCAGGTCATGACAGCACTCTTAAATTGGGGTTTGTGGTTTAACAGGATTTAAGGAATACAAATGTTCTCTGGATTGCACATTAAACATCCAGAGCAACAGATTTAATTTGTGTACCCACACCTGTATACTCTGCATCCAATGTGCTCCCATCGTAGGTTTAAGAAGGACTGTACACATGATGATAGCCACAATCCATATCTATCCTTGAGTTTCTGAGGAAATTCTGCATTAGGATGCATTCCCGCCCTCCACCCCCAAACCAGCGTGGATCTAAATTGAGGAAGAAAGAAAAAACTAGCTGCGTTTTAAGCTGGTAATATGTATGCAGCCTTAGGCCTTAGGTGGGCCTAAACACCTGGCATAAGTTACCTCACAGGATTCTTGTGAGGATAAAAACGGGGTGGGCATTTGTATGTTCCTTGAAGGAAGTGCCTGGCAAATAAAAATTCAATTGAAAAATCCTGGGCCCAGTGAACTGCTGCCGATGGAAACCACAATCTCTCTGTAGGTTTTATTTCAACTCCTGATAGCCCCAGGTAAAGGTAAAGATAAAGGTACCCCTGCCCGTACGGGCCAGTCTTGCCAGACTCTAGGGTTGTGCGCTCATCTCACTCTATAGGCTGGGAGCCAGAGCTGTCCGCAGACACTTCCGGGTCACGTGGCCAGCATGACAAGCTGCATCTGGCGAGCCAGCACAGCACACAGAACGCCGTTTACCTTCCCGCTGGTAAGCGGTCCCTATTTATCTACTTGCACTTAGGGGTGCTTTCGAACTGCTAGGTTGGCAGGCGCTGGGACCCAACGACGGGAGCGCACCCCGCCGCGGGGATTCGAAACGCCGACCATGCGATCGGCAAGTCCTAGGCGCTGAGGTTTTACCCACAGCGCCACCCGCGTCCCTTCCTGATAGCCCCAAGTGGCTATCAAAGATGCTCACAAAATATCCTCAAAATAAAAGATCACATCCCAGTTTGGTGTCGGGAACAGAAATAACACGGCACCCCATATGGTGCCATGATTATTCCAAGTGGCATTTTCTGCCCTCACCCTTCCTTCTCCGTGTTCTCTGCCTACTAGGCAGCACTGTCTACTGAGGACCTCTGAGGGACCTCAGCCCAAGATGGAGCCCCAAGTCTTCAATTCTGAGTCAGCGCCAGGATACAAAGGGCTTGGTCCACACTTCCACTTGCCCCATGTCTAGAAAGCCCGGGTCCAATCTGTTTCCCACTTCTCTTGTTCCTTCTAGACATGGGTCTGAGCAGTTTTGCCTTTCCCCCAGCCACTTTCCCTTGGAAAACACATTCTTCAGCGCTAAATCAGAGCAAATGTCAATCTGGAGAAAACTCAATTGACATTTGCTCTGATTTGGCAGGTTTTCCCTGGGGGCAAGCGGAAGTTTGGATGAGCCCTAATTTATTTTTGTCCTACTCATGCTCCTCTCTCAGCACCATTCATCCTCTCCTTCCCTCCTAAGCTAAAAAAGCAAAGTCCTGATCCCTTTCGCTACTCCGTGAGAAACACTAGCCCAACCCCTCTGGACCTGTAAGCCTGAGGCACCTGCCATATTGCTTGGCGGATGAGTGCTCCCCTCATTTCTCAACTACCCTGCCTGCCTGCCCCCCTCCCTCTGCTCTCTCCAGCTCCTTACCTGTTCACTTATGAAACGAAAGCCCTTGTCTGGCCGGATGCACTCGTACGTTTCTCCAAGCACAGGGTTGAACGGCTTGCTGCCGGCACGGTAGTACGTTGAGGCATAAGCCGATACAGCGAAGGCAGCCATGCAGATCTATGGGAAGGGAAGGGAAGGGAGATAAACATTAGGGGCGGAGAATGGTGGGGGTGGGGGACAACACATAACCAGCTGAGAAAATACTATGATTGTAAAGGCCAAGGGAAAGGACGACCACTGAGTTAAAGCTGACCAAAAGTCCAGAGGTAGTAGCCTTATTATCAATTTACGATGGGGTAGAAGGTTTGCAGGCTATGAAGGAACTCGCTCACAAATTTATCGACAGCTGCGCAAATTATGATAGCTGGGCAGGGGAAAGCAGAATATAAAATGGAAGAGTGGTATAGAGAGGTGTGGGATATAGCTATTAATGACAAATTAACATGTGCCATTAAGGTAAGACAGCAAATATGCAGGAGAAATTATTTTGAGGAGATGTGGAAGGTGTTTGTAGGATTTGTACTGTTACAATGTAAAGGGGTCAAACCATCGCAAGAGGTGTTGAAATTTTGGGAGGTTGGAAAGTTATAGTGGAACGGTCTCGGTGGTTATTTATTTATGATTATTATTTTGTCTAAATAAATAAATAAATAAATTCTTTAAAAATATTAATAAGTCCCGCCCCCCCAAAGGGAAAGGACAACGATGTTCTGCCAATCTCACTGCAGACTTTGCCTTTCCAAAGGGGATGGGTTCAATCTCAGGCCAAGTAAGAAGATTCAGGCCAAAGGGATAAAAGAACCTCAGGTCCAGAGGCCAAATGCAGGCCTTCGATCTGGCCCTCAGGACTCTCTCTGGGCCACACCTGTCGCTGCCCCCGATTTGCGCCTGCCTTGAAGCCTTTTATATTTGGCCTGCCTGGAATGTGATCTCCAACTCTCTTTTTTTCCACCAAGAGCTGGTCACCCACACACGGATGACCTTCTCGCCTGACCAACACAACCCCTGTTCCAAGATGGCGGCCTGGTTAAGGCGATAAAGAGGGCGAGGCCATATACCAGTCTTTCACAGGGGTCCAGGTTGCGGCTGGCCGCATCCAGCAGGGCACTGTACTCAAGTTCTTCGCAGAGGCGCTGCAGCGTGTTGAGCGGCTCGTTCAGCTGAACCGGCATGGAGACCTTGGAGAGATCCTTGCCGATGTTGTTGCGGAGGATGTTCCAGACGCTGACGTCGCTGGCGTGGACATGGGAGGCCGGGAGGCAGTTCCGTCGGATGATCCCAGGACCCGGCCCGGGGAGGTACAAAGGGAGAGGCACTGGCAGGCTGAGGCTCAAATCAGAGGTGTCTCCAACACAGGGCATGGCGCCTGGGCCTGTAGCGAGGGGACAGAAGCAGCTCCTGTCAGGTCTTAAAAGAAACCCTACGCCTGGCTGTGAAACTGAGAGGCAAGACCCGGGGATGGCTGAAGAAACATATTTACTGTTGTTGCTCTTCGGAGTACGAAACCCCTGCTTCGGGACATTTAATCTCTTCAGAGCCAGGAAACACCCTGTTTTGCAAACCTGAATTCAAAAACCCAGTTTTGTCTCTGCAGTGATTCGTGACAAAGAGCTTGCCTCCTCCTTGTCTGACTCATTGCGGTGCTTCCACCACCTCTTCCTGCGCACTTGAGATTAGGAGCCAGAAATCAGTCTCCTCCAGGCAGGGACTTTAGATATTCCCCCTCTGTCTAGTTTGCCCATGACGTGGGTGTATGAGGCTTCTTTTACAAGAAGCACAGCCCCAAACTCTGAGGGCCGCCCCCCACTCCCTGCAAAGAAGCTGAACATGGCCCATTTTATACACAATTTCCGCACAAAGAGCGCTTGTGAACTACATGACCCAAATTTGTATTTGTGTGTGTTTAATTTGAATTCAATTGCATTGTCTTTCTTTACTGTTGTGTTACTGAACTAGATGTTGCTGCTAAGATAAATAAAAATTTCAAAAATATTAAATGTCTAGCATTTTGCTTCCAGGAGCGGTCAGTCAGATGCTTCTATGAAGGTCCCAGAAAGGCTAAGGATGCAATACTTTTTCCTTGCTGTGCTGAATGCCAGCTTCTGATATTCAGAAGTATAGTGGCTCTGAATATGGAAGCTCCACTAAGTGGATAACAGTTAGGGATAGACAAACACACACAAATCCTCCAGGGGTTTGTTCTTTCGCTTTTAAAGCCATCTAACCTAGCAGCTAAGGGACGCGGGTGGCGCTGTGGGTTAAACCACAGAGCCTAGGACTTGCCGATAAGAAGGTCGGTGGTTCGAATCCCCATGACGGGGTGAGCTCCCGTTGCTCGGTCCCTGCTCCTGCCAACCTAGCAGTTCAAAAGCACGTCAAAGTGCAAGTAGATAAATAGGTACCACTCTGGCAGGAAGGTAAACAGTATTTCCGTGCGCTGCTCTGGTTTGTCAGAAGCGGCTTAGTCATGCTGGCCACATGACCCGGAAGCTGTACGCCGGCTCCCTCGGCCAATAAAGCGAGATGAGCGCCGCAACCCAAGAGTCGGCCATGACTGGACCTAATGGTCAGGGGTCCCTCTACCTTTACTTAACCTAGCAGCTAATGCCACACCTTGTGATAGTGCAGGAGTGGGAAGTTTGCAGCCCCCTGACTTGCTTTGTGACAGTGGGAAGGAGCATGACAGGGAAGGAGGAAGGCAAGACGGGGACAAATTAGGGTGCTGGGAAGGGAAGGGAGAGTCAAAATGGGCGGAGCAATGGGAAAAGAAGCAGGGGGAGGAAGCCCCCTCTGCTAGTGATCAGATCAGACCTCAGGCAAGAGGGATCTGTGTGCGCTCCCCACCCACCCTTAGCAACCCACGGGTTGTGGAGGAAGAGGGAGGGAGAGAGAAAGCGGTGGCTGAGAAAAAGAAAGCAAGAAATGGGGCTGGGGCTGGGGCTGGGGCTGGGGCAGGGGCAGGGGCAGGGGAAGAAAAGGGGTCCCACACACTTTCAGCTCTGGCTCCACCCAATTCTAGCATCACCCCATCCTGCTCCCAGTTATCCCCTAGGAATGTTGCTCTCCACAGCCCCACACCCCTGTGGAAGTGAAATCCAAAATGTCAATCATTTGTTATGTCAATGGTTCCCCCCCCCCTTGGTGCCTATTCCAGCTCTTGTGCTATTACTATTTTGTATAACTTGCTCTGGGAGGTCAGCATATACTCGGGGACGGCAGGCGACATTTATAAAAAGGATGGATTACCTCCAGCTCCTTGTTCTTTAGTGCCCTCCAGATGTTGTTCGCCTACAACTCCCATCAGCCCCAACGAGCAAGGACATTTGTCGAGGATGATGGGAGTTGTAGTCCACAGGTTCCCTGGCCCTGATTTATCCCCTCCCCTAGTCGCGGCTCTGTTCTGTAGCTCCTCCTCTGCAAGCACACCCACCCTGATCACCTCCAGGAACAAGTACCTTTGAGACAACGCCCTGGTCCTCCCGCCATGTCTGTGGCTTCCTCCAAGATGCTGTTAGTCACCTCGCTGATGCAGGACTCGTCGTCTGTGGCCTGGAGGAGCAACAGAGGTTACACAGGCCAAGGGAAGTGGTGGGCTTGCCAGGAAAGAGGAATGACGGGGAAGAGGAGGAGGTGGCTGTGTTGAGTTTAAATGGAATCAGAGGCAGGACAAAAGGCTAGGACTTAGGCAAGGGGCATGGAATCCAATGCAACTTTCCTGTGTGGGCAAGGTGGACGGAGGCGGATCTTATATAAAAAGGCCCAGCAAAAATCCAACAGGGACGCTTTTGGAAAATGGCGTCAGGGTGGACCGACAGCACAGATTTAGTCAGCGCAATCTCCATTCTCCTTCCCAATCAAGTTTCAAAGCAGGAGTGGTGAGCCTTTGTCCCTCCAGATGTTGCTGTACTACAACTCCCATCATCCCATGCTTGATGGGGGCTGATGGGAATTGTAGTCCAGCAACACCTGGAGGAACAAAGGTTCCTCACTTTAAAGGAAGAGGCTGCTGGGAAGTCCCTGAGCCTTATGTACTTTTGGCCCTATAGTGAAAATTTGGCCCTGAAATTCATCCCCAGCAAAATGACTGAACCTGGAAGCCAGAGAGGATATGTGGGAAGCAAAGGCTGCTTCTCCCGTGAAGTGTAGGATAGAAGGAGAGACAGAGGACAAAGATGAGAGAAAGATTTCACAGGATCCTCCAGGTCCACATTGCAGAGATGGTAAGGGCTGTGACACAGAACTCTTTGAAGCAATCAAAAGAAGAAGCCACGAGTTGAGGCCTTGGACATCAAAGGAACAGCAAGTTGGAAAAGTCCAGCCATCTCCTCAGATGCCTTCAAGACTCATGGGAAGAGCTGCATGCAAGCAGGGGATTGTGAAATTCAATACCATAGTGCTCCTGAGTCTCTCAATTTGAAGCAGGCACCTAGAGTTGTGTCCGAAAGAGAAAAGGTGGTAGAAAAGCAGGAGGAGGAGGAGGAGAGGCCTAAGAGAACACGTTGCAGAACTGGGCTAGGCCTTGACCTTCTACTAGGAAGAGGGAGCGAAGAGAAAGAGACTGAACATAAAAGATCTGGGCAGATGTATATGAGGAGCTGGGGTGGGAATGGGCCACTGGGGGGGATTGGGGGGGACAGCAGCTGCTAGGCGGGGGGGAGTGGCTTTGCTGCTGGCTAATTCACAAAAGGACGAGAGAGAGAGAAAAAAAACGACAGTGAAGACACAGCAACAAAAATGTAATTCTATTTGTTTGTTTTTTGTTTGTTTTTTAAAACTTACACGGATATGGAGCGTGTGACACAAGATCTGAAAAGCTGGATTAAAATCTAAATACAATTTATTTACCATTCCCACTGCTTTTTTAAAAAGAAATGCTGCCAAGGCCTATCTTTTAAAAAATGAATCACTCACCAACAGTTGTTTATAAGAATATGAGCTCAGATGTGCAGGAAGTTAATTGGGCAACATTATAGTGCATTTTCTTGTGGTTGCTGGTTATTTTTTTCTTTCTTTTTTAAAATAATTTTTATTAGTTTTCCATTAAAAACAAATCAAATCCAATCGTAATCCAAATCAAGGAAAAAAGCACACAAAAAAATCAAATTACAATCCAAATTATTGTGGGAGGCAGCCATTTCCCACAGCAGGAAGCAGGAAGTCCTATTTAAAGGTTGCTGGTTATTTTTGCAGGCATCAGCAGGTAGAGACACTGACCGTATTCACACTTACCTTTCCTTCACTTTTTCCAGGCACAGCCTGCTCTTTAAAGCTCTGTGTCCAAGCATTTTTCATGCTCCAGAGCTTTCCCGACAAAAACCTGCTCTTTAGGGCTCAACCAGAGCAAACGTCCATCTGCAGAAACACCGAACCGACGTTTGCTCTGATTGAGTGCTAAAGGGTGGGTTTTCTACTGAAACAACCACTCTCTCCTAACGGCCTGTAAGAACACCTTGCAATTAATCTGCAGCAGGGAAGATTATGCTGGGATCAGCTATAATTTCACCTGTTGATGTGTGTCACCATAAATGATGGGTTTTGACCATTTGCTCTCAATTACCACAATCATTTTGTTTATTTATATGGGGAACCCGTGCACCTCCAGATGATGGAAGCTGTAGCCCGGGAACAACTAGTGGGCCACAGATTCCTGTTTTAAAGACTCTCCCCCACAAATGGCTATATCCACCAACCTCATTCTCAGATGAGCTGGCCGACAGGAAAACCTCGCAGGCATCGAAGAACTCCGTGTGCGAGTCGGAGAGAGACACGATGCTGCGATTGGAGAGCTGCTGCTCCTGACCTTTAACCAACAGGGCATCTGGCTAGAGGGCAGAAAAAGAAAAAAAATGTTGCCAAGAGATCCAGTCAAAGGCAATTATGGGGTTACAGCGCTCATCTAGCTTTTAGGCCAAGGGAGCCGGCTTTGTCCACAGACAGCTTTCCGGGTCGTGTGGCCAGCATGACTAAGCCGCTTCTGGCACAACGGGACACCATGTCGGAAATAAGAGCGCACGGAAACGTTTACCTTCCCGCTGCAGCAGTACCTATTTATCTCCTTGCACTGGTGTGCTTTCGAACTGCTAGGTTGGCAGGAGCTGGGACAGAGCAACAGGAGCTCACCCCGCTGTGGGGATTCGAACCACCGACCTTCTGATCGGCAAGCCCAAGAGGCTCAGTGGTTTAGACCACAGCACCACCCACATCCCTTAACCTGAAAGTATCACGGCCAATAGTTGTGGATGAACCTCACCTCCCTCACCTCCCATGAATCTCTCTATAGTCCTTTTTAAAAATCTAACATCCAGCCTAATGGCCAGAGTCACAACCTGTTAAGTAATTAAGTAATAAAAGTAACCGCTTTTAGTGGTTTGGAAGGGATCAGCCTGCCTTAGGGACTCAGGAGTTTGTCTGGTCTGTTTATTTTGCAGTGGATCAGCCCAATCCATCACTCCTGAACTTGCTTCCAAATTGGACTCCAAAGGCTCATCCGCACATGAATTGCATAGTTTAAATGCAGGCTTTTTTTTCTTTCCGAAAAGTTACACGCAACACAACGGAACAGATCTATGACCAATCACCAGTGAAACTCAAAACAGGATGGAATATGGCTGCTCAGTTCATCTCTGGGTTTGCCTGGAGCTCTTTGCAATACTCTCTGATCAGGTTAAGAGCCTGCAGCAGCCTTTGCCAACCTGGTGCCCTCCAGTCGTTTTGGACTAAGACTCCTATCAGCCCCAGCTAGCATGTAGCGGCACATGTTTTCTCTGCTGTAAAAAAAAGGACAGCTTACCTCATCAGGGTTAAATGAGGCAAAGGAGTCCAGGGTTGTGTCCGAGGAGATGGAGAGAGAATGGAAACGGCGTATACATTCCATATTGTCCAGTGTCTGCAGAGAAGCCAGGAGGGGGGAAAGGAGGAATTTAGAGAGGGCCGCGGAATATAGATAAAGAAATTGCCATGTAGAGCATCATAGACCAGGCAATGCTTAAATTTCTCAAACGTGAGGTACCAGCGCTTAAAACCACCAGAAAGATACGGAACCCCTCCAGACTGGGGTTTGTTTGTTTTTGTGGGTGTATCCTGCAACATGTCATCGATGCAATAATAGTAATATCTATTATCTACAGGTGGCGACCATTTTAGGTGCGTCCTATTGACGTGCAATCGCCAATGCGTAGGTCTTTTTGGACCTGGAAGGAGGCAGAACAGGGCTTATACAGTCTCCACTGATGCATTTGGGGGCTGCGAATTTTATCACATCACTGTCATTTGGAAGGGCACTCTTGCAATATAGCGCAACAAAAGTGAGGCAAAAATTAAATAAATTAAGTGGCATGTTTGTGGTGCACTATTTGACAGGGCTTCAGCACGCACAGATTGGAAACAAAAGCAGTATGCCTGCCCCCAAAATGTTCGCATTGAAAACGGGACCGCTTATACCTGCCCCAACACCATTGTGAGCCCAAATCCATCATGAATGCACAACTAAAAAGAGACATCTGTGGAGCCCCATATTCTCTATGACTTGGGCATATACTTAAATCAAAGATGGAAAACTTCTTTTGGTCAAGGTTTGCATTCCCCCAGAAGGGCTGGGGTGCGTGTGTGCCCAAAGCCACCTGAAGAAATGGGGGCAGAGACAGTCAGACTCCCTTTACCTGCCTGAAATTAAGTTCATGCTCTTGACTTTATATATTCTGTATTTTTCGCTCCAAAGAGGCACCTGATCATAAGATGCACCTAGTTTTTAGAGGGGGAGTGCAAGAAAAAAAATATTTTTAAAGGGAGCGCTGAGCAGAGCCTGTATGCATCCCAGGCTCTGCTCAGCACTCCCTTTCACGAGCCACATGGAGCGCGTGTGTGGCACTTGCAGGCTTTTCCCCAGGGGGGAGAAAAGACCCCAAGAGCCACACACACGCTCCACGTGGCTCGTGAAAGGGGAGCGCGGCTCTTGGGGGCTTTTCTACGAGGTGGGAGAAGGACAGCCCCTCAGTGACAGGCTGCCCTTCTCCCACCTCATAGAAAAGCCCGCAAGAGCCGCGCGGAGCATGTGTGCTGCTCTTGGGGGCTTTTCCCGCCTGCATTCGCTCCATAAGACGCACACACATTTCCTTTTACTTTTTAGGAGGGAAAAAGTACATCTTATGGAGCGAAAAATACGGTACTGTACACTGATTGATCTATTCTGTGCCAATGCTGCAGTATTCTGCATATGTTGGGTTGTTGTTTTTTTGGTATAAGCATCTAACATTTTTTTAAAAAAGTAGTAATAATTCTATACCAGCAAAGTTTTAAAACCAGCAATTGGCGAGCGTGCCAGAGGACAGTGGGAGGAGCCTTACCCCGGCTGCTGCCATGCCGATGCCACCCCCACGACCACCCTGTGCGGAAGACATAGTGGAGCGTTGCAGATCGAGCGTCCGCTGCAGTTCTTGGAGACGGTCTCGCTCCGCCGTCAGCACGGCCAGCACGCTACTGAGGGAGCCATGAACTGGCAAAGGAGGAAAGCAAATGGCAAAGCAGATCCCATCATTCATAAGGAACCAGACATTCAGTAAGGACTCCAGAATCCTTGAATGATCAACTTTTGTTTTTAAAGGAAGGAGTTTCTAGCCCTTAAGGCCACCTTGACCAATTTGAAAACAAATGTATATAACACCCAATGAAAACTCAAGAAGTGGAGTGAAGTGTGTGAGCAGAATTGGGGAACAAGGCGCGCGCGCGCGTGTGTGTGTATGTGTGTGTATTTATATATATATATATATATATATATATATATATATATATATATATATATATAAAAAATAATAATAATAATAAATTTTATTTATACCCCACCCTCCCTGGCCAGAGCCGGGCTCAGGACGACTAACACTAGTAAAATCACAGTAAAAACATAATAGGAAAAGAAAAAACCCAATTTAAAATACAGGTTAAAACGCTATTTAAAATGCAGCCTCATTTTGAAAGTAGCCCATAGATACACTCCCCTTGTTCTGCAGAAGCTGAACTAGTTATGTAAAACAAGAACATTTCTGCGATTTATGCAGGACACAAAATCCAGCTTTCCTTTGTACAGAATCTGGGTTGCTTCAGTCACAACGCTGTGATTTATCGCGGCAAAGAATAGGTTTGTGGACATGGGGGGAATTAACCCCCCTCAAAAAAAGGAACAAGCCCATAAAACAATCTTTCCTTCCAATCTCTCTCATGCTCCTGCTCTGTCGACCTTCGAAATCAGCACATCCCTCTCCACCCACAACAAAAATAACAAATATAGGTAAAGTAGGACTGTCATTCCTGAGCGTTGCGAACAACAATAGCCAACACCTGCCACAAGCTGACCTTTCTGTGCTAAAATCCAGAAACTTCTCTGCAGCTGGCTGTATTCCGGAGGGACGCTAAAGATGGCTTGGTTCTGACAGGATTCCAAATATCTTGAAAGGTTGGGTACAGAGCCATGCAGGCGCCCCACCTGCAGGCGACAAAACACTTCTGGTTTAGACACCCAAGTAGAACATTTCCCCCATCGCACCCTCTCCCCTTTCATATTACTTAAAAGCAGTGCTTTTTTTTCCCTGCGGGGATGCAGGGGTACGCATACCCCAAACATTTTGTAAATCTCTGTACTTTTGTCCACTTACTGTATTTATTTTCCCCAATATGAACTATAAAGTGGTGATTTTCTTGAGTCAAAATGAGAGTACACCTAAACATTTTAAAAGCACTGCTTAAAAGGCCTTTCTCCTCTGTCCCAGAAAAGGATTGCTCTCTCAATAACAGCAAGACAATGCAAAATGCCACCCTCCACTTTCTAAGCTAGACACAAACCCTCTCACACACCCCATATCACAGTGATGGCCAATCTTGGCCCTCCAGCTGTTTTTGGGACTACAACTCCCATCATCCCTAGCTAACAGGACCAGCAGTCAGGGATGATGCGAATTGTAGTCCCAAAACAGCTGAAGGGCCAAGTTTGGCCATCACTGCTATATCAGAACAGACAACCCCAGTCCCAAGCCAGCTCACCCTGCCTATCGTGTCATCTTTTGCAAAACTCTGAGTGCACCAGATGCGAGTGGATCTCTTCCCTTTCCTGGGTCTCTCCGTGCCCGCTGAGGTCTGTAAGAAAATCAAGAAAGAGTCTCCTGCCACAGCTGCCATCGAAAGTTTATTCAGTGTCAGAGAACTCAAAGCAGGAATTCCTCAATTTGGCAGATGTTGTAAGAGTGGGTACATAACCATGCAAATCTGTTCTAAGCCCATGGTTTCTACATTACTGAAATGGCAAGAAAGCAACTCCAGAGCCAGTGGCAACTGCACTGTAGGGGGTTGGGCTAGATGCCTTACAAATCTATTATTATTATTATTATTATTATTATTATTATTATTATTATTATGCTCTATACCCGGAGGACTCAGGGTGGTTCACAGCACAAAATCAAAATATAAAACCACAAAATATATAATTGAAACGAAAACAACAACCCAACAACCCAAATAACAGAATCTACAATTCTATTATTCCACAGGACGGCTTACAATATAGAAACACAAAAATACATAATATGATAACAAACAAAAGCAATTAAAAAACGCACACAGTTTAAAAGGCCATAGATTGTTTAAACAGCCAAAGGTCTGGGAGAAGTGGAATGTTTTTGCCTGGCGCCTAAAGATATGTAATGAAGGCGCCAGGAGAGCTTCCCTGGAGAGAGCATTCCACAAGTGGGGAGCCACTGCAGAAAAGGCCCTGTTCTCAGGCTGCCACCCTCTGGACCTCTCGTGGAGGAAGGGCCTCAGGTGAGGATGACTTGTTGCCATCGCCGCTCTACATACCTGACTATTGGAGATGAGGGGAGCAGATGGAATGCGGTGCAGGGTCTCCAAACTCTGCAGCATCCGGTTGAGCTCTTGAAGTTTCCCCTGACATTCAGAGAGTTCTGAGGAAAAAGAAACCAAATTTTTGCACTCGGAAAGAGCACGCATGGGCGATGTCTGCAGATTTAACATGGCAGAAACAGGCCAGGGAGTCAGGAGGCGGGACTTCCTGTCTGTTGAATACATCGGTTCTTTGGTCAGTGAGCATTTGGAAGACAGCGCATACTATATCATGGCAGCACTGTAGAGCAGGAGTCGGCAAACTACAGTCCGCGGGTCAGATCCGACCGATTTTCCCTCAGGATCCGGCCTGCTGACGGTCCGTGGATCGTGTGGATTCTGTTTGTTACATTTTTTTCTGCACCGCCATTTTTTGGGGGTGCCATTTCCCCTCTCCCTCTCACACACCACGGCGCCTCCTCCCTCCTCCTCCTGGCTTCTCCCTGCCCTGCGTAGAGGAGGAAGGGGGCTGGGATGAGCTGGCTGGGCGCCATTTTGGGCAGAGCCTCTCTGGAGCCAGCCCACCCTTGCGCCGGCAGCACCACAGGTAGGCAGGGGGAGGGGAGGGGCTGGGGGGGAGAGAGAAGCCCCCTCCGCCGTGTGTGTGTATGTGCGTGTGTGTGCATGCAGTCCGGCCCACCACAAGGTCTGGGGGACGGTGAACCGGCCCCCTCCCAAAAAAGTTTGCTGACCCCTGCTGTGGAGACATTGGGTGGGTGGCTTGCACTTTGAGCATAGTTTGGAAGCCAAATTCCCACAAAGAACTACAGCATGCACAGACTCTCTGACCCACAGGCTGCCCCTTCATTCTGGCTTATAACGGTCACTGATTCCCGCCCCCCTCCAACTACTTAGCCCACTTCTGATCTGCTGACCCTCCCCCCAGGGAAAAGCCTTCTTACTGGAAAGGTGCTAGAAGGAGAGAGAGAGATCAATGGAATAGGAAAGGGTTCCCCAGCAGCAGCAAATGCAGATGTCAAGAAGCTTGACGGTGCTTCAGAAAGAGTGCTGGCTTAGAAGAGCAGAGGAGAGGGAGCTGGGAATGGTGGAAGGCGAAAGGGTAATTGTTCTAGGCAAGCGGTAAGAAGATCCCATCTCACCTGCTGAGCACCTGTCCAGGCCTTTGCTGTCGCTCAGCCAAGAATTCACCTTGTCTCGGGGGCCGGCCAGGGAAGACAAGGCAGGGGCACTCTCGGACATCAGAATGCGGTGCCGTGAGCTGCAGGCCTGCAGGAAGGAGGCAAGAAGATGTGGGCCGAACGGAAGCTAAGAGCAAAGGATTGTGGGAGGCGTGTCCATTTTGCAGGCCACAGCTGTGAGCTTTTAGCCTCTTGTTCACCAGGAAGCTCTCCCTGGGACCCGGGCACAAAGCTGAACAGCAGAGGCAAAGTCATTTTAGGATTTCAACACCCCTTTTCTCTATAAATCAAGAGGTGAAACCAGCTAAGTGCCAATACTTTAAACTCTTTTACAAAGACACATAAAGTGGTGTTGGAGAACTCGCAGCTCTTTAGTCATCCTAGGGGTAGGGACCTTTGAGATGCTATTGGACTCTCAACTCCCACAGGCCTCAAGCAGTATGGCTAGCTAGTATTGGAAGCTGGAAATGTACAACAACATCTGGAGATGTACAAATTCAGTTATACACACAGCCGACGCAATTTAGCAGCTGAATGTTACAAATGTATTTGCTAGATGTACTTAACATTTCCACGGGAACCACCAAAGCTTAACTTTGGCCTATAAAGCAACTCTTTCCTGCCAGAGCTATGTAAGGGCCCCTCCAGACTGGTTTGGGGTTTTTTTGGCAGGTCTATTCAGCAATATGCCACTGATACAAAAATAGTGCATCCTTCCAGAATGATACAGCATTATTGCCCTCCAGTGGGCAGCTCTTGCGCTGTAGCACAACAAAAGTGGCACAAAAAAAAGACTGCTGTAACATTCCTTTCATTTGAAAAATGACAGGATTTCAGCAGGAAGTTACGAGACGTGCACCGATTGGAAACGAAGTGGTGTGTCTGCCCCAGAACTGTTGCAGGTACAAACAGCATTGAAAGCAGGATCTACGTGTAACCCGCTGATGCCATCATGTGCACAAACTGTCATGAATGTGTAATAAAGAAGGCATCTGGAGTCCGGGCCCCAAGTCTCTTCTTCCTGCATATGACTAAGGGGAAAGAACCAAGGAGGGACACTGGAGTCCCCTGTCCATTCACCCCACCATCATTCCATATGCATGTCCCTTCCCATCCATCTTGCGCAACACAAAAAGTTCTTTCCCCCCACCCTTTCCACCAACTCACCTGTGTAGGATGTGAGGCTCTTCCACCATGGCTACTTGTCAGGTACTGCCTTTGGGAGGCATCCAACTTCTGCACTTGGCGGTGTGAGCAGAGCTTGGCCACCCAGTTATTGAAGAGTTCCTGGGATTTAATCTAGAAGGAAGGAACCGTTAGGAGCACAAAGGTGGGCGGTGGGAATTAAGATACCTGTCCAAGTAGAGGTTTACACTGATGTCTGAAATCTGAACCCAAGAGCTGATAGGGTCCTGAGCGCAGCTGATCCTCAACCTAAACCGTGGAGATTTGCAGCCATCGGATTCAAAATATCTCAGTTTTCATTATTGAGGAGAGCAAGATGCTTGTTCTCCTACAAATTAAAGCTGCCTAGATTTCTTTTCAGATCTTTTTATTAGGTTTTTAAATACATAACAATTTTTCAACATAACAAAGAATTATGTAGTGTAATAATTAAAGCTTCCCCCTTTTTTTCTTTTTAAAGGCAAACGCAGACAAAGACCTTGTCAGCATTGTTCCACTCAGACTACAGAATCCACAAAACAATCCGGTCCACAATCAAAGCATCGTGAAAGTCCGCAGGCGAGGGCTCCAAGCTTGTAGCAAACAGATCTGACGATACCACTGATATATACCATGTTCAGCTTCCTGCATGTTTTAGGAACTGCTAGGAAAACGTGCACTGAAAGCTAAACCCAGTGAATGGCAATGGATGTCTACCTAGCTTGGTTTGCTACAGCTGGGGAGAAACCTTTCCCCACACTCTACATGCCCACAGAATCCTCCTGGTTATGGGCCCTGGTGTTCATGCATTAGCTTGGATTTGAACCCAGAGCAACAATGCAAGCCAAACCAATAGGACAAGCCTTCTCTTTTTTACATGATACCCTGACCCAGAGAACCACAAAGGTAGTTACATTCATGCAGAGCTTTCCAACCCTAGATGATACACAGTGCCTATCGAATGCCTTGCGAGTCAAACATTTTGGCTCCCGAACGCTGCAAACCCAGAAGACAGTGTTCCGGTTTGCGAACCTTCTTTGGAACCCGAACGTCTGATGCGGCTTCCATGGCTTCCGATTGGCTGCAGGAGCTTCCTGCAGCCAATCGGAAGCCGCACCTTGGTTTCTGAACATTTTGGAAGTCAAACGGACTTCCGGAACTGATTCCGTTTGACTTCCAAGGTACCACTGTACACATTACTGTGCCGCGTACTGTTATCTTCGTTTCCCAGTAAACCTTTGTTCATCCAGAACAAGAGGCAAGCAAACTGAAACTTCCTTTCAGGTGTCATTTGCCAGATCAGGACTTTCAGCTTTCGCATCCTCAGGCTAACGCTCCCATTTCCTGGATTGGGAAAATCAAGGCCCAACAACCTCTTCAAGGCTAAATGATGGGTTGGCATTTGACCTTTCCCATTCACTCACCCAGTCTTCCTTTTCCAGTTTTCCATCTGGTTTCTCTTCAGACCGTATAAATCTTTTGCCTTTTTTCCATTTCAGTTCCTTATGCTTTTCTGTCCCATCCTGTCCTGTTACCACAACCACAACCACAACCCCGCAACCTGCATGAGGTTCCTCTTTTGCACGCCTTACCTTGAGATGATATATGTTCTCTTCTGTGTCCAGATCTACACGCTGCGCCTTCTTGTTGACCGACATGACAGACAGGCGGACGTCAACAGAGCCGTGAAGCTTCCCCTTCAAGACCTGGGAGGGAGGGTGAAATGGTGAAATGAATACTGACCCAGCCCTTTGAGCTCTGCTCTATGAATCTCATTGATCTCTGACGTCCCCCTTTGGCCACTTCTGCTCTTCGATTCCCGTGAGTCCCCACCTCATCGAAACCCAGGCATCCCAGGCTCCCTACCCTGTACTCACATCTTGGCGTGTGGTGGCATATTTCAAAATCCCATCTTCCAAAACAAAATAGCGCTTTGAGAAAGAGAAGGGGAGAAAGAAAAGAAAGAAGTCACAAATATCCGTGTGGTCAAAAAACCATCTGAGGCACAAGAAAAATATCCACCCTTTTCACACATATACCCTTTGCCCCAGTCCAGAGAACCGTGAGAGGAACAGGAGATTGAGCAGAAGAAGTGGCCTACATAGGAATGAATCTTACGGGGTTCACGTGAGTTATTGTGAATGTGGGATGAGTTAGTTTGACACATTGGTTTTCCTACAGCACTGTAAGCTGCAAGAGATCCACTCTGGTCCCAGGTTGATTGAACCTACATTCCAAAGGCCTGGAAGGGACCACAGTTTAGAACCACAGGAAGTCTGGCATCACACTAGAACAGGAGTACCAACCGCACCCACAACCAGCAATTCCCAATACACACACGGGGCTCTCAAATCTCTCACCTTGTGCCAGCCCTTCAGGGGCCATTTCCGCTTCTTCAACAGGTAGCCTTCCTGCCTCTCTGGCTCCTGAATGACCCCGCTCTGGATCCGCAGCTCATCCACCACCTCCCAGCTTTCGGAACCCTAGAATATTTTTTTAAAAAAACAACAACATTAGACAGAAGGGATAGGGTGTTCTCCCAGAGGGAAAACTGGTTGAAGTTTTACACTGCAGTCCAAAGGCTTTGATTAAAGGACATACCCATTGGTTAACCTTTAGGCCACACCCACTGACCTGAATGCCCCTCCCACCAACCTCTGGGATGTGTGTAGATTGTTTATGCGGTTCCTCCAGGAGTGGCCGGCAGCTCCCACCAGCCCAGCCAGTATGGCCAATGGACAGGGATGATGGGTGTTGGGAGATCAACAACATCTGGAGGGTCTCAGGCTACCCGCTCTTGGTCAGAGGGGAGACATCTCACCTGCCGAGCAATGCTGTGCTTGGAAGACACAGTGCTGTTGGAGCGAGAGGGGGGCGGAGCCCTCTTGGGAGAAGATGGGTCCTTCTCATGGCTACCCATTCCTGTGCAGTCCGTCTCTTTGGCCAATGCCCTCTCTGGATGCCAAGGAAGGGTCAGAGATGCCGCTCTCGGTCAGAACCTTGCCCTCCTTTCCTGAGCATCACATTCAGAAGGGCAGCTGAGAAGACAGACCAAAAAACAAGGCTCAACATCCTTATTACAGTTCAGCACAAGGAAAAGCAGAGAGAACCGGGGATTTCCACAGAGGAACGCTTTTAAAAAGCGAGGAAGACCAACAAAACAACCATTATCTTGGATGAAAGGAAGACAACGAATGATTACATTTCCAAACAACTACTCGTTCTTTCGTTTTGGGAAATAAAACGTGAGTTTGGATGTTCTTTCATTTCTGCATTTCTATGTTTGATTGGTTGCAAAATGTGAACTTTCTTCCCTTCATTTCATTTCACTTTTAATTTGCATACTGCCTTTCTCTATTACAGTGGTACCTCGGGTTAAGAACATAATTCGTTCTGGAGGTCTGTTCGTAACCTGAAACTGTTCTTAACCTGAGGTACCACTTTAGCTAATGGAGCCTGCTGCCACCACGCAATTTCTGTTCTCATACTGAAGCAAAGTTCTTAACCCGAGGTACTATTTCTGCGTTAGCGGAGTCTATAACCTGAAGCATCTGTAACCCGAGGTGCCACTGTACTATACACACGGTGGTTTGCAGCAACAAAATATACAACAAAGTATCTTGTAACACAAAAAGTCATAATAAAGCATAGCTTTAAAATGAAATGACTTATATAAAATAAAGTAATATTCAATAATCTATTAGAATAGGACACAATAAAATTAACTCTTATCAGCAAACAATAACTAAACAGAAATACCGTCTTCCTCCTCCCCCAGTTGCAGGATTTAGCAAACAAACCCTAGACCAAGACACACTCAGGAAAGGAGAAGGACAGAGGGGAGAAATATATTTTAAAGGAGAGAGGTTATAATCCATTGCTGTGACTGATTTCCCACAATCCTCTCATTAGCTGGATGCCACCTCCTTTCTATGATGAGCCTGGCTTCCAGAACGTCATCTCTGCAGCTAACCCTTTTATCAGTCTCACCTGCTTGTCCCACAAGACTCTTTGAGCGGCTGCAGCTGCTGCTTTGGATAAACTGTTCACCTGCACCTATTTTCCATCTCTCCTCCCTTGGCAAACAGGTTCTCCCTTTGCAGCCTGCTCCTAGGCAAGTCTAACTAGATGCAAGCCCCACAGAAATCAATGGGAAATACTTGCAAGAAAAAGAAATGTGTGCCTTACATCACTCGCTCGGATTTGACACAGGGTTCTGTGTCAAAGTACTCCTGCGGCCCACTTGTTCTGAGACGTTGGACCCGCCTTGGTTTAGAGCATACTGAAAGCACAGGCTTCCCTCAAAGAATCCTGGGAGCAACCTTAAAAAACTAAAGCTCCCAGGATTATTTGTGGTAAGCCATATGTGGTGTGGACGTGACCTGGGCCAGCCAATGGGGATCTCTATGGAGAGCCTAAATGTGTATATCTGGGTAGCTGGTTACACTCTGAGCAGCAAATCCGTGCCTACAAAAATCAGATTTTACACACCGATTGTGTTTGCTGGACTGAGATGAGCTGCAAGGGGAAAGTGCCAGGAAACTCACAGTTCAAAACTTACCACTGCTGTGAACTTGACTCATTAAATGGGCTTAATAAACAACTATCTGACTTTTAGAAGACTTCTGAAGGCAGTCCTGTTTAGGGAAGCTTTTAATGTTTGGTGTTTTATCGTGTTTTTAATATTCTGTTGAGAGCCGCCAATAGTGGCTGGGAAAACCCAGCCAGATGGGTGAGATATAAATAATTTATTATTATTATTATTATTATTATTATTAGTATTATTATTATTATTTATTATTATTATTATTACTATTACTATTATTATTATTCTCAATCTCCCCTCC
This sequence comes from Podarcis filfolensis, assembly GCF_964270895.1. Lineage (NCBI taxonomy): Eukaryota > Metazoa > Chordata > Lepidosauria > Squamata > Lacertidae > Podarcis > Podarcis filfolensis. The sequence continues at coordinate 31,849,413 of NC_139615.1, forward strand.
ACATCCCACCTTGTTCAACCAATCCTGACCTGCGTATATGCATCACATTTTGCTGTTTTATAATTTGCCAGACTGAGCTCCTTGGGGAGGAAGGTCAGGATAGAAATTTAATAAGCAAATAAATAACCAAATAAAATGAGGTGTTAGGGAAAAATTTCCCTCCCCTTCCAACCCCCCACCAAAAGTTATCCTCCCTTGTAGCTGGTCATATTCCTGCCCCCCCCCCTAGTCTGCAGCCACATAAACACAGCTGCCACTCACCCATTTCTCATTCTCCTTCTGTCACTATATATACTGTGCCTCGCCCCAAACCTCCAAATTTAGCAACTACTGGAAAAAAAACAAAAAATGCCCCACTCTCAGCAACAATCTGGATCTGAACACGCTGAGCAGAGTCAATGCAAAACGAAGCCCGTTTGCAAACATGTTGAATTGATTTGCGTAATTGTGTTTGCATGAAGAAAAGAGAGTCTCTCGCTTAGCACTAAATCTGAGGTTTCCTGAGAGCGGCTCCTCACAACACTACCTGAAAAGGACTAAAGGACCCCCCCCCCAATTTACATAATATTTGCATATGCTAATTGCATGCACAGGCACAGGTATAGAATTAAATCTATCCCAAGGTAGTGGAGAAAGCTGACAAGGTGTTCTGTGTGCTGTCCAGGTTCTAACCCGGGGATGGAAAATGTTCTTTGGTCTGAGAGCCACACCCCTCATGGGCAATCTCCTAAAGGCACATGCCTGCGGTTGGGTGAGGACAGGAGAGCAAATGTAAACGGAACAAGGGATTTAATTTCTACCTTTCTGGGAAATGGATACAGTCCAAACATGCAAAAGTCAGAGGTTGCTATGCACCTCCATCCAATCTCTCCATCCTCCATTCAAACAAGCCAGAGGCACCTTCACAATTCATGAACACATTCCAGCCAGGCTAAAGGAGAATGGAAGTCTGAGGAGAGGCGAGCCTGGGGAAAGGTGGTGTGGCCTGGGCAGAATCCCAAGGGCCAGGTGAAGAGGCCTGAAGGGCCACATTACACACACACAAACACACAGAGCCTGGGGTTTCCCACCCCTGATGGAAAGGACCCTGGGCTCTGAATTCTTACATTCTCTCTCTGTATACCTGACAGACCTCTGAATTATTATTATTGTTTATTATATTTGTTAATCGCTTTATCTTGCTCGATGCAGCCCAAAGCGAATGATAACCAATCAAACAAAAATCAGCAAAACCCACACAGATACATGAAAACCAAGCGGCAAGGGAAGATACATTAAAAACGTCCCACCTACTTCTGAAAGGCCACAGATAGTGAAGGCCAAAAGGCCTGGTTAGAAAGGCAAGTTTTTGCCCAGCACCTAAAGATATATTAACGATGGTGCCAGGAAAGTCTCTTCGGGAAGAGCATTCCAGAATCGGGGAGCCACCCAAGAAAAGGCCCAGTCTCAAATTTGTAATTCTTTTTCGGTTTTAGAATAAAGTTTTAAAAAGAAAAAAAGAAAGAAAAGGCCCAGTCTCGTGTTGCCACCCTCCAGAAATCTCGCAGGGGGTGGGTCGGAAATGAAGAAGGGCCTCAGATGATGATCACAGAGACTGAGGCGCTCCTTGAGGCATTGTGATCCTGAGCTATTTAAGGTTTTCATAGGTCAAAACCAGCAGAAACAAATTTGCAGTCAGGCCAGGATTGGTGCTATATGCTCAAAGCGTCTTGCCCCGGTGAGAAACTTGGCTGCTGAATTCAGCACCAGCCGAAGTTTCCAAACAGTCTTCAGAGGCAGACCCACGTAAAACACATTGCAGTAATCTAACCTAGAGGTCACCAGAGCATCGACGACAGAGGTTAGGCTATCCCTGTTCAGATAAGAGACACAGTTGGGCCACTAGCCGGTGCTGAGGGAAGGCAAGATCCCTGGCCCCTTTTACTACAGCATAGTTATGATGGAGCAGCCAGAAAGAGTGCAGCAAATTCACCCAGGAAAGTGAATTCGTAGTTTAGAAAGCCCTGACATAGGTCTCTACATTATGGATTTTGTTTCTTTCTCCACTGGTTTCTAGCCGAAGCTCACCCTGTTGAAGTGAAGGGGAACAACTCAGGAGAACAGTAGTGGCTCTTCCCACTCATTTCGACTTGCTCATTTCAGACTGGAACAGGAGACCTCCCCACTCGATTGAGTCCATGGTTTTCATTCTCATATATATATTATATATATGACATGACTCAGGTTTTTGGAACCTGCACGAACAACAACCAGAACGGCTACGTAAAGAGTGCCAAGGACCTGCATTGGGGAAGCCCTATTCAGGGGACAGCCGCTTTTAAAGGCTTCCAAGCGGCCTGCCATCTGTCAGTTCCAACCACTCACATCGCATCACCTGCCTTGGGTGTTAAAAATAGGTTTCGGCTTAATAAACAGCAGCTTCTTGTTACAGGCCGGCATATAAAAAAAGGTGTGTGGAGTTGCAACTGGATATATCAGGGTGACATGCCGCGGACGGGGAGAACGTAAGGAAGGTCTTATAAGACCCGCGCAAAGACCATTTATTTATTTGCTTCTTCCCAAAAGCTCAAAGTGGATTACCTCCCTACATTTTATCTACACAACCTCCCCGTGATGTAGGGTTAGGGTAAAGTAGCTATGCCCTGTTTGTTCATATAAACCAATGAACCCTGCTTCCTGGCTCTGGGGCTTTTGTTTATTTTGTTTGTTTAGGCTCTAGGGTGATACATTTGGCCTTTCAAGGCTGTAATCCTAACCCTACTTTCCTGGGAGTAAGCCCCACTGGACACAGATGTAGAGCAGCCACGGTTAGGCTTGCGTTGCACATCCTTAAATAGCACTGTATTCTCATGTTTCTTACTATGTTGTTCTCATATTCTGATTTTCTGGACATTGCCTTGGTGGTTTCCAGAAAGGAGGCATAAAAGTATTATAAATAGGTACAGCCAGCAGCCACTGACAGATCTAACTCAATAGGTCTGGTTCTTTAGAGCAGGGCACCTATGTCAATCATGAGCAGCACTTAAATGGCCCAGTTAGACAACATTACAGAGCTTTTAGCAAGCAGGTGACACCAAAATGAAACCAAGGGAGGAACTGAAAAAGCCAGGATATTAATAAAGGATAATGGGGTGGCAACACCTCTTATACTGAGGGCATTTGCAGCAGCTGCAACAATAGCTACAATTAAAATTCCATGGGTAATATTTTACATTTCTTAAATGCTGATTTGCACATGACTTAACTAAAACAAACATGAACTTTTTCCATAGCTAAATAAGTGGTTTCCCGAGGTTCCAAAGTAAGGCTGCGTAAACACACTACACCTTTAAAGCATGTTCTTTCCCTCAAAGAATTCTGGGCACTGTAGTTTACCCCTCACAGGGTTACAAGTCCCAGCAATCCTACAAACTACAGTACCCAGAATTCTTTGAGGGGGGAAATGCACTTTGAATGTGCTTTAAGGGTATAGTGCAGGCACGTCCAACAGGTAGATCATGATCTATTGGTAGATCACTGGACGTCTGTGGTAGATCACAGGTAGATCACTGGCTCCCCCCAAAGAAGCTCAGCAACTTTGGCTCCCCTAAAAAAAGCCCTTAACCCAAAAAAACAGGGCCTTCCTTCCTAAAAAAAACTCAACAACTTTGACCTGAACCCCCAAAAAGGGGGTTGATCACCGCCAGTTTTTAACTCCGTGAGTAGATCGTAGTCTCTTGGGAGTTGGCCACCCCTGGTATAGTGCATACACAGCCTAAGGCTGGAAGCCTAACTCCACTTACCTGTGAGTAAGCCTAACTGAATTCAATATAACTTACTTCTGAGTAAGATTATGCTGTCAATCAGTGTCAGAAGTGGAGACGGAGGAAACACAGCAGGGTTACTTTTCCTTTACAAGGCCTCAGCCGTTCATCAGCTTAGTTTCCTTCTCTAGACACCAAGGCTGACACCCCCTTTGACCCTCAAACACCACAATGGAGCTGTAAACGGGAACCGGAAGTTTGGTGGTTATCCGCCCCCGATTTCTGATGGTACACTGTAAACAATGCCCAATGACGTTTTTAGGCTGTAGCAACAAAAGCATAGTTCTCAGTTCTTGGGAAGTTAATAGAATTGCTGGACTTGGTAACTGGCAAGGCTCCATTTAGAATAATAGCACATTCAGTTCTGAGTACCACTGCTCAGGAGTGACATTGGCAACGTTGGAAAGGAGTCAAGAAAAGAGAAAGAGCTACGAAGAAGAGAAGGGGCCTAAATGAAGAAAGGCTGAAGGAACTGGGCGTACCAAGCTTAGAGTTCATTAAGAAGGGATGGTTTGTGTGTGTGTGTACACACATGCGCAGATAGGAGAGGGGGGACAGAATAGGGAGGGGAGCAGATATAGTGGAATGTCTTGTTTAGAAGGAATTGTTGGCTGGAGAGCTAGGGGCGGGGGCGGGAATACACAGTGACATTTTGTTGTAAGTCGCATCCATTTAGAAGAATTATCAAACTGTAAACTCCAGCAATAGAAGAGGGACCCAAGGAATCTCCTTCCATAGGTTGGAGACGCATCCTGGAATATTTGAATACTCTAGTGCAGCAAGGAAATAAAAGCTGGTTTACACATGTGCATGTGCATCACCTGATGACTGCAACATCAAGTGATGACTGGTGTGCGGATGTGTGAATGCATCATCACGGATCTTACCCCACAGACAGAAATTTCAGATCATCCAACGACTGCCCAAATGCAATGCTTTTCCACGGAAATAATTCATAAATTCAGGATCTGGTCCTTGAAAGTAGGCGCGCACAATGTTTGATTGCTCTGTAATTCATTGCTGATGTTGAATGAGCCACTCCAGCACAAATAGTTGTGTCAGAGACAATACAAAAATTCAGTCTGTGAAGGCCCATGCTGTGCCACATGCACACCAGATATTTAAAGCACTATGATGCTACTTTAAACAGTTGTGGCTTCCCCCAAATAATTCTGGGTGCTGAAAGTTGTCGGGAGACCCCTATTCTCCCATAGCTACAATTCTCAGAGTTTCCGGGGGAAAGCGATTTGATTGTTAAGCCACTCTGAGAATTGTAGTTCTGTGAGTCTCAGCACCCTTAACGGACTACAGCTCCCAGAATTCTTTGTGGGAAGGCCATGGCTGCCTAAAGTGGTGTCATAGTGCACTAGACCATGGGTAGGCAAACTAAGGCCCAGGGGCCGGATCCGGCCCAATCGCATTCTAAATCCGGCCTGCGGGCAGTCCGGGAATCAGCGTGTATTTACATGAGTAGAATGTGTCCTTTTATTTAAAATGCATCTCTGGGTTATTTGTGGGGCCTGCCTGGTGTTTTTACATGAGTAGAACATGTGCTTTTATTTAAAATGCATCTCTGGGTAATTTGTGGGGCATAGGAACTCGTTCTTTTTTCTTTCTTTCAAAATATAGTCCGGCCCCCCCACAAGGTCTGAGGGACAGTGGACCGGCCCCCTGCTGAAAATGTTTGCTGACCCCTGCACTAGACCTATGGCGTGAATGTGGACCCAAGTCATTGCAGGATGTTGCAATCATCAAGTGAGAACATCAATGTGTACAGTAATCAACATACAGTACACACACACACACACACACACACACACGCAAACCAACCCTTCAGTAACCTCTGGGTACGTTTATTTCCAGGACTGCATTTCTACGCTTTTTCTTTTTCTTTTGTGCACCCCTTGCTTTTGTACCAAGCTGTTAGTTTTCCAATTAATTCTTCCCTCCCACTTCCCCTTCACATTTTTTCTCTGTGCTGTGGAATAATCCACTATCTATTGATGCTGTGGAGCACAGTTCACCTGACCCTCCCAAGTTTCCCCCGACAGTCTCTCAGTTCCCCCAGGGGCCCTTCCCCAAGTCAAAACTTCAAGCACTCCTATACCTTTGCCACGGAGAAAAATCATGCCCATGACTCTCTCGGCCAGAGAACAACATTCCCCAGCCTTTGGATTCTTTATCGAGGCATAATAGATGTCAAAATCCAGCTAATCCCTCCTATTTATCTCTCCCTGAAACCAAAATCCCCCTTTCTCCTCCCCACATGTCTTTGAAATGGGCACAAACTTTCTCTGTGGGCCAATCTGTCATCCGTCCCTTAAGCCGCACTTCCCCAAATGCCTTTACCTTCCCCCCACCTCAGGCAACCATCACATCCCCTCCAAATCCCACAGTTCCCAGACCTATTACTAATATTATTTATTAAATCTGTATACCGCCCTTCCTCCGCAGCTCCCAGGGCGGTTCACAGCAGAAAAAATACAAGATAAAACCATGCAAAATACATAATAAAAACAAGAACCAAAAACAAAAACAACAGCCCCCTCCGCCAATGCGTTCCCTGGACCACATTCCCATCAGGCTGTTTCTGTCCATCAAAACAGAACAAAAAAACCCCACTCCTATTTCCCTCCCCACTAGGAAATTTCCTGACCTCTTTCTCGGCCGTAGGTCCACAGTCCTCCCCTCTGAAGGTGGGGGAAAAAATTCCTCGGCGTCTCTCTTTCCCTGACACTTCCACCCCCCTTTACCCTCCAGCCCCACTCAGTCCCAGGAAATCCCGCTTCGCCAGGCTGCAATATTTGCCTTACCAAAAATAGAAAGAGCAGGCTTCCTTTCCACTCCCCATCTGTCCAGTCCACAGGGCAAAGTCCCGAGCAACCCGCCCTGCTTCCTCCTCCTTCCTGCCCTCCCAACTACACACAGTGCAAAGGAGGTGCCCCCCTCCCCGCCCCATGGCAAGAGTGGGATGCAGGAGGTGGGCAGAGAGTGATGGTTTTATTGATCAGCCGCCTACCTGCGCGCAGAGGCGATGCTTGCTTTCGCCTCCCGTCTCCCTGGACTCTCCGTTTTCCAATTCCTGCAGCAACGGCTGTTTGTTGCTGCTGCTGCTGCTGCAAACCGGAATCAGGAAGCAGCTGCCAAGCTAAGTCGCAAGCAGCCAGCCCTCTCGCTGGTGGTGCTCTTGAGTTAATCCACCTTTTGCAGCTTGGCTGCGCTTTGGCTCGCCTCTGCCGCCCTGCCTCTTGGAGGACCGGGTGGAAGCCGGCTGGTCTTCTGCCTCCGTGCAGGGTGGTTGCCCCTCGACGGGAGAAGTTCTCCTTTGGAAATCTGCCCGACTAGGACTGGGGGTCTGTTTGCAGCAGCATCAGGGCGGAGCCGCGCCAAGCGGAGTGAGTGATGTGACGGCATGAAGTTCTGTCGGCTGCAACAAAATGTTGCAGTAGCCCATAGCTGTCAATTTTCCCTTTTTTGCGGGAAATTCCCTTATTCCAGCGCCGTTTCCCGCTGCTTCCCGCTGCTATCCCGGATTTTCAGTTATCCCGTAGACTGTCCCCAGGACAGGTGAGGCTGCTGATCCCTTATTTTGGAGGCTGCTGATCCCTTATTTCCAAATCTGAAAGTTGACAGCTATGCAGTAGCCTATCCTCAGGTCCTAACGGGAGTGCTCTTGTAACACAGGGCCAACCAAAGAATCAGAACTGTAGAATTGGAAGGGACCCTGGAGGACATCCAGTCCAACCCTCTTTAATGCAGGAATCTCAACCAAAGCATCCATCGCAGGTGGCCATCCAAACTCTACTTAAAAACCTCCAAGGAAGTCCACAACCTCCCAAGGGAGTCCATTCCACTGCGGAACAGCTTACTGGTCAGAACCAATTATTCTTTTTTCCAAGATACTCCATTGATTGGTCCACCCCCTTCCTTAAATGTTCTTCTTTCACTAAGCATGCTCAGTACCCACTGAGCTGCCAAGGATGGGGTGCCCCTCCGAGTTGTTTTTAAAATCTCTATATTTGTGTTTATGCAAAAGTTCTCCCGCCGCCGCCAGAAGTCCTCAGTTTCGCCTGGATTGCGTGTGTGCAATTATTCCTGTTAAATACTCTGCAAACTGCTTTCATTTTCAACCCTGGCCATATATATAATCCGAAAATCCCTACTTAAATAATTACCGATGCTTCTGAAAGAGGCTTGGGGGATCAGATCCTATCTGGAGCAAACAGTGCAAGTACAGAGAAGCTGCAAACGGCCCCTTAAAGAATGGATTTGTTGTAATGTATGCTTTTGTAATTGCAAGGCCCCGTCGTCAGGTGCATGGAATGATGATCTTCAGTTCACAGAGATATACATCTCTGGGGTGCGGGGGATTAACAGCGAGACCAAATGGCCCTGAAATATATGAAAGGCTTATGCCTCTTGCATTTACTCAGAGTTTTTAAAATATTTGGTCGCGTTTGTGTGCGACAAAACAGGTTGGGTCACAATAGCTTGTGCCATGCAATATATCTGTCCGCCTTTAAAGTACCACAAAAGGACTGTCAGTTACAACAAAAACAAGCTGTTAAAGAGAAAGAGGAGGCTAGTAGTCATTTGTTTATTTTATTCCATCTATGAGTCACTTCCTACGAAGCGTCTCTAAACGATAACCACATCCACCACCATTGAAACAATCACATATAACAGGCTTCCTCAGCCTTGGCCCTCCAGCTGTTTTTGGCCTACAACTCCCATGATCCCTAGCTAGCTGCACCAGTAATCAGGGATGATGGAAATTGTAGTCTCAAAACATCTGGAGGGCCAACAGTGAGGAAGCCTGACATATATGAAACAATATATGAGGAATCACTGAGAAGGCCCATCGCTCAGTAGCAGAGCACACCCTTTGCATGCAGAAGGTTGCAGGATCAGTCCCTCAGTATCTCCAGGTGGGGATGAGAAAGACTCCCTCCCAGAATCTCTGGAGAGCCACTGGCAGTCAGTGAGTGTAGCCACTACTGACTAGATCAGGCTTTCTCAAACTCGGCCCTCCAGATGTTTTTGGCCTACAACTTCCATGATCCCTAGCTAGCATGACCAGTGGTTAGGGATGATGGGGACTGTAGTTTCAAAACATCTGGAGGGCTGAGTTTGAGGAAGCCTGGACTAGATGAACCAATGCTCTGACTTCCTATAAGGCGGCTTCCTAGGCTGTGCTAATTGTTCACATCATCCGGCAAGTTCTCCTGAGCAGGCCCTATTAATGTGATGGTCATCAGTGCATTTCTCCCACTCATGTCAGTAAGGTTTGTGCAAGACAATTGTTTACAAGACCATGCCCACTGATTTTATATTATACTGTATTTACTTTTTGAGTGCTTATCAGCTGCCTTTCCAAACCATCCTCGGCTCTCCTAGCAACATCAATCATGGTTTGTGTGCCTAAAAGCAATGTACCATATCAGCTGTATAATATCAGCTGGATTTCCCAAGGTGTGGACTAAATCTGCTCTTTGGCCTTGCTCATGCTAGAGTCTGAGACCAGGGGCAGGTTTTGTCCCTAGCCCTACAACTGTGTCTCAAAATTCAATCCCATTTAAGGATGTCCTCCTGGCCTATTTTCCTGATTTGTTGATCAACATTAAGCCAGAGCTGGCAGGTTCAGACATTATGGGGAACTCTGGTTTAGTGCATTCCAGCATGCAGTGGGAGTTGCTTATCCATGTCACCATAAACCATGGTTTATGAAGCCTTGGATGTTCCTCCAAAGGTCATCCTTGAAAGCAAAGCTAGCCTGAACACCTTACTTCTGGATTCCGTTTCTTTGTTACATAGAAGAACAGGGATGTGGAACCATTGGCCCCCAGTTGATGCTGGACTCAACTTGCTTCAGTCCCAGGCAGTATGGCCAATAGTTATGTGGTCCTTCAGATGTTTTAGGCCCTTCAAAGGCCCACAATCCCTGTACTTGAGTGTGAGAGCACCCAGGAACCGCCTGCTTTTGCCTACATAAATTATGTCTTCAGGATCTGTCCATTTACCTTTATTTACATTTCCTGACTTTTGTGGTCCAGATTAGCTATCATTGACTCTTCATCTATTTTGGCTAGGCTAATAGTTTCTGTCCCAAGATTAGATGTCACCACTTTTCTACCATACACCGAGGTTTGAAATTCTGAACCCCTCTTGCAGTTTTATATCCCATGGCGCTGTGGGTAAAACCTCAGCGCCTAGGACTTGCCGATCGCATGGTCGGCGGTTCGAATCCCCGCGGCGGGGTGCGCTCCCGTCGTTCGGTCCCAGCGCCTGCCAACCTAGCAGTTCGAAAGCACCTCCGGGTGCAAGTAGATAAATAGGGACCGCTTACCAGCGGGAAGGTAAACGGCGTTCTGTGTGCTGCGCTGGCTCGCCAGATGCAGCTTGTCACGCTGGCCACGTGACCCGGAAGTGTCTGCGAACAGTGCTGGCTCCCGGCCTCTAGAGTGAGATGAGCGCAGAACCCTAGAGTCTGGCAAGACTGGCCCGTACGGGCAGGGGTACCTTTACCTTTACCTTACAGCATAATTATGTGCACTCTGATGTGTAGTCTTTGGAAGGAAACTTATGTTTTGGAGGTTAGTATTTGGAAAACCTCTACAGCCGATGATGTAGCCGAGTCTCATGAAAACTTACGATTCATTTGGTGTAACAAGCACATCTGCCTCCCAGTGCCTAATTCTGAAGGATTAATTGTCAGTGCTTAATCTGAGATGAAATAACATCATCTATTTCTATAGCATTTTTATGGTGTTCAACAGAGTTACAATTGTTATCCTGCTTGAGGCTTTGAAAAATAGGAAGCTGTTGGTACATTCTCCACTGAGTAATCTCAACCTGCCCAAGCGTATTTTGGATTATGGAGAAATGGTATTCAGTTCAAAAAGCCTCTCTCTTCAAATCTTTTTCTCTCTCTCTACAGGTGCTCAATTGGCGGGCGGGCGGGAAATGTCGCTGAATGCCTTTCCTAAACAAGCTTAGCAGATACAACCAGCCACAACATAGATGAATCACTCCCCAATGTCTAATTATGCCACAAATCTTAACCTGTTTCAAACCTGCTTTAGCTGTCAAGGCTCCCCATTAAAGGAGCCTGGCAACTACAGAAGTCTCATACCCTTCCTCGCAAATTAAGAGTTCCTAGGGCAATGAACTGCTACTTGCTCTGTCATGCCTATTGCCTTTTCACTGGTCACTTGGCAGACCACCAGCGGGGAAAGCAATTTTTGTCTTTTCAGGAACAGCTGGTTGTTATCACACAGAATGCATTTATGACTCATGCTGGGACCACAGAGATTCTAGAAACGGCTGCGTGTTTTGTCAGGTCATTCAGTGGTAAGTTGGAGGAATGCAACAGGAAAAAAGAGGGTTGGACTTGTTTAACCGTACATTCCTGGTAGGGCACAAAAGGCTCAAATGGAAACAACAGCAAAGATGCACAAAGGCCAGAAACGTCAAAGTCATGGCAAAAGGTCCACATCCCATTCAACAGCCTCCAATTCTGTTTTCACTCAGCACGTTATTTTTTAAAAAGCAAGTTCCTACCCTTTACTGCTATGACAATAGGCTTGAAAGTGTGTAGGCAATGCTTTTGTTAAATTTATACAATTCTATGATTCTATGAAATCGTAAGTTGAGTAGTATACCTGAAGGAGCATCTCCACCCCCATCATTCAACCTGGACACTAAGGTCCAGCACCAAGGGCCTTCTGGCAGTTCCCTCACTGCAAGAAGTGAAGTTACAGGGAACCAGACAGAGGGACTTGTCGGTAGTGGCGCCTGCCCTCTGGAACGCCCTCCCATCACGTGTCAAAGAAATTGTTTATTTCATCTGAAGGCAGCCCTATTTAGGGAAGTTTTTAATGACTGATGTTTTAATGTATTTTTAATCTTTTGTTGGAAGCTGCCCAGAGTGGCTGGGGAAACCCAGCCAGATGGGCGGGGTAGAAAATTAATAATAATAATAATAATAATAATAATAATAATAATAATAATAATAATATAGCAGTCTGGCAGTCAAAGAGCCCAATCCGAAGTATTGGTGCTTGCTTTCAAAGCCCCAAACCACTTGAGATTCAAGCACCTGACAGAGCAACTCTTTCCACAACATCCTGCCTATAGACTTAAGACTTAAGATGACTAACTAGATGAATAACTAGTCACCTGCCAACCCCAACCTCCAATTCCCTGTTTCATCTGAAATATGACTTGTTCTCAAGAATGGTGGTGCATAAGCTTTTGGGGATCGAGGGCCACAATGACCCATGACCAACCATCTGGGAGCCACGTGACCAAATGGGCATGGCCTAAGTGCCAAAGCAGGTGTTAGTTAACATATATATATATATATTTAAAAAATGGCACTGGGGAGGGCACCAAAAACGTTTGGCATCACAGTGGGAGAAATAAGCAAAAAACCTTTTTTTTTTTTAAGGGAATACGTTTGGAGGCTACAAAAACCTTTTGGCATCGCAGTATCGTATCATAGTACAGTGGTACCTGAGGTTAAGTACTTAATTCATTCCGGAGGTCCGTTCTTAACCTAAAACTGTTCTTAACCTGAAGCACCACTTTAGCTAATGGGGCCTCCTGCTGCCGCTGCACCGCCGGAGAACGATTTCTGTTCTCATCCTGAAGCAAAATTCTTAACCTGAGGTACTATTTCTGGGTTAGCAGAGTCTGTAACCTGAAGCGTATGTAACCCGAGGTACCACTGTATCATATCCTATGGGAGCAGTCAGTATTTTTTTAAAGGTTGTTTTTTTTTTAAAAGGCAAATTTTGTGGGGCTCATGAGAGTCCACAAAACACCCACTAGAGGTGAAATACTGCCTGCAGGGCACAGGTTAGCCATCATTGTTCTAGAGACAGGATCCAGTTGTGGGAGGCTTGCTGGATACTGGTGCCAGCCTGGCAAAAAATCCATTTTTTCCCCTTCTAGCACTTTAAAATATTGTTATATCATGTGTCTGCTATCTATTTAGTCATATTTCATTTTTTTTATCTTGTTCTTGCTGTTTCAGTTTTTGTAAACTGCCCTGGATTCTATCCCGGAAAGGCCAGTATTACACAATACATTACATAAATAACATTTCATTATCACCCATTCCCCCTCCCAAAACAACAGAACAAGTACATCATGTAAGCAAACATTTCTATTAAACATTAAGGGGTATTCTTGCTGGAAGAGCAAGTGAACATTTTAATCCACTTTGGAGTGCCTCAAAAGCAACTTACTAGAGTTACACCCTATTAATAAAATGCGCATGCATTGAGTTCACAGAACTCCTATTTGGTTTCACAGATTATATTCAGTGCACTGCTTACCTTCATCCCAACACAGTAAGACACACACAGCAGGATGCTTAAAAATATTTAATAATATTACAACAGTGAGCATGTGACATATTTTTTTTAGGAAGCTGTACCAGAGAGATGAACATTAGGCTGCATTTAACATTTTGCCTCTCTATTTATCAGCCTGCGAAGTCTGTTTTAATTGATAATGAACTTCCATCGGGATGCTTTCATGCTTGCTAAATCAACGAGAGTTGTGAATCAAGTTCTGACTGAATATCCAGATGGAAATCTGCATTCCAGCATATACCTCGTTCATGATCTGATCCTCAATCCCAAAGCCACTTGATATACAGAATTCAGCCATCCAACTTTGCCCCACCCAGGATACAAACATGCCAACAAACAGAATACAAGTTGTGCCTGAAGCGATGAGCAGAAATGGGAAGAAAGTTCATCAAAGGGCTTCCGACTTGTCCAGAGTCCCTGTCTCCTTTGCTTCAACTGATTCACAGTTCTGCTGTTTGACATACTGGTCCAGCAAGGAAGTCAAGTGAACAGGGCCGCGTTGTAGAAGTGTGCTAGTCTGGGATGTCATGAGAGAGAGAGCACCCACGACCTCCCCTTGGGCAGTCACCATGGACGGCAGTTTGGCATAGTTTGTGAAACCTTGTTTGCTTAGGATGGCGTTGTCAACACAAGCTCCTGGAAGGATGAGAAAATAGGCACCATCAGTAACATCCAGAAGTACTAAAAGTAAAAAAGTGATGACAGATATCAGTCATAATATAGATATGGAAGCTTGGGAACGATTGTGGAACATGGATATAAAATTTACAGCATGTTATAGTTTAAGGGAAAATTACCGTACTTTTCCGTGTATAAGACTAGGTATTTTTCTGTGAAAATCATGATAGAAAAAGGGGGTCGTCTTATACATGGATAGTGCCATAGGGTGGACGTTTGATTGGTTGCTGCCGCGGCTACTGTGCGTGTTATTGGTTGCTGCGTCAATGGGTGGTGTTGATTGGCTGACACTGCAGCAATAGGGCGGGCGATTGTCAGCTTCTGCCAGCGAGGGGACAAACGAGAGTCGGATTTTGCAATGGCGACGGTGAATGATTTTCGGCAATTCCCCCCCAAAAAAGCTCAACAACCCAGGGTGATTCCCCCCCCAAAAAGCTCAACAACTCTGTGCCACCCCCCCATTTTCTTAAATTTGAGCCCCCCAAAATAGGGGGTGTCTTATACATGGGGGAGTCTTATAGACGGAAAAGTACGGTTATATGGAAATGATATATCGTTTGTATCTAACACCAAGTAAACTGGCAAAAATGTATAAATCTAAATCAAACAAATGTTGGAAATGTAAACAGAAAGAGGTTCTTTTCATCATATGTGGTGGTCTTGTAGTAAGGTTAAAGCTTACTGGGAAATGATATATAATGAATCAAAAAGGATGTTCAAAATAACTTTTATTTAAAAAAACCCCAGAAGCTTTTCTTTTGGGAATTATGGGGACAGAACTACCTAAATTGTATAGAAATTTATTTACGTATACTTCTATACCAGCAAAAATGTTACTTGTCCAAATGTGGAAAGAAGCAGATGTCCCAGTAAAGGAAGGATGGATACAAAAACTTATGGGATATGCAGAAATGGCAAAACTTACCGGAAGAATAAGAAATCAAGATAACAAACTTTTTATAAAAGAACGGAAATGGTTTATTGAATATTTACAGATAAACTGTAAACAGATAAAAACAATAGCAGGATTACTGTAATAACCTGCAGTTTTATAAGTATATACATTTACAGCAGATAATTAAATGAGCAAGTTAAATGAACTTGGATATACAGAAAGTATTAAAAAACAAATTTAAAGAACCGCAGAAAGGGGTGGGGAGAAGGAACTCAAATTTTGAAATGTTCAATTGATTGTAAATCTAATGAAATGTAAAATTTGAAAAGTATAAATGAAAAACTAAAAAAAAGTGATTTGGAAGAGGGTTGCCAAATCAAAACTTTAAAGTACTGGTTGTAAATTGAATAGTTGTTTTTTAAAGGACAATCATTTTTAAAAGGAGACATAGGGTTGTATCCAAAGACGTCCTGCTCAAAGGAGGTGCACTGAAATTAATGGACTAACCTGGAATAATGGTGTGCTGAGTTTCGGTACCCAGGCAGACACAGCTGGGTTAGCACGGGGCATTCAACTTCATGCACCTGAGTCTCAGTTTTTACCAACCTCTTCTTTCCAAAGAACTTTGCATGTTTCCCAAGTGGTCTCACATTGAGGCAATTTGCAGGGCCAGGTTCCCTTACCATTCTATGGCCTCTCCCTGTAGCTCTATGTTCACCGGTTTCCTCTCTGTTATCAAGAGCCTTTCCTTCATTGCTGCCTGACTCACCCCTCTGCCATCCACGCTTGTTGTTGATGGCACCCCCCACTTGATTTCTTTCCCCAACTCCTATCTTATTAGCTGAATACAGATGATATATTCTATTCTGAACTTAAAAATGGAAAGCGTAATGCTGGCGGTCAACAGAAGAGGTTTAAAGACTCTCTCAAGGCAAATCTAAAAAAAATGTAGTATAAACACCAACAATTGGGAAACACTGGCCTGCAAGCACTCCAATTGGAGAACAGCCTTTACCAAAGGTGTCATGGACTTTGAAGGTGCTTGAACTCAGGACAAAAGGGAGAAATGTGCTAAGAGGAAGGCACACTTGGCAAATCCTCACCATGGTCAAGTCCCGCCCGGAAACCTATGTCCCCACTGTGGAAGGATGTGTGGATCCAGAATTGGCCTCCACGGTCACTTACACACTCACTGTGTTCATGGAAGACAATCTTACTCGGCTACGAGCGATCGCCAAAGATAAGCCTTTTGAATACGGACTGCACCACAACTGCCTTTTGTATTCACTCTGATTCTTAAAACTATTTAATAATATGACAACAGTCAGCATGTGATGTAATCTTTTAGGAAGTTATAGTACAGAGATGAGCATTAGGCAGCATTTGCCTCTCTATTTACCAGCCTGTGAAGTCTGTTTTAATTGATAATAAAATTCCATCGGGATGCTTCCATGCTTGCTAAATCAACAAGAGTTGTGAATCAAGTACTGCCTCAATATCCAGATGGAAATCTGCATTCCAGCATACCTCAACTCATGACCTGGTCCTCATTTCTGAATCCATTTGATAACACAGAATTTAGCCATCCATCTTTCAACATTTACCTAAGAGATTGATCTGTGGCACACCCCTCAGGACTCGCAGCATTTCCTGTGCCCTCGTTTCCGGACTCATCAGTAGGAGGTTGCGCCCCACAAAGAGAGGGAGGAGATTCTTATATTTGGATTCCGAAAGAAAGGGTATCATGACCTGGAAAGGTGGAAGTAAAGAACCAATTAAACATGGGAAAAATACCTGCTGAACCAGGGCAGGACTCCAGTTTTGATTTACAAGTCAAGAAATAAGAGTGAAGTGATGCTGTAACTACAACCTCTCTTATTGCGTTGGAACTTTTAAAGGACCATGAAGGGTCTCCGGGTTGCGGTCTGGCACCACTAGCTATAAGGCAAGCTTCAGTTGAAGGAAAGGCTGAATCTAGTTAAGGGGATATGGGGCAGAAACTACAGGGGACTGGGAGAAGTAGTTGGGCTAGGATACTGTAGGACTGGACCGAGCCAGTGGACTGGTCAAACTCTAATTGCCATTTGATATTTTGCTGCTATACACTGGGCAAGGGACGAGAAGGCCCTCTAGGGAATTTTGCCAGCCAAATCAAAATTTCCGCTTCACTCAAAATTCCTTGGATGTTGTTGTTTCTGAGCAGACGTCTCCAAAAGGGTCTCAAAATTTTGCATGCCAAACTTCCTGGAAATTGGTGCTTTCTAATGAAATGCCTAAGCAACAGCAGTTTCTGTTTATCTGCTGCCCAGATACAAAATCCATCAAGATATCAATGAATACAGGCACCTCATGCAGCATTTTATATATCCAATACAGCAGATTTGCATGTCAAAGCTTAGCTCTGATTAAGTTTTGCTTTCACAGGATACGGAAAATTGCTTGGGGGAAAATGAGGCAACATGCTCTAAGGCACGTTGCCCTCTCTATTCCTAAAAGAACTGTTTGCATGTAACTGTACCTCATTGGGGAAGTATTTGACATGGATGTTGTACTTCCGCAGTCGATACCCCATGAGTACCATGTCATTTGCAGGAACCTGGTTGTACTGGCAGATAGCAATCATTTTACTCTCGTGGAATGCTTGTTCGACATCTCGACGCAACAGCTTCACGTAGCCATTTTCCTGGGGAAGGCGAGAAATTTTGTTTGCTGCCATTAGATTTGAAAAGAGTGAAGAAGAAGAAGAAGAAGAAGAAGAAGAAGAAGAAGAAGAAGAGGAGTTTGCATTTGATATCCCACTTTATCACTACCCGAAGGAGTCTCAAAGTGGCTAACAATCTCCTTTCCCTTCCTCCCCCACAACAATCACTCTGTGAGGTGAGTGGGGCTGAGAGACTTCAGAGAAGTGTGACTGGCCCAAGGTCACTCAGCAGCTGCATGTGGAGGAGCGGGGAATTGAACCCAGTTCACCAGATTACGAGTCCACCACTCTTAACCACTACACCACACTGAAAACCCACAAAGCTGTCGAAAGCTACACAGATGTAAATTCTGTGCTGCAAAAGGCAGGCAGAGTGCAGAGGTTTTGAGTTATCTCTGTAGGTAACATAAAGGTTCTGTTCAGTTGCAAATTGAACAGCAATGGCAAGCAGTATGCATGCCTGTTCAGAAAACAAATGAATTAGATTAAACTTGATTTAAATCAGTGGTTTAAATTGACATTGTGTTCCCGATGATTTAAGCAACTGATTTAGATCTACCTACCCTCCCCAGGGAACAGGGCATTTCCATGCTCTGTGCATACCTAATGAAGCATTAAAACCAAATGAAATGTTTTCATTCAAGCCTGAACTCCGTTAGAAAGTTTTCATCCTATGAAGCTTTATCCCTGTGATTTCAAAGAATCACAGAGTTGGAAGGGACCCTGAGGATCATCTAGTCCAACCTCCTGCAATGCAGGCATATGAAGCTGCCCCAGATGGGGATCAAACCTGCAACCTTGGCGTTATCAGCGCCACACTCTTAACCAACTGGGCTATATCCAGGCTAAACAGGCTACATGTGCAAAACCTGCTATAGTGATCATCACTCATTATTATTTATTTACTTCTATACTGCAATCTCTTATAAAATATATATTTGTGAGTTACAGAAACCAACTTTAGAGTGATGAGCAGCCTTCCCTGTATCACATAGCAATGAGGAAAGTTTCAGAAGTTGTTTGTCATAGGAGAGTGAATTCCATTAGGTAATAAGACACCTTTGCATTACTCTAAGTAGCTCCTTCAATTCAAGCCCTTAAGAGGATCCTCTGCAAATGAGTCCTTTTTCAAGGACTTCATTTTCCAGAACAAAAATTCAGTGACCTGTTTTGTGTACTTCCAATCCGTCACTTGGGGCAAACAGTTAAGAGCCAAAGTGACAAGGCTTGCCAATGATTCTGCCTCAAAAGGTATGTATGTGTGTGTGTGTGTGTGTGTGTGTGTGTGTGTGTACACACACACACACATACACTTGTACCTTGGATCCCAAACGCCTTGCGAGTCGAATGTTTTGGCTCCCAAACGCCACAAATCTGGAAGTGAGCATTCAGTTTGCGAACGTTCTTTGGAACCCAAATGTTCAACATGAATTCCGCAGCTTCTAATTGGCTGCAGGAGCTTTCTGCAGCCAATTGGAAGCCGCACCTTGGTTTCTGAACGTTTTGGAAGTCTAATGGACTTCTGAGGTACCACTGAATATATATATATATGTGTGTGCGCGCGTACACACACACACACACACACACACACACACACACACACATCTATATTGTAGAAAAACCTCAAAGCAGTTTACAGATAAAGCAATAAAATTATCACCAAAAGTTTACAACATCAAAACTAATCGAACTGTTATGATGAGAGTGCATGTCGGAGTTCGTCTTCAGTTTTCCTTTTCTGTGATCTGTCCCTTGGAGCTCTCCTGGCCCCAAGCTGTCACTTGGCTCTGCTCAATGACCCACCCTTGCATCGTGGTGTTCACCTCCTGTTGTCGGATATATCTGTTTTTATGTCCCTGTGTTTTTATGTTTGTACATATTTTATGGGCTAATAGCCGTAAATAAATAAATAAATAAATCACCAAAAGTTTACAACTGTAATTTAAAACATACAGAACATTAAAACCACGGCAAAGTAGACTAAAACAAATAAAATTGCCTGAAACTTTCTAAACGTCAGAGTAGGTGGGATAGGCTTGTCTATATAATAATGTCTTCAGCAGGCACTGAAAGGAATACAGTCAAGATTCAGGAAAAGAGCAGAACATCAGACATCATTTGCATTCAGAGTTCATAACAGCCCTGCTGCAATTGGCAAAAACATGGATAAAGAAGGGCAGAGAGCCTACTCTATGATTTTGAGGGCTCTGCACCATAGAGTTTAGACAGTAACAATCAGCGCAGAAGGGTGTGTTGTGTTGTTACCTCTTCAACTTGTTTCACTTGGGGTTTGATGCACCTCTCTGGGATCAAAGGCTTTGGTGGGATGTATTTTGTCACCTCCATCAGCTTCTGACGCACAAAATGCATAGGTCTCCAATGGCGAGTGACGGCTTTGGAGCCATGGCGAATAAGCTGAAGGGTGGGCAGCCAGTCTGGAGCAATGGAAAAGCAGAACAATCAGAATGGCTAGGCCCCCAAGACACAACCTTCAAATGTAGGACATTCTGTGGGCTCTCATACTGTGTAATCCCATCCTTTCCAATCATAAAAAACTGAGCTAAGGGGAAGCATAGAATCCTAGTGTTCCAAAGGATGAAATAGCCACCCACTCTCACTTCCTCAGGTGTTGCCACTCCACATACTAATCCACACATTCCAAACTAGTGCTCCAGAAACAGGCAGCAACATTAACGGACACTTACAGAGTAGAAAGCTTTGTGACTCATGCAAGCCAGCTAAATTACAGATTACAGCAGAAGGCGGAAAAATTAAAGGCACAAGGAAGCATCCGAATGCTGCTCTACATATTTATAGTGTGCCTAAAGTATTGCATGCAGCTCTGGTAACTCAGCGTCAGAGATGAGCTGAAACAGTTTTGAAAGCGCAATTTTGAATATGTATGCACACAGGAATTCTTAACAGTTTGAGTGGGGGGGTTACCAAATGTTAATGGCCTGGAGGGACAACAGTACAGCCTATTCCTAATGGTACTAGGAAAGTACCATACTTTTCCGTCTATAAGACACCCTCATGTATAAGATGACTCCTATATTAGAAAATGAGGGATGCGGGTGGCGCTGTGGGTTAAACCACAGAGCCTAGGACTTGCTGATCAGAAGGTCGGCGGTTCGAATCCCCGCGACAGGGTGAGCTCCCGTTGCTCGGTCCCTGCTCCTGCCAACCTAGCAGTTCAAAAGCACATCAAAGTGCAAGTAGATAAATAGGTACCGCTCCGGCGGGAAGGTAAACGGCGTTTCCGTGTGCTGCTCTGGTTCGCCAGAAGCGGCTTAGTCATGCTGGCCACATGACCCGGAAGCTGTATGGCGGCTCCCTCAGCCAATAAAGCGAGATGAGCGCCGCAACCCCAGAGTTGGCCACGACTGGACCTAATGGTCAGGGGTCCCTTTACCTTATATTAGAAAATAGTGGAGGACTGAGCCTTTTGGGGGGTTATTTGGGGAGGAATGCCAAAAATCGCTCACCTGCCAGAACACAGCACACAACTGCTTGCGTTTCAGAAACCACCTATCAGCTGGCCGAATAGCTGCCATTAGCCCTCCCGATTGCCGCTGCAGCAGCCAACAGACAGCTGCCCTTGTCGCAGCAAGCGGGGGTGTGATTGGTGGCCGCTGGAGGCGATCAGGCAGCTGATAGGTGGTTTCTGAGACGCAAGCAGTTGTGTGCTGCGTTCCGGCGGGTGAGCGATTTTCAGCATTCCCCCCAACAATCAAGTGGCCAATGCCGAAAATCGCTCACCCGCCAGAATGAAGCATGAGCCCGAGATTTTAAGTAGTGATTGGCCCGTCGTCCCCACCCCAGCACTACCCATGTATAAGACGACCCTAAATTTTAAACCTCATTTTTCGGTCAAAAAAGCTCGGAAAAATACGGTATATGTAAATTCTGACTGTATAATTAATAGCAAGGAACAAAGTGCTAAGGAACATTATTTTTGCTGTTATGGCATCAGAGGCACAAAGAACTTAGGACTGCCTCCCATTCATATTTTTTATAGATGGTTTGCATTTTGGGTGCCTCAGTAGGAAACCCAACACAGGCAGATTTTCTCCAGATTGTTACCATAGTCAACAAACATTGCAATGGCCAATAATACATTTCACAAGAATGACAAATGATAGATTATGCATTTTAAGAGACCTAGCAAAATGTATTTTCTGCCAAAGATTCCTGCATTACAGGGGTTGGACTAGATGACCCTGGTGGTCCCTTCCAGTTCTATAATTCTATGATAGCGCAATCTGCAGTCCCACCAACTTCACTTGCCTTTCAGTGCCAGACTGGGTAATTTCCCTTGCCACAACAATTTCGGTCACACATTTGTGGAAAGGCCAGCCTAGGTTGGAGTCAAAACCCGAATTTCTGGGAACTTTGAGCCTAGCTCTCCCCACAAGAGTCCTTCCCTTCGAGCGCGGCACGGGTTTAAAGAATGGATGCAGCTGCCTTTAACTCTGCAACACCTTATTAGCCTTGAAATGAATGGCTGGACACGGCAGAGTCTGTCCAATTAAGAAAAAAAAAGACCATCCCAGAAATGCCACATGCTGGATCTCGGATGGTGGGGTGGGAAGAAAATTATTAAGATTCTGGATTTCAACAGGGCGAGATGTAGGGCACTGGATCCCCACGAGGCTGGTGGAAGGGGAGAAAATGCAACGCGTGAAAGGGGCAGTTATTAGTAACCAGTATCTGCAGGAGAACAAAACTTCCCCAACATCGATCTTGCCCTTACCGGTTTTGCAAAACCTTTTGCACCAGCGAGTAACAGCAGCCATCTTGAGGGGTGTGCGGCGAACAGAAGCCGAGCATTATGGGATGGGAAGCATAGCTCCTCCTTGGGTGGGCGGTGGGGAGGTTTAAAGGAGAAGGAACCCATTTTTCCCCCTTAGGAAGCCTGACAAATAAAAAGAAACCTCCTGGCTATTACGCGCGCTCTCCGTCTGCTTCACAATTCTTTCACAGAAGGAAAAGGGGGAGGTTTTTGTTTCCCAGCAGCCCTCCCGTGTTGTTGCTAAGGAAAGACTTCACGACCTCCTCCATCCACCCCCCCCCCACAAACGCGCCAAGCTGTTGCTTCTAAAAAAAAAAAATCTCACCCCCGCCCCGTCTCTCGCTACAGCCGAGACCCTTCCTCAAGACCCCTCCCCACTCCAGGTGTGCTTAAGTCCTCCTTCGGTCTGGGGCTCCCCCTCTCCTCAAGGTGCAACTCGGAAGACCCCCTTCTCAAGCCTTTGAGGCTTTGCAAAGGATGCCCCGCAAGCCGCCTAACCTCCCTCAGGAGAAACAGACCCCAATGCATGCACTCTCCTGGCAAGGCAGAAGCCTGCTGCAAACTCTTGCCCGAAAGGGCACTGCGCCACCCCCACAAACCACCCTCTTCTCTCCCCTCCCGCTGTTGCCGCACGGCCACTTTCAAGGGAAGACCACGGAAGCCTTCCTAAGGGGAATCCCACGACATCCCCTCTGCCTGTTGCTAAGGAGATCCCGCGACTTCCCACCCGTTGCTAGGCAACGTCCAAGCTGCTGCTCCTGCTGCTAAGGCCGTTTCTCCCCCTTCCCGCTCCCAGGGCTTGTTGCCAGGACGACCTTGACAGTAGTTCCGAACGGTTGCTATGGAGATTTCCAAACTGTAGCTGCTTCAGGTTCCCTTCCTCCTCGCCTCACAGCACCACAAATTCCCAGGGTGCCTCACACTCAGCATAGATAGGCCTGTTGCATTGCTGGGAGTGGTGTGGTCAAGGTATCCCGGCTGGTGACCCTTTCCATCAATGATGTCAGGAGGTGAGTAATCGTGTCTGAAGGTGTCTTAACCCCTAAGTGGGGCTGGTTCTCTGTGTGTTATATGTACAGGTACATTTTGTTGTTGTTTAGTCATTTAGCCGTGTCCGACTCTTCGTGACCCCATGGACCAGAGCACGCCAGGCCCTCCTGTCTTCCACTGCCTCCCGCAGTTTGGTCAAACTCATGTTGGCAGCTTCGAGAACACTGTCCAACCATCTCGTCCTCTGTCATCCCCTTCGCCTTGTGCCCTCAATCTTCCCCAACATCAGGGTCTTTTCCAGGGAGTCTTCTCTTCTCATGAGGTGGCCAAAGTATTGGAGCCTCAGCTTCAGGATCTGTCCTTCCAGTGAGCACTCAGGGCTGATTTCCTTAAGAATGGATAGGTTTGATCTTCTTGCAGTCCATGGGACTCTCAAGAGTCTCCTCCAGCACCATAATTCAAAAGCATCAATTCTTCGGCGATCAGCCTTCTTTATTGTCCAGCTCTCATTTCCATACATCACTACTGGGAAAACCATGGCTTTAACTATACGGACCTTTGTCGGCAAGGTGATGTCTCTGCTTTTTAAGATGCTGTCTGGGTTTGTCATCACTTTTCTCTGAAGAAGCAGACGTATTTTAATTTCGTGGCTGCTGTCACCATCTGCAGTGATCATGGAGCCCAAGAAAGTAAAATCTCTCACTGCCTCCATTTCTTCCCCTTCTATTTGCCAGGAAGTGATGGGACCAGTGGCCATGATCTTGGTTTTTTTGATGTTGAGCTTCAGACCATATTTTGCTCTCTCCTCTTTCACCCTCATTAAGAGGTTTTTTAATTCCTCCTTACTTTCTACCATCAAAGTTGTGTCATCTGCATATCTGAAGTTGTTGATATTTCTTCCAGCAATCTTCATTCCAGCTTGGGATTCATCCAGTCCAGCCTTTCACATGATGAATTCTATATAGACACCCACAACTATATCTGTGTAGGATTGGCTTTTGGGGAGGAGGAGAAATTCAGCAGGTGGAAAACTTCCTTTATCATCATTATGGGCACTCCAGGTACTCTCCTGTGCCAATTGCTCTTAATAATTTGTTAGATCTTATTTGCTTTCCATTATAAATATTAAACAAGTTTGCATGTAAGAGCTAATGCCCAAAACTAGCTGAACTTGAAAATTAGAATCCTTTTGATTGACTGTGCATTGTATTATAGGGCTATTATTATTATTAATTTCTATCCCACTTTATATTTTTAAGGGAAAAAACCTCAAAGCGGTTTACAACCTACATTAAAATGTCAAATAAAACAATCCACAGTACAGAAGAAAGTCAAATATAAAGCATACATTTGAAGCAATGCAATTAATGGGAAACAAAAATGTTGTTTTGAAGATTTCAAAAGAAAACATTACAAAGGAGATCAAGTGCAAAATGCACAGTTAACACAGCAAAGTTAACAAACAAAATTAATAATAACATTTCAAAAGAAAACATTACTAAAGAAAGTAAAATATAAAATGCACAATTAAAATGGCATAATTAACAAGAGACTAAGAATATCTCAGGCATAGAACGTATCTGCTGCTGTTGCTGCTGATCTTGCAAATCATGGTTCATGATGGGCAGCAGCTGTGGAATTTTAAGAAAGTGTCATGGGCGCCAGTCACAATATGGCTGCCATGGGAGCATCAGATAGCACAAAATGGCTGAGACAGGACTACAAAATGGTGGAGACATGTCAACCTACACCAACCACTGCTGCATTTGCTCAGAGAACAGGTCTTGCAATGTTCCTCTGTTCAGAGGAGAAAGGAAGATGGTTGTTCAGTCTTGCCAACCAACGGAGGGCTGATGTCAGTTTTTCTGGTTCTTTTTTTAATGAGAATATGCAGGCATAACTAATCAATGTTAAGTGTCTAAATATGCAAATATGCACTCAGTCTCTTCCTTAAAACCATATGAATGTAGTCAGAGCCTTGATGGATGACATCAAAGTCCACGTAAGCTTCCTTAGCAGAATCCCAGCAACCAGCAGGTGCCAGGTGATCCACTAAAAAGGACTAGTCCCAACACTGAACTACAAATTATGTTCTGGTCATCCCTGCATAGCATTGCCATGTGTCCTTGTTTTCCAGGACACGTCCTCTTTTTCATGGGTAGAGTCGTCATAGCGAGCCATAGTTAAATGTAGAAGTCGGCAGATGTGTCCTCTTTTTTGCTCTTCAAAATAAGGCAACCCTAGAGCATCATGAAGTCAATGAGTAGGAGGCGATTTGAGCCTTTAGAAGACATGCTTTTTTTTTATTACTACCCTTCGTCTAATATGGCACTTCAAGTTAATTGTTAGCTAAACATCACCTGGCTTTGCGATCTAAAGGGAATTCCAGTGGTTTTGCTTTCAGATAACTCACAGAAGTTATCTCCCCATAGGAGGAGTGAGTATGACGAAATCCCTCATTGCTCAGAGGAACTTGAACATTACAGTGGAGAAAGAGTCCCCAGAGAGTATGTGAGTATCTTATGCATTAAGCTTTCATTCTGATGGTAATAATATTCAGGGCTGGAAGGAGAGGAGCTGTGGTGCTGATTTCTGATAAACTTCTCTTCCTTTTAGATCCCAAGCCTTGGCTTCTCTTCATACCCTCCGGCTAGACAGAGAGAGAATTAGCTGCATCGCAAATCTGCAAGGATTAGAGCAGGTCCACAGCCTCTACCTGCAACAGGTAAAATATGTCACCACACCATTAAATGCCATGATACAACAACATTCTCTTGAAAAGATGGGGCCCTGTCAAAGCCTGGTCAGTTAGTGTAGAAGCATCCCAGGAGAAAGGTATCGGCCCAAGTTCAAGGACTTTGTGAAAAACTTTGGTTGTGTGTTGAAGGAGTATTGAACCAGGAACACAGGCAGAAAAAAAGTGTTTGTGTGTGGGCTCCATTATTCAGAGGCTCTGAAGCTGATTAATGTTAATTTCATTTTAGAACCAAATAGAGAAAATTGAGAACTTGAGCTGCTTTCCAAACTTGACGTAAGTGATATTACTTGTTTCCCCAACATTATACAGTGATTGTTCCGGTTTTTGAATGATTTTCAGAAGCTGAACATCTGGCACAGCTTCCGTGGCTTCCGATTGGCTTCAGGAAGCTACTGCAGCCAATCAGAAGTTGCGCCTTGGAAGTCAAACATTTTGGAAGTCGAACAGACTTCTGGAACAGATTCCGTTCGACTTCCAAGGTATGTCTGTATCTACAGTATCTATCTACCTACCAACCTCCCTACCTACCTCCAAAAGGACATTTTGTGTGGAAGTTAGAGAATTTCAACCGCTTCTAAATCAAGCCAACTGGGGAGTCAATATTTTGTTCAAGTAGTGGGTCCTGAAGGAGGAATAGGAAGTAGTTCGATGAACAGAGCAGGGAAGGCTGTGATGCATAGGGAGGATCATGGCAGAAGACAACCGGGAGCAGAGTTGGAGGAGACAAGGTGGCCAACCAAAGATGAGTTAGAGGATCCACACCATACATGTAAAGTACACCCAAAGCTCATTTAAAGCACATGACTTCCCCCAAAGAATCATGGGAAATAGTTCCCCTTCCCATTCAAATAACATTCAATGCACATTTAAAGCACTTGACTTCTCCAAAATGTGCATTAAATGTTCTTTAAATGTATGACGTGGACCTGCCCAGAGAGGTAAGAGGTATTATTCCCACCATGTAGAGAATATAGGCTAAAGGCCTTCTCTCTGGTGTGCTGGTTTTTGTTGTGGAGGGGATATTTTTATGCTTCCATCATCAGGAACAAAGGTACAGGGAGTTTTAATTAGAAGTGCATTGCTAGTTTTAAACCAATGCAGGGAATAAACGAGTGACGTGAAAAGAGGCTGACTGCATCTGGCTTTGAGAGTTGCATTACAACTCTTTCCTGCTGCCCAGTGAGAAGTAAATCACGGTTTCAGTGTGCAGTTCTCCTTCTCTAGAAGGCAGAGTCATCTTTGGTCTCCTGGATCTCACCACCTCCTCCTATTGTGTTTTCATGCAACTGCAGTTTTCTGACACTAGCCGGGAACCGCATTAGCCAAGTGGAGAACCTCCATAGTCTCCTGAAGCTGCAGTTTCTGGATCTCTCACAGAACCGCATTGAAACACTGGACACAGGTACAGCTTTCCCTACACTCGGCTTCACCACCTGCAATACTCTCTTGTGGACTATCAAGTCTCCTGGGATCCATTGTGGAAAACAACTCACCCATCGGTCTACTCTGATGGGTATTAAGACTAAATCAAACCAGCCGGCTGCTTATCCAGCCAATTTGACTAATAAAACATTGCGCTAGGAGTACTCTGTGCATAAATAACAAAACAAAACAAAATCCCTCATGAAATCCAGTAACCCCCCCGCCACTGGGTTGACAGATCAAATCTGTTTGCCACCCTTATTTTAGCCTCAGAAGCTGGTACAGTAGTACCTTGGTTCTCAAATTTAATCCGTTCCGGAAGTCCACTTGACTCTCAGAACGTTCAGAAACCAAGGTGTGGCTTCCAATTGGCTTCAGGTGCTTCCTGCACTGACGCGGAAGCCACGTTGATGTTTGGCTTCCAAAAAATGTTCAAAACCCAGCTTACTTCTGGGTTTTTGGCGGTTGGGAGATGATTTGTTCATCAACTAAGCCGTTTGAGAACCAAGGTTTGACTGTACCAGAAAGGCAGCTCCCCCATGTAAAAAAGGAGCTCACCCCCCATTTTTTGCTTCATGTGCTAAACTTGAATAATCCTGTATCCAGTTTGCATTTATTCCCATCAGCTTCCCCGATTCTGCCTAACTTTCTGTACAGATGAGCTGCCCCGGAGCCTCGTGATCCTTGACCTGACAGGAAACGAATGCACTAAGCAGAACAGCTACAGGTGAACCCAAAAATCGATCCACGCTCCTGCATAATCTCCCACCCAATAGCTTTAGGCATGTGCATCATGCCCATGTAGAAGCTACAGGTGAGGGATGAAGAGTGCAACGCCCCCATCCGATTCCCTGTGTTGGCATACCTGCCCCATCTCTGGGACCTGCCTGCCTGTTGCCTGGGCATCCTGCAGGAATGGAGGTTTCCATGCACAGTACCATAGGGAAAAGTCAAGGGGAGGGATCAGAATGGATGGGAGATGTGCGAAGTGGTGGCAGGGCTTTTGAAGCAACAACAGCATGGCTTCTAGCAGCTATTGGGGGGGGGGCGGGAGGCCTCTGTGTCCGATTCTTCATTCAAGTGCCAAAGAAATGGGTGCTTCTAGGAAGTTTGCCTCTCCTTTAGCAACTGTTCCCACCTCACTAGGGGGCTGACATGGGCTTTGAAGATGGGAGTTGTTTTGTTTGACGCCCAGCTTGAGAACTCTTGCTTCCTTCTGGCCATCCCAAGGGAGCGCGTGTTGGCAGCTCTGCCCCATCTGAAAGAACTGGATACGCAGGGTGTTCCCAATCAGAAAGACACCGTCCAAACTGAAGAAGAGGAGGACGACAGTTCAGAAGACAGTGACGAGGATTGGTCAGATCTCGCTATACCTCTGAGCGTAGAAAAAGGTATCCCCAAAGTTTCCAGGCCAGGTTTTAGGTGTTAGGAACATCAGGGACCAAGGACCTGCTTTGCGTGGTGCCTCTTCCATGTGAGGTCTGGAGGGTGGCAACATGAGAACAGGCCTTTTCTGCAGTGGCTCCCCATTCGTGGAACGTTCTCCCCAGGGAAGTTCGCCTGGCACATTCATTATTAAACTTTAGGTGCCAGGTGAAAATGTTCCTCTTCTCCCAGGCCTTTGGCTGTTTAATATTCTACAGCCTTTTAAATATGTTTGTGGGAGGGAAGGGGAGGGGCTATTGTTTTGTTGGTTTCAACAAAATGTTTTTATCTGGTTAATAACTAAAATGTTTTCATCTTGTGAGATTTTTGGCGGTCTGTATATAAATTTAATAAATAAGATGCTATGTGTAAGTTTATACAGTGGTACCTCAGGTTACAGACGCTTCAGGTTACAGACTCCGCTAACCCAGAAATAGTGCTTCAGGTTAAGAACTTTGCTTCAGGATGAGAACAGAAATTGTGCTCCATTAGCTAAAGTGGTGCTTCAGGTTAAGAACAGTTTCAGGTTAAGAACGGACCTCCGGAACGAATTAAGTACTTAACCTGAGGTACCACTGTAAAGCAAAGTTTATTAACAGTCATTACATTTATACACAGTATGTCATTTCTCTCTGTTATGGAACTCTACGTAGCATTCCCAGAGGGTCTTCCCATTTATAGACTGACCAGACCCAGCACTCCATAACTTCAGCAGAGCAGCTGCCTCATGTCCCTAGGATAATTAAGTACAGGAAATTTGAGCAACTCTCCAACTTCCTGCCTGAGCTGGTTCTGAGGCCAAAAGGGCAGTCGTTCCAGTGACGCACACTAGTCAAAAACTTGTGGGGTTCCACTAGTCATCCCCACATAAAGGAACACTCTGTGCCCATTCTAGAGGCAGCAGCTGCTGACGCAGAGCTCCCCACGCCTCTCGAACAAGTGTCTTCCGGTTGATGCAGACTCCATGTAACTGCAAATAATTCATATTATTTTGGCTAAGAGTGCACACACTGTTGCCCTTAAAATAAAATCCCCTGGGAAGTCATAGATTCTCGTTGCACATTTGTTAAGAATGGACAGTAGGAAAAGGAATTGGCGGGGAGGCATTTATCTAGTGCAAGACACAGCGAGCTTGCTTTTTTACTTATATCCTCTTCATTTGGCAGACTTCTTTGCCGACCTCCGTGAGGAGTTAAGAGCCCACTCTGCCCAGCGGAGGGAGGAGGAAGCGAGGGAATACGAAGACCGCTTGGAGGAGCTGAGGCAGATGCAGAATCTGAGAGAGCTGGTGTTCAACACAAGCGAAAGGCCGCCCTGGCCATTCGGTGTACCAGAAGTAATATCCGCAGCCCCAGAGGGGAGCGTGCTCCAAAGTGACCATCACCACCACCCTCCTTCCAACCTTTCGAAAACAGCAAACCCAACACCCAAAAAGGGGCCAAGAGCCTCAAAGGGGAAGGCTGGCGGCTCAAGTCCAACACAGCTGAAAACTTCAAAGGGAGAGAGGTCTGGTGTAACGAAAACCACAAACAAAGGTGTAAAGAAATGATTAGTGCATCCTTTTGCTTTTCGTTTTTAATTTCTGCTTTATTCTGTCAAACAAATACAATACTTCTTTGAATCTAATCAGCAGATGGGTTGTTATCCATCTTTTAAGTGTGGAAGGGCATGGCAAGGAGGCAGAAAACTGACAAAGGCCCTCTGCTGAAAGCTTAGGCAGTACTTCCTCTAAGTGAAGGGTGCAAGCGGCGAAGCCAGTTGCAGGGTTACTCAGGCCAGTGGGGTTTGCTCCTTCCTAAGGACATGCAGGAAGGCTTTTTTGTGCCTGTTGAAATTCTGACCTGCTTGATGAAAACCGGCTTACCTGTGAAAACTATTCCTGGGAAGTATAGAGTTATGAGGCCGCTCAGAATTCCTTGTTAGGAGTTTGGATCTGCCTAAAACTTGACAAGGAAACAAAATAATGATGTACCGTATTTTTTGCTCTATAAGACTCACTTTTTCCCTCCTAAAAAGTAAGGGGAAATGTGTGTGTGTCTTATGGAGCGAATGCAGGCTGCGCAGCTATCTCAGAAGCCAGAACAGCAAGAGGGATTGCTGCTTTCACTGCGCAGCGGTCCCTCTTGCTGTTCTGGCTTCTGAGATTCAGAAATTTTTTTTTCTTCTTTTCCTCCTCCAAAAACTAGGTGCGCCTTATGGTCTGGTGCGTCTTATAGAGCGAAAAATACGGTAGATCTGAAACCTTGCCTATGCCTTTTAAAGGCAATTTGCGTCATGTCCCCAGTGTATTTGTGCTATATGCAGGTTCAGATTAATCACAGATTTGCACCATCAAACCTCTGAAAGGTTTGGGACGGGATATTTGTTTAGAAGGCAGCTCCATCCCAAATCATCTCAGCAACTGAGAACAGTGGTAAGGTTGAGGATACAGAGCTTGGGAAAAAAAATAAATCAGGATTGCAGCATCCATAACAGAAGAGAGGAATATACATCTCACAGGTTATTCTGTAGTGCTGTGTCTACAATAATACACTGGTAGCATTTGCTGGAATCTCTGTCGTTTTAGGGAAAAAAATGTTTGGGATATCTCAGACAGATGTTAAAATTCAGAGGACCGTTTCTCTGTTTTTAGAAGGAAAAAAGCAGACATTCTCCCAGATTATTTTTCTCGGTCCCTCCAAACCAAAAACGCAGTGACAAAACTAAAATGGAGCCCCATCTATCTTGCAGACTGAGATCTATCTAGTGTGTCCCCAACAGCTCAGGCCAAACAATTCCAAATGTCTTCTCTCGCTCTACCTCATTGCTTCTGACAGTAGCCAGTTGGAGGTTCCAGAAGTGCACTAAAGTGCTACCCACTTCCCTTGTTTGTCTGTAGCCCTTAAGACGCAGAGGCTGCTCCACATTTCAGAACCACCAGCCTTCACGAACTTTTCAAAGCCACAACCATGCCCGTGGTCTTCACTCTTGCAGCAACAATGAATTCTGAAGGCTGCCTATGCCAACTCCACAATTTTAAGGTTTTGTTTTTTAAAAAAGGTGCAGCATTATCATATCATATAATCCAAGTAGGGTTTTGTTTCACACGTGGAACTCTCAGTGGTCTCGGGAACGAACCTCAATCTCTCTGCCCTGATAGGGATCTTACTGTTTATATAACTTGATTTCTGTGACCACACAGTCATAGAAGAGGTCAGCCAGCTCCTGGGGTTTCAGAGTGAAGGAGCCCGCCAGCAGGTTCTTCATGGCCTCCAGGGCTTGCCGCTGAAATTTCCGCATAATTTCTTGGAGTCTCTGGCGCTCATGCTGGGGGGGGGGGGGGAGAGAGAAAGAACGGGGCATTAATTATGGGGACCTTAGGGTGTTGCCATAACTCATTTGTCATGTATCCCTGGCATGGCAGATGCCGCCCCTCAATACCCATGCTTGATGTCATCTGGGGGGTGGAAAGGCGGACTTGGAAGCCAATTCGCTCACCCGCAAGGTTTCATGAAAAGCTGGGGTAATGCATTGGAGCTACAACTGGGTGGGACCACATCCTGAGTCAGGGCTGTTCAAACCCTGGCTGGGTGGTAAAGAGAAGGGAAGACAAAGAGCAACAAGAAATGGAGAATAGCAGGTGGAAAGTGATTAGAGGCGTTCTGTAGAAAGGACTTTATGATCTGAAAGCAGAGATGATGTACAGTCGTACCTCAGAAGTCAAACGGAATCCGTTCCGGAAGTCCATTCGACTTCCAAAGGGTTCAGAATCCAAAGCGCGGCTTCCGATTGGCCTGCAGGAGGCTCCTGCAGCCAATCGGAAGCCAGAGAAGCACAGTCAGACATTCAGGTTCCAAAGAACGTTCGCAAACTGGAGCAGTCACTTCCGGGTTTGTGGTGTTCAGGAGCCAAAACGTCCGAGTACCAAGGCATTCGGGATCCAAGGTACGACTGTTATGTACTTTTGTAACCCAAAAATCTTTAATAAAAACAATGAGAAAGGAAGTGATTGGAGACAGAAAGGATGATGGAAAGAGAGAGCTAGAAATAAGGCAGCCAACGAGCAGAGTTCAGAGAACATGGAAAGTGGAAGTCAGTTTGGGAAATATCAGGTGACAAGGAGCTGGGCTAGAGGAAAGAGTTCAGAATGAGAACATGTGGGAAAGGGCCAGAGATTAGTGGAGTTGTAGTCCGACAACATCCGGAGGTGGTATAAGTCCCCCAGCCCCGATCTACAGTAACTGCAAGTGGTTCTTCAGGGCTTCACCTCATTGCGGTCCATGGTGTCCAGGACTAACTGGTGTTCCCTGTAGAGATTGTGCCGTCGGTCCACCCATCTCTGAAACCTGGGCGTCTCCCTGATGGGGTCTTTGTCGCCGAAGGTCGGCGATTGCACTTGGTGAAAGAAAGTGACGTTGGGAACGAAGATGAAGGGTTTGAAGATCGACCTGCCGAGCAGGAGAGAGGAGAGGATTTGGACAATGTACCCGACACTCTTAATCAAACGGTTCCCCAAAAACACAGAAGGATAATATGAACATGACAACATGATTTATATATTAAAAAAACTAAAAACAATTAAAACAAAAATGCAATGTGCTGCTTTTCTGATGCTCAAAGCGGTGACCACCAACTTGGACAAATTTTAAAATACGGTGAGACAATGTCATGCAGGATTACGCTGCCAGTGGCTCCTAGTCAGGATGGCTGCATGCAAACCTCCAAGTCTTAGAGGCAGCATGGTTGCTGATTCACAGTTGCTGCGGAGCACCTGATGGAGAGGGTTATCGCACTCATGTCCTGAGAAGAGTTCGCACTGATTTACTGCCATTTTACTTAATCTGAGATGTAAAGATTTTTGAATATAGTCGAACCTCAGAATCTGAACAGAATCCGTTCCGGAAGTCCGTTCGACTTCCGAAATGTTTGACTTCCAAAGCGCAGCTTCTGAATGGCTGCAGGAAACTCCTGCAGCCAATCGGAAGCCATGGAAGCCCCATCGGATGTTCAGCTCCTGAAAGAATGTTCAAAAACTGGAAAACACTTCTGGTTTTCAATCGTTTGGGAGCCAGAATGCTCAACTCCCAAGGCGTTCGGGAGCCGAGGTACAACTGTACTCCTTTTATTCATCGTTTAATTTCAGTATCACCTATCCTATACCTTTGTTAGGGGGCAAAAAAACAGCTTTCTGGGGAAAAAAACATATTTCGGAAA
The DNA here is from genome assembly GCF_964270895.1 of Podarcis filfolensis. Taxonomy (NCBI): domain Eukaryota; kingdom Metazoa; phylum Chordata; class Lepidosauria; order Squamata; family Lacertidae; genus Podarcis; species Podarcis filfolensis. Next base: position 31,883,450 of record NC_139615.1, read on the forward strand.
GTTCTGCAGAAAAAGGAACCTATTAAATGAAGCATAAAATACTGACAGGATGAACTTTCTCACAACCATATCATTATAAGTATCTCAAGGTGGAGGCTAGTGGATGAAAACAATGTTTTACAAGTAAGATAATTTCAGATTATGTCATACTTATCCCGTTCCATAGATTATGTATTGGTTGGAGACTGGTCTTCAGTAAGTGTAAAAGGTGCATTTATTTTGTTCAAATAAAACTCTTTCCCATTCCAATAAATTACTGGGAAATAAGGAACTCACCTGAAATAACAAATGCACTTCCAATAGCTGTTCTGGTTGGCCAGCAGGGCTTCTCTCAACTTGGCAGGTGCACTCACCAATTTTAATGAAGCAGGAGCTTCTGGCTTACCTGGAAGGGTCTGGCGTGGCTGTGAAGAAGTGGATGCAAGGCAGGTGGGGATCCTGCGGCAGGACGGACACCATGCTTCCTGTGGTGCAGAAACCTTCCGAATCGACGCAGATCCCGCTGGCCTTGTCACTCAAGATGGTCATAATGGTCTCTGCGGTGATCTGCCCTGCACATCAGTGAAGAGGAAGATGGGAAACTGTACCGATTCCAGAAGAAGAGGGTGTCAGAATTTGCAAATACTCGATGGAGGCTTGCTCTACTATGGAGCCAAGGCAAGGGGACAGATTTGGGGAACCGTCAAGCGTGGCAAAGTGGGAGGCAGGCGGACCAACTGGGCACAATCCACTGGGAAAGTTTCCCACATGAGCCCTGTTGGAAAATGGTCACCCATTTGGACTTTCTGAATCGGGGGCCAAAATGTCCTGGGCCGGGCCTTATTACTTGTGTAAGAGTCACTTCCTCTTGACTAATTTCTGCCCCACCCAAACCGACATGCAGAAGGACTAGGTGAGGTTCCTGAGTGTTAAGGGCAAAGGGAGGCATTCTGCATGTCCTCATAAGGACTCTCTCTGCATCAGATGATAGCTGGGTTCCCCTATGCCCAAATGCAACGCCTAACCACCGCACCAAACAGAATGGGCAGAAACGTGAGAGCCAGGAGTCTCAAGGTAACCAATCTCGCAATCCGATGCCAGCATTAAAGAGAGATCTATCCATTACAGTGGTACCTCCGGTTGCAGACAGGATCTGTTCCGGAGGTCTGGTCAGATCCCGAGGTTTCCACAACCCGAGGACCGCTTCTGCACATGCGCAGACTGCTTTTGCATATGCACGCATGGCAAAACCCGGTAAAATACTTCTGGGTTTGCCGCGCACTCATCCCGAAGTTTATGTAACCAGAGGTTTACGTAAACGAAGGTACGACTGTACTACCGCATAGATCTTCTGGCCTACATCTAAAACCACAACTTTAAATAGATCTGTTACATTACATTATGGGGCTGCAAACCAAATGCTAAGTTCTCTGTGTCTTCCTTGAGTGATGCTTGCTAGGCAACCAGGAGGATGTTGGCATTTCCAGCTGCCACCCCAGTGGGGTCACATGACCAGCTGGGCTGTGCTTCTGACTATCTGAACCAACATTAAGCGGCTCTATGGGACACGCTTCCCTTCACAAAGCCAATAATAATAATAATAATAATAATAATAATAATAAAGATTTCTGGGAGATAAAAAATAATGAAATGAAAAAAAATGCTTAAAATAACCTTTGTTAAGAAACCAGAAGCTTTTGTATTAGGAATTACAGGTACCGATATACCAAAGGAGCAGAAAAGACTCTTCATGTATGGAACAACAACCGCTCAGATGTTATTGGCCCAGAGTTGGAAAGAAGACAAAGTCCCTACCAGAGAGGAGTGGCAAACCAAGCTGACTGACTATGCCAAAATGGCAAAACTGACTGGAAAACCCAGAAACCAAGAGGACAAAAACTTTATAAAAGAACGGGGAAAAACTAAGTTATTTAGGAGACCACTGTAAGCAGATGGAAACATTAGCAGGATTTCGATTTCACTTGTAGCGTAACAATTACCATGGATTGATAAAAAACAGGCACCCCCAACCTTTGGCCCTCCAGATGTTTTGGACTACAATTCCCATCATCCCTGACCACTGGTCCTGTTAGCTAGGGATCATGGGAGTTGTAGGCCAAAAACATCTGGAGGGCCGAAGGTTGAAGAATATGTAGTATTAAATGTTTAGAATAGGTCCCCATGGAGGGGTTGGGAGTTCCGAGATTCGGAGGAAACTCTGTATATGGATATATACAGTGGTACCTCGGGTTAAGAACTTAATTCCTTCTGGAGGTCTGTTCTTAACCTGAGGTACCACTTTAGCTAATGGGGCCTCCCATTGCCGCACGATTTCTGTTCTCATCCTGAAGCAAAGTTCTTAAGCTGAGGTACTATCACTGTCTGTAAGGAGTCTGTAACCTGAAGCGTCTGTAACCCGAGGTACCACTGCATTTGGATTCTTTTATATAACTTTGCATTTGTAAAATCAGATAAAAATCATTTCAAAACAAAACAAAAAACAAGCTTCCAAAACCCTACACCTCTACGTATTTGGGATACACACCTGAATGTTGGTGCAGCAGCTGCTGGCCAGCACAATAGCGAGCTTTGGCCGCCTCCATGCGCACAGGCTGGTGGGTGAGAGAGAACACCTCCAGGAAGCTGAACGCCCCTTGGCCACTCCACCATCCCTGCTCCCGGGCATGTTGCCTGAGGCCCGCATGCTCAGAGGTAATGTCGGTACCAATGCTCAGCTGATTGGAAATGTTCCGGGCACCTTCTGCAGGGTGGGAGGAGAGACAAGGAGATCCTGCTCAACCAGCGGGAAGTTTGAAAAGGCTTAGCCGATCTGGAATACAATTCCATAATACATCTCAGCAGCCCGAGGTTTCATTTATTTATTACATTTATATACTTCCTTTTTCCTCGAAGGAGATCCGAGGTCCTAGTCCAACATTCTAAATAAATAATAATAATAATAATAATTTATTTATACTCCGCCCATCTGGCTGGGTTTCCCCAGCCACTCTGGGTGGCTCCCAACAGAATATTAAAAACACAATAAAACATCAAACATCAAAAACTTCCCTGAACAGGACTGCCTTCAGATGTCTTCTAAAAGTCAGATAGTTGTTTATTTCCTTGACATTGGATGGAAGGGCGTTCCACAGAGCGGGTGCCACTACCAAGAAGGCCCTCTGCCTGGTTCCCTGTAACTTCACTTTTCTCACAGTGAGGAAACCGCCAGAAGGCCCTCAGAGCTGGACCTCCTTGTCTGGGCTGAACGATGGGGGTGGAGACGCCCTTTCTAACCACATACAGGGTTCTGAACTGAACTTTTCTCAGAGCAGAATCTGAACCAGGAATCTCGGCAAAGTAAGCAAACAAAAGCCCAGACCGTTCGCAAAAGAGCAACGCCAGATAGTTCTGTGTATCTGTTAAGATCTAAGGTGTCCTGTCATCTCTTTCTGCAATGCACTCACCTCGAATCCTTTGAGCCGCCCAAAACCGCCCGGCTGTTTCTACAACCCAGGCTTCAGTGCGATCCGCAAGGAGGAAGGTGTTGTGGTAAATGAAGGGGGTCGGCTCCTCCTTGCAACTGCCCCCTTGGCCGTAACGTTCCAGGAGGGCTGTTATAACCTGGACTGCTTCCTGGGCACTGCTGCTCCGCTCCAAACCGAGCCTGAAATACATTATTTAGCCATTACTGCCTCTGCAAACCTGGCTGTGAACTAATTTACTCAGGGATGGATGACCAGTGGCTCTCTAGTCGTTGTTGACTCCACTTCCCATGAGCCCCAGCCAACAGAGTCACTGGTCAGGGATGATGGGAGTTGTAGTCCAGCAACAGCTCAAAGCCCTCAGATTAACCACGTCTGCCCTAACTGATGCACCAAACTTTAATTACAGTATTCTTTAAAAAGCAATATATTTTCTCAACATAGATTTTTTTTTAAAGAGGCTTTTAGGCGAACCAGCGATTTTTAAGTAAGATGATTTGCAAACCGTGACTGATCGCTATTAAAAAATCAGACAGTGTTTGACACACTTTCGTTCATCCAGTCGGGAATTTTGCAGTAACTGGACTAAAAAGGCTTCAGAAATAAACAAGTTTCCAATATCTGCCAATACTGTGGGAGACCCAGGTTTAAAGGACACCAATTACAACAGCTTGCTATTGCGATTCTTATTTGGTCTGGGGGGAAAGATTAAAGGGGGGACACATATGATAGCCACCTTCAAATATTTGATAGGCTGTCATATAGATGATGAAGCAATTAGTTTTCTGCAGTTCGACAAGGCAGGCCCTGAACCAATGGCTTCAATTACAAGAAAAAGCTTTCTTATTAAACATTAGGGAGAACTTCCCGATGATTTCAGCTGTTTAATCGTGTAACAGACTGCCTTGGAATGTGGACCCTCCTTCGTTGGAGGTGTTCAAACCTACCAGGGATGCTGTTTTCCTATTATGAACAACTATAGTGCTGTAAAAAGGGACGCGGGTGGCGCTGTGGGTTAAACCACAGAGCCCAGGACTTGCCGATCAGAAGGTCGGCGGTTCGAATCCCCGTGACGGGGTGAGCTCCCGTTGCTCGGTCCCTGCTCCTGCCAACCTAGCAGTTCAAAAGCACGTCAAAGTACAAGTAGATAAATAGGTACCGCTCTGGCGGGAAGGTAAACAGTGTTTCCGTGCGCTGCTCTGGTTCACCAGAAGCGGCTTAGTCATGCTGGCCACATGACCCGGAAGCTGTACGCCGGCTCCCTCAGCCAATAAAGTGAGATGAGCACCGTAACCCCAGAGTCGGTCACGACTGGACCCAATAGTGCTGTAACTCTTCTTAGCTCACCAATTCTCAGAACAATTATTGAGAGGGTGTTCACTGTCATTCCCATTATACAGATGCAAGAACTGAGGCCAGACCATCTTTGTCCAGGTGCAATGACAGTATCTCAGCCTCCATGTGGGCCAGCAGCATGGGTGCAGCCAGGGGGGGTAGGGGGCAGCTGCACCCCCTAAGTCAATAAAAATCAATACAAATCTGAAATTCTGACCTCCTAATGAAAGCTTGCCCCCTAACAAAAATCTTGGCTATGCCCATGGCCAGCCATGCGATTACAGAGGAGCAGAGAATACAGCTTGAGTACAAGCTGATGATTCACAGCCACCCAACATGTCTCCTCTTACCTGACCAGATCCATGCCCAGCAAGGCTTCTTCCTCTGCCACGGGCTCCTTGGTCCACACCCCTTCATTGCCGATGCAGACCCCGTGCTCGTTGGCCCCCATCTCGGCTCCCCAGAGCCAGGCTGGTCGGCTGAGAATGACCGCATGGGTCTTCTCAACCTGGTCCACTTCAATATATGTGCACTGGGAAGAAAGGCAGCCTTTGAAACAAAAGTCCACGCTGGCGCTTTCATTATTTTTGTTGTCTTGCTCACAAAAAAAGAGTGATACGCTTCCCTGTTCGATGCGTCGTTTCTCAAGCCATTCCTAATTCATCTTTACATAGGGTAAAGATATCCCTTCTCCATCAGCACCCTACTGAAATGAATCTGACACTAATGAAGCTGTGCTGATGTGAACAGCTATGGGGAAAAGAGCTTTTCAATGGGGGTGTGTGTGAGGAGAACCTGAGCTTACAGGGTTAAACAGCTCAGAGTGTACAAATTGGGAGGAGGGGGGAGATTCGTCATATCCGAGAGTCTCCAGCCTTTGTTCTTTCTCTCTACTTTCGCTTTTGAGGAGACAGGACGTGTTTTCACGATGCTGTTCGCTGTGATAGACAATGGATAGTCTGCTGTAAATAAAAACTGCTTCTAGCTGCTAAGATCCTGAGTGGATTTTATTTAAGCACACTGAAGAACGCATTGGAGCTTGCAGCTTTCTCTGGCTGCTGCGTTAAACTCTGCGTTTGCTCAGAGCCTTTGGAATGTGGCCTTTGAAGTCCGGAGGCCCAGCAGAACTGCACAACCGAAGCGGGCTGGACGCCAAGGCTTATCTGAGCAATAAACATTCTTCGGGGGGACAGGGACGGACACACACAACTTCACTGTGCTCCAAGGTGCTAACCTGAACATAACTTGTCATCCTCTATACATACTCCAATTTCCTGACGTCTTTCTTAAAACGTTAGTACCCAGAATGGTACACAGGACTCTGGAACGGCAGGTCTGGCAGTGCATTAAGGACAGATTCTGCCACCTCTTTTCTGAGAGTGGCTCAATTCACACATAATGCCGAGTGTGCAGGCTACTTGAGGGAAGATCACAGCTGCTTTGCTCCTTTTCTGGTCCTGCTGTTTTGCAGGGAGCCAATCCATGGTTTGCCTTAGCACACTGCCCAAACCTGAGCTTATGGTTTGTCTCCTGCACAGACCATGGGATGCAAACAAGAACAAGCCTTGGCTGCAGTTCATGGTTTGTCTGGAGCAAGAGAAACCATGAGCCCAGGTTCAGACGGCATGTTAGGCCAAACCACAGGCTAGCGCACAGCAAAGCAGTAGAAGCAAAGTCACCATGGACTCCATATGTTCATGCTAAACTGGCAGTTCTCAACAAGTATGGCAAGCCACACTGATGTGCCAGGAGATAACGACAAGTGTGGCAGGAAGATTCAAGGACAAGCGAGCATTTAAACATTTCAGTGTAGTATAAAGCAATTGTTTTTATTTGCAGAATATGGATAGATATATTTTCAAAATGAGAACAAAAAGCATCAGGTCATACTGACGACAATACTAGTTGTGATCTTTTCGTTTTCCAATTATCAACAAAATTTTGGGGTGGCAGGAGCAAAATATTTATTAAGTGTGGCCCAGAAAAAAATGTTTGAGGACCAGTGTGCTAAACCAGAGTTTGATAAAGCATAGTTTGGCTTAGCACTACCTGCAAACCTGATTACTGTTTGGAAAAGTGTTTTGTTCATGGAGAATGTATATGCCAGTAATTGGGGGTGGTTTGCGTGCCCTGATTTAGGATGGACCGCAGCAATGGATACGCTGGAGATGTGACTTCTCATTACTTTCTAGAACATAACCCTCTCCCACAAATGCAGCTCCATGCTCCTATACTGCATGCTGGACTTTAGCTCACCTGGACCTTTGCCCCCTTGGCATGGCTTCTGGCTGGGAAATAGACTACCTCTTGGACTTCATCCCTCGGACGGTCAGAATTCTTGCCAAATATGACCTCTCTGGCCGCAGAGGCCGGGGGAAGAGAGACGAAGCAGTCGCAGGAGGAGGGTCCACAGGGAGGAGGGTCAGCCATTCTATCTATAGGCAAGACCACAAGACAACAGCTGGAGATTGTAGCTTCCACTCCTGCTAAGTGTTGTATGAGATTCTCTCTGCTTTCTGACCTGGCGGGAAAGTCTCTCCCACTTTATTTGAAGCTACTGTGCAATGCAGTGCTAAGCATGCCTACTCAAAACGAAGCCCTGCTGAATTCGGTGTGACCTACTCCCTAGAAAGCGCGGTTAGGATCGTAGACTTGTCAGCTCAAGGTATGCAAAGATAGCAGTCACAAACAGCAACAGTAGGCTCCTTTAAATGCTTATATGCCACTCCTACAAACACCTGTATGAAAAGAGGTGCTGGAACTCACCAATTATGCCTCTACTGTTCTCTTATAATGGCAAGGCACCCACCTTAAATGCACCGGAACTCAGTTCCAGCGAGTTCCGGCTGGAAAAAAAGCCCTGGCCGCCCCTGCTTCCTAATGTTCTCCCTCCCCCAACCCCTTTGCAGGGCCCAAACTTTTCACAAGCCTTTTGTGTGTGTGTGTGTGTGCGTGCGTGCAATATTTAAAGCCCTGCTCCCTCTCCAGTGCGTGCTATGCATGGCAGAGAACCTTGCACCCTGTAACTTTTTCATGGCATGCACAGTAAGAGGGCATGTGCCACAGTGCAGTTTCTAATGTTTGATGTTTTATTATGCTTCTATCTATGTTGGAAGCCTCCCAGAGTGGCTGGGGCAACCCAGCCAGATGGGTGGGGTGCAAATAATAAAATAAATTAATTATTATTATGCACCCACCGACTCACCCACGTCTATCCTAGCAGGCCTTCCGGGGTGGGGACGCTGCTCAATGATACTTTACAAAGATCGCCCTACCTCCCCCAACCCATGCAGCAGCCAGGGCTTGGCGGTGACTACTGCACTTTTTCCTAACTCTCGCAGGTCCTTCGCAATTTATCCCTTTTTGAAACGGCTCGCTCGCTCCTCCTCCTCCTCCTCCTGCAATCGAGCCGATTTACCATGCCGGTCCGTTTACTATTTACTACTACGTTTGCAGCTGTTCCCCCTTCTGCTTTGCCCAGGGCCTGCAGAGTTATATTCTAGCCCTTGATAAAATATTATATCCCTTGATAAAATCCCTTTCTCGCGCTTGCACTCCCTCCCAGCAGCCCCCAATCCCCCACGGCTCTTACAGGCTTCCGATGCAGGAGGCAGGAGCCCCGACTAGCCTTCCCCCACCGCGACTTCCGGATCTGTCGCGTTCAGGGAGGAGACGAGTCCGCCGTCTGCAGCGAACCGGGGTCAAACTTTGCAAAGCTGAAGACGGCATCGGAGAACCGGCGGCGCTAGGGCCGGCTTATGTTTGGAGCTGCCTCGATGATTTATTAAGAAAACGTGTGCGGGGCTTGGGGGGTTGTGACGCTGTCGTTGCCCCAGAAGGACACTAGAGGGCGCCCTTCGATCACGTACCGAGCCCAGTACGTGAAACGAAGGTTTCTCTTAAGAGTGGCCAAAGCGAAGTAAAGAAAATAATTACTCAAGTGTCTGCAGACACAACCTGGCCCAACTTAAGGTGCTTGGGGGCCCCGAGGTGGAAAGTCCAAATACCTCGTTTTGAAAGTCCAAATACAGGAGGTCGGCTTTACTATCATTTTAATTTTATTTAAATATCCCCCGCCCCCCATTCTTCGCTCGCAGAGATAAATAAAAACAACACCATCTTTTCCCTCAAGATTACAGTCTAGAAGGTTAGGGCACAAAAGAAAAAAGGTCTTCTCACGAGGCAGGAAATTTTCCCAATGAACCCCCATTGTTGTTGTTTTGTTAAATGTGTCTACCACTCTTCACTGGAAGAGCCCAGGGCGGTTTGCAACAGGAAAATACAAAATGAGAATGCAAAATACATAATAAAACAAAACAAAAAAACCCCAATAGCACACACCCCCTCCCACAAACACAGCTTGATTGTAATTTCATTTCAAGATCAAATCCATATTATTTTGATCTGTTGTCGCGGGGCCCCTAAAAGGCTAGTGCCTGCTCTGCCTATGTATTTAGTAATCCGGTGCTGAACCCATTGTGGTCTTGCACACCGAAGATGCCCAGCTTCAAGAAGGATAGGGCTCCTGGGACTTTAAGCGTTTAGTACAAGAGGGAGTTTCAGCAGGTGTAGCTTGCCATCCCTGGAGCCAGGCCAGAAAGGCATCTGACAGCTGCTCATGCAAGCTACATCTGCTGAAATTCACCTGCTAGGAGGCCCTCTTTTCCACAACTATTAAATATACAGGAGACTGGCCTTACTATCATTTTTATTTTATTTAAATATTCCCCCCCCCCCAATTCTTCGCTCGCAGAGATAAATAAAAACAACACCATCTCTTCCCTCAGGCTTACAGTCTAGAAGGTCAGGGCACAAAAGACAAAAGGGATGGGGAGGGTAGAGGAAAACAAGCAAACAGAAACCACATCCTTTATGTTACAAGGTACATAAAATGACCAGCTTGGATGAAAACAGGCTGCTCACAGTTGAGAAACAGGCCTTGGTGAACCCCTGAGAAATTGCCTGGCAATCCAGCTTCCGTAGCTCTTGACTATAATGCAGCCAGAAGTTGTTGACCTTGGAGGTCGGGGGTCTCTGCCTTCTGGAAACTGGGGTCTGCCAGCTTCAGATACCATCAAGCCCACATAAGATGGTCTTTGATGGTTCTTCATCTCCAGGCTGTTGGTTCTAAATTCACTGGCAGACTTTGGTCTTTCAAATTGGCGCCCTAGGGAAGCTGCATCTGCCGAATGTCTCTTTGAGTAGGGAGAAGGGACCTAATGCAGCTGGTCAAGTGTTTACAGTTCCTTCTTATCTGCTACTGCTTTCCTATCTTTAGCCTCTGTCCGCCCTCTTGTGCTTTCCCATTCATTTTGATGGGGCAGAATTTCCCAGCGGATTGTGCTCCATGTCTGGCAAGCCCACATGCTTCATGGAGGGTTGGCACTACCATTAGGCAGAGGGTAGAGGCTGCCTCAGCCAGCAGAGGATGGGGTACGGTGGCATGAGTTTTTGTGTTTGCCACATGGCCTGTCTGCTGCCGTGAGGTGCGCTATCCCATCGCCAGTGTTGGAGTTTGGTCAACTTCTGGAATGGCAGGGGGATGCCATCTTGAGATAAACAACTACCTGACATTCAGAAGACATCTTAAGGCAGCCCAGTTCAGGGAAATTTTTAATGTGTGACATCTTAGTGTATTTTTGGTTTTTGTGGAAGCCGCCCAGAGTGGCTGGGGAAACCCAGCCAGATGGGCGGGGTACAAATAAATAATAATAATAATAATAATAATAATAATAATAATTGGCATCAGACAGGTAAATATCTCGGTCCAAGCTCTGCCTCAGCCCCCTTCCGGTTTCTTGCTGTTTTTGGGTGGGATTCAATCACATACCAACAAATTTGGACCACAGAACTAAAGTTGCTGGCTTTTTGTGATAAGGAGAGTGATGAACTGGAAAGCGTGTGGGATCACAATTGCTTGACGCCACATCGTATACACAACACAAGCAAATAAGACTGGACACTCAGTTAATAGTCAGCACCATCTAAGCTCCCCACAAACTTTGTGCAAAAATTTACAGGATGAATGCTGAATAAACAGATCATTTTAGTTCATGACATGCCTCTCTAAACTCTTGAGGTTTGCTTCTCCTTTCTAATCTGTCCTTGACCCTCCCAAATCTCCTCTACTCCATCCCTAGGACTCTTTGACAGGGTACCAAAATAACCTTGTGATGCTCAAGGTACAAAATCCAAAGGTGCCTGCAGATGACCTGTTTATTCCATGTTTATCCTGATTTGCTTGCACAGAGATTATGCAGTGGTTAGACTAGGTCCAGTCCTTATTCAGCATTTGTTCTGGTTTGTTTACAGGGCAGTTCTACAACAAAGTGCATTCATCCTGATTTGCCTGTGTGGTGTTTATGTATTTTCCCATTCATCTTTAATTCATCCCAAAATATTCAGTGGATTTCCTTGTGACTTTTCTAACACCGCCCCCCCCCGAAGTCTGTGGCTGTTATTTAATGTTTTATGTTTTTTTCAAAACATTACAAAGAACAACAGAAACATGCCATCAGTAACAGCAACTCACAGATAGAGCAATTTTATCAAGCAGTCTTACCAGCTTTCATACAAATGGGGATTACTGAGTATGCAATTCTCAAATTAATACTACCATTAAAACCATTTTATAAAAGTCGCACTAAAGACTAAAAAAGTCAGTGAGATTCTGCAATTACTTTTTAAAAAGCAGAATGTTGGGGGTGGGGTTATTTGAAAAATGGAGGTGTTTGGAAAGACTGGAAATGTAGCATTTTAAAATCAATTTAAAAATTTGCGTGAAGCACTTTTTCATTTAAATACTACTGCATAAATATTTTATTTTTTAAAAAAAATAGGCAAATGGGGCAATTAAAAGACAGTTTTTAAAAATGTGATTGTCAAGAAAGGCAGTAGTGAGGTTGTGCCAAACTGTACATGTGTGGCAATAGGCCAACCGACCCAAAACATCTTTGCACACCTGAAAACCATCCCTTTTTTAAAAAGATGGAAGAGAAGCGCTACGGCAATCTACAATTGGGGAGACTGAACTACTGTTCTGTTCTTTAAAAAGAATATGGATTTAAGGTAAAGGGTAAAGGGACCCCTGACCATTAGGTCCAGTCGTGGCCGACTCTGGGGTTGCAGCGCTCATCTCGCTTTATTGGCCGAGGGAGCCGGCGTACAGCTTCCGGGTCATGTGGCCAGCATGACTAAGCTGCTTCTGGCGAACCTGAGCAGCTCACGGAAACTCTGTTTACCTTCCCGCCGGAGCGGTACCTATTTATCTACTTGCACTTTGACATGCTTTTGAACTGCTAGGTTGGCAGGAGCAGGGACCGAGCAATGGGAGCTCACCCCATCGCGGGGATTCGAACCGCCGAACTTCTAATCGGCAAGTCCTAGGTTCTGTGGTTTAACCCACAGCGCCACCCGCGTCCCTAATAATATGGATCTACTGTAGCCTTAAAGAAAAAAGTTGCAAGAAGCCCAGGTAAAACCTAGAAAAATGGTGATTTGACAGATGTCTTGTAAAAACCATTAAGAGTGCAAGTACTCAGGGATGATAACCAGGCCTTTGGTTCCAAGGCTTACCTTGCTGCTGGGCATCTTAAGTCCCATGTTTACGCTTCACACGCTCTCTGAGCACTGCCAGGTGGGTGCAAGTGATTCTCCCTTTTTGGGTACACACCCATTTCCCAATTGGCCTGTGACTGTGACACCCTCCTTTAGATCCGGCTCCAATTTTTGCACCCACTTAAATCAAGCCTGAGCAAGTTCTTTGGAGTAAGCGAAAGTGTCCACTTGATTTAAAAACAAACAATCAACAACAACAACAAAAAAGAGGACAAGGGTGGAGAAAGTAAGATACAGATAACAAGACACACTCCCTTACAGAGTTGGAGTTGCTGGTCCGGTGGCCTCCTCCAATTTCTACCCCAGGCATTATTTATATGGATGTTACACCCTGTTGCGTCACCCATAGGTTTTCCTCCTCTGCAACCGGTTGGTTCAGGCTGGATCTCAATCCAGTCTGAGCTTTCTGAGCTATGGCCCAGAGACTCCACCTTCAGGAGTTGGAACCTCACCCTTCAAGAAAGTTCTGCCCTTCATGTTGAATTCCAAAGTGATGTGTGATACTTTGGAAAGGCCTTTTTACATACCCTCCGACATTTCTCTGGTGACAATAGGAACGTCCTATTTCATAATGATCATTTGCTATTTATACCCTACACATCTGACTGGGTTGCCCCAGTTACTCTGGGCATCTTCCAACATAGATAAAAACACAATAAAACATTAAACCCCTCCCCCTTAAAAAAAAAAACCACTTCCCTACACAGGATTGCCTTCAGACAGCTCGGGGGGGGGGGCAGATAACTCCATATAATCCAACATTTCTCCAACGAAAATAGGAACATACTAAGGAAAAGTGGGACATTCTGGGATCAAATCAGAAACCGTGACGGGTTCTCTAAATCAGGGATGTCCCTGGAAAATAGGGACACTTGGAGGGTCTTCTTTTATCTCTCTATCCAGATCTTGTATTAAGATTAAGAGGGGTTTTCCCAGCAAAAGCAGTGGGACAAAAAATAAACACCTCTTGGGCACGTGACCGTGGCAGCTGTAGTTTGTTAAATGGTCCTGAGAATTGTTAGGAGACTCCTATTTCTCCCCCTACCCCAGCCACAGAGTTATAATTTTCAGAGTTGCATAGGAAGAGGGATTGACTGCAAACAGGTGTAGATGAGCCTTCATTTGGCATCATTTAGCTGAAATTTGTGGGGAATCGAGCTTGTAGATTTTATTAAGGGCCACTCTACCTTTCACTCCATAATTTAAGAACGTATGGATCAATTATTTTATTTTAAAAAGCGCACATTTTTAATGCAATCAAGCTTTACACACGTTAAAGTTTGCAAAGTTTGCATCATTTATTCTGGAGGAGAACGGTTTGATTTGGGAGTGGGTGTTTCGAAGAATTTTGGGTGGGGATGGGAGATCCTTTTCATTTCAATTTTAGAGTCTTTTTTTTTTTAACACTCTCTCTCCCCCGCCCTGTACCCCTTTTCCCACCATGGAGGTGACAGAAAACCTGAGATGAAAAATGCAGGTCGACCGTAGCTTCTGGATCGGTCGGAAGTGCTTTGGTCCTGTCCGACCGGCTGTTCAAGGGAGTAACTCCCATCCCTCCCCGCTTATGTTTTGAAATAATAAGCTGAGGTGAGGTGGGGGGGAGGGAGGGAGAAGAGAATATCTTCCACAAATATATTGGGTAATGGAGATTCTATCTCCAGGTGCTCTTCAAACAGTGTGTGTGACACATTGCTCGGAAAGGGACTGGGAGTGGATAATTCCCAAGGGAGGTTAGCAACAAGTCTCCCCATGTGGTAATGTTATGCCTGAAATGTGTTACAAAGCGGCTTTTAATGGGCAGATCTACACTAGACATTGAAAGGATATTCAGCACACATTTAAAGCCCATGACGTCCCCCAAAGGATCCTGGGACCTTAACAGACCCCTCCCCCCCACAAGTGCCACTATTTTCCAGAGATAGGTCCGGATTTACAGAAGCTGTCCGTCCCAGTTTCTGATTTGACCCCAGAAGGTCCTGCTATTCTACCCAATGTTTATCCCATTCTTCTTCCAAGGAGTTCAGGTCAGGCTTAGCCACCTCTTGCTTAACCCTCACCACAGCACTGGTGAAGCACATTAGACAATGGCCTGAGATCACCCTGCAAAATGAGTGGGGATGTGAACTCAAAAGTCTCTCCAAAGCCTAATTCCACTACCAATTAACCCATAAGAGGCTGCTGCCTGACAAATAACCAGTTCAAAATATCATGGGGGGGGGAGGGGTAGGAGAACTAGAAGTTGAAGCAGCATGGACCAAATCACACTCTTTTCAAATTTAGGGTTGTATTCAACTAAGTAGGTAAAAAGGTAAAGGACTCCAGGACGGTTAAGTCCAGTCAAAGGCGACTATGGGGTTGTGGTGCTCATCTCGCTTTCAGGCCGAGGGAGCCGGCGTATGTCCACAGACAGCTTTCCGGGTCATGTGGCCAGCATGACTAAACCGCTTCTGGTGCAACGGGACACCGTGATGGAAACCACAGCGCACAGAAACGCCGTTTACCTTCCCGCCGGAGCGGTACCTATTTATCTACTTGCACTGGCATGCTTTCAAACTGCTAGGTTGGCAGGAGCTGGGACAGAGCAATGGGAGCTCACCCCGTCACAGGGATCCGAACCGCCGACCTTCTGATCGGCAAGCCCAAGAGGCTTATAAGTAGACCCAGTGAAATGAATGGAGCAAAGTTAGTCATATTCATTGACTTCAGTGGGTCTATTTTTGAGCAGGACTTAGTTTGGTCTTCAAGGCAGTCACTGGGGTCTGGGATCAGAACTAGCAGCATCATGGGCCGCAGGAGGGGAGAGGGCTGTTGAGGTTGAGGCCTGCTTGCGGGCTTCCCACAGAGGTCTGGCTGGCCCTTGTGAGAACAGGACGCCAAATTATATGATCCATCACCCTGATCTACTGGTGAAGCCCAACAAGGCTGGCAGTTCTGAGCTATAGCCAAGAAATCCTTGCAAGCGTGATCAAGTTAATTTCTTTTGAGAAGATTGATTTTGGAAAACTGTTAAAATGATATACAATGAAATTCAACCAGGGGGATTTGCGGAAGTCGCTTAACAATGATATTATGATTGGTTTAATTACAATTAGGATGTATGTTTGTTTGTTTGTTCGTCTTAAAATTTTTGTGGAAAATTAATTAAAAAAATTGAAAAAGAAAAGAAATCCTTGCAAGTGACAGGAACGTCATGCAGGGTTATCTTTTCATTTTTGTTCTTGTTTTTATTATGTATTTTGTGCTTTTATCTTGTATTTTTATGCTGTGAACTGCCCTGGGATCTACAAATGAAGAGTGGTATAAAAATAATAATAAAAATAAGGAGGAGGAGGAGGAGGAGGAGGAGGAGGAGGAGGAAGAGAAGAAGAAGAAGAACAACAACAACAACAACAATTTATAAGCACTCCCCCCCAAAAAAAGACACCCACACAAACATTTTTTAAAAAAACTTCTGTGAAGTAAGCAGGATTCCTAGGGCCAGCCCCCCCCCATTTCAAGATTAATAGAGGGTCAGGGTCAATCCCAGAACTTTTCTTGCTAGACCCTTAGCACCATCCACCACCAGTCTCCAGGGGCAGGGGGTGGGGGTCTGAGCTAGATTCAGTTTTCCCAGCACTGATTCTCCTTCCAGCTATGAAAGAGTTTTCTTCTGTATCAATTAACTTAAAAAAAAAAAGTTTTTGATTCAGAGCATCCCATACATCAGAAGCTCTGCCTTGTCATGCGCTGCCACGGTGGTATGAAACCAGACCAGTTCCACATGGCTGAGCGATTCCCTCCCTCCTGTCAACATGGATGATAAATCACGTAAAAGGTGGCCACGGGAAAATGGCCGGCAGCTGTTCTGCCATGTCTGCTCTTGCAAAGGGATGCGAGGCAGCAGATCTTGGAGTGGCCCGTAGCTCCCGAGATCCTCAAAGCAATAAGAAGGCAGGCAAGCAAGCAGCTTTTGAGGGAGGCAGCAGAGTGACGCAGAAACAACCCTTCTATTTCCCCACTGAATCCAGATGAGAACATTTTTCTCATGTGCAGAATGCTCTCTGTTTACCCCACCCACTGAATAACAGCTCTGCTGGATCTGTCCAAAGGCCCATCTAGTCCAGCATCCTCTGTCCAAAGGATAGCTCAGTTGGTAGAGCATGAGACTCTTAATCTCAGGGTTGTGGGTTTGAGCCCCACGTTGGGCAAAATATTCCTGAATTGTAGGGGGTTAGACTAGATGACCCTCGTGGTCCCTTCCGACTCTACAATTCTATGATCCCCACAGTGGTCAACCAGATGGCTGTGGGAAGCCCACAACGACAGCAATAAACGACAGCCGCCATTGTCTCCTAGTAACTGATATTCCAATGCATGGTGCCTCTAAAACCAGGAGATGGCTATAATATTCTCTATGACAGCCTTCCCCGGCCTGATGCCTTCCTGACTACAACTCCCATCATCCTTTGACCATTGGCCAGGATGGCTGGGGCTCATGGGAGTTGGAGTCAAAGAACATCTGGAAGGCACCAGGTTGGAGGAGGCTGCTATAAATTTGACCAAACCCCACTTTAAAGCCGTATAAGCTAGAGGCCGCTATCGCCATTTGTGACAGCACTTCCATAAATTGGTTATGCACTATATTAAGAGTAAACTGGTACTGGTCACTAGACACCTGAGACTTAGCGTCATGGGACATGTATTAGGGCTGAAGAATCTGTGGCCCTTCCATTGTGGTTGGACTCCAACTCCCAACAGCCCCAGCCAGCGTGACAGATGATTGAGGGATGATGGGAGTTGTTACCCAACAATAACTGGGCGATAATCAGTTCCTGGCATATGTCTTCTGCATCCTTATTAGGGATGGGCGAACCTCTCTCCCCGCTGTTTCTGATTTTTCCAATATTTTATTCACATCAATTTGCTTCCCTTTTTTATATACCGTATTTTTCGCTCTATAAGATGCACCAGACCATAAGACGCACCTAGTTTTTGGAGGAGGAAAACAAGAAAAAATAATGTTCTGAATCTCAGAAGCCAGAACAGCAAGAGGGATCGCTGCACAGTGATCCCTCTTGCTGTTCTGGCTTCTGGGATAGCTGCGCAGCCTGTATGCGCTCCATAAGACGCACACACATTTCCCCTTACTTTTTGGGAGGGAAAAAGTGAGTCTTATAGAGCAAAAAATACGGTATATAAAAAAGTAGACATGGGGGGGGGGGAACTGCCAGCATTTTAGCGCAAATTTCTCCTAAGGTACACATTTTTGTATGCACATTTTGTATGTACATTTCCCAAATATAATGTATTTTGTATGCTATTTTTATGAATATATGCATTTCCCTGCACACTTTATCCTATAATGTACATTTTTGTACACATTGCTCAGCTGAAGAATAGCATAGCAAAATTCGTAGTAGTGCAAATACAAAGGATGGCCGTGTTTCAGTTTGTGTATTGTTTGTAGATTGAAAATTTGATAGATTTGTCTCCAAATCTGAACTAAATTTTATCCCCCCCCCCTAATCCTGGCTTCTTTTTTTAATCCACCAAGCACTGCTTCCCTTCTCTCAAGTGCCTAATACCTTGTGGGTTGCCTTTTAATGCAGCGTGTTGTAAAAGCACTGTATGTCTTCATTGTGGTTTCTTTAACAACGTTATTAGCAAATTAGGATAAAAATCAAGCAAGGTTTTGTAAGAACTGAAGTTTCCAAGCAGAGCTCCTTGCATGTACTCTACTCTTGTGCAAGTAAATTAACTTATGTTTGTTAATAATGTCAGCAAGCAGCAATGGTTTCAGCGGTTTACAACACATGCACTGGGTTTCAAGGTTTCTACACCTTTTTGGTTTTATATGTTATATTTTAAGGGTAAAGGTAAAGGGACCCCTGACCATTAGGTCCAGTCGTGGCCAACTCTGGGGTTGCGGCGCTCATCTCGCTTTATTGGCCGAGGGAGCCTGAATACAGCTTCCGGGTCATGTGGCCAGCATGACTAAGCCACTTCTGGCAAACCAGTGCAGCGCACGGAAACACCGTTTACCTTCCCCTCAGAGCGGTACCTATTTATTTACTTGCACTGGCGTGCTTTTGAACTGCTAGGTTGGCAGGAGCTGGGACCGAGCAACGGGAGCTCACCCCGTCGCGGGGATTCGAACTGCTGACCTTCTGAACGGCAAGCCCTAGGCTCTGTGGTCTAACCCACAGCGCCACCCGCGTCCCTATGTTATATTTTAGAGATATATTATTTTGGAGATGGTTTCAGGGTAGCAATAAGTGGTGATGGTTTTAGGTATCAAAGCTTTAGGGACTTGGTGAGCTGTTACTCATCGTTGTTTGAGCCCTGTGATTTCCATCTAAAGGACTGATAAAAAGGCAGGTGTGTTAGTTACTCTTTGCCACTGAGCAACCCTAGACAGACCATTCACACTGGGTATTAGGAAAGTAACACTACCAATTCAGAGGGTGTGATATTGAGCTTAGCTTGCTTGCCTCCCAGTACCTCTTTTTAGGCATGAAACATTTCCCTTGGAAAAGGCTAAACTCACCGCTGGCTGTTCCCCCTTTGCCCATATACTCTCAGTTTGCTGCCCTTCTGCTGAAGCAGACAGACAGAAGCAGGGTAGAAAACACACTCTTTTATTAGGGTACAAAATGCAGAACCCCACAAGTCTTCACCCCAATTTACTTCACAGCTAGACAAATCCTAGTGCATATCTCCCAATGTGTAAGAAACCGTACTGGAAGAGGAATGAAGGGAATGGGAGGGGGGTGCTGAAGGAGAAGAGAGAAATCAAACAGAGGGGCAGATCACGTGTTGCTCTTTGCCATTACCAGGAACAATAGTACACTCAGGTGAAAGTAAGCCAACATCTCACATCTTTCAATCCCAGCATCAGGCAACCATCCATACTGAAATTAGTCATTTTTCATTACTTTTGCTGCGCCAGATAACAAACCAACGAACTCCATCAAGACAGAGAGGTCCTTGCTTCCTGTAGTTATTTGGGGGTAATTCTCCCAAATAAATCCATCTATGTATGTCGCAGTATTCATAGCAAAACACACATGCACACACACAGTAAGGATATTGCAAGTCCAAAGTTTTAAAAATGGGGTATTTGAGTTTCAGGGCTGCAATTCTATGCACCTACCCAAAAATAAGCCTCACTGAGCATAGCGGGACTTACTGTGTGTCACTGTGCGCGCACACACACACACGCATGCTGAGAATGCCTTTTCTGCTTTTAGCTTTCCAAAAGCAAGCACGTTACCCCATTGCGCACAAGGCAAGTTAGCAAGCCCCCTTCTCTCTCTGGTTCCTAAATTTCTGATTTCTCCCCCAATTAGCTGCATGCTTACCATGGTAAGTTACCTCTTGGGAAATTATCTATATTTTCCAAGTGTCTAGTTGAAAGAGCCAATAACCACTTTTTGGTGATTTGAACTTGTGGCCAAAACCTGAGAAAGATACGTTTTTTGAAACTCAGATATAACATTTGATTTCCCAAATAACAAAGTGTTATAAGGACAAGCTTTGCTAGTTTTCCCTTCATGGAAAATACAGATATGCTGGTGATTTGGGGGTGTGGGGTGTGAGTGTGAGTGATTTGTTAAGCAACACTAGTAATGTATTCCAATATTGGCATAGGAAGGGGCCAAAATTTCCATTCCAATGCTCAGATTTTGAATTTGCTGTATACAGAAACTTCCATCACCCAAACAGGAACCTGCATTTAGAAATATATGTGAAGTATTGAAC
Organism: Podarcis filfolensis; assembly: GCF_964270895.1. Lineage (NCBI taxonomy): Eukaryota > Metazoa > Chordata > Lepidosauria > Squamata > Lacertidae > Podarcis > Podarcis filfolensis. The sequence continues at coordinate 31,903,603 of NC_139615.1, forward strand.
TGGTGTGAAACTCCATTTAAATTCTACATGTATTTGCTACTGAGAGGAGGAAGATGAACTACCCCAAGTCATATTGTTGCGTGAGACAAAGCCACCACAACCTAGCATTCTGTACCCATTAATGAATAGGAGGCACAATCTACCAGAAAGTTCTCCTGCAGAAACCTAATTGAAATGAATGAGATACACCACCAAAGGTCAGTTCTGTCTGTATTTTCTCTCTGCTACCCTTAATGGCATCCAGAATCTACCAACTGCGCTAGCTTCATGACAGGAGCACCTCTCACTCTGGTTTTCAGCTCCCTTGCTCTAAGATGCAAAACTACAACACACTCCCACCCAGTCTGCAACAGAATATTTTTTTTTGCCCTGTTTAAATTAATACTCTATCAGCCTACATAATGTGAAAATAATTAAGGTTGTTAAGCTAAGGATGGATTAATGTGGGGAGGGGGGAGATGTCCACTGCCCCTCTACTCTTCACCTGTGTTACAAGCTACAGAGATGTTTGGGAGGGGCTAGGTGTCTAAAAAGGCCTTTAAATGTATGGAATATTTCATGGATGGTCTCCAGCACTCCAAACTTATTCCTAAAAAAACAATGTAATTCACTTCCAACTTCTCCTCTTGGTCTTTAAGCAGCACATCCCACCCCACTCCCTGAGGAGCAGCTACGAACCCCTAGAAAGTCCCATTTTTAAAAGCACTCCCCACCATGAATTCAAAGTCCATTATTAAACTTACAGGAACCAGCTGAAAGGCTCCTGATTTACTGGGGATAGCCCATTAACGAGAAAAGAGGCAGCTCTATGCAGTTCTAACACGCATCCACACACATTTGCCAAGGAAGATTTATTAATATTACATTTTTCTGCTGCACTCCTCTTCCTGGTTCAGTCAAGTCAAGACATACAAGAGGCCTGGGATGCCTGGGACAGGTGAGGGAGGATTCGGTGGTTGCTATAGCAACCGTCCCAGAGCTGTACATCCTGAGATTTTACAGCTTTTGATATTTTTTTTTTAAGGCAATCGCTAGCCCTCATTAAAAAGACATCCTCTAATTATGACTTAATGGCACAGCTTGATTACCTGATGTTACATACCTCTCTCTCCTCTGCCTCCCCACAAACACATGCCTTCTGCCTCCTGGCCAAGTCAAGAAAGAAACAAAAGCTGGGCTGGAACAGGTCAGGGAGGGGATCGTTGTTACCAAAGCAACGGCTGTAGTTTTCTGCTAACCCAGAGACTTTAAGGCCATGTACACACCATTTAGTTAAAGCACACAACTCTCCACCCCAAAGAATCCTGGGAACTGTAGCTTATCCTTCAAAAAGCTGCAATGCCCCCCCCCCCCAGGACCCTTAACAAACTGCATTTCCCAATGTTCTTTGCGGGGTGAGACAGGGCGCAGTCATGCGTTTTCAATGTTCGGTGTGTGCTCAGCCTTTATTTTTCATTTGAAACAGCAACTAACCCTCAATAATATTTCCAGACGTAAAAACAGAATATTCTGATGCCATAGCTTTTTTCTGCATCCCTAGAACTGCTCTACTTTAGCACACTTGGGGATGAGGGGAAGAGAACGAGGTCCTACAAAACAGTTTGCTCCACTACTGATCCCATAATGTAGCAGGTCGTATGGGTGCTTCTAAGCTGCTCAGCTCTCTAGTAACTTGCCCACTCGACGCAGAGTGTGGCAAAAGGCACTAGATCAAATTTGGGGCATTCTGGTCTACCTAGGGCTCTCATCCAGCCTTCCTTTTGTGTCGTGTTTGTTTGTTTCTTGTCCCTGTGTTTTCCCCATTGATAAATAATTGCCACACACATCTCAAACCAATCAACTGTAATATGTACCATACTTAGCCCCACATTAACAGTCTAGGTCATGGGTAGGCAAACTAAGGCCCGGGGGCCGGATCCGGCCCAATCGCCTTCTAAATCCGGCCTGCGGACAGTCCAGGAATCAGCATGTTTTTACATGAGCAGAATGTGCCCTTTTATTTAAAATGCATCTCCGAGTTATTTGTGGGGCCTGCCTGGTTTTTTTACATGAGTAGAATGTGTGCTTTTATTTAAAATGCATCTCTGGGTGATTTGTGGGGCATAATAATTTGTTCATTCCCCCCCCCAAAAAAAATATAGTCTGGCCCCCCACAAGGTCTGAGGGACAGTGGACCAGCCCACTGCTGAAAAAGTTTGCTGACCCCTGGTCTAGGTGAAGGGAGATTTCAGGATTTTTCTAACAAAGCCATTCGTTCTCCTCAGTCAATAAGGGGTTTTCAGATCTCCCCCAGCAGCTTCCTTTTGCCCCTCAGCTACAATTTCTCACAGAGTCATGGTGGAAGGGGGAGATTGAAGGGTTCTGTGGCTACCTACAAAACTCAATACAAAAGTTACTCAATAGCCTTTGGAAATGAGCCATTCTATATGTTCCCTTCTGGGATCATAAGGATAAGAAGCCACCAAGGAGTCTCGAATTGTCATGTAAACTTCTAACTGATGGGCAAATTTGAGACAGATAGCTCAATCATTGTAAGCACTGTATCATTGTAACAACTGTTATTTATTTCACTGGGAATGACTTCCTAGCAGGGATTGCCGTCTGAATTTGTTAATCTTTCTGTTTTCCCCACCTTTTAAATTGAAACAAGTTTCCAGTCCTCATGGCTGTGAAGAAAAATGTGAAAACTGCATGGGAATGTTTCTACTAAAGGAAATTGACCAGCAAAAAAGCAGAGTGAGATTTATTGCTTCCTTTTGCAGATCTTTAGTACCGCTCCTGGCAGGGGGTTCGAGGAAAAGGTACTAGGCCGGCTCCTGAAAAATATTTTATTGTAGAATTTCCAGACCTCTGCTCTTCCCACAAACTGTGGGAAATGATGTGAGAGGGTAAGCTTCCCAGAGTCACAAGATTTTCACATGGCTTGGCTGATTTTTGTTTGTTTGTCAAATGGAAAAAGCAAAGGAAACAGAACTTTGTAAATTTTAAAGTGTCAGGCTTTGAGTCTCTCTGCAAGCAAAAGCAGCTGACGGATTGTCTCCTTGTCTCACTGGCAAAATCCTGAATGAAAAAGCAGGAGGAGGTGGAAGGCAGAAAACCCTAATATAGCTGATGGGTTGGCCGGTGTGGAGTTCTTCTTGGGGAATAGAAAGGGCTTCACTTGTGCCAAGGCTGAGCCCTGGAATCTACTTTCAGCACCAGTACCCAAAATGAGGAATGCCAGTTATAAGAAAAACGCCTCTGAGCATGCACAAAGTACCTTTCCTTTCATTGCCAAGTAACCACATACTGACCTTACACATTTAGGATTAAGAAACAGGATTTGTGAGGCAGACAAGGTGGATTTTCCTTTTAAAAAAGTCCTAGCATAAGGAACTGAAGCATGTGAGGAAATTTAACCCAGCTGTCTGTTTCTGTCCAATAAAGCCAGGGAGGGCACCTTGAATGCCCTTGGCTGTAACCACATACTATGCCAAGGCAATAGCAGCAGCTCAGTAATCTGGGCTAGAAGCAGGGGCGGATCTGCTATGAAACTAATGAAGTTTACACTTCAGGGTCCCTAATCCCGGAGGGACCCCAGAAGCGACTGAGGGTCTGGAGCAGTCAGCAAAAGTCAGCAAAAGTTGGCAACAGGACCACCAGTACCTCCAGCTATGAACAGAAACCTGAGTTTTGAGGTTTCAAGACTCCAGGCTGAGATATATAACCCTTTCACCCTGCTTGTTTCGTATTCACTTCCCTCCCTAAAAATCCCTTCCTTTTAATTTCATTACACTTCAGCTAGCGGGGAAATCCAGTTCTTGTTATTATTTGCTCAAGGGCTTCACCGATCTCGGGCTAGGGTGGGGTAGGAAAGTAATTGCAATAATCCTTAATACAAAACACAAGCCGTTTCATTTTTAAAATAGGGTTTTCGGATGGGGGAGGGTGGAGACAGCAAGAAAACAACCTGCTTCCTCGGCCACCAAACACTCGGCTCCATACATTCAGATCTGCCTCCTCCACCAGAGGAGAGACAGCTGGGAAAGTTCAGTAAGTAGGGAATGAGACACTTAATCTTAAGGTTGTGAGTTTGAGCCCCATTTTGGGCAAAAGATTCCTGCACTGCAGGGGATTGGACTAGGTTGTGTTCCCTTCCAACTCTGATTAACCCCCTAAAAATACCATGGGGAGAAATTGAGAGGGGATTTTCCTGACAAGCGATGACAGTTCTGTATTTTTTTAAAAAAATGTTACGATTTCAGTTAAAATCACAGGCAACAGCAGCCGGAATGCACAACACGAGAGAAGTGCAAATCCAATCAAATCGAAATGTATAAGGCCCGGGTTGCAAAGGAGACAGGTGTACAACACACCCTCTTCTCTACCCCACACAATTGGGCCATCTCTTTGGAATCCTGGCTCGGCCTGCTTCTCTGGCTTCTGGGAACTGCTCCCGCCTCCCCCTGCCTGAGCTTTCCCCCGAGGCGAAGAGAGTGGCGGGCGAGAGAGAGAGAAGTGGGTGTGGGAAAGCAGCAGGTGTCTTCAGCATTTGGCAATCGCTCAATGGACAGCGTGTTGCACGAAACGCACACGGCAGGTCCAGCCACGAGCCAGCTGCTTTGTGGGATCTCCTCCTTCGCGCCCAGAAGGGAAATGTCGGCCTACTAATTTGGGGCTGGCTAAGTTGCCTTCTCCTGCTCGGGTACGCCGACGCCACCCGCGTTCACATTTAATCCTCAGCTTTTCCGGAAGGTTTGGGCTACCGAGCTTATCCACATCGCTAAGTTTGTCGAGATTTACTTGCACACACACACGTACCTCGTCTTGGACAATTTGGGTCATGGCTGTTTTCTGGGGCCCAAGGCTATTTTGACACCGCACTTTTGGCCTTGTGCCATTCTCCTACAGCGAAAGCAGTTCCTCAGCAAAGGTCACAAGAAATAGGAAAATGAGAGAAAGGGAGTCTGCGCATGGGGACTGGCTACTGTTGTTAGCCAGCAATCACTCTGGATGCTGCTGTTTCCATGTGGATTGCGAGTGTCCAGTGCGCTAGTTCAGTTTCGAAGGCATGCTGAAAACCCATGGGCAGGAGAGTGACTACATGAGCATCGCCAAAAAAGCAAAAAAGAGGACAAGAAAGGGTGCAGATTTGCATAAAAATTACTCATGCTCCTTTATATGTATACACACAAATTTAGAAATGACAGCTATAATTTACCATATTTTTCGCTCCATAAGACGCACCTAGTTTTTAGAGGGGGAATGCAAGAAAAAAAATTCTTTAAAGGGAGCATGAGCAGAGCCTGTATGCATCCCAGGCTCTGCTCAGCGCTCCCTTTCACGAGCCGCGTGGAGTGTATGTGCGGCACTTGCAGGCTTTTCCCCGAGGAAGGAGAAGGGCAGCACTTCACTGAGGGGTTGCCCTTCTCCCTCCTCGGGGAAAAGGCCCCAAGAGCTGCACACACGCTCCGCGCGGCTCTTTAACGGGAGTGTGGCTCTTGCTGGCTTTTGTGTGAGGTGGGGGAAGGGACAGAGCGCGGCTAAGCCAGAAGTTAGAACAGCAAGAGGGAGCGCTGCGCAGCGATCCCTCTTGCTGTTCTGGCTTCTGGGATAGCTGCGCAGCCTGCATTTGCTCCATAAGACGCACAAACATTTCCCCTTACTTTTTAGGAGGGAAAAAGTGTGTCTTATAGAACGAAAAATACGGTAAATAGAAACACAATACTTCTCACCATAGTGGGAGATCCTGTGATGACATGCCATGTGTGTGCACCTGGAAGGGACCACAAGAATAATCTAGTCCCACACCCTGCAGTGCGGGACTATTTTGCCCAACATGGGACTCGAACCCACAACCCTGAAATTAAGAGTCTCATGCTCTACTGACTGAGCTATTCCTCTTTTCTTAGGGTTCTTTATCTTTAAACTGTACTTGGAATGGACAGCCCTTCAAAAAGAGGACTTTCCCCCATAAAACAGGGCATTCGGCCACCCTCAGGGGCAGGAAAGCACCAAGAACTGGACTTAATAATATACGGGTAAATTGTCCTGGAAATCATGCTGCGAACTCAACTCATGGCTCAGCTCACCAGGGCTTAGCTTTCTTCAAATGCCTCAGAATGTAAAAGGTGACAGGAAAGATAACAACACTCGTAGTGTTTTCCCCCCCTCTCACCATGACTAAGCATAACCTGCCTACAAACATTTTTATCACCACTGAGTTACCACAGCCTGGTTACCAGCATTTAGAACAGGGAGCAGCAGGGACTGTAAAGTCCTCAAACTTGTTTTCAGCCAACTCACTGATTCTCAAATCATGCATTCTTCTATGCTAGCTGAGGGATGCCTCTGAGCATGAGCCTTTCCCTCACTAGACAACCTCCGCAAATAAACATGATCCGAGGGAAGGATTTCCAGGTGAAAGCATGATAGGTTCCAGATAGATTTTAACCCCTAGTTGTTCACCCTGTTTTTAGAATGAAAATAAAGCTTTGAATAACGCTGTACTTCACTACAGCCCAGCCCCTGCACCCAGCATCCTGAATTTGGGGATCTGTTGCCACCTCTGAGTTTCCCAAACTTGAGACACCAGCAGTTTTTTTTTTACTACAATTCCCATTATCCCTGACCACTGGTCCTGCTAGCTAGGGATGATGGGAGCTGCAGTCCAAAAGCAGCTGAAGACCCAAGTTTGGGAAACCCAGGCCTAACTAATGAGAAGAATAAGGGTTTTCAGAAGAAGAACCCAACGCCAAAAATAAAAATAAAAAATCAAGATCCATAGCCTAGTCCATACCATGCCCAGATTTAGTTTAAAACTGAAGCCAATCCAAGCTTGTAAAAAGACATAATCACTGGAAGGGCCTTTGTTGCTCTGCTAGGGGGCAGGGAGAGCACATTAAGAGAGCAGAGCCATTAGTTATTCCCTTCCCCTTAGTGTTTGTGTGTGTGTGTAAAAAGGATTCTTCCTTCGGGCAGAGTTATGTTTTTAACAAGCGTTTCCCAAGCAATTGTTGTTATATATTCTTTTCCTCTCTCCTTTTCTGGCCTGGACATGTCTGGACACCTTCTTGCTGTGAGGCTGCACGAGATTCCACACAATTTCTCTCTCCAAACATCCTCCCTCATGCCATTGTAGAGCAATGTTCATGCTGCGTGTTGGGGGAAAGGGCAGGTGGAGCCAAGGATATTGCCACAAGACAAAAGGAGCAAGGGAGAAACCCCTACTGGGCAGGAGGCAACATGGTTGAACTTTCCAGGTGGGGTCATTAATGAGGAAGAAAAATGCTAAGATTGTGGGGTGTGGGAAGAGGCTTTGAAGAGCTAGAACAAATTGGGGATTGGGTGGGAATGAGTCTCCAGTCCATTCTCCTAAATCTGATTGGCCTGCAAAACTTCAAGTCTGAATTCTGCTATTTGGAATATAGTTAGCAGAATACTGTATTATTATATTGAGATGCTGTTGGACTTGTGGGGGGGGGGCATACAAAGGGTATTAGCCAGATAAGTTGTACTCAGAGTAGACACATTGACATTAAACTGATTGACTTCAATGGGTCTACTCTATGACTAAGATTAGATACAACCAAAAGACTGAATTCTGGCAATGCGATAGTTTACATGACTGTCTCCAAATATATATCAAGAAATATCTATACGGAGCTTTGTGTGTGTGTGTGCTTTTTTAAAGACCACCCTTTCGAAATTGGGTTTTAAAAATCCCATCCATCAAATTTAATGTTTTTGCAAAACTGCATTTCACTGAAATTTGTGTGGTGACTGAGAGATTAGCGTAGCAGGTGCCTCAGTGGGCTAAGGATGTAGACAAAGAACGCAATACATTTTGTGCTGCAGAAAAAAGAATCTTGGAACACCTCCCATTTGGTACAAATAGAAATACAATTAATTGTGTATTTTGAATTTGAACCCTTTCCTTCAAATTGTTCCTTGTGAGTAGGAACCCTACATACTGCTATTTTAACAAACAAAGCGGAAATGCATACAATTGCTTCACTGTGCAACATTTTAGGTCTGGTGTGTGTGGTATTTTTTTTAACAGGGATTACAAATGCAATAATATGATGCACTCCTGAAACACAGCTGAAAATGTTGTGTCTGAAACATCAACAGAGAGAGCTCACCTATAGTCAGATACATATGCTTCACTACAGGGATAATTTTAAGACATGAGTTTTTTTTATCACAGGTAAGTTCTGTGCATCAGTGATTGAGGCATAATTTCTTACCCAAAATTTCTGTTTTCAAACCACTTGAGAATTTTGAGCTGAGTGAAGGGAAAGAGCCATGCCAGTAATGCACCCAATGCAATCCATGTTCAGACAGCAAGTACACGATAGTGTAGTAATATGCTCATTGGCCTGGTTTTCACACCACAGTAAGACAAACTATGGCTTAGCATGAATGAGCTTTTCTTCCCTCCTCTCCAAACAACTCACAAGCTGTAACCAATGTTTACTGTGTGTGGTTTGTTTAGGGAGACAAACCATATACTTGTGTTCGCATGTAACAACTAGCCAAACCATGGCTTAACTCCCAGTAGCACAGCAGAAGCAGGGGAGGAGCACAACATTGTGATTTTCTAACTCTGCACCAGCACAACTGCTCATCTGTGCTTAGCCATTCTTTAGCTTAGTATTACATGTAAACAAGGCCATTATGTTTGTTCTCCCTACACCTCCTTCCCACCTAAGGACGATTCCTCTGCACAAACAACAATGTGGGTATAGTTTAGCTTTTCAGTACTCCCATAGTGCTCTTGGAATGCGCCACTGAGATGCTTTTAAGCTCTGCTTTACAACAATGAGGGCTAGAAACTTCCTTATTGTTGAACAGGACAGCAATGTAACTCCATAGAATTACCGTAACTGTGTGACTGCCTAGCACTAATAAGTCCTTGCTCTTCCACTGTAAGCTACAAGCAGAATTGCAATAGATTTTCCATGGTCCTGAGGACATTGAACTTTTTCTGTATGCTTATCAGGGAAGCCACTTTTCTAAAATGGCAATGACCAGAAAGGTTTTCCCCCTCTTTTTAAAAATTTGCATTATAGTGTTATAGCACTGCAGTACACTAATTTAAGCAGTATTTCACTAATATTTTAATATTTTTAAAAAAACTGGATCAGAAATGTAGCTTGGAAGCATATTTAATTAGGAGGGAGGATGTGCACTTCTAAAATGGCAGTGACTTGAAACAGCTTTCTTCTTAGTATTTTTTTATTAGCATGAGAGTCTTATAGTGCTATGGCACTTTAATTTAAGCAGCATTTGGCTCATTTTTTAAAAGTTAAATAATATATATATATATAGCCAGAAAAGTGTATTTTCACTAATTAACAGCTCAATTAAAAAGGGTTGTAAAACCCAGACTCGTTCACCTGCTGGATATATCACTGTCCATGTTGACACAACACTTCTAAAAAAGATGGAAGGGTAATGCTAAGGGCATCTACAGTCTTCTGTCCTTCTAAGAAAATGATAGATTTTCTATGGTAAGAAAAGACAGAAGAAACACAGGGAAGATTATCAATGGATAACAATGCTGTATTGGACACACATACACACACACCCAAATGTGAATGAATGAATTATTCCACACTAAACACCTAGTACGGAAGCAGCTGATATGTCTGTGTTCAATTTGGATTTTGCAGCTCCTTAAGAGTTGAAAATCATAGATGATTTTTAAATATTTGTCACACTCCTGTGATGTTACAAACACGTTACGAAGATTCACATTACAGGAGCAGTCTCCTGCTCCTATCATTTTAAGATCAGGAATGTCTATTGGGAAGCTAGTTAAGGGTATAAACACAGTTTTGGAGACTGCATCCTTTCACAGGTGACTTAAAGAAAGTGCTGAATATGTGTATAAACTCACATTTCAGCCTGGTCCTTAAGAAAATTTTAAAATAAATCTGTAGTGCATGATTTATTAGGTTACAAGGGCTATAAAGTACCACAAGGGGAACTAAAATGTACTTTCAGAGCCACTTGTGAAAACATCCATAGTTAAGGATAAGGTTGAGGGCCTTAGAGGCTTCGGGGACAGAGCAAGGTAGCAATCTAAGACATAAGCCAACAATTCTGCCCATTATCCTTCCAAAAAATAAAATGAAATAAAATAAAATCCAATGGAGGTGTGGTAGCTATTTTGCCTACAAAACTAGGGTAACCTCGTTACCTACTAAATCAGAGACCTGGGGTGGGCGGGAGTTGAATAGCAGATCCAACCCCCTAAATCTCTACAAGCTTAAACTGAAGAATGTCATTCCACCATAACTGTTAACACACTTGTGTGTTCTCTGTGTACATTAGCGACAAGAAACCCATCATTCAAGATGGAGACAGGTAAGGCCCATATCCCTCCATTTGTATCTGCCCAGAAGATTCCACTTAGCCCAACCCACCTCAAAGACCATCCTTCAAAAATATCCCTCCCATACTCCCCAAACACACACTCAACACACCCAGCCGAAAGCTGCTCAAGGGCGTGGCCCTTCCCAGTGTGTCCCAACAACATCGTCCTTTCCTCCTAGGGAATAAATAACTTCTCCTTCCAAGGACAGGATAAGGTTCAGGCTTAGAGGGTGTCGTGTCATCCCAGAGCCTTGAGCAAGGAGGACAAGTCAGCAGGCCAGGAGGCACCATGATGGAGAGATGGCGAGGAAGAAAGGCTCAGTTGGGTTGGGAAGCTGCACTCGAAGAGCTTCCGTCAGGTTCCCGTTTGACTTTTGCGGGAGGCTCTGTCCCAGCTTTGGCCTCTCCTTCTCCTTCCTCCTTAGCACCTTCATGTGTCTTCATGTGCTTGCTCAAGTGGTCACTTCTCATGAAGACCCGGTTGCAAACAGGGCAGGTGAACTTTTTGGTTCCCGTGTGGGTCTGAAGGTGCCTCTGCAGCTCATCAGAGCGGGTGAAGCGCTTCCCACAAAACAGCCAATTGCAGACAAAGGGGCGGTCGCCGCTGTGCCACCTCAGGTGGGCCTTCAGGTGCGATGTCTTGGCATAGGCCTTGCCACAGCCAGGGATGTGGCAGTTGTGGAGGTGCTTCTTCTTGGAGTTGTCAGGGCACTGGCCCACCCTTTCGGCCTCCTGGCAATTAGGGCACCGGCAGGCGGTTTGGCCAGAACTCCGGGTCACGGAGCGCCTTGAGCTCTTTGGCCTACCGCTACCATCCCCAGCCTGCTCCATTGGGTGGGGCTCCTGAGTAGAATCCAGGGACTTGATCACTTCCTGGCCCATGAGGTGTGGCCCTGAAGGCAACAGGTGGTGAGGCGGGCCACAGAGCTGATGTTCTGCAGCGCCATAGCCACCCAGCCCTGGCTGAAGTCCGCCTGTGTGGCCCGGCGGCTGGAGACCACTCTGAAGCTCCATCCAGCTGGATCCGGCATGGAGATCCCACCATGGATTGATGCCGCCATCGTCAGCGCCGCTGCTCGGATGGGTAGGCCTGAACCAAGGTTCATAGTGGTGAGCCATATCTGGTGCTGCCTGTAGGAGCTTAGAGTACGGGCCAGGGGCCAGCTGGCTTTCGCCGTCCAGGTCTAACCTTGAAGCCCCATGCAGCTCGTAACCAGCATTGCCCGAATACTCCGTGTCGGGCCCAGCCAAAGGCAGGTGCTGGAGCTCCGTGGGTTGCAGAGGGGACGGGAAATCTCCCCCGCTATCCGGGCTGGTGTGGGGCTGGAAGGTCTGCAGAGGCTGCAGCTCTACGTGGGTTGGAGAGGAACGGGGTGTCTCCGAACACTGGTTGCCAAGAGAACCACAGACGGCTGTAAGCATTGCAGAACTCCTCGGTGGGTAGGTTCTCAGACACACCTGGATGGGAAAGAAGGAGGAAGAGAGAGAAATGGTTGTGAGACAACAGCAAACAACAGCACAGAAAGCGTAACCCTTCCTCTAAGGGACAGGCAATTTTGGTTCCTCAGTTTCTCATTTTCCCCATCTTCAGTTCTCCACATTTCCACACCAGTTTGTTTTTCCCCCCAAGTTCTTATGAGAATTTGCCAGCATTTTAGTGTGGATTTATCCCAAGACACTCATTTTTCTATGCAGTTCTGCCTAACGTACTGTCGTGGACTGGCTGGATGCAGAAGAATGGTGGGAAGCACAAGCAGGAGAGCCACCAAGGGAAGGTAGAAGGCTCAAAGCTGGTGTCAGAAGGTGTCAGACGTTGAAGAGGTAACAGGGCTTAGTGAGCAGGGAGGGTCTGTGGCAGAGAGAAGTCCAGAATTGGAGGCAGAAGCTGAAGCAGGAAAGTGGGATGAGGGAGGCCAAGAGGCAGAGATGAGTCAGGCAGGGAAGCTGCTGGCTATGGCATGCTCCCCTCCCCCATCTCCCAGGACCAGAAGAAATATGGAGCAAGAGGAGCAAGAAAATGGATGCACCAGCATAGTCTCAGATTGCTTAGGAAGGACCCAAGGGAGAAGGAGACTTAGGCAGCTATGGGAAGGTGAGGACCTTCAGTCTCTGCAACTGCCTCATAGGGGCAAGACCTAGCGAAGAAGAGCCTCACGTTAGGCCTGGCACTCCTGAGCAGATCCTGTTTCGTCTAACAAAAAGTTAACTTCACTTACTCCATGTGATTTATTGCTGGCACATACACATTTTTTTGCAAACTGGTTTCCCCCAATACAGTGCACTTTTGTAGGCTATCTTCACTAATACAGGTATCTTCACTTTACCCAAGTGTACGCTGTGTTTGCACATTGTTTCAAAAAAAAAAAAAAGTCTGAGATAGGTTCACATTTACATGCAAACTGAATCAAAATTCTCCCCAACGCCTACTCCTTCTGAGGACTTTACCCACACTTACGCTTCGCCCTGCTCCTTCCAGGCAGAGGTCTGTGCTTTGACGCTCTGTGTCCAAGCGCATCCCCACCCCCAAGATTCCCCAGCAAAAACGTGCTCTTTAAAGCTGAATTGGAACAAACATCAATTCAGGTTTTTTTGTGGATTGACATTTGCTCCGACTGAGCATTCAAGAGTAAGTTTTCACAGGGAAAGCTCTGGAGCAAAAGAAAATTGTGCAAGTGCTCAGACACAGAACTTTAAATCACAGACCGTGCCCGGAAAGAGTGTAGGAAAGTTAAGTGTAGATAAGCCCCAAGTCCCTGCATTTCCTACTGGTTAGCTGGTGCTGGGTAAAACCAAGGAGGCAGGATGCAAACCAGTATTTATTGGGAAATCCCCCCAAAATCCCAGGGGAAATTTTTTTTTACAACAAAGCTATGGTAGAATTTCTTGTGAAAGATGACTTCTCTATAATGCTTTAGCACATTGTTCCCTGCAGGTGGGATCTCAAATGGATCACATGATCCTTTCACTGAGAACCCCTTGACCCTTTTCTGAGAAACCTCAGAGATCCCAGAAGCCTAGTTTGAAAGCCACTGTTTGCAGGCCCTTCCTGACTGGTTTGTGTTTGTTAGTTCGTTTTGCAACGTGTTATTGACACAATAATAGTGCATTTGTGGTGGATTAATACTGCGCCTTCCACACACCATCCTGCTTTGTTAGTTGTTATGTGACACTTCCCTACGTTCTTGCTGCCTGGAGGGGACACTCTTGCAACAAAAGTGGGACAACCTACCCCTCAATGCAATCTGGGAACATTTGTGGTTTGAAAAGTTATAGGATTTCAGCAGAAAGCTATGGGGCATGGCATCAATCGGAAACAAAGCGTCATATCTGCCCTGCAACATTTGCATGCGCAAACACTGTTGAAAACTGGATAGTATATTACTGCTACCATTATGAGTGCAAATCATCGTGAATGCACAATAAAAAGGACATCTGGAGTGTACTCACGTTAGGTTCTTTTTAAAAAAAACAACACTGTGGTAGAGGTTGTTGTGGTGAGGGTATGGGGTGGGGAAGAGATTTAAATATAGCTTATTCTCTTTTTCTTCAAAAGCCTTTCTTAGAGACAGACCCTCTAATCGTCGGCTTCTGCAAGACAGATAACAGTAATTATATCATCTGATCTTCAGCCGACTTAGCTGTGATGGCACAACTCTTGCCTTGTCCCATCGAAGGGAAGAGGGTTTGCTGAGTACTTTACAAAGCATAAAAATGCACCGTCTGTTTCCTCCCACTCTGATGGGAAAGAAAATAAAGATTTGAGGCCTGCCAAGCGAAGCTAAGAAAAACTAAGATGTGCTTGAAGAGTCCACAAACCATTGTGATATCCAACACACTAAGGGTGAAACAGCTACAGACAAGCCAAGCTATCTTTTTATTTATGGGTGTTTATGGATGTCAGGAAATACATACTGTTTCTGAACATTTTTTTCTCCATAGAATAAAGATGCTTAGTTCTATAAAGAAACATGGAACATTTGTTTAACCCCCCCCCATTTCTTCCAGAGGCCCTCCACCTGTTCCCATTTCGAGATCGGCAGCTCTCCATAAAACAGAACTTTATTTTGCATTTATTGCCTGTTCCACAGGTTTTCACAAGTGAAGGTTTTGCCATCACTGCATTGTCACGCTGGGAAAAGCTTCAATTGCTGAATTTCTGTGTGGCATAAAGTAGCCCTGCCAGAAAGTAACAATCCTAACGGTACAATCATAAGTAGAGGAGATCCAAGTTCAGCTTCCCATATAGCTAGACCACTTTGTATTACAAGAGTGAGGAACCTAATATTTCTTAACTACAACTTCAGCAAGCTGTGTCTGGGCAGAAATCAGCAAAATATCTGGGGATATCCAGCCGCATGGCAGCCCGTTTCAGCAGTGTCATTTTTGCCTATTTCCTCACTCAAAAATAGCTCAACATCCAATTTATTTCTATGCACAAGAGAAAGGTATCAGCTGGTGTAGGGAAACCCCAAGGTTTCTGAAAAACAAACAAATCTTTAGGGAAAATAGCTTCCAAAACAGTCCAATGACTCAGCAGCCACAGAATGCTGTCCAACAGTTGGAAGGAATACCCAAAAAACCTAGGGCAGGGGATATTGAATGGAACATCCTGGAAGTGGTCAGGGCTGGCTACAATCCTGGATGAAATGCTCCACGCTGCAACATTTAGTTGCAGGCCTCACTTGTTTATTATACAGCAACAAATCCATATTTGCCAACAAGTGTAATTTCAGCAGGGAAGCCCAGTCAGTTCCAGATCCCTACAAAGAATATCTGCTTTCCTAAGCAATGTTTGCCATATTCACATTAGTGTTCCAATTTTTTTTTTTTTAATGTAATGTAAAATGTGAACGAAGAGCACCTTCTGTCAGGAGTGCATGCAGGAGCCGGGCCCTGTGACCAGTAGGGCTTTGCAGGACTGGGGCCTTCCTAAGTTTGTTCTGGAGAGGCAAGGCGCGGCCGCACAGGTGAGGCCGCTTGGTAACTCACTGCACCTGGTGGCTAGAGCCGGAAGGGATATAAGGTCAGCATTTCCCTTTGGCTCTTTGCCACAGCAACACGTTTCCTGCCTTGCTGCGTTTGGCTTCTTGCTTCCTGATCCTCAAACCTTGGCTTCGTAACTCCTTGCTTCTCGACCCTCAGACCCTTGACTTTGTGACTCCCTGCTTCCTGACCCTCGGACCCCTGGCTTCTGGACTCTCGTTCCTACTCCCACCCCGCCATCTTGCCCCCGGTCCCGACATCCTCAGCCGGGACTTCGATAGCCCGTAGACCAGACCGTGACACCTTCACTATGTAGGCTTGCTCAAATCACTATCTCAGCAGTGTCAAACTAGACAAGACTATTAAGCACATTTAGACTGACCATATACCTTGATCTGCAAAAAGCAGCTGTAGTGGATTCTAGCACGGATTGGGACCATAGCATGCTGGAGGGGGAGCTTTAATACCCCCCCTGCCATTTCCCAATGCAACTGCTCCTCTGAATGGGCTCAAGTAGGGGGGGGGAATAGGGGCAAATAGCAAATTCTGGGGAGATTTTCAGTGGAAAAACAAAATGCAAAGGGTTAAAGCCCTTCCTGATACAGGCTAGGAGCTCAGGGCTGCTTTTTATAAAGAAAGAATGCTTCTAGTCTAAGTGCATTCTTAAATCATTTCTTAAAAGTGACTTCGAGGCTATGGACGCATTAGCAGCATAAATCACAAGGAGGTCATTCCACCACCCGCATGCTGTGTTTCAAGTCATATTTGCAACCCTATGTACACACCAGAGAGAAGGTGGAAATGTCTTCACCAGGTACTAATTGCCTGTTTGGTTTCCCTGTGCCTGCAGCCCCACTCAAACTCCTGTTCATGAAGCTGTCATCTGCCGATGGGCTGCCGTTGGCGCATGCGCAACGGCTGCCTCAGATGCACACACCTCGGCTTAACCGCAAAGTGAGCGCGGCTTACATTTTCAAACCGGAGAGAAGCTGCTCTGAGGGGATCTACATTGAAGAGCAGCATTTCTCAAGAAACTGCAGGATAGATATGGATCGTGGCCAAGATTATCCTCTGCACATGATTTCAAATACCAGCGGCGAGAGTGTACTTGAGCCAGAGTGAATTGTAATGCCATGTGAGTGGTAACAAACCTAAATTAAAAAGAGGAGTGATGGGGAAACTACAATTCGAAGTGGGGGAAGCTAGGAGATTTCCTGGGCTCTCTTACACGAAGACCATTTTGCTTTGCAGATACAGTGGTACCTCGGGATAAGAAGTTAATTCGTTCTGGAGGTCCGTTCTTAACCTGAAACTGTTCTTAACCTGAAGCACCACTTTAGCTAATGGGGCCTCCTGCTGCCGCTGTGCAATTTCTGTTCTCATCCTGAAGCAAAGTTCTTAACCCGAGGTACTATTTCTGGGTTAGTAGAATCTGTAACCTGAAGAGTATGTAACCTGAAGCATATGTAACCCAAGGTACCACTGTACATCCGTTCAGGCCATTACTTGTGGTGAACAAGGAGAAGGCCACAGTCGTTTCCATTTCTGGTAATTAGGTGTATTACCTGCCCTGGGAGAGCTTACGTTCCTTCTGAAGGACAGGTTCATGTTCTGGGAGTATACTCTGGTGGCTTATGTGTGGTATACAGTAAGTGCTTATGCCCAGCTTAGGCTGGTTCACCAGCAATGGCCACACCCCTATTGGGATAGCCTGGCTTCAGCTGTCCATGCTTTGGTGACCTCCCATCTGGACTACTGCAATGCACTGTATGTGGGGCTGCCCTTGTAGCTGCCAGTGTGGTCTGTCAGATTGGACCATGTGTCACTGGTCTTGAAAACACTCCACTGGCAGCCAGTGAGCTATCAGGCCCAACTCAAGGTGTTGGTACTAGCATGTTGTTGTTTAGTCATGTCCTACTCTTCGTGACCCCATGGACCAGAGCACGCTATGAGCTATACCCAAGACAGACAGGTCATAGTGGAGAGTTTTGACCAAACGTGATTCAACTGGAGTAGGAACTGGCAAGCCACTCCAGTATCCCTGCCAAGAAAACTCCATGGACAAAGACAACAGTACTAGCATATTAACTCTAAATGGCACCTAAAATAGCACCTTCCCCAGTTAAAACCATCTTGGACCCTATGATAGGCAAGTGAAGTCTTGTTAATCGTCAGCCACTGGGGGCTGCCTGGTTGCTGGTTATATTTTCAGTGGCTTCTCCCCATTTGTGGTCTGCTGTCCCTAATGAGGTATATCTGTCTCCCTCATTGCTCATTTTCAGGAGAAATTAAAAAATATTCCTGTTTCCCCAGCCATTTGATGGCTGAAAGACACTGCTCCTGGCAACCCTGAAATCACTGGTTGAAAATGTTTTTAATTGTTTTACAGGTGGAATAAAACTTTTAAAACAGCAACCTTTAAAAATGCTTTTAGTTGCTGTGTTTTTAATGTTTCATCATTGCTGTGTCTGATGCCTTGGGCTGCTTGGGGAGGAAGGACAAGGAAACACAACTCAAATAAATAACGCTTTATGACGTTTAGGAGTAGCCAGTCAAGTAACATGAATGCCACCATACTAAAGGTGACTACCATATGCAGCTAAGTGGGTCGTGTTTGAGGAATTCCCTATGCCAAATCTGCAATTGCACTTAACACAGAGCACCAACAACACATGCTAGCTAGAGGTCTAAGAGGCTAACCACATTTGCATCGCTTACCAGCACATCACAGCTAACTTAGGCAGAAGATTTTAAGAGCCATTAATGGGAGGCGGGATGTATAGAAAGGGGGCCTGGTTCACTGGGCACCTTCGCCCAAGATGTCCCCTTCTGCAAAATTCCCACTGAAATGTGCAAGATCTTGAGGGGATCCTACTACACATAAACCTGCCAAGTTCAGTCCTTTCACATCCTGTGCAGTTAAATGTACAGTGGTACCTCAGGTTAAGTACTTAATTCATTCCGGAGGTTCATACTTAACCTGAAACTGTTCTTAACCTGAAGCACCACTTTAGCTAATGGGGCCTCCTGCTGCTGCTGCAGCGCCGCTGGAGCACGATTTCTGTTCTCAGCCTGAAGCAAAGTTCTTAACCTGAGGCACTATTTATGGGTTAGCGGAGTCTGTAACCTGAAGCGTATGTAACCTGAGGTACCACTGTATCTGCATACAGAATGGGAAATGTGGTAGAGTCAAAAAATGAGAGACTGTCAATCTGCAAATACCAATTAGAATTCCCCCTTCCCCAGTTTGGGTCGAAGCTTTTCTAGAGGAAGAAGTTTAAAGAGGGCAAGGATGCAGTCAGGGAAAAGAAAAAGAAGAGGAGGAGATGAGGAAGGTAGTGGGCTCACAGTTGTAGATTCTAATCCCCCCTGCTGCTGCTGCGTGGCTTCGAAGAGACAGATAGCATCAAAGTTGATGGAGTATCCCAGAATTCCATGTTGTGCTGCGTGGCGGTGTGACTCACTCCCCAGTTCTATGGAAATGGTGCAATGGGAGAAGGGAAAACCCCACCCTGGGCAGGGGCGGACTTTGGTCTTTCAAATTACAGCAGCACCCTGCGCAAGGCCTAAATTTGGCACTCCCTGGCACTCAGCTTCTGTTCTGCATGCGCACTACATCAAAGCTGTGGTGCCCTGAGGTGCCCTCCGCAGCTTGGTGCCTAGTGCTGGGGAACTGGTCACACTGCCCTAAATGTGCTTCTGCCCTGGGCTGTGAAACTGACCTGTCTCAGCCCCCTGTATACCCGAAGGAGCGTTTTCACCCCCATTGCTCAGCCTGGACACTGAGGTCCAGCTCCGAGGGCCGGTTCTGGTGGTTTCCTCACTGCAAGACATGAAGTTACAGGGAACCAGGCAGAGGGCCTTCTCGGTAGTGGCATCCGCCCTGTGGAATGCCCTCCCATTAGATGCCAAGGAGATATACAGCTACTGTATATACTGGAGTATAAGCCGACTTTTCCAGCACATTTTTTATGTTGAAAAAGCCTCCCTCAGCTTAGGGCTGCTCCTTCCTCCTCCTCCAGCTTTGCCGCTGTCGGCGGCGGAGGAACAAGCAGCCTGAAAGCAGCCCTTTCGGGCTGCTTATTCTTCCTCCGTCACTGCCACCACCACCTGGTTTGTGGTGTGGTGAACCAGCTTATACTCGAGTCAATAAGTTTTCCCAGTTCTTTGTGCTAAAATTAGGTGCCTCGGCTTATATTCAGGTCGGCTTATACTCGAGTATATACGGTATATGACATTTAGAAGATATCTGAAGGCAGTCCTGTATAGGGAAGTTTTTAACGTTTGATGCTCTTACTTTTGGAAGCTGCCCAGAGTGGCTGAGAGAACCCAGTCAGATGGGTGGGGTACAAATAATAAAATTACGATGATGATGTTGACGATGACATTTATATCCCACCGTTCCTCCAAGGAGCTCAAAGTGGTATACAGTGGTACCTCAGGTTAAGTACTTAGTTCGTTCCGGAGGTCCGTACTTAACCTGAAACTGTTCATAACCTGAAGCACCACTTTAACTAATGGGGCCTCCCGCTGCCCCCGTGCTGCCGGAACACAATTTCTGTTCTCATCCTGAAGCAAAGTTCTTAACCTGAAGCACTATTTCTGGGTTAGTGGAGTCTGTAACCTGAAGTGTATGTAACCTGAAGCGTATGTAACCTGAGGTACCACTGTACATAGTTCTACCCTTTTCATTTTGTCCTTGCAACAACCCTGTGAAGTGGGTTAGGCTGAGAGGCTGTGACTGGCCCAAGGTCACCCAGTGAACCTTGAGCCATACATCCACTACACACACATGTACACAAATATACACAATTGGTGGCCCTAGCCACTCTTCCAGGGCCACATGGTGCCCTGCTCAGTCTATTGCGACAAACGCGGAGTGTGGCTCAAGTCTGTGAGACAGAAATAATGATCCATCCTAGATCTTTAAGCCCCGGCCAATTACTCATCTATACAACTGGATGCATCAAGTTCCCAGTCAAACAAAAGGAGAAATCATTCAAGTCCCTCTTCACTCTCTCTCACTATGAGGCACTGCAGATGTTATCACAGTTGGCTCAGGTAACACCCTGCCTCCCACTAAATAACGGCTTGTGCAAGTTCTGCAAGCGGTGTAACATCTGAACTGGAGATGCAGGGAAGATTGCCGAAACAAATTCCTAGTCGTGATGAAAGCAGCCGTTTGGTTAGCCTTAGGCCACGATCCAAAACACACTTACACAGGAGTAAGACCTATTGAACATATAGCCACATAACCTCCCTGAAAAGGGTTTGTGCAAATCAAGTCAGGAAGAATGATTTGTTTGCACGACGTTTGCAAAGAGATCATCTGGAAGCAACACAGGTATTTGCCTTCGTTCACCTGGGGAACCTCATGGGTCACATGCAGATCACACAATCCTTTTAAAAGGCTCCTTTGGTCTAGGATCTGCCAGACTCTGCCGTTTTAATGCTTTAAAAAAATAATAATGATGCAACATATCATTTCTCTCTCTTATTTACTTAATAAACTACTTATATTGGGTTTCTGCAGTGATCTGGTGCATGCTCTGAATTGCCTTACTTACCCCTCTAAACAGCTTTTGATTGGTGTGTTGAGGTGCATGGAAATCACAGGATTAAGCCCAGCTGGTGGCAATTAGTGGATTTATGGAATGTACTTCCCATTCATAAGAAAGTACACTTGGCATCAAAACTTATGTAGTGCTGGTGACTGATATTACAGCGGCACAACTTCCCTAAGAATGCACACTGTTTCTCACATATACAGAATGGAAGTTTTTTTAAAAAAACAAAACAAAACTTGAAGGCGTATCCACTGCTTAATCTTCCTACTGCAGACATGACTATGGTACTGAAGTTTGGAAGCCACACAGTAGCAGTTATCTGGCTCAGTACCTCTTGCTAGCAAGAGACATACAGGATCTATGCATAATACCCAAATTCAAAAGCCTACTCTAGAAGCATAACCACAACAGAGGCTGACAGAAGGTAGATCGGGATCCAATGGCAGATCTCTGGGGGATAATCAGTAGTACCATAGAGTTGGCAGGAGCCGTTTAGGTAGGATCTACCAATTTAGCTTCTCCCAGACTTTCATTTTTCCAATCTAAAATTAAGTTCTCCCTTTTTGACAGCAACTTGCCAAAACACACACACACCTCTACAAAATCCTCATAAATTCACAGCATTTTAGTGCAATTTTTTCATACTGCCTCTGACAGCATAACCATCGAAACCTTGACACCTCCCTCTCCCTCCCTCCTCATTCCTCACATACAAGGCATGCTTTAAACTGATATCACCTTAGGACACCGCAGCAATGAAG
Source organism: Podarcis filfolensis (assembly GCF_964270895.1). Lineage (NCBI taxonomy): Eukaryota > Metazoa > Chordata > Lepidosauria > Squamata > Lacertidae > Podarcis > Podarcis filfolensis. Next base: position 31,925,276 of record NC_139615.1, read on the forward strand.
AAAGTTGATGGGCAAATGCTAAACCTATTAAGCAGGTATGGCTGCGGAGTATTAAAATCATGTGAACCATCTGTGATTGCCATCTCCTTTAGATTCAGATACACACGCCCTTTGGCTGATGGCCCCTGTTCCTCTAGGGCTCTCTTGCCCTGTTTTCAGAGCTCCTGAAAATATGCCGCACTGTGTCTAAGGTTATGTACACATTAGCAGCTTGAAATACAGGAAGGTTGTGTATCCCCCCCCCCTCCTTTGCTGCGTTTCAAGTCACTGCACACACCAGAGAGGGAGTGGGGATGTCGAGTAAACCCATTACCTGATTTGTTTCCAAACTCTGCTTTGCTGACGTGGTCATCTGTGCATCCAGAATGGCTACCTGAAATGTACACACCTCAACTTTACCCTAAGCTCCCGTTTTCTAATGGGATGCAAGCTGGTTTGAGGAATCAAACAGGAGTATTTCTCAATAAGCTACAGCCTACAGGACACCTACGAATTGTGGCTGATGTCATGCGTACTTGGCTTCAAACACCAGCAGTGGGAGCATGCTGGAGCCAGAGTACATGGCAATGTATACACAGCCTGAGACGGTGGTGGTGGTGGCATTTTGGTGGTAGCGCCTGTGCTGGTAGAGTATGGCTTGAGGCACTGGAACAGGGACTAATACCAAAATGGGGAGTGTGGGCCAGAAAGCCAGGATCAACAGGAGAGGTTAGGTTGTTCTACTAACTACATGGAGTTCTCAGTCCCATTTGTGACTCTGTGGGTCCATTCTCATTTATAGTACAGCTGTGGTCTAAACCACTGAGCCTCTTGGGCTTGCCGATCAGAAGGTTGGCGGTTTGAATCCACACAACGGGGTGAGCTCCTGTTGCTCTGCCCCAGCTCCTGCCAACCTAGCAGTTCGAAAGCACGCCAGTGCAAGTAGATAAATAGGTACCGCTGTGGGGAAAAAGTTAATGGCGTTTCTGTGCGCTCTGGTTTCCGTCACAGTGTTCTGTTGCGCCAGAAGCGGTTTAGTCCTGCTGGCCACATGACCCGGAAAGCTGTGTGTGGACAAGCGCCAGCTCCCTTGGCCTGAAAGCGAGATGAGCGCCGCAACCCCATAGTCGCCTTTGACTGGACCTAACCATCCAGGGGTCCTTTACCTTTACGGTTTTTACCTAAAGAACGGTTTTTACCTTTAAAAGAATATATTAAACAACATAAAATAAATACATAAAAATAAACTCCCTGTCCTTATGCTCAGAGCCAGACCAACTGTAGAAACCATCCAAGTTCTTGGACAGAAATACTTTTAGGGGCATGGGCAAAAAGCCTCTTAAAACAAAAGGGGGTTCTATTTAAAACCAGGTCATCCAACATTTTGACAAAGGAGAAGTAGTAGCTCGTATTTCTGCATAAACTAAATGAGTAGGCCACAGTAAGGATTTTGAACCCCACTTATTCAATGGTTTATCCTGAAACAATGGCTCATTCCCTCTACCACATGTATACCCATGTCCATACAAATATTACACATTATGGGTACTTCCAGATGAGAGTTTACTCTGGAATTTTTGCTGCTCAAAGCCATAGGGTTTTGTTTCGTTGGATTGTGGTTTTTTTGCAGCATCCACACCACGTGGCATCATCAAAATGCCAGCTTTACCATGGAAAATCTGATAAATAAAATAAAAACTCATTGGTCAAGTGAGAAACTATGAAAAACTGAAATGGACCAATTTGCACATCCCTAGCATGCACAATAAATCACAGAGTAGCAATTAATATTATGACCGAAAAATGAGAATGGGTAGAAGTTAACTTGCTAGATGTGCAAATGGAACCATTTGCAGTACACGTTTCGCATCTAGAAGCAACAAAGACTGTTCCCTGCCTGCCCTTTTCATCTGTCGTGCAACAGCTTGCCTTCCCATTCTTGATTTTTGAAGATGTGAATTCGTAAGTGGACCTTATCAGCGCTCTGTGATAAGAAATAAGGAATGTTTAAGTAAATGCTTAATTCCATAATGGATCTGGTTCTACTAGCTGCGGTTGAAACGTGTTCAGTAACATCTACTATCAGCATTTATTTGATCAGGGGATGTAAGAGATTGTTCCTAGTGGAACAGCTGGACAGCTAGAATATATGCATGATGTTGTGCAATCACATGTAATGGCAAAATGCTTTTGTGGGGTTAGACCTGTTTATGCTATAATCTGACCAGAGGATTCAAATAATCTTAGTAATAGTTTGAAGCTCATATTAGGGCTGCCATATTTCAAGAGGTAAAAGTCTGGACACAAAAAACTGTTGAGCTTTTGCCACTGCCGAGCCTAAACTGCCCATGCCAGAGCCCAAGCCTGAACCAAAACTACCCGCGCACACACAATTTTTTAAAACCCAAAATCCAGGACATGTGCTTTAAAATGTAAAACTCCCCCTGGATGTGCATGTGGGACTGCCAAAAGAGGACATGTCTGGGAATTCCCGGAAATGTGGCAACCCTAGATATGCCAATAATTATTAGGGGATTCTTTGCCTCAGATTCTAAGAAGCGACTTTCTCATTTGGCTTGTTCCAAAAGAAGCATACACCCTCCTTCATCAGATATAGGATGGTTTATATTTAGAGAAACACCTTCTTTGTTTTAAGGTATCTCTCCCCCCCGCAATATCTTTAACTACCAGGATTTATAGTTTTTAGTCATTTGTGAGATCACCCTCAACTTAGACTATGATCTTTTCTTTTAATTGTTGTGCAGAAGAATGTTCGGTGCAACCACAAAAAGCCTTCATCTCTCATCTTGTAGGCAATTCCCTTTGATTCACACGCACAAGCCAGTGAAGGGATAGCATAACTCATCTTTGATCTTCCAATAAGCACTATAAAGAGCGCTTAGCCATTCTTCTCAGCTTCCACAAGTGAGTCAACTGGGAATTGCTATTAGGCAATATGCAAGGGTGTTTCATAGCTGAGGTTTACATTGCCTCTGATCACCTTTCATGCTGTTTCTGCAAATGTCTGATTGATGTTGAAGCGGGAGAGAAAGTATGAGGAAGGTATTGGAGATGCAGACGAGAACCAATGTAGATGCTGCTAGGCTTTAAGTCTTGCGTGAAAAGGCTATGAATGTGAACTAGTACACATCCCAGATGTGGGACAGTTGTGATCTCAGCCATTATATATGACAGATACACCAGGAGTGAGTGCTCTAGACCAGAAGGATTGCAGTCTGCAAGTTCTCCACCTCTGTCTCCTGTGACAGTTGAATTTGCAGCTGCAAACTTCCGAAAGTCGGAGCTTTGATTTTTATGTTGGGCTGGTTCTTGGTTGCTTTTATGATTTTTTTCAGTTTTACAGCTGCCTTGATTCTGTTTGATGTGGGCTTTTCTTATAAAGTTTTTTTTGCGTGTATTTTTGTTTCTAAGCTCTTTTATTCACAGATAGGCACTTTGGGCATCTTCATTTGAAGGAGAAAAGTGGGGTATAAAATACTGCTTTAAAACAAGTACAAAGCAGACTGATCACCACCAGCAGATAAATGTACACATGACTGATTTGCCATTTGCAAAACTGCAGTGGCCTGGCTGGTGGGAAAATGCAATCCACTGATGTATAAACACCAATGCGGTAATAACTGAGTTTCACTCAAGATGTATATGATTCTTACTACGCTGTGATCATTAAATAAATTTTAAATTGCTGGAGTCACATCATATAGTTAAAATATATTACCCATCAAAACCCTAAAGTTTAGCATGGGTTATAATGTACTTTATTTTTCTTTCCTTTTTGTTTAAGATCAAAGAGATTCTACATAAGACATGATTAGGGCTGGCTTGTTGGGCTATTTAAATCTTGTATTTTGTAGGCTTTTATTGCCGTGTTTCATGTGTTCTATTTTGGGAGTTTATGTTTGTTTCAAATCTATGTTGCAACCTGCCCAGAGCCTCCAAGCCAGGGTGCGATGAAATTCCCCAAATCCTAGTCTATATCCTGTTGCGACCTTAAGGTGAGTCTAAAATGATGAAGACCTCTGGAGAGGCTTTCTTGGTGGCTGCTTCATTAGCATAAAATTCCTACCATCAGCAACATAGGACCATCAAGGTATTCCAGGCAGCATGCAAGATTTAGGCTGCAATCCCATTCACATTTATCTGCGAGTAAGCCCCACTTAACTGAATGGGACTTACTCTTCAAGATTGCATCGCTAAACTATTACCCAGATAAGAGTAATATTTTGAAAACTAACAAACCGCCCAACAATTTTAGTCAATTAAAAATGTGGCCCAATTAATCAGGGTAGTAGCTTTTAAAAAAGAAATATAAGTATGTATAAAAAGTGCAGATGCCAAGCATCATCAGAAGGCAGGTATCCAGATTTTTCTATTCACACTAGAATGTTTCCCTTTCAGAGCTGAATCTTGATTTGAAATAGGAACACGCCTTCTAAAAAAGATGGGGAATCCATGGCCCTCCAGATTTTATTGGACTACAACTCCCATCATCCCTGTCCATAGACCATGCTGGTGGTTCCTGATGGAAACTGGAGTCCAGCAATATCTGAAGGACCACAGGCTTCCCAGCCTCTGATCAAAAAACAAAAGATTGTTTATTCCTCACAAAATTACAATTCCCAGTATCCCTTAACAAACTACTGTGCCCAGAATTATTTGAGGAAAATAATGCTATTCAAATGTGCTGCGTTAAAGGTTTAGCATATACAAGCACTAGATTTCGGAGGTTTTGGCCGTTTCCCCCCACAGGGCGCCAAACTTGGGGGCAGGGAGCAAACAACAACAACACCTATGTTTATAAGGTACCGACTGAGAAAATTCATTTTAAAAAGCATCAGTACCAAAAGGAATTTTTGTGAAAATAAGAAATATTTGAGGGCGGCACCAAATGTTGTCCTTGCTCAGGGGGCCATATTACCAAAGTCTGACCCCATGTGTAACACAGTCTATATGCCTGTTTAGTCTGCTGTTTGAGTTCTAACTGCTGGCAAGCAACTTCAAAAGCCTGCAGGTCTCAGAACTTGGGGTTCTTTGTTCTTAAACTGGATTTGGACTGGACATCTATTCAAATGCCTTCACACAGAGATGTGATGGCTGTCCTCTGTAAAGCAGACTTTCTGACCATTCTCCAGCAAAGAGAAGCCAAGTTTCTCCAGGTCTCTGACACACTCCATAAGAGATTCCAGGGACATATCCACACCATTCATTTGAAGCACCTGGCTTCCACCAGAGAATCCTGGGAACTGTAGTTTGTTAAGGGTGCTGGGAATTGTAGCACAGCTCCCAGAATTCTTTAGTGGAAGCTGTGCACTTTAAATGTATGGGTGTGGATGTTACCTAGGTTCATCATTCCCTGCTTGAAATCTTACCAAGCAGGTGCTGGTCAGTATAGACAATATTGAATTAGATGGACCAATGTTCTAGGGTGTTTCTTATGTTCCTAAAACACTAGAAAGGTAAAAACGCAAGTATTATTTAATTGTCTTGCATAGTAATTGGTTGCACTTAAACAGTGTGATTACTTGCTCTGAGCATTCAGGATAGAGAGACGATAAAAATCTAAAAAGCACATTCATCCTAAATGTAGCTAAACCTCATGTGCAGGCCACAAAACGCTCAGTTCAATTTGAGCTCCACAGCAGAGATTAAAGTGTAGTCTTGATGGTATCTTTAATTGGATTAAATTATTTTGTGGTGAAGTGTACATGCTTTGGATTCACGGCTTCCACTTGAAGATTTATACATTTTGAAAGTCCAAAGGGAGAGGAAGGGACGTCATTTGCCTCCTTTCATATTACAAGGCAATGGGTGCCCGTAACTCTTGCACAACCGCATAGCACTCTAATCCAGCAATGTTCTCAGAACAGAAGCACCGTCTTTCTCCAGAGGGACCCACATGCACCCAAAGAAGCAAATAACATTTATGACACTTATTAATACATTTGTGCATTTCTTAAAGAATGAAATGCGTGGCAGCAAAAAACCCAACAACTCCTTTTCAAATGGCCACTTTACGTTGCCAGAAGTGTGAAGTAGCAGAAATTGAGATGTCTAATTAAGGCATATGGATAGCACAGACTGGAACGGGATTAACAATTATCCTTCTCCCCAATGATCTCTGGAGACTGTTGTTTTGCAATGGAGGCTAGGGGTCATGTAACACAGAATTTTAATCATCTTCACCAAACTACAATTCCCAGAATTCTTGGGTGGAAGTCATGATAATTAAATTGGTATAAAAGCACAAAATGTGTTGCATCTGATAGACAGGGATGGTGATGGTATGGATTTAAACTAGAATTAAAGATCAACAAATGTCATGAATCATTTTGCATCTTTGGTTGTTTATGCTTTTATTAAGTGCAAAAAAAGAGAGTGCAGGTGAGGTTTCTCAGCATCTTAAAAGGGTTCTTGAACTGTAATAACAATTTTAAATGATTATTGTGGCTCAGCTCTATTAAACTTTAAAACGAGTTGCTCAGGGTACAGCTGAAGGACACAAGTGTTTAACCTCTGAAATATAAAGTGAGGTTCATACAGGAACACATATTTGCAAAGAAAGACTATTTGCTCCAAATAGCCACATAGCTAATGTGACTAACAGGTTTTATGTTTTGGTTTTGGTTATTTGGATCATTGTGTTTTACAAGCACAGTCCATTGTAAAAGTTTATGGCTTGAATCTACACACTTTCTGTCACATTTGTATTCCGCTTTCTTTGGTATTCCTTTACTCTTGTTAAATAGGTACATGCTTGAGTATAACAGGGCAAGCCAGTGATACGGAACCTGTGACCCTCTAGATGTTAATGGACTTCTACTTCCATCATCCGTGATCTTTGGCTGTGCTGCCTGGGGCTGATGGGAGATGTAGTCCAACAACATCTGAGGGGCCAACGGTTGGACACTTATGTCCTAGGCCATACATGGACTACAGCTCCCAGCATCCCTAACCATTGGTCATCTGGCGGGGCTACTGGAAGTTGACGTTGACCATATCTGGAGAGCATCAGCCCAGGGAAGGCTGTACTAGGTTTGCAATACCATTTATAGTCTAACAGAGCCAAAGTATATTTAATGGTAAACATGTGATTTACTTATGTGTCTGTTACTAAAAAAGGAAATAGTAACTAGGGGTGACCAGATCAGGCTGGGGATGGAGGGAATTTCACCTTTTCCTCACCACAGTTCTGACACACTGAAACCCTCAAAGTTGCTATTTCCATTGGGAGAGAAGCTTCCATTGGTACCAACAGGTTCAATGCAAATAACAGCTGTGTGTGTGTGTGTGTGTGTGTGTGTGTTTCATTGGGAACATGATATGGAAGGAAAGGGTTAACACCCTTCTTGTACACCATGGTTCTGATCCCAGATCCCACCCCTTGCAGCTGCTGTTGGTCCTCAGCTATGCCTGTCTACCCAAGTGTAACTCCTGCCCTCTCTTCCCTCCATCTTCCTTTCTGATATTTTATCCTTGATGTCTTATCATAGGAAAACAGGAAGCTGCCTTAGACCAAGACAGACTGTTGGCCCATCTAGGTCAGTACTCAGTATGGTCTTTTCTCACTGACAATGATTTCAGACACGGTTCTCTCCCAGTCCCAGCCCAGAGATGCCAAGGACTGAACATGGGATCTTCTGCATGCGAATCAGATAGTCTACCGCTGAGCTACGGGCCTTCCCCACAACCTCAGGCTCAAATTAAACATGTTTACAGCTAAAATATTCACCTGTGTAAGCATTTCACGCCACTCCCATCTCCTTAGCATGCGTCTCTCACTTGCGCTAGTCCATATGCATTCCGTGTTGGCATGCCAGACATTTGTGGCCTAGGTAGACGTGCATCTGGTGTGCTTGCTGACACTGTGCACATGGCAGGCATGAAAGCACATTTAAACAAGGAGTGGCATGAAACACATTCATATGTAAGTGGTTTAGGCATGATCCTTAATGAATCGCAATGATCCAGACTTAGGGTTCTTCCAGATTAAGGCTTAATATCATAAATGGGTTATTGAGATAGTGCAAATGGGTACCTGGCCATAGGTGTTTTGTTTTAATTTATTGGATTTCCTCCAGATGAGATAAATCTGAATTAAATTGGGGGCAGGAATATGGGCTGGCATTTTGATGACAATGACACTATGTGGACATTTGGGGGAGGGGGAAGCTTGCATGCGTTAGGAGCACCAACCCTACAAGAAACACTCATTGGGAAGGACCCTACACTCATTGCATTCATTTCCACTAAAATCAATGGGAGCAATTTGTCTTTACAAACTTTACAAATCCCATGGATTTTGATGGAAACCAAATACAACCAACTTAGCCTGGGTCCAACCCAATACGAAGTTCTCATCTTTCTTCCCAAGCCTTCCACTTCTCTTTATTTTTCTACTGACAGAATGTCACTATCTACCTCTTCCTTTATATTAATGCAAGAACAGGGCCTTTTATAGGCACCTCCTTAATGCCCATCTTGGTTACTACAGTTTTCTTCTTCGCGGCTGCTTCTTACAATCCTTCAGTTTTTGCCTCAGCCTAGAATTCTCCTGGCCCAACAATTCACCCCTCTCTCTGTCTATATCAGAAATGGGGAAGCTCTGGCCTTCCAGGTGTTGTTGGACTACAATTCCCATCAGCTGGGCCATTGTCCATGCTATCTGGGGCTAGTGGGAGATGATGGTCCAACAACGTCTGAAGGGCCACTGGTTTCTCTTCCGTCACCTGCATGATGGCCTCTTCAAATCCCTGCTATGAGTTTCCCACCCCCTCCTGTATTTAGCACAAATCCATATCCTTACCTCTAAAGGTGTTTATGGCCTGCCCTGACTTTCTAACCTTATTCCCATTATATCCCTGCTCATGACCTCCATTACTCCAGATCTACCACCCTCAGCTGTCATGTGCTCTCTTTACTAGCTCTGCCCATTCACTATTCCTGCCCTTCAATCCCATAATTTTCTCCCGGAACACTTATATCAGGGCTTGGGAACTGTGGACCTCAAGTATTTGCTCAACTACAACTCCCATCATCCCTGAACAGTGGCCATGCTGGCTGGGGCTGACGGCAGTTAGAGTCCAATGACCTCTGGAGCGCTCTCTGTCCCTGAGTAGAATGGTGACACCTCTCTCCTTCTTTCACATTACCCCTCAAAGTCAATCTCTTAAGCAAAACCTTTACTTAAGCTTCCTTCCTCTCCCATCTTCATACCCAACAACAACAGAATTTAAGTTCTTTTAACTTATTTTGCTCCCACTCATCATTATTTGTTACCTAGCCTCTCTGATACCTCACCACTGTCAAACTTCTATGGAACTAATATATATTATTAAACAACACAGGCTTTGTTTTATTTTTTCAGTCAGGGCTAGAATCAAACTGATCAGTGCGACTGTCTGAAAGCTTTAATGGCAGGTTAAATTTTGCACTCTCAATTAATTAGTAAGGATGACAATAAGTAAATAATGGTAGGTTTTGCTCATTAAGTTGTTACAGTAGCATATTTAAAAGAGAAAGTGTCCCATCATCAGGATCCTTTAAGACTGCACCTGTGGTTTTGCAACTTTCATGTATATTTCATCAATTAATTAAGTACATGAAAGTCTTGTTCTAGTAGTCTGTTAAAACAAACCTCAGTCTAAATCTGTTCACAATGCTAATTGAAAAAATGTGCTTGAATTTTGAAACTGAGCCACAGTCTCTAACTGAAAGATAAATTGTCCGTAGACACTTGCAGAAGCACATCTAACATGCACCTACCGTATCATTTGACAACGGTGACCAAGGGTGCTTCCGGACGACTTGTTTACTAAGCACTCATTGAGAGGTTTGATGATGTTGCATCAAAGCAAGCGTTATCCTACACTTTCTAGTGCATTTCCCTGTCACTTTCCTAACTACAAACGTTCTGATCTTTTGAGGAAGTGCATTTGCAAGACTAACCCAATTAACTATAATTGTGCAACATGAAATTGCTGGCATATGATTTCATCCCACCCAAAATTAGTGACTAGCCAGAGAAAACATGGCAACCATAAAAAAAAAAACAATTCAGGGTTTGGGTACTGATGGGAATAGAATCTGTGCCCTGTGTTAGAGAAAGGTTGATGCCATTTGGATTTTGTAGCTCTGGCACCAAAGCACTGCTGGATTTACGTATAAGCTAAACAAGCTATAGCTTAGGGCCCCACTCTCTTGGGCCCCCCAAAAAAATTTAAAGGAAAACCTGGATGTACATTTCCAAAATATAAGATAATAAACAAAGAAATAAAACCCATATACAGCAACAGTGTTTTGTGTTGTGTCTGGATCTATTAGGTCCATAAATTACTGTATAGCATATATTCAACACAAAAAACTGCGACAATTTGTTGTTGACAAAGGACAGCTGGACATATAAAGAAAGGGCCCCATTACCTTCAGTAGCTTAGGGCCTCATCAAACCTAAACCTGGCCCTGCACCAAAGTGTCTTAGACCAGTCTTGGGAACTAGATTAGGTTTCTAGTAGAGAGAGTAGAGCTATGTAGAGTCTGTTCTTATGATCATCCAACACAGATCATTAGATTGCTCAACCATTTTTAATTGGGGAAATATGGGTTGAGTGATAATGCTTTTATGTCCTTCCCACACACTCCTACTCTGGCCGCGTGGCAAACTATATATGTGATTGCTTCAGCATATACCTAGTTCCTTTACGCTCATTGGATGGCCACATTTAATTCTGCCCGGCAAAGAAACACCAAGTCCCTTCACCATGTGCCCACAGGAGGGGTAGTTATGGTCTTCCATTAACTTCCCCATGTCTCACCACAACCAGCATCACCATAATAATAATGGATTGGATCTAGAAAAAGCTTCTTGATGTTGAAATCAAGGTAGGCACTGCCTTCACTTAGGTCACTTCCAGATGACCTGCTTACTAAACATTCATCCATGTTCATTTGCAGAGTGGTTAGACAACATCGGCTATTTATTGACAAGTCTGTGGAGAGGACAGATGATGTTATGTCAAGGCAAGTGTTATCTCACGCTTTCTGATGCATTTTCCTGTCCCTTTCTTGATCTCAAAAAGTCCAATCTTTTGTGGAAGCGGGTTTGTCGTGCAATATTCTGCAATCACCTGCAATGGCATAACCTGAATTTGTTGAATCCCACCCAAAATTAGCAGCAACCCGGAAGAGTCCTTAGCTCCCATTGGGTTCAGTGGGAATGTAATCTGGTTTCAAACTGTAATATCTTCAACTGAAGCAAAGCCTGTGTGTGCTCAGCTGTGTTTTGCTTTTTTTTTGTGAGCCGTGGCATTGTGGGAGGAAAAGGTATATTAGGGGAGGGGGGATAAAAATGGCTAAACTTAATGAAAGTATCCCGTTTGCAGAAGTGGCTCAACGAGTGAGGCACAGCCACAATGCTAGCTTCCCAGCAGTTACGTCAGTGTGCTGCAAATGCACAAGCTTTTGTAAAGTTATTTTGTAAAGTTAGGTTATTGTATTTTAGTGTTTTGTTGGAAGCCTCCCAGAGTGGCTGGGGGGACCCAGCCAGATGGGTGGGGTATAAATAATAAATTATTATTATTATTATTATTATTATTATTATTATTATTATTATGTGCCAATCACCCCACAATCTAGAATCATAGAATTGTAGAGTTGGAAGGGACCTCAAGGCTCATCAAGTCCAGCCCCCTCCAATGCAGGAATCTCTCCCAGCAAGCAACACTGTCCCACCTCCTGGGAAGCTAGCATAGTGGTCCTGCGCCATCCAGCTTCTACTTGTTTACTCTTGCCTCTACCTCCATGTTTCTCCTGCTGTTGTCACCCTGCACCAGACTGTAAGCTTTTCGGGGGCAGGAACCATTTCCTGCTACTTTTTCTACAACAGCTACTATGTTTTACCTCCACTGTTAAAGGCAGCATGCCTCCGAATGTCAGTTTCTGGGAATCGCAGGTGTTGCGCTCATGTCCTACTTGTGGGCTTTCCACAGGCATCTGACTGATCACTGTGAGAACAGGATGATGGACTAGACAGGCTATTGGCCTGGTTCAGCAGGCTCACCTTATGTTCTCACGTTGCTTAAAACACTACCTGCACTGATGGTTTGTATGGGCATCCAAGGAACCAGTTACATTATCACCGTAGCACGTTGAGGATACGCCCTGAAAGGACCTGTGCAGAACTCAACATACGACTCTGCACACTGAGTCTTTCACTCAACAAGCATACTAAAGTGGTACGTCGGGTTAAGAACTTAATTCGTTCTGGAGGTCCGTTCTTAACCTGAAACTGTTCTTAACCTGAGGTACCACTTTAGCTAATAGGGCTTCCCGCTGCCGCCACGCCGCTGCCGCACAATTTCTGTTCTCATCCTGAGGTAAAGTTCTTAACCCAAGGAACTACAGTGGTACCTCGGGTCACATACGCTTCAGGTTACATACGCTTCAGGTTACAGACTCCGCTAACCCAGAAATATTACCTCAGGTTAAGAACTTTGCTTCAGGATGAGAACAGAAATCGTGCAGCGGTGCAGCGGCAGCGGGAGGCCCCATTAGCTAAAGTGGTGCTTCAGGTTAAAGAACAGTTTCACGTTAAGAACAGACCTCCAGAACAAATTAAGTTCTTAACCCGAGGTACCACTGTACTTCTCGGTTAGCAGAATCTGTAACCTGAAGCGTCTGTAACCTGAAGCGTCTGTAACCCGAGGTACCACTGTACTGAAATACGGTAGTGATGTGCCCTACTTTCCAGTCCTGTATTTGAAGGGTTGCCCAGCTGAAACTAAATTCCCCTAAGAAGGGAGAGTAGCTGCCTCGATGGTTGCTTATCATTGGTTAGTACCAACCAGGGCAGCAGACTGAGCAGGCAGGCACACAGGTCACCAGGCTACAGTCTCCTCATTATGATGAGAAATATAAATATTGCTAAACGTGTGGAAATATATTGTGGAAATCTGTACTGTCCACTTTTAGGATGATTTGTAGCTTGTTTTCTCCTGCTCCAGAGGGTAGGACCCGAAGCAATGGCTTCAAGTTATAAGAAAGGAGATTCTGAACCCACATTCATTACAGTTGAACCCACATTCATTACATCAGTGCACAAGCAGTTTTAGGCTTAGTTCTGCGTACAGCAAAGCAGTTGCATGGTAGATCACACACTGTATGGGCCAAGCTTTCCATGTCCTGTTTTCCCAGCGTGTTTGTTTGGCTGTGAACTGGTCCTGAATGAATCCTATTGCACCCACCCACAGGCCTCTTTATCCAGCTCTCGGGTCAGGACTGTCTCCCCAGGCTCACGGCTCACTGGGCTACCTAAGTGAAGGCCTTGCTGGAATATGTCTTTTCAACTGTGATACTGCCTCTTGTTTGCCTGTATGGAGACATACATGTGTGGGAATGTATGGGTGTTAGGTCAAAGAAATCTTTTTACTTCTGCATGGCACGAAGGTAGCCCATTGCACAAAGACCACATTTTGTTAGGACCCGAGACGGCAGCTTGGCAGATGACAAACCTACAGATATTTGGTCCCTCTGTGTTATATTGCTTCCTATAGTACTTCTTCTGGAAAATGTAGGTCTTTTCTGTTACACGGGGGGCAACATGGGTGTACTTTTTGTCGTCAGTGCAGTGGGCAGTCTGAATAGCTGACACAGCACCTCTAAACTTGCTATAAGTATACGTTTCAAGAAACACATCCATACATTTTGGAGTTGGTGTGGTCCAACAATCTAGTTCAGATGGGACTTAGGCGGCCTTTCACAAGTCACTGTTTCCTCAGCCTCTTGCAAGGGATAGAGGAATCTGGCCATTTTTGTTTCTCTCCGTTTCTAATTTTTCCATTCCAGAATTCAGGTCACCATATTTCAGCATCAATTTGAGGTGGGGTTTTTAAAGTCCCCACGAAAATTTGACAGCATTTTAGTTCCCACTTCTCCTAATGAATTATTTTTGTATTCCATTTTGCAAAATAGACACATTCTTGCAAGCAATTTACCATAACATAAAGTGCATTCATGTTACTTTCAATAAGTTTGTATTAGGGGAAAGTATGCAAAAAAGCATATATTTTGTAGTGCAACACATCAACCCAAAACATTTGTACAAAATAGTGTGCATTAAGGGAAAGTATGCAAAAAATCATATATTTTTTTGCATACTTTCCCTTAATGCATACTATTTTGTACAAATGTTTTGGGTTGATGTGTTGCACTACAAAATCCCGAGAAGCGCAAATGTCTAAGAAAAACTGTGTTTTAGATTGCATATTATTTCAGAAAGCACAAATAAGGTTGGTTCGCATTAAAAGGCAAACCAAACTGAATTTCTCCCGCATCACATTTGTGAAGACACACACACAACCCAACTGCAATAGTGGCGAACACTTCTGGCCTCCTTTACAGGTTATGTTATACAGTCTATTGGGGTTGATGTGAACAATGCACCTTGAACCCTACTGTAATTTATTAATTCTTATTAAAGCTTATTACAAATGGTAGCCTTTCCCATGCATGGAAATTTACCTCTGTGTAAGTAGGACAAAACTAGCATGTGTTGGTTCTGTGTGTGAGAACTGGAGTAAATTAAAAAGAGAGGGAGAGGGAGAGGGAGAGGAGAAAAACAAAAAGGGGTAGGCCATCATCCAAGATACATCTGACAAATCTACCTCAGGAGTTATGTCTTCCCCTATCACATGGGAGCAATTCTGTGCTTGTGGCTACCAGTCAGGTATCCTGGAATTAGGTAGCCATAGCCAGTCTCACCTCCCCAGAAATAGCTGACTAGAGAATTGCAGATGCGCATTGGTCATGTTCATGAAGCACAAAACATATTTTACGGGCATTCTTTTGTAACCTAAACATTGAAACAACTCTCTGGTTACAACACAGCAGTCCTGGTTCCCTTGTTCACACAGGCGGCCCTAACACGAGTCAGAGTGTTCTTCAGATGATGTTCTCCATTAAGGGCAGCAGGGTGGAACATAGACAGATGTGATATTAGCTATGGGATAAAGTTCACTGGAAAAAGGTTCTCCAGTGCTAGCATCGTTGAGATAAATGAGAACTGCGCACGAGCACAGGAGTAAGAACGAGCAAAAGTTAACTGTGCCTAATTTGGTTTGTGGGCAACGCGAAGGCATCCAATCAACAGATTGCTAGCACCACCTTGATCCAGCCATCACTGAGAACACAAGATCTATGACTGAGTTGGGCTGGCCCCTGAGACCGAACCCTCAATGGTAGGATACACCTTTGTGTTTCTCATCTCTCTCCCAATTCTCACCTGCACGTCTTCTTCTCTACAGTGACGAGGTCCCACAAGAAAAGCATAGAGCTGCCACAAGTTACGTTGGGAATTGTGGTATCAGGAGAACTCTGTGCATACACTGCCGTGCTCAAGACAAGGCATTTGGTGCCCATGCTTGAGGAGCTTTTCACAGAGGACACAATAGGCAACCCAGGTTTGCCACTGTGTGCATACTCAACAGAGCACTGCAGCCAATCCCCACACTCCGAATGTACCTGTATGAGACATGTGTTTTCAGAAATATGTCACGTTCACATTTTTTGGTATACCCTTTAATACATATACCTAAAAATGTAGCATGTAAAGAGCCCCTGAGATTCTTGTAAGAGAAACCAGCCTTTAGTGACCAGGTGCCCTTCAGGTGTTTTGGATTACCACTCCCATCAGCACCAGCCAGCACACTTGCTGGACCTCAAGGCCAAAGTCTAGGGCCCTGTAGCCCAGCACACAAACAGCCCACATGACTACTCAGAGAATGGTAGATGAAGGCACTAGTGGCAAACCGTTCCAGAGTCAGCACCCTTTCATCTTCTTCCTTTTAAATTATAGCCGGGGGACAGATGGCTGTGGATGTACATGGTTACCGATGCCCATTTATTGTTTTTACTTTAAAATTTTATTAACCCATTGGTGCAACAAACTGGTGCTTGTTCCCAAAGAAATGTGTTTATGATCAGGGCAGCCGCAGAAAACTCCACGCAAGTTGTAGGCGATAATATATGGGTGGCGCAGGCTGGGGTAAACCATGACATTACTATCTATCTATCTGTCTATCTATCTATCTATTACTTAATTCCATTTAAAAGTTGCTTCCTATGAAACATCTTGAAATGATTGAACCATGCCATGGACTTAAATCAAGACTTCAGTAAAACCCCAAATTCCTATCTTATTTTAAATGTTGACTCCTGATTGCAAGGAAAGAAGCCACTCTCAATAAGACTGCATTCAGTCCTTTCGTTTATAATATTTTTGCAAAGTATTTAAAATGCACTTCTGGGCGGAGGGGGTGGGGAGAGGCTGCGCTCATCTTGGACTGACTTCCTAATGTCTTTGCAGATATACATTCCACTACCCCACAATATAATGAGAAAATTAATTTTGAAATGTGATCATTCTCTTTCAAGGCTATGGTTTTTGTTTTGTTTCTCCAGGAGACACCCAGTTGGGTTGATCCTGTTTTTCCACATTAAAGATACTTCTTGAAATGGGATTAATTTCAAAATATGAGAGCTGCATCTTTTGATATCCAGATCAAACCAACACAAATGAGACATACCACCCAGGCCTTTTCTGGGTTTGAAGTGTGAGAAATCTAACTTTTTATAAAATGATGATTTTTTAAAAATAAAAACCAGCTTCCTATATCATTTATATATCCTTGTTTTCATCTGCATTGGTTGTATTCATATAGATACACACATACCCCCCATATAATTTCTTTAAACTGGCATTCTTTTTTTTTTAAAAAAAAATCTCATTTTGAAATGTGTCAAAAATGTGATTGTATTTTATTCATTTCCTAAAGTTGTGTAGTTGCACTAAACCAGCTTTTCATCAGTCTTTCGGTCCATTATTTTAAAAAGGTATTTCTGCAACTTGATATTTTGCATGCTTACTTGGAAATATGTTCTTCCTGAGTTCAACTGGACTTTTCCCTAAGTGCGCACAGGGTCGCAAGCTAAGCTACATTGCTTTGAATGCCTCACTAAACAAAAAGTACAGCTAACTAAATTATAAACTGCCTTAAAAAATGGTTTCAAGGGTTTGCATAATTCAGAGCAGTGCTAGCAGGAGGGCTTCCTTGGTACAGAATTTAAATGACAGGATATGGGCCACCAAGTTGGACGTTTATGTATGTGGCAGATCTTATTACAATGCTTCAATGAATTACGTCTCCCAGCCTTTGACTGGACTTAACCATCCAGGGGTCCTTTACCTTTACCTTTTTATGGGGTAGGTGGCAGTGGTTAGAGAACATTTCTTTACAATTTTATCCACCTGTCATTATCAGTAGAAGGTGACCCAAGTTTTAGGTCACTTTATGGCACCCTTGGTCCACCTGTGACTTTAGCATCTGCCTGGGAAGAGCTGTCTTCCAAAACAAAACACAGAAAGAGAGAGAGAAAGAAGAGACAGAGAGAAAATTTAAAAAGTTTAGTTACATACTTGTTTAGAGTGACTGGTAGGAGCAGCGATCCTCCAGCAGGTCTTTCCACATTGGCTTGTCAGGCAAATTGTGTTGCTGTCTCCAAAGCAAAATCCAGAATCCAATGCAGTGAGGCAGTCCCGGTAGAGCACTGAGAGGGAATGTGTCAGAGGCAAGTTAGGCAGGTATATGCAAGTGCCACTCCAGGAGTGACTGGTTCAAGCACTCACAGCAGGGAAGGAGCCAGGATAGAGCCAAACCCCACCTCTCAGCCCCACCCACTACCTGCTGACTTTAACCCTTTCAGTCACGGAAAAGTGCCTTGGCAGTGGGTCTCCTTTGTAAAAGACAGGACGTACACACATAAAGAGATATGTATTACATATGTAAGATGGGAATATACACATCAACATGTTACCTGTTGCAACTTGAGTGGGCTAGAGCCCACTTTTTTTCAGATGCACAAACAGGATAATTAGAGGCAGAAAGCTGTGGTCTCTTTCCTCTGCTTCCTCCGAAACTTCGGTTCATTAACTGCGGTGACATGTTTGGTTGCTGTTGTTTTCGTTCTGCGGTACAGAATGAGAAGTTCACACTGGAGTGCTTGGATTTGCTCCGTTTTCTTTAAAACGGTGGTTAAAAAACCAGAGATACTGAGAATAATGCTGCGTACCTAGAAGCCAACCGCTTTCCACAGCTCTGCTCCCAAACTTCAGATATGTATGGACTGGATCTAGATATGTATGGACTATCTAGAGCTTGCACTCTGCACGTGATTAATGGCTCTCTCTTACAGAATCAAATAATTTTAAAGTTGGGACCCTGAGAGTCTTCTAGTCCAATCCCTTGCAAAACTGGAATCTCAGCTAAAATACATGACAGATGGCCATCTAACCTCTTATTAAAAATCCCCAAGGAAGGAGAGTCCACTGCTTCTTGTGGAAGTGTGTTCCACTGTTGAACAGCTCTTACGGCCAGAAAGTTCTTCCTGATGTTTAGTCAAAATCTCTTTTCTTGTGGCTTGAATCAATTGGTTCAAGTCCTTGCCTCCAAAGCAGGGGCTGAAACACAATAGCTAACAGATTAGGACTGGATATAAAGAAACCAAGTTTTGAGCCCTGATTCCTAATAGGAGACCGTTTCAGTCTATCAGCAGCACACTGCTACTGATTTACTGTGGCTATATTTGCAGAAACAAACATCAAAGGGAGGCTCTTAACAGGAAAGTAAGGTCAAGGTAAAGCGTAAAGGGACCCCTGACCGTTAGGTCCAGTCACGGATGACTCTGGGGTTGTGGCGCTCATCTCGTTTTATTGGCCGAGGGAGCTGGTGTGCGGCTTCCGGGTCATGTGGCTGGCATGACAAAGCCGCTTCTGGCGAACCAGAGCAGCGCATGGAAACGCTGTTTACCTTCCTGCCAGAGTGGTACCTATTTATCTACTTGCACTTTGACGTGCTTTCGAACTGCTAGGTTGGCAGGAGCAGGGACCGAGCAACGGGAGCTCACCCCATCGTGGGGATTCGAACTGCCAACCTTCTGATTGACAAGCCCTAGGCTCTGTGGTTTAGACCACAGTGCCAGAATTTCAATTCATGAAAAAAGTTCAGTTCTAATCATTTAGGGCTGGATAAAGACAATGGCTTCCTGACTGCTCCAGCCCATTGAGAGGGGGAGCTATTAAGCTTCCCTCCTGACACTGCCTCTCAGCTCACTACAACTTTGCCCTAACCAAGCCTCATGCCACTTCTGCTCCCCTCAATATGGGCTGCTACTGTTTCATGTACCATTACAGATCTTCATTAACTCATGTTGCTAAGCTGATAGATTTATCACCTATCACTGCTCTTATAGAAGGCACTGTACTTATGTTGCATACATCTCACTGTAACTGAATTGTAACTGACTCTTATTTCTTGCATTTCATTTCCCTCTGATGTCTGCGCTAACAAATTCCCCCCTCCCGTGTGCATGTACCTGCAATTGAGGATTATACTTTGTGCTTCCACAAAAGCTTATGCCGTAATAAATACGTTTGTCTTCCAGGCACCAGGAGACTCTTCGATGTTTTCCCCGCAACACACAAACTTAACCCAGCAACCTTTCTGGTACTGTATGTCAAGCACTGATGGGAATTAGATAAATGATAAATAGTAATAATAGCAACAATACCAAATTATACATGGATTTTTGTTCTTTATTTCAGGCGTTGGGGACTGAACAAAATAAGTCTTGGAAAGGCTGAAGCTGAAGTAGAAAGAAATGGCGACATTAATTCAGGCAGTTTCTATTGAAGACAGGTTGGCTGGTTACATTAAAAGGATTAGAGAGCAATCAGCATTCCGCAATGACCAAAGAGAAAAAAAAACCCTGAAGCAAAATAAACATTTAAAAAGCCACCCAACCAACTGACCCTCAGCTGAAGGTCACAAAGAGGTTACATGGGAATCAACTCATGGTGAAGGAATGTTTTCTCCCCTCTCCTCTCAACCCAGGTTTTTGCTCATTCATGTGCATTAAATGGCATTGTCGGCTCTGCTGAACAAGAAATGGATGCTACTTTATTGGGCCATAGATTACAATGGAGAATGCTGGGAGTGTAAGCTTTTAGGTTACACAGAGTTCAGCTTCGGGTGTAGGCATTCGTTTTTATTTATTTTTTAAGGATAGTACTGCATGCCTGGCTGGAAGTTAGCCCAATAAATCATTTTGCTACTCCTGGGTTGGATCCAGATGGGAGTTAGTTTGACTAATCTTTTTACATAGATTTAAAAGGGCCCCGAGTGTAGCTAATTTGGTCTGGATTAGGGATCAAACGATCTATCAACGTTGGTTCTCTGTTTCTCATTTTTCAATCTTAAATTTAGTTTACAGCAATTTGCAATTAAAAACAAAATCACCAGCATGTTAGTGTGATTTTCTCCTAATAAAACATATTTTTGTACACAGCTGTGACTGATGTACAACTTAATCTAAGGCATTTTGTATGCTATTCTCACTAATAAATGCATCATTTTATGCACACTTTCTCATAATATATGCATTTTTGCAAACATTTTTGTTGGTTGCATAATTGCAAATTTCAAAGCCTGGCTGTGTTTCAGTTCTCAGAAAGTGTTTTAGAAAGTGTACTAGAAAGTGTGCATTTGACAGATCTGCCTATAAAAGCAAACTGAATGAAATTCTTCCCCCATCCCTAGTCTGGATAACCCATTTTTCTTGGTTGTTTCTAATGTACTCCTGAGGTTTATCATAACTGATGGGGTGATTTTATTTTCTTATCATTTGCCGATATTATATTATTTCGTAATGTTATATGTGAAATTCATTTTTTAATTGTGTCACATATTATTAGTTATATTCTGGATTTTAGTTGTATTTTGAATTTGAATATTGTTCAAGTTGCTAGAGGATGACCATGTTACTTTGCTGCATATTTTGTTGTAAACTGCCCTAAGAACGGTAAAGTGGAAAGGTGGTACGCAAATTAAAAATGAAATATAATGTGAGCAGCAAGGAGATGTGAATGAGGAGAGCATTTTTGAGGTCAAGCATTTGATTCGCTCCTTTGTTCTGCCAATGTCACGCTGTAATCTGAATTTTGCAATTTAATCTGTGGGGGAATCTGGTGGTAGTTGGTCTGGTTTTGCTCTGGTGGCCTTCCTGTCCCTTCAGTTGCATATTTATGCATTTGTTTATTCCAATTCATACCCAGTCTCCTAATTTGGGACAGATTACTATTTTGAAATGACATGTCAATATATTATACACCCAGGAAATTTTTTGAGCGGCAGGCGTTGCTGAATGTATAACTTGAGTTTTGGCCATGCTGATTTGTATCACAGTACCCTAACCCTGTTATAGACCAATAAACTTAGATTTAAACACACACACACACAACCCAGCAGAATATACACCAAGGCTGCAATCCTATGTACACTTACACGGCAGTACGTCTCGCAGAACCAAGCAGGATTTCCTCCTGAATAAGCATGCAAAGGACAGGGCTGCAAATTTCAGACCCTCGCCCAAAGCTTACATTATCCCATATTATATATTTAATTTAAATGATGGGTGTTTTTCATCAGCGAGTTGAAAAATCATTCTAATTACCACCTGTGAAGCTTTGATGCTGCCACTGCCGCGCCACCTGGGTCACGTGATCTCTGTTTGCAAGGTGCTTCCTGTAGCAAATAAATGATAGCCACAAACCCCTTTGTCTGGAATATATAGGGACATGTGGTTAACAGTGGAAACTGGAAGACCAGTCGCGCACTTAATGCTCACAGGTGACATAAAAAGTGAATGGTGGTTCAGATATTAATGTACAGTAGCACCTCTGGTTACGTACTTAATTTGTTCCGGAGGTCCATTCTTAACCTGAAACTGTTCTTAACCTGAGGTACCACTTTAGCTAATGGGGGCCTCCTGTTGCTGCCGCGCCGCTGCCACACGATTTCTGTTCTCATCCTGAGGTAAAGTTCTTAACCTGAGGTACTACTTCCGGGTTAGTGGAGTCTATAACCTGAAGCGTCTGTAACCCGAGGTACCACTGTAAATCTCTCTTCCTACATGAACTTCAGTTTTTGTTTTTTCAAAATATCTCTACACCTTCAGCACTGTATTCACCCTTGCACACAAATAGCTGAAGTGAAGAAAAAGTGCCTTTAGTCAGGGATGTGGATTCCACATACACATGCTGCACCAAGAAAACAGAATTCTAACAGAATCCTATAGACAAATTAACTACATTTGCATCCACATCCACTGTGTGCTTGTTATTCTGCTTCAGTTTAATATGGCTAAAGAGTTATGCAACTTGTGGTCAGCCCTTTCCCACTTCAAAGGCGTTGCCCCCATGATTACGTTCACTAGAAACTTTTTTCACAATGGAAGCTGAAAATATTGGATTTGACCTAATTCCAAATGTGTCTCCCTTGTGTAGCAATGTGAACAGCGCTCTTTTGGCCTTTTGCGTAACTTGTGAAACTGCTCTTAGTTGCATTGGCAAGAGCGCCACCTGGTGACAACCAACACCCCTTGCTGCAAAGACGGTGAGGTTGAGGAGATTTCAGGTTGGCTTTGCGTGTTCTCCATGCTGAAATCTCTGGGCTTTGGCATCCATACAAGAAAGAACACTTTTGGTTTCTTGAAACACATTCTAAAGCAGTCTGCCTCTTAAAAGTAGCCAGAGGGAACATCACACATACCAAAACTATGGACATTTGATGCACACCCAAAGGTCTTCTCGGAGTACAACCGGTTTTTCCTTTAATTGGGGAAGTTGGACTGTCAGCACAAGAGCTACACGCACACATCCAACTGGTCTTTGGTTGCCTGAAGGGCCCAACTTTCAATGGATTAAACAGGAACAGAGAAAGTTGCCTTATATTGAGTCAGACCATTGGACGAACCAGCTCAGCACTGTCTACACCAGGGATAGTGAAGAAGAAGAAGAAGAAGAAGAAGAAGAAGAAGAAGAAGAAGAAGAAGAAGAAGAAGAAGAAGAAGAATAGTAGTAGTAGTAGTAGTAGTAGTAGTAGTAGTAGTAGTTTGGATTTGATATCCCACTTTATCACTACCCAAAGGAGTCTCAAAGCGGCTAACATTCTCCTTTCCCTTCCTCCCCCACAACAAACACTCTGTGATGTGAGTGGGGCTGAGAGACTTCAGAGAAGTGTGACTAGCCCAAGGTCACCCAGCAGCTGCATGTGGAAGAGTGGGGAAGCGAACCTGGTTCACCAGATTACGAGTCTACTGCTCTTAACCACTACACCACACTGGCTCTCTAGTGAACCTGCATCCTCCAGATGTTGTTGGAATCCAGCTCCCCTCAGCTCCAGCCAGTATGTCCAGTGGCCAAGGATGATAACTGTAGTCCAGCAATTTCTGGAGGGCCATGGATTCTCCACCCCAGGTCTGCACTGACTGGAAGCAGTATTCTGATGTTTTTCAGGCAGGACAACTCTTCCCTGCACACAACAGGGAGTGAAACTGGGACCCTCTACATGCAAAGCCATGTAATCTGCTGCCAAGCTGTGCCCGTTCCACTGAGCCCGCTCTGCTGAGATTAAGCTTGCTGAAGGTGTTGCAACGATAGTCCCCAGACTCCTTCAGAAAAGCGAATTCCATCAGTATTCCACCAGCCAAATATCCAGCTTTCCACAATCTACCCTCTAGAGAGCATGATGCAAAACCAGCTTCTCTCCCATCTTCAAAGATGGAGTGTTGAGCAGAGATTGTCCTCAACCGCTCCCCAGATCCAAAGCATTGGGACTCAGACATCAGAAACTCTAACTTGTCTGGGTCCTGTCTGGGTGGCCTTGGGCAAGTCACTCACTCCAGGATTCAGCTGACCATCAACGAAATGGGACTAATAGTGACCCATTCCAGAGGGTGATTATGAAGATCAGGTTGAAAATAGAAATACAAGGACTGCAAAACAGTATTCTGCTGAAATTCCAGATTCCTGGTGCCCCCTGAAGTGGAATTTAAACAGATATGAATGAGCTGCATGGATTCCTTAATAAACCTCTGCATAGAAGCACCCTAGCTGGATACAAGATTGCACCAAAACCCCACCATGGCTAGGTTTGTCTTTCGCATTGGAGAACCACTCACAAAGAGTGCATTCTGTCCTTTCAGGCTGCAGCATTCCAGTGCTTATAAGTGCACACAAGAAAATATTGTTATTTATATGTATTGCATTTTTACCACACCTTTCGTCCAAATACTTCAAAGTCGCATACAAGGTTCTTACACATACAGACAACATTTTATCCTCACAATCATCTTGTGCTGCAGGTTTGTGTTCAAAATGGTCAGACAGTAAGCTTCATAACTCATCTGGGTCTCCCTGGGTCTTGAAGCACAACTGCACCACACTGAGATGGAGGTCATGTTCATACCATACATGGAAGCACTTTATGACATCCCCCAAAGGATCATGGGGCAGTTCCCAGGATTCACTACAACTGTTGAAGTGGTATAAGAGTGTTTTGAAGATATGGTGTGGATATAACCTGATGAACTCTTTAGGCTGCAGATTTACATTCTTTAAGCCGAGTACAGCCAGAGATTTTAAGAAATGCTGCTGAAAAAACAGCTGCACTTGATGGGAGTCTGTGGCTGTGTATGCAGGCTGTGTACGCATTACAGGCTGTTCTTTTCTCAGTTTGGTTCAAAGCCCATTTGAGGAAAAACACATCAAAATACAGTATTTCATAATAAGTGACAGGATATATATGGACTGAGGTTTACAACATGAGTACAGTGGTACCTCAGGTTACAGACACTTCAGGTTACAGATGCTTCAGGTTACAGACTCCACTAACCCAGAAATAGTACCTCGGGTTAAGAACTTTGCTTCAGGATGAGAACAGAAATCGTGCTCCAGCGGCGCAGCGACAGCAGGAGGCCCCATTAGCTAAAGTGGTGCTTCAGGTTAAGAACAGTTTCAGGTTAAGAATGGACCTCCAGAACGAATTAAGTTCTTAACCCGAGGTACC
Organism: Podarcis filfolensis; assembly: GCF_964270895.1. Classification (NCBI taxonomy): domain Eukaryota; kingdom Metazoa; phylum Chordata; class Lepidosauria; order Squamata; family Lacertidae; genus Podarcis; species Podarcis filfolensis. The sequence continues at coordinate 31,950,229 of NC_139615.1, forward strand.
ACTGTACACCACTTCCCAAACCAGCCATGGGAGAACACTGGATGCAGAGTAAACAGGAGTGTGTACCCAGTGTCTCTCTCTCTTGCTTTGCACAGTGAATGTGAGGATACTCTCCATTTGATTGAGGGCCATTAGTGCTTCCACAGATGGCGGCTGTTATGTTAATGGACTGCCTTGTTGTTGCAAATATATATGGCTCTTGCTTTCATTTGAGGTTTGGATTACATATGTGCAGTTGAAACAAAATATTGCACCCATTCAAAACCAGTCAAAACTTCAGAATTCAGAGCTAGAATTATGAACTTGTGCACCATTTTTTTACCTTTGGAATTAAACTTCCCCTGCCCGCCCAATTAATTTCAATGCCATTATTATCCATGAGACATCTATTATGCTTATCCATGGTCTTGATTCAATAAAAGTCACTTGAAAACTTCTACACTTCCTAAATCCAATGGACCAGTCACCAGCTGCTGGAGTTGCCATATTTCAAACAGTGAAAATTGTTGAGGTTTTTTTGGCCAAAGTTGTTTAGCTCTTTTTTTGTTTGTTTTTTGTTCTGCCCAAAGTTGTTGAGCTTCTTGGGGGGGGGGAATCGCAAAAACATGCCATTTTTGAGCTATTTTTAAGGAAAATCGGCAAAAACTGCACTGCCGACATGAGTGGGCTACCGTACGTCTGGATTTTCCTGGACATTTCCTAAAAGCTGCCGACTGCTGTATTCCAGATCTGTCTGGGAATTCCCAGATGTATAGCCAGTGGCGTAGCGTGGGGGGTGCAGGGGGGGCCGGCCGCACCGGGCGCAACATCTGGGGGTTAGAGTTAGGGGGGGCAAATCCACGGGTTAGGGGGGGCAAATCCACGGGTTAGGGGCGCAAATTACTTGCCTTGCCCCGGGTGCTGACAACCCACGCTACGCCACTGTGTATAGCAACCCTGTATTAGCCCCAGCCTGCATGTCCAATGGCCAGGGATATAGCGAGTATATAAGATCAATCCCTGAGAGTATGATCAATATTAAATAGCTACAGATTGAAAAGTAGGTTCCACAGGAAGCATCGTTCAGAGGTGGTGGGAAGCGAGGATGACGCTTTATCCCGTAAATCTACAGATCCCATCCCAAATATTATTTTTTCGCCCTGAGGCCCTACGGTGAAACTCATGGAACTTTTTTTATCAGGAGCATCTGCCTGCAGTACCCCCCCCCCTTTTCCAAGGCCATGGTTCCCTGGGGACAGGTAGGGGCTTGCCCCCAGCTCAGGATCATCTCCCGGAAGAGAACGGGTATCGTATCTTTGCTCACAGGCCTAGCTAGTGCCGAGACCACACAGGTGGAGTAAATAAAGTTAATGCCGTAGAATTACCGTTGGGGCATTTCCTCGCTGAGGAGCGTCTGAAGCACCGAGCTGTGCCTTGAAATTACTGCTAATTATAGAGGCCATTTGCATAAATTACAAGGAGAGAGGCAGTTGCCGCCAATCCTTTCCATGCACTTAGGAAGAGAGTTCCGCTTGTTGGATGGCGACAAAGAGGGAAAGGGCGGTGGGGTGGAAAGGAAGATAGCCTGATGAGGAGGATGGATTCGGGAGGAAGAGGGGAGAGTGGGGGGGCGGGGGGAGAGAGAGATGTTAGAGAGATGAAAGATCCTAGATTTGCACTAGAGGCTAAATAGATGTTGGAAAGAGGCCTGACATTTTGCAGAATTAGCTGGGGAAACCCCACTTTGTGCATCCAAAAGTTGGATTTTCATAATCTGAAATATGAGTTTTAAATTAAGAGCCAGCTTTTCAGGGAGCAGGATGGCGGGGGGGGGGTTTCTGTTGCTGTGTGTTCAGTTTTGCCTGTGAATGCTCAAATGACAGTGGCCCACCTTACGGAAATGTTGAAAGCATTCCTAAGCGAATGCACACAGGAGGCTGTGAGCAGTTGCGACAACTAGAAATTCTTATGCTCAGAGACAGCTCCCTCTTTTATGCTCCTTTTCGCCACGGGACCTGCACTGCCCAAGAGCAGGTTAAAATTGGTGGTGGCTCTTGAATTGGCTGTAATTCCATGTTCTCACTGCTCAAATAGACTGCCCCTGCTCAGAAACTACTGTGCAACAATTCTTCTGGCTGCTGCAGTCTAGCTTCCCTTCTCCAGTTCTGTTCTCAGTCAACAGTATTCAGATATTGTGTGTGTTTTCCTGAGTGAGGCTGTGGTGAGGAAATAATGATGCCACTCTGCCTGGCCTGCTGCCTTCACTAAGCCTCTGAGAGAGCTGAGATCTCACTTTACATTTGCTTATGTACATAATAAAACTAAAACAAGTGCCTCTGGGAGAATTAATTAAAATGGTGGCTAGCTGGGATTTCACCAGCACTGCACTTTGTAGTATGACCATTCACCCTATAGGCAAAGTTGTTGTTGTTGTTCAGTTGTTTAAAAGCGGGGAAAGGGCAGATCTGGGGCCTGGTCCAAAAGCTTATAGGAATAGGCCCCTGGCCCCTGGGACATACCTCACAACACCCCAGGGGGATATCCTCTAACTACAGCTAAAGAAATGTTATCATTGCCGATATGTTACGGTGATTCCCTTTTTCTTCACCTGGCTTCGAGAGTTTTATGAGTTACTATTTTTGTTGATTCTGGATTATTATTTATGAGGCTGGTATTTTTGGTAGCTGTTTAATGTATTTAGTGGGTTTGGTTTTATTGTATGTATGTTTTTATTGTTCCAATGTAAGGTTTTATAAATAAATAAGCAAGCAAGTAAGTAAATGTTGGCCCAATTATTCTTTGTCTCAAAAATGCTACATGAGGAAAACTGCCATGGGGTTATTTGTAACAGGACAGTGGCATGTGGGAAAAGGAGTAAGGGCATCCACTCACCCCAATTACTTCCGCATTCTCTGTTGTCTATTAAAAAGCAAATTTACAATCTGAAAAAGACCTACTGGGTCTATAGTTATATAATCTGTACCGTTCGGCCCCTAAGCAAGGCTGGTCCAAGTTATTTTGACACCCAAAGTGGAAAATCCTCACAACAGCTTTCACTTCCCTCTTATTAACATGGGAATTGTGTTCAGAAAGGGTACCTCACATAAGACTTTATGGGCTTCCTCTCTCTCTAGGCTATAGGAGGGAATGCCATCGTTAGAAATAGTATTCATGGTGGCATGCCCTTGGAAACAGCCCATAGCAAATATTCTTTTAGGATAACCTGGTGCAATTTGTACCTCAGAGTTTGCGTGATGCCTAAATTTGGGAGGGAATTTCCTCCTCATCCGATTAGTCAGGCAAATGGGACCACAGCCGAGTGACACGACGCGAACTATGAATAACCAAAGTCGTCTCCAGTTTTGTTCCTGGCATACCCAGTTTAAAGGCGTAGATCTTGAAGAGACTCAACTGCTACCCGTCAAGTAGACAGTTTTGGACTAGGAAAACCAGTGGTGCGATGCAGTATAATATCACTTCATAACACTCGAATGTTTCCTACCTGACTCATGAAGTGCGTGATTTGGTTCACTCACTTTCCCGAGTCACCTGGAGCTATTCTGTTCTGCAGGCACTTTTCTTATAGAGCACCTGCTCTCTCTGCTTGTGGCACAGAGTGGCCTGGATTGCATGGGCAAATGTGGGCAGAGCAGTTCTTAATTTATTAAGGAAGAGTGATGCCAGGGCTCACATCTGCAGAGAAACCCCTCATAAGCCAACTGACTGTCCTTGAAGCCCTTTCCCCTAATGCGCTATCTGTGAGGGCTCTCTGTAGTTACTTATGGGTGGGGGGGTGGGGAATCTACACACGAAAGATTTAATTATTTCATTTGTCCCAGGAACACATGCTTGGAGGTGAGCCCAGGTGATTTGGCGGGCTGGTGGATGGGTGCTGGTGGTCAGATGGTTTCAAATTGTTGTAAGCTGCCATGGGATCTTGAGGTGAAGGGCAGGCAATACAGTGGTACCTCGGGTTAAGTACTTAATTCGTTCCAGAGGTCCGTTCTTAACCTGAAACTGTTCTTAACCTGAAGCACCACTTTAGCTAATGGGGCCTCCTGCTGCCGCCGCGCCGCCGGAGCACGATTTCTGTTCTTATCCTGAAGCAAAGTTCTTAATCCGAAGCACTATTTCTGGGTTAGCGGAGTCTGTAACCTGAAGCGTATGTAACCTGAAGCATATGTAACCCGAGGTACCACTGTAAACTGAAATTCAACAACAACAACATCAGTTTGTGCTTTTCTAATTATAGGACCTTAAAGACCACCTTCTCTCACATGAATCTGCTGGGACACTAAAATGATTCTCACAAGTCCTTCTTTGGGTCCCCACCAGCACCGCCTATAAAACAGGGCTTTTCCAGTTGTGGTATCCCAATTCTAAAATGTCTTCCATGGAGACAGGGGATTATGGAGGGCTCCACTGGCTGAGGGAACCCTAGGCATAAATGCCCTTTAGTAGTCCCCTTCTTAAGTTGGTGGGTCTACTTGGCAGTGATGGTGAGAGCAGCCGTTGGCCACTTGAGTTTCACACAATGCCCTGTTATCAGCAGTACTGTGAGGAATTAAAATGGCGGCCTACAGATCCAGATACCAGGGCAGGTGTTAGTACCACTGGGTCCAACCCAAGGGTGCTGGAGTCTTTTTCATACCAAGGTAAGGCCTTATTACTTGCCAAAGCTTTCTAAATGCTGGCTTTTTATACAGTTTTAAACCTGGCATTGTTTTCTCCTGCTGCTTCTGTTTTATGTAGGGTTCATGTCCAGTTATTTATTTTTACCTGTTAGCCATTCTGCAGTATTTTAACCTGGGTGTGTATGAGTAAATAGAGGCTGTGTGCAAGTGGGTTTTACAGGCCCAGTCCACACATAGAATCATAAAATTGTAGAGTTGGAAGGTACCCAGAGGATCATCTAGTCCAACCCCTTCAATGAAGGAATATGCAGCTGAACCATACGGGGATTAAACCTGCAACCTTGGCATTATCAGCCTCATGCTTTAACCAACTGAAAGTGCTTTCAGTTTAAAACTATCTCAGTGTTTCCTGTCTATGCCAGCAAGCAGTGCTTGATGGAATGTATTTGCACTGTGTGGCATTGTCTCCTCCATTAATACTTCCCCATCCGTCTGACATTCCAGACACCTGAGATCCACTGTGGGCTTGTGCCCAGGTGTCTATCTATCCACATACACCTTTTTAAAAAAATCAATGCATTAGTGCAGTAATGAAACTTTACCAAAGCCCAAGCTTCAAGCATGTTTCACAGGGGGCAAAATGGCGAGTTTTCACTTTTTGCAATAGATTTTTGTTTTTTACCAAATTTGCGCAAAACAGCAGTTTCAAAACCGAAAACGTATTTGTGCGTTGTGCCTGGCCCCATCAGCTAAACAGCTAGCAGCCCACAAAGAAGTGCCTTGCCAGAGCAAAGAACAGCTGGGCAGGTGGAGACACAGGCTCCTCTGATCTCCACGCATCCGCCCAACACAGAAAGCCACAGTGATTTTGGAGAAGGACCTAAACAGTACATTTCAAATGCACACACACAAGCACACATGGCCAAGGCAGGATGGGGAGAGCAATTTGGAGGAGAGGGGTGTGGAGACAGTTTGTCTTCTTTTGGTTCCCCCCACTACCCCCATACCTGCTTTGGCCTATTTAATATTTATTTTTAATACAGCCATTGTGTGCAACAGAAGTTCCACACCAAACAGCTGTTTTAAAAAATTACAAAAACCATACAAATGTGCCTTCAGCAACCACTGGTGGAAATAAGCAATCTGTATCTTTCCCTATGGGTAACAAAATTGTTAGTTTGCATTCAGGTGATGAGCAAACGGAAGTTGGGTGCGTTGCGATGGACAGCACCCAGCAAAGCGCCAACAAGCACATTGGGGGGAAATAGCCCCCCTACCCTCTAGTGCATCTAGTGCATCCACACCTAGTTAATGTGCAATTTTAGGTCACATCCCACCCCAAATACTGTGTTATCTGTGGATTGGGCGAATCAGAATTAAATGGGAATAAAATGTGGGCTGCCACTTGGACGATGTTGTGCGGACACAGTGAAAAAAAGACACATCAAATCCACCTTAAACTGGTGTTGTCTACACACCCAGAAGTCACTTAAATAAATACATCCATATTATGATTCTATAAAGAAACAAAAAATAACTTTTCTGTAGGTCAGAACAGGCCAGAAAAAAAGTGCAGAGGTCTTTCCTCTCTCCGTTTTTTTTGGGGGGGGTGTGTGTGTCAGGGTATCTGCTATCAGGGACCGTTCACTTTTCTTACAACAAAAATTGTTCCTCAGCTAGGAAAGTCACCACCACTAGCTTGAAACAACTCCCCCACTTTGATTCTGACTCCACCTTGCCTCCCCCATCTCCTTTCAGTAAGTTTCTCATCTAATTTTCATAGCATGTTTAAAGAAATGCCCTGTGAGGCCTGGATTTTCTGGTCCACTCACTTCCTTATTTTCCTTGATCTCTGCAGGCCTTGTTTTAAAACAAAATAAAATATCCAAACTCCCTCCCCCTGCAAGCTTTTTTGCCTGACGGCAGGAAAGACCTACACTCAGCACCCGGCTAAGGCTTTCGGTCCCGGAGACAGTGCGTCCGTCGGTGGGTTTTTGATGTCTGCAGTTCAGAAGCCGCCCTTCCAGGTGGCTCAAAAGCATCTCTGTGGCTCAGACACATAGACTCGCGTCTGTATCTCCCACCCCTACCTCAAATCCCTTCTTCCTCCTCCTCCTCCGCTGCCTTAAGACTTTGCTTCCTTCCTCCCAGGGATCTGTAATTTGTTCTCTCTTCCCTCCCCCCCGCCCTCTTTTTTCCCTTCACTAGGTAACAGTGCTGCAAAAGGCAAATCTGCCAAATCGTTAAATCACCAGTTTATAAATCCAGATCTACTTCTCTGTCACCCTTGGTTCCTACTTTCTATCATCTAGCTTCCTTCTGCTCCACTCTACTTTTTAAAAAAAACTGAAATGGTTGCTGTGTTAACTGAGGTTTTCTAAACACAGGACCGGCTCTGCCATTAAGGAAGATGAGGCAGCTGCCCAGTAAGCAGGGTGCACCATGCAGCCTGCCCTGTGTCCCCAGTCTAGCTTGCAGGAGACACAGTTTCATTGCTAGTATTCAGCTGCCTGACTGGTCGTCTTTAGGTGTGGAATGGGAGAGGCACCATCTTGTCCTTTGCCTCAGGCAGCAAAATGTCTTGGGACAGCCCTGCCAAAACACTGCTACTGATGATTCATAAGAACATAAGAACCAGGCCAACGGCCCACCTAGTCAAACCTCCTGTTCTCGCTGAGGCCAACCAGATGAATCTGGCAAGCAGGATCTGAGCACAAAAGCAGTTTCCAGCAATTGGCATTCTGAAGGATACTGCCTCTGATCTTGGAGGCAGACATTCAGATAGCCTTTGCAACAGCTGAGCTACAAAGCAGAGAGCTTCTTGCAATGCTGTGGCTCAGGAACGGGGAACCTGTGGCCCTTTGAATGTTGCTGAAGTACAGCTCCCACAATTCCTGACCATTGATCATGCTGAATGGGGTTGATGGAAGCTGGAGTCCTGTGGAGGGCCATAGGCTCCCCGCCACTGCTGTAGCTTGATTGCAGATTCCTTGAGATATGCATTGCGGGAACTGAGCTGCTAGATCTCAGCACAGGTCTCTGAACCTTTCTTAATACAAGCTAGGCAAGGTCCGGAGCTTCTGGCAATACTTCAACTCTTCTCCTAGCTAATTAACATTAGCTGAAGGATGGTGTCAGGAATCACAGGTGCTCTTTCAAAAACATTTCCCGCAACTCCACACATCTGAGGAGGGAAATAGCAGGGCTTCATGAATCACGGGGAATTGTGAAACAATCACTGTAGATTAATATCTGGATTTTAAAAGTGTTTAAACCTGCATGTGGTTTTGATTAAAAAAATAATAAGCCCTGCCTCCATCTCTCTTCAGTTTCCAGCCCAGCAAACAGTGGTCCATTAAACCTGGCCAGTAAGGAGCTAGTAAGCCCAGGCCCACACTCTCACACAGGTGTCTGTCTGGCCAGAGGCAGGAAGGTCCAGATGGTTCCATTTTATAGATTGATTGAGAGGGTGCAAGAATCTTTTCCACATTATATCCCCCATGCAAGCTTGGCTGGTCTCTTTATCGTGAGTGGACCCAGGCCAAAACTGAGCTGACAAATCAGACATGAGGTGATTCACACAATTTGTAATTGCCTGAATGTTTCTTAAAAGTGAACAGCAGCTGCGCCGGCTCCTGACGGCATGAAGGGTTTAAACCAGGAGGGGGGGGGACTCTGCCCAGACGCTGAGGTCCAGCGCTGAGGGCCTTCTGGCGGTTCCCTCACTGCGAGAAGCAAAGCTACAGGGAACCAGGCAGAGGGCCTTCTCAGTTGTGGTGCCCGCCCTGTGGAACGCCCTCCCATCAGATGTCAAAGAGATAAACAACTTGAAAACATCTGAAGGCAGCCCTGTTCAGGGAAGTTTTTAATGTGTGACATTTTGATATATTTTTAATCTTTGTTGGAAGCAGCCCAGAGTGGCTGGGGAAACCCATCCAGATGGGCGGGGTATAAATAATAAGTTATTATTATTATTATTATTATTTGGGCCAGGGGGTGAATGTAGCTCTGTTTGGTCCTTGGGACTCTCCTGAGATCACACATCCTGCCCAGGACACACACCCTTTTCTTAGGCCACACCCCTCACTAGCCCTGCTCCAAACCCTGTTCAAGAGCTTGTGCCAGACTGGAAAGTATTATTGAACTGTGATAATGCCTCTTACATGCCTGGAAGGAGGGCAGACTTCACAGTAGGCTGGAATGCAGCCTTCCGAACAAAGGGAACAGTCAGATCTGCTGCTCCGCTTGTGGCATATGTTGTGGTTAGTCTGTGGCAGGGGTGGGTAACCTGTGACCCTCCAGATGTTGTTGACCACATCTCCCATCATCCCTAATCTCTGCTGCCTGGGGCTGATGGGAATCCAGCTCTGTCTGTAAGCCCACAGATTACCTTTCCCTGGTCTGTGAGGAGCTGATGGGTGGATCATAGCTTTCCCTTTGGTGGTACGGATTGGTGGATTAATCAGAGCTCTGTGTATGTCACAATTCTGAAGGTGTACAGGCGAACTTATGGCACTGCGTGCAGAATTCTGCTTTCTAGCCGTCTCCATTTTGATTTGAAAACAATTAAAAGCAAGTTTCTAGGCCTTATGGCTGCAAATAAATGATTGAAAGTGAGCTCAGAGGTGTGGTTGGGGGTGGAGCTTCAGTGTCCTACATAGCTCTTTGATCCTTGCCGCCATGACTATTAAATGGAGAATTACTTATGCAAAATAGCTTTAAGTTGTTGAATAAAGTATGTAGACGGCCAACAGCATGTGAAGATTCTGCCAAAACTTCAGCACCAGCTGCCTATAAGCTACCTGACCAGTTTCAAGGTTCTTGTATTAATATGCAAAGCTCTGAACAACTTTGGCTTACCCATATCAATGTTTAGGTTATCCAGACAAGTGCTGTTAGTTGTCAACTGTGTGACAGAGGTCTGGCAGGCCTTAACTAGAAGTAGACTTAATGTTGCTGGTCAGATCCTGTGGAATTCTCTTCCAGCAGAGATTTGGCATATATCCTAGCGGCCAGTGCTTTTTTTCCTTAAAAAATGTTTAGGGGTACTCTCATTTTCCTACTCATATTGAAATACCGCCTCTCAATAAGCCAAACTGAGATTCACAAAATGTTTAAGGGTATGTGTCCCCCTGTGTACCCCCAGAAAAAATCACTTCTCGCAGCTAACTTTCATTTGTTCCTGAAGTGATTTTTATGCCATGCCATATGCCTATTCACTTGTGTAATCCCCTTGCCCCTGCAAGAAAAGCTGGCCATTTTAATGATTATTTCGATGACATTTTCACGTCTCATTCTATTTGTATACATTGCTGCACACTGATATTTTGTTTGAGACGGCGGTTTGTAAATATCTGCTATAAATTAGTAAATAAAATACAATAAATTATGCCCATCTCAGAAAGATAGCCGAACTTAGCTTTCCTTGGTACTAGACTTAGATCACAGGGATTCAGAATTTTAATTATTTTAGTGTGGAAAATGCACAGCTTGCTGACTGAAATTCAATGGTGAGGCCACCACTACTAGCTCGAATATGGGTGTCTAGCTGTTAGATACCAAACAGGGCTCAATTAATTGCTTTTTGCTTGTATGTGTGTATATTTTAGTTAAGCCAAGCCCATCTATAAATCACTCATTTATGGAGTTCCTCACCCACAGAACAGGGTGGAGCGGTGTAAAAGAGATGGCTGCGGAGACGAGCTGGTTTGCTCATGCCTTGTTCCTTTTGGAGCCGGGCACGCTTGTGTGACAGAGCAAAAATGGCAATGAGTTCAGGTCAAGGTCAAAGGGATTCCAGAATGAGATGGTTCTGCAAAGGGTTTTGTTGCCATAGCAATTTCTCTCTCCAAACAAAGGACCCATTTCAGTGATCCTACACAGCCCTGTATGCTTCACCCAGCAAGGCAGAAAGGCTACGTCACAAAATACAGTGTAGAAACCGGGAGATGCTTCCATTTGACCCTTCTGCACTGCCAAACAGTGTGCAAAGGTAAAGTAGAGCCATTAACCCTTGACAAAAGGCATTAATAAACTTAATACACATCAATAACACATATTAATAACACATATTAATAAACTTTATCAGCAAATAAATCAGCCAATGCTTTAATTGATGGTTAAAGTATCACTATATGGACAGGGATAGCCTAACTTCTGTTGTCTATGCTCTGGTAACCTGTAGGTTAGATTACTGCACGTCCTCTCACCCCTTTTGGTGCCACTGTACTGCAAGATGGCAAAGGCTTCACCGCGGCCCTGACAAGGGACTGACCCAGTGGTTTTGCCTACATCATAGCAATTGTCACAACTGGTTAGGCATTGGGGCAATCCTCTTTTTTTGGATGGAGACAAGGTTGTAGTCTCTGCCTGCCCCTCCAAATGCTGGGGTATCCCGTTAAATGTATCTGGGGGGGAGTGGGCATGTCCGTGTGCCCGGGGGGGGGTGTCCCCAGATGGTGGTCCCTGCGGGGTCACCCTATTTTATGTAAGTCTTGGGAACCCCCATCTGGGTTGACCATGCGTCACTTCCGGAGGACTGGCTGGAAGTATTTTGATTGCCCCATGCCCAAGCCAAACCTCTTTCATCTGTATTCAATACCGTTGTGACATGTTTGACCCAAAAACCAGCCTCATTGGTCTCTTATTTGCATGGGGTGGGGTGGGGGAACCCAATGCCTGGTCTTGCAATGCTTTAGAAAAACAACTGCCTCTGAAGATGGTTCGGAAGTTGGTGCAGAATTCAGCAGCCAGGTTGCTCACCAGGGCAAGACAGTTTGAAGGTATAACACCAATTCTAGCCTGTTTGCACTGGCTGCCAGTTAGTTTTCTAGCCCAATTCAAATTCCTGGTTTTCACCTTAAAAGCCTTAAACAGCTCAGGACCACAATACCTCAAGGTTTCACCATATGTACCAACCCGGACTCTGCGATCATCATCTGAGATCCTTGTTTGTGTGCCGCCTCCACAAGAGGTCTGGAGGGGGGCAACACAAGAATGGGACTTTTCTGCTGTGGCTCCTCACTTGTTCTCCCCAGGGAGGCTCACCTGGCACCTTCATTACGTATCTTGAGACATCAGGCAAAAACATTTCTCCCAGACCTTTGGCTTATTAAACAATCTACAGTATAGCCTTTTAAACTGTGTGTGTGCTGGTGGAGTTATTGTTTTTGTTTTTTATCATGCTATATATTCTTGTGTTTTTATATTGTAAACTGCCCTGTGAACTTCAGATGGAGGACAGTATAGAAATGTGAAGAAGCAGAAGCAGAAGCAGAAGCAGAAGCAGAAGCAGAAGCAGAAGCAGAAGCAGAAGCAGAAGCAGAAGCAGAAGAAGAAGAAGGGTAGAGTGAAGGGCACAATGCCAAGCAGGTTACACAGATGTGCCATCCATTCCTCTCTGTGTTGCATTTTCTGGGGACGAAATGGGGAAATGGCTTTTGTGTCTACTACTTTGCATCCAAAGTGGCAGACTTTTTGCATTTTACTGCAAATTTATCCTAATAAACAAATTTCTTTATGAAGTTTTGACTGACGTGTGAATTTTTGCAAGCAATTTCTCCTAATATAGTGCATTTTTGTACACTATTTTAACTGCCCTTTGAACCACCCTGAGACCTTCAGGTATAGGGCAGTATATAAATGCAACCAACCAACCAACCAATCAATCAGGCTATCTAGATTTTGATCTAGATAGTAAACTCTCCCGTAATATATGCATTTTTTGTAAACAGTGGTTGAAGAACTGCATTGCAATATTCTAATATGTGCGAATTTCAAAGGATAGCTGTGCTTGGTTTACAATATTGTTTTGGAAAGCATGAATTCCATAGATTCAGCTACTTTGTAGCAAAAAAATGCTTACTAATGGTCACATACAGTTTCCCATGACATTTACGGCTTTTTCAAAGTGTAGCTGTGGAGACTGTAATATAGACAGGAAAACTGGATGAGGGAGGGGCTTCTCAGTGCTTCCCATTCCAGTATTTCTCTGTTAAAAATCTCTCAGTTTCTCTCCCGCACCCCTTTTACATGTACCCTGAAAGGGATACAACTCTTAGCAGAAAATGATCTGTACTTTTGCTGCTACTGGTGGTGGTGAAGTGGTACAGTTAGATCATTTTACATTCTGGACTTAATGGTCTGAAGACCTCCCTCCTCTTTAAATGGCTATGTACTTACTTCCAAATACAGCTAGACAACCCTGCTGCATTTTTAGGATCCTCCAGCTCATTCTGATAAGTGGCATCCTGGACATCTGTCCCCCAAACTATGTACCAAAAGTCCTACTGCTTCTTCAAAAGGAAGGAGAGGTAGCTTTTCCTCCGAAAGGAAATGAGTGTGTGCCAGCAGAAGAGTACAGTAATGCATTGATTCCTTTTTTTTTTTAACTACTTTGTGGATGGTCTCTAAGTCCTCCCTCCGACTTAAACAGCTCTCCCACACCACACCAGCGTCATATCCTCTTCAGCATCACCCTGTTCTCACCTGTCCCCTGCTACTACCATTGATGATGCATCAAAGAGAAACTGACCAAGCAGGAGAAAATCTGCAGGACAGAAGCAGCGGGCTGGCAAACCATTAGGCATCCCATCTCATGGGCTTGCGGCTGCTCCCTTGCAAACATCTTCTTTATGTTAGAAGCCGTGCTATGGTGGAGCAGGAAGACTGGGAGAGCAAAGCTCTGGAGCTTTTTTCATAGCAAGGAGCGATTACAACATCTGCTGAAGCCGGTTTATGGCAGCGTTGTAAGCTTGGGGTGGGGGTAGAGGACAGGTCTGGTCTGGCTCATGATCCCTTTGACAGATAGGTTAGGTTCGGGAAGTGACTGGCCTGAAGTCACCCTGTGAATTGCATGGCTGATCAGGAGATCTGAACCCAGGTTTCCCCAACCAGAGTCCAGCATCCTCGCTGTTCTATGACCGTCAGCTGATCCTAATAAAACAGGTACTCTGCTGTGTACTGTAGATGTGTATATCTGAATCTCCTTGGGGGCATGGCTATTGTGACTGTCATTATGATCTCCTGCACTTCAAATCTGACAGCAGCACCTCTGGTTACAAGGAGAACACATGGCTGGGAACACCATGTTTTTTGTGTAACATGGAATTCCACCCTGAGATATAGGTCACAAGTAAATGTATTCAATCTAGTTCCTAATACCACCTACTGCAGAAGCAAGATTATCCAACCACAAGACACAGACACACAGATTTCAGCCTCTGCTATCCAGCTCATGCCAATACACTGCAGAAATATATTTTCACAGTAACTTGCTCCAGCAGAGCATAGAGGCTGTACATATACTCCTATTTACACTCTGCAGCCAATGCACTCCCACTGCAAGTTTGGGAAGCAACATTAGCCACAATCCATCCTGTTGTTTCTTATGAAATACTGGGTTTAGATGCATTTCTCCTCAAACCAGCTTCGATCTGAATTGAGAAAAATAATATCCTGTGTTTTAAAGCTGGTAATATGTATACAGCCAAGGACTAGTGGGCAGTGGCGTAGTGTGGGGGGTGCAGGGGGGGCCGGCCGCACCGGGCGCAACATCTGGGGGGGCACGCTCGCACTGGCAGCTCTCTGCCCCTACTAAAATCCACGGGTTAGGGGGCGCAAATTACTTGCCTTGCCCCGGGTGCTGACAACCCACGCTACGCCACTGCTAGTGGGCTTGAAAAGATTAAACTCTAGGAGTCCTGGATTGGCCACTTTGTTAATGGGATGAAATATAACATATGTATTTGTTTATTTAGATCTACCTGTTTCTTTGGAATTCAAAGTCTGGATCTCCTTCTTTCCCTCATGTTTATCCTCCCCAAAATGCTATGAGTTAGACTTGGTTGAGAAGTACGGTAGGTTTCCTGACTCAGCGGGGATTTAAACCAGGGTCTCATATATTTAAACCTGATACCTTGTCTACAGCACCACTCTGACTAAAGGAGTTTGAGCAAAGAGTCACTGAGCTAAGAGCAGTGCAAGACAATGGATCCCAGTGCCTAGAACAAAAGGCAATGTACCTTAACCACCCATCTATTCAAAATAAATTTAAAACAGCCCGGAATGCATGTCGCTGTTGAGGCCTCCCATCCTATCATTGGTTGCAGTGGCTGTTTTGGAATGATCCTGAACAGTCAAACCACCCAGCAGGAAATGGTTAGCTATATTAACGGAACACTAACAAAGATTGCAGTTTCATCTAGGTGGCTGGAAGGCTTTAAGGTGGGTGCAGAGCAGGGGCAGGGGAACTTCATGGCCTAGAGACAAAAGCAGCTCTATGCTCTAGGGGGGAAAGGAGGACAGTAAAAGTAGTTCTAAGCAAGCAAGATGAATATAAAGTGGGTGGGCGGAAGGCTTCCTGTCATGACATCACAGGCGAAGGGAGAAACCGTGTTGGGTAATAGGCTGAAAAGCAGGTAGATGATAAACAGGGTAAAGGAATCAAGAATCTGAGGGGAAGAAGCTTGGGGGAAACCCACAACGGGACCCAGGAACAGGAGAGGCCACATGTTATGACTTGCAGGACTTTGGACCAACGAGGCACAGCAACAAACCACAGAAGAAAAGATGGATGCCCAAATGCACATAATAATTTGAACTTATCAGCTCACCTTGAGCATTTTAACTGCCAAATTGCCAGCATTTCCCCCACTTAAGAGTTGAGATGGCAATGCTGACAGCAGGATATTCCCTGGCAGTGTTTCTTGCGAACACTGACAGGAAAGGCCATCAGCAAAACTGGTAAGCTTAAAAACCGGTAGCAGCCAAAACAATGAGGAAGTAGATCATCCCTAAAGAGAACAGATCTGCCACACAAAGCAGTTGATGGAGTCAGGCTTGTTCTTGAAATCTAATTCTTCCTCAACACAAGCATGTGCACACACACACTGCCAGCCGGAGCCACCACAACTGTTTTTACTGCCTGCTTGGAAATAGTTTAAGGTCTGTAAGTGAAACTTCTCAGCGAACATGGGTGCCAGTCTGGCTTGCTTCCCCTTCTTCAGCCGCTGCTCCTCCTCTCCCAGGACTGCTTCCATGCAGCTGCTTCTCAAACAGTAATTAGAAAAAAAGGGGGCAGAGAAGAAGGAAAGGGAGGGAGAGGGAGAGGGGGAGGGAGAGGGAGAGGGAGAGGGAGAGGGAGAAGGAGATCTCCTATTCCCACAGGGCAGAGCACATCAAACAAACTCGAGCTGGCTCTTGTGAAACTGATGGCAATTTCCTCTTCTGTCATAAAACAAATTGTTGTTTGTCAGGAAAGCAGGTCAGCCATGGAGCGCAGTGTGTGTGTTTGCCCTGCAGCCTGGATGTATTGTGAAGGGGCTCCATGCAGGAGGGAGACATGGAGGTTGACCAGCAAAGGCTCGACAGAAGCTAAAAGGGTCTGACTCTCGCCGTTTGGTTCAATTGTCCATTATGAGCACTTTTGGGTATGCTAAAACAGCCAGGTTGGTTTGGGGGCCTAGAGAACCCTGATGAAGCTGTGTATACGCTACACATTTAAGGTACATTTGAAGCACATTATTTTTCTCAAATAATTCTGGGCACTGTAGTTTATCCCTCACAGAGTTACAATTCTCAGCAATCCTTAACAAACTACAGTGCCCAGAATTCTTTGAAGGAGCAGATGTGCCTTAAAGGTAGCCTAAGACTTAAGTCAAAGCAGTTTTGGTGCCTGAGGAGGAAAATATATTTCTAGCACATGAACATGTGGTCACACACACACACACACACACCCCTTCTGCACAAGCTTCTTTTAAATAAACGGAAGCTGTGGAAGAGCATCACCATAGGAAGACAAACCATTGGGCAGGTGAACATTCTCTTTAGTTATATTCCATTTGTCTATGCCCAACTCTCCCAACCTTATCTTTATTCTCAAAAAAGCCACAACACCCAGCCAGGCTGCTGTGAAGACAAAGTGAGGCAACAGGTAAATGTAAGCTAAGCTTCAATAATAACATCAGGTATTTATCTAACATTCATATCACTTCACACTTATTGTCTCAGTAATCCTTACAACTCTGTAAGGTATTATTATTATTTTTAGACCCATGTTGCAGATTGGATTGGGGAGGGTGGTGTCTTGCCTAAGGTCACACAGTCAATTTGTGACACAGGTGGCATTTCAATCATCAAGGACATTAAAAATAAAAAAGGCCTATACCAGGGGTTGCCAATGTAGCAAACATCCCTCCTCATTTGCCCTTGTTGTTAAGCTGCCATGGTCTTTAACTGAAGCCTACATATGATTTTGTATCCTATTCTTTAATAACTTCAGAGTTGGTTTGTGTGCTTTCCCATTCCATCCTGCCCTGTTTTATTATGGCTTTTGCCAGTTCATCTCTGCTAAAATTGTATAGCATTTATAATCGTTGAGACTCCAAAAAGGCTCTGGGATCTGACCTTTAAGAAAAACCCAGCCTCTCCTAACATTTTTTAAAGTAGTTGACAGCCCTGAATAATTCATGTCTGATTTTTAATTATACCCGCTTCCTTTCCCTCCCTATCTTAATCAGAAAGCATGTATTGTCATCTAGGGAGGGGAGAACCTGTTTGACCAAATTTAGAACCTATTGAGGGGAAAATTCCATGATTTTGAAGACAAATTAAAAAAATGGTGATAGTTTAACAGAAACGTGAGTTTCTAGCTAGCACATGCCCTAAGTTTCATCTTTTGTGGGACATTATTTCAGTGCACTAACATGAAACAGTCACACAATATTTTGCAAACAAAGCCTTCATGTCCAAAAATGCGTCATGTAAGGCCACTCCTGAACTTGACTTTTGAGAGGGGCATGCTTCGTATGCCCAAGCCCTGCAGTCTGTTCTGGCCTGTCACTTATCTAGCTGGCAAATGCGGAAGAAAGTGGGATCAACAAAGACTGCTCTGTGCACACATGACTCAAGGTGCAAATGTGATTATATTTCATCAGAAAAGGTTAAGAGATATTTGGAAACCATTGAAGGTAGCAGAGTGAGAGATCTGACCTTTGGGACACAAGTCACCTGCAACCTCTACAGAAGCCCCACTGAAATCAACAGATGCCACACAATTGTACAGTCATACCTTCGTGTAGTTCTTTTATTTTAATGAGGCTTGTGCAGGAGAATTTCACAGTGGATTGTCCCACAGGTTAACTGGTGGGAGAGAGTGCCGTTTGTATTTTTCAAAATGTCTTGGGCCAGGCTGGCAGATTTGGCACAGGTGACTGTACTTTTCCCCCAGGTGACGCCTCCTAGCATCCTCCATTGCTATTTGATAACTGTCTTCTGTTGTGCCAGTAGCAGTGTGCGCAACCAGACCCATGGTCTCTTCCATTAAATTCGCTAACGCACACACAGGAATTGAGAAACACAGGGAAAGAGTATGGGAACGGCGGAAAGAGAGCAGAGAGAAGGGGGTGGCAAGAGAGAGAGAAAATGAAGATGGGGGGGAGCCAGATAGAGATTGTTCCCACCCACTGTTGGCATGCAGCTCCCCACCACCACCGCCATTACTCCTTATGGACCGTGCCCCTTGACAGAAAAAGTTCCCCTTCCTGTATTAAAGCAACAGCTCTTTAACTGAGCTAGCCATTGGCCACAGGGATGTGGCTGGCTTTTTTTCTGTCTGAACACACACACACACACAGACACACGTAGTTCACTGAACACAAAAAATAATGTACCAGTGTTCTCCCATCTTAAGAGTTTGGAGGGTATGATACAGAGATATTTAAAACAAAATCTTCTGCACATCCATCCCGGTTTGCCTGGGTGCATTGGCCTCTTACATATTTATGTATGTAAGATGCAAAGGGAAACATGGGGCCTTGCCCTCCTAAAAATAAATGGCAAAACAGGTTTGTTTCATGGGCAAGATCAAAGGGAGCAGAATTTGTGAATGAGCCAACTGAAGCAACGTCACAACCACCTGGGGCGAGAATGACACCACCAGAGTAGGATTAGCTCTGCGAAAATTACACCTCCAGTAGGTTATGAGGCCTTAAAAATGAGGCTTGCAAGCCACTTTCTAATTCTTCGAAGGAACCATTAGCAGTGCCTGATGTGGTTTTTTTTTACAACTCAGATAATGAAATATACTCAGAGTCACAAAGTGATTTCATGCTCTTTATTCAGCTCATAGTGGTGAGGAGGAATTAATGAATGTCCCCTCAAAGTATCCGCTTTATATACATTATTTACACAATGGGCTGCACATGATTGGCTAATTCCGGAATTCTACTGTAAGCCAATCAGGTTGTGGATTCACTTTTATCTGGAGCATGATTGGGTGGTTCCTGCCAACCAATCATACTGCTGCATTGTTCTAGGACCCATCAGACTACTGCATTCTGAATCCTATTGTTCTAGGACCAATCAGACTGCTGCCTTTTGGATCCTATTCAACTCAGTACATAACAGATAAGGAGATCAGCTTTCGCCTTAGAATGGCAGTGTAATGAGACCCATTAAAAGTGGGCTTTGAGCACATTTATTTGCTCCTCCCACAGTTATATTTTTCAACTGGGTAGAGTTAATGTAAAGATAGCTAGCTCATTTCCACTTAGAAGCTCACCCCTGTGCCATATGATAGGCAGAAATTTAGCCAGGACGTGGTTTTTTTAACATCAGCTGCAGTGATGCGCACGGTTAGGTCCAAGTTTTGGCTCTGGGTAGCTGTGCCTGAATCTAAGCTGAGTGAATGAGTTGTCAAGCCCAAGGTCCTTGAAATCACTTGCTGAGAGCTAAAGTGATGCACAAAGCATAGCCACCGATCCTACTTTACAGAAGATGGTCCTTTGGGGGGGGGGCAATATTCACGTGGCCACACTAAAAACAGGTCCAGATTCCCAATGTTTATACCAGAAATAGCTCACCCGTCACAAGGGCTAATATTGCACAGACCTTGGAAGAAATTTAAAGTTTATCTTAAGAACTGTTGTAAAATTAATGAGTGCTAAAATGTCATGGGTAATGTAAAACAGAATTGCAGTGACAAATAATTGGGTAAGAGAAAAAGGATTAAAGAAAGTGAATTATAAGTAATTGAAATTAGGGGTTGCTGGAAAAGTTTAAAACAGGGATGCAGAAAAGGGAGGTATGGGGAAGTCGTTGAAATAAGGTTTAAGAAAAAGAGGTTATGAAATTATACGTGTTTATATGTTTGTTTGTTTATGTATTGTCTTGTATTGTGTTTTAATATATGTTGGAAAATTAATAAAAAATTATTTAAAAAAATAATAATATTGCACAGACCTATTCCTAAAGAGGCTTAAAGGCTTGAGTGCAGACACCTCACTAGGCTAGGTCCCAATCTAATTCCACAAGGTTCCCTGACATTCTAATTCCCTGACATTCTCCCTTATCGATATCACACCTATTCCATGGCCAGTTCCTAGCTTTGAGTGCTAAGCCTTTATAAGCTAAAATAGTATTCCACTCTGCAGGTATGTGGCTTTGGCCTTTTGGTAGCCAGGCAAACACACACTGCACATGATCAAAGGGCTGCTGTTTTGGGCCCTGGAGGTCTAAGCTGGCAGGGTGTGGGGTCTGTCAGGGGGCTGCCGGACTTACGCTGTCATGCCGAGTACACTCTGTGGCTCCCAGGTGACTCCCGCCCTGGGCCTCAGACAAGCTCTGTATGGGCCTGCCTTGGACTCTCTGGCCAGGGCTAGGTCAATGAATCATTCTGATGACATATAGTGCTTGTATTCTACCACCCCCCTCCACATTTCCCCTCCCAGTGGAGTCAGACAGTGAGAAACACACACATACTCAGATCAGATTCACTCTACACAGTCTGTTCTATTCCCAACTCTCCTTTCTCCCCAAACCTGTCAGGCCTGCTGTCCTTCCTCCAGAACTTGCCAGGCCGCCTAACAGCTGCAACACTTGAAGTCATCATTTACTCAGAGTGGAAGGAAGAGCTCTATAAATGAGACAGGAAGGTGTCCCCTTAGCTACTATGATGCTGATGGTTTTTTTAAGTTGCTTTACTCACAAAAGTGACCCAAAGAGACTTACAACACGGTAGAAACACTAAAGCCAACAAACAAACCCATAAAAACCTTTAAAATGCATTTATACAACGAGAACCAATAGACTGAAGTTTAGTTCAGACAATGCTAACATCAATTCCTGATGCAAGACATCAATCTAGCACATCCACAGCCACATCTGACAATGTAAAGTATTAGAGAGCACTGAGCTGGTTCCACGCTTTTGGAGACACATAGAAGGAGACCTCCTGTATGTTATTCCAAGGGATCTAAAAAGGCATACTTTTCCATTTTGCCTCCTGTCACATGCAGCACCATTTCCATTCTGCTACAATTCAGGTTCTCCAAAAGCAATGTTATTTGGATTGCTGTTTGCTGTGGCCTAATTTAATAACGTAAAAACAACCCAATAACATTATTGTTGGCTGATTCCACACCATTCATTTCAATGGAGGGAAGTTGTCATCAATCATGTACAGTGGTACCTCGGGTTACACACGCTTCAGGTTACATACGCTTCAGGTTACAGACTCCGCTAACCCAGAAATAGTGCTTCGGGTTAAGAACTTTGCTTCAGGATAAGAACAGAAATTGAGCTCCGGCGGCGCGGCGGCAGCAGGAGGCCCCAATAGCTAAAGTGGTGCTTCAGGTTAAGAACAGTTTCAGCTTAAGAACGGACCTCCGGAACGAATTAAGTACTTAACCCGAGGTACCACTATAATGAGAAAAAATAATGACAATGAATTGAGGCTTGGGATGCGGGGGAATGGCACCAGCGAATACTGATCATATTTGCCTGCCTGATTTCCAATGATGCTTGTGAATGAACACACAAACTGATGCAGTTTCTGGGACTGTTTCCCGTTTCGACAGAATTTTCTGCTATCCCTTGCATAGGGCAGCCAGCCACTTGGCTCTCTCCTACAAAAACTTGCACACTTGCTCACTCAATCCATCTAGGGATTAATTTGCATCTGGACACTGTAAAGGAGGAAGGGGAGGGATGTGCGGGGGAACTGAAGCAGAGAAGTGATGGGCAAGGAAAGGGTTAAGTACCAGCCTGTAGCCATTTTTCTGTTGAACATCATTCCCTCCATAAATGACTTTTCATCTTTTCTCACATGTAATTACATGCAATATGTACTTTGTCAAGAACTGGACAGTAAAATAGGCTGTAAAATAAGATGAGCAGAGAGCAAAGGCAAACTTCACTGAAAGGCATATCACTAAAATCCCCACCAATTACGTATTTTTGTTTGTTCTTTTGCCATTTTGCACTCGCCTTCTCCAGTGCTTGCATGTATGTGTCACCCACCAAAAAAAAAAGAAAGAAAGAAAGAAAGAGAGAGAGAGAGAAAATGAAATAAAACTCAAAGCCAGCCATCCCCTTCGTTTTCAAAGCAAAGCTAACCCCAAACAAGATGGCTGTTGCACTGCCTTCCGTTTCACAGGAGCGGAGACACTCCTCCTTTCTAATGAAGATACAACTGATATTTAACAGAGACAAAGGGAGTGATCCCACAAAGCAAAGTCATATAAAAAAAATGAATTGCACTGTGTCCCAGGTGGGAGCCTTTGTTTGCGCCAGAGTGGAGCCCCCAAATCTATTGTCTGTGCCAGAGTTCCTCCTTGGAACAAATGAAGGAACAAAAAGTAAAATAAAATAAAATATGCAAACTTTTAGTCAACATTTAAGAATCTCAGTTGCTCTTTTTTTTTTTAAGCATAAGCTTCTAGCTCTCTTGGTGACAGCGGTAACCAGGGAATGTTATGGGAGGGTGAAAAAGAATGCTGGAAACAAAGAAGCACATGAAGAGAACCCCAAATTGACAAAAGGGTTAGGGAGGACCAAAGACAAGCATGGAAACCACGTGATGTCCTCTCATTCTTTAGGAATCCTACTTATCACACTCATTTATTATTACATTTATACCCCACTTTTTCCCCAAGGAACGGCATACATAGTTCTCCCAGTCCCCATCTTATCCTCACAACAAGCCTGTTTGGTAGAATAGGTGGAATGACAGGCCCAAGGTGGGCTTGCCTACGTCTGGAATTTCCCGGACACACATGGAATACCACGGTCGGAAACAGCAGAAATTGACAATACAGTGGTACCTCGGGTTACATACGCTTTAGGTTACAGACTCCGCTAACCCAGAAATAGTGCTTCAGGTTAAGAACTTTGCTTCAGGATGAGAAAAGAAATCAGGCTCTGGTGGCGCAGCAGCAGCAGGAGGCCCCATTAGCTAAAGTGGTGCGGCGCAGCAGCAGCAGGAGGCCCCATTAGCTAAAGTGGTGCTTCAGGTTAAGAACAGTTTCAGGTTAAGAATGGACCTCCGGAACGAATTAAGTACTTAACCCAAGGTACCACTGTATGTCCAGCAAAACCTGGACATATGGCAACCCATGCCGGCCGTGCCATTTTTGATGATTTTACCTTTGACCAGATTTTCACTTTTTGCAATATGGCATCCCTAGGTCACCCAGCGAACTTAATGATAGAGTGGGGACTGAACCCTGGTTGCTAGTCCTACACGAACTACTAGAGGTATCTTGCCACTTCTCCAATGAGCTTAGGGGAGCATACATGAGACTTGTCCCCTTTTAGATTTCCATCAGTGCTGTAGTAGGGGTTAGGCACCAGTGGGAGCTCTCTTTTTTTTGCCAGTAATTGCAGCAAGGAGGGGTACAATTTTTGTTACTCTTATGGCAGGGGAGAAACATTTACTGAGAAATACTGTTGCTTCCATCTGATTTGAAAACTTAAGCCACAGGAAAGCTGAGGTGTGTACATGGAAGATAACTGTTACACATGCATAGATTTCATCTTTTCCACCGTGCTAGTAAAGACAGGCAAGTTCAGCCTTTTGTTTATTTTTCTTTTGCTCCCTTAGATTTGCAAAAACTGCAGAAGCTGTTTTGCACACTTTTGGGGAGGGGATATTTTTTAAGGGTGCATGGGCAGCTATCTGCATGCATGCCCTGTCAGTACTGCTATTGGCAGAATAGCAGGCAGGCATAAATGCAAAAGGGAACACAGGAAAGACCAAAGTCGCTTCTCAGATACAAATTTGAATTCATGAGGGTGTGAACTCCTCCAATCTAATTCAAATTGTGGGTGGGGAAAATATGGATTAATCGCTAAATAATGCTCAAATGTGGACAAGTCCCTTGTTCAAGCCCTTCTGAGCTTCTCTCAAGTCATTTGTGCCACATGTGGGTATTGTTTATTAAGAGTATGGAGATGTTATATTTTAGGGTAAGTATACAGTCTCAACTTGCCAAGAAAGGTCCGTATAGTTAAAGCTATGGTTTTCCCAGTAGTGGTGTATGGAAGTGAGAGCCGGACCATAAAGAAGGCTGATCGCCGAAGAATTGATGCTTTTGAATTATCGTGCTGGAGGAGACTCTTGAGAGTCCCATGGACTGCAAGAAGATCAAACCTATACATTCTTAAGGAAATCAGCCCTGAGTGCTCACTGGAAGGACAGATCCTGAAGCTGAGACTCCAATACTTTGGCCACCTCATGAGAAGAGAAGACACCCTGGAAAACACCCTGATGTTGGGAAAGATGGAGGGCACAAGGAGAAGGGGACGACAGAGGACGAGATAGTTGGACAGTGTTCTCAAAACTACTAACATGAGTTTGACCAAACTGCAGGAGGCAGTGGAAAACAGGAGTGCCTGGGTGCTCTGGTCCATGGGGACACAACTAAACGACTAAACAACAACAACATACAGTCTAAGGTAGGTTTTCTATTAAGCTGTAGACCCCATTATGCAAAAATAGATTGATATATCTCATATTCAAAAATGGAGGATCACAAGTAAGAATAATAATGATAGAGATAAGGGTAGTGGTGCCATCACCAGGCCAGGATTTTGGGGTAGATTTTCAGAGCCCCGCTAAGCAGAATGAGCAGGAGGGCTCCCAAATGCAACAGGGGTTTTACCACTTTTTGAAGTAGGTGAGGTAAATAGCATTACCATCTGAAGAGGCTCCTGTTTGCACCAGTGGCAGACTTTACACTCTCAAATTTCAGCATCACCCTGCGCAATGCTAACATCCAGCACCCCCTTGCCTCCTGAACTCTGTTCTACAACAACACTGGTGTGGTGCCCCCTGCAGCGTGGCACCCAGTGTGACCGAATCAGTCGCACGACCATAAAACCACCTCTGCTTGCACATACTGTAAGACCACTCAATCCAGAGTCTAATTTTAGGATGCTTCCAGATGGATGCTATGCATGAGAAATAGTTCTCAAGCAGCTGCCTGTGTTCGTAGGACCAGCTGATACTGCAGAGAGCTTTCTTCACTTGTATTCTGTTTGGCTCCAAGGAAACGGGGCTTTAAGTGCCCAGCAGTGAAACTCCAGTCAGCAGAATTAATGCCATACCTGCCAATGTTAAAAATTCTAAGAGAGGTAGGGCTGGGCCAACTTTTGCTAACCCAGGAGATTCTACTCTATGGACCATGTTGTAAACCATGGGTAGGCAAACTAAGGCCCGGGGGCCAGATACGGCCCAATCGCCTTCTCAATCCAGCCCGCAGACGGTCTGGGAACCAGCGTGTTTTTACATGAATAGAATGTGTCCTTTTATTTAAAATGCATCTCTGGGTTATTTGCGGGGCATAGGAATTCGTTTTTTCTTTCTTTTTCAAAATATAGTCTGGCCCCCCACAAGGTCTGAGGGACAGTAGACCGGCCCCCTGCTGAAAAAGTTTGCTGGCCCCAATATTTGCATTTACTCAGATTTAATCCCTGAATCATGTAAAGGCAAAGTAAAAAAGACTTCCTTCATTATCATATCTTAAGGCTGAAAAATAGTTTGAGATGTATTTATGTTCTGCTCAGTTTGTCAGTTCTAACATTTGCTGTTTACTTCCTGAGTGGTGGTTTACTTCCTGAGTAGCAGGATGAACTGCTGTTAAATGCTGAGCAGCAATAAAGCAGCTAATTTTCCCCAACAGGTTCTCAACAATTTTGAGCTTTTTTAAAGGAAACCACTGAAATTATTGAGCTGCATTTTTAAAAACAAAAATGCTAAAAAAACGTGATTTTTCAATTGATTTGCCTATGATCCAGGACAAAGTGCCGCCTTTCAGAAATTTCCCCTCAACGTCAATTCCGCCTTTGAAATCCCAATAATGTCTGGAAAAATCCGGATGTATGGCAGCCCTAACTTAGTAAAGAGTTTGATCTAGCAGCTCAGCTCTTGAAAACTTGCTGATTACCTTTGATACTTAGCTTTTGCAAAACTTATGTTGGATTTAAGAGGAGTCAAGAGACGCTGCCATTTCCATTTTTAAAAGACAAAACATAAACCATATTACAGTTTTTTGCATTATTCCATCTGTAAAACTCTCTTACAAAGGACCCTACGATACCAGTGTCACTGTTAAAACAATTCTTGCAAGCATATCTTGTGCATCTTAATTGTTAGGAGCATCCTTTAGAAAACCTTAGCAAGGGAATAAATAATTTGTAGTCCATTAGATGAAACCAGTGAAAAGAAATGTAAATTACAGACGGAGGAGGTGGTGGTGAATGGAATTCAAAAGCTTCAGGGAGCAACCTCAGCTCTAATCTACAGTAGTTTACTGCCTGAAGGGATGAAAGATGGTAGGTAATGCAATGAAGACAAAGATTATTCATAAAGCATCAGAAGAAAGAAACTCATGTGTATCACATTGCCTCAGCAGCAGGTGGCTGAAAATGGCTTCTGTATATGGCTGAAATGCAACAGTGGTTCAAGGGAATTGGTAATACTTCATATTGTCATCACTGGACCCTTAACAGCAGTGCTTTAAAATATCCTTGGAGAAAAGGAAAAAACTTTTGAGACTGGAGTGCAGGGATTTCCTGGGCCTGATGCACTGTCTGGATTGGACCCCCTGCATCCACTTGCCCCTGCAATCTGTTGACAAGAACTGCAACTTGAGTACATATATTAACTCAGCCAAGTCAACCTCACAGGACTGTTGTACATATAAAAGGGGGAAGGTGGGTAAATGTACACAGATTTGGTGGAAAGGCAACATACAAATATATGCCACTCAGAAGGCTGTTAAACTATGAAATACATTCCCACAGGAAATAGGCAGAAACAGAAATACTGAGCTGGGAAGCTGGACACTGGGTTTCCATTCCCACATCTGGGAGATTAAGTCTGACAGTGGCTGCATATCTACATGCGTATCTACTCAGAAGTTAGCTCTATGGGTAACGATGTTTAGGATTCCAGTTTAATTGTTGCAGCGGGGAAGACGAGGAGTCTTGAGACACAAAGATGGCTCTTTAGGCAACTCACTTACTGCCTCCCCCCCCCCCCCCCGCACATAACACAGTTTCCTCATCTGTAAAGGCCCATTGTACTAAATTAAAATAGCTTGAGAGTCCTTTGAACTCCTCCCATGCCAGGTGGCATTTATACAAAAAGCATTAATAGAAAGCACCGTCTTTAGTTCTTAGTATAACCACAGAGTAAGCAGAAGACCCTCGTCTTTCCTTTTTCGTGTGCATATAAAAATACATTTGGCTTCAATATATCTCATAGTTAGCTCTCAGTTGTGAAGAATGTTATGGAAGGCAGAAGAATCCGCTGCATGCCAAATGATAAACATTGCTTGCTGCCAGCATAGGGCTTGAGATGGTACTCTGCGCAGACCAGTGTCACCACTGGGCAGCAGGAGTAGTAGGGTGCCTAAATGTCTCAACTTCGATGCCAATGCCAAAAACCACCCTCTAAAGCATGGGTAGGCAACCTAAGGCCCAGCGGCTGATGCGGCCCAATCGCCTTCTAAATCCAGCCTGCAGACGGTCCGGGAATCAGCGTGTTTTTACATGAGTAGAATGTGTGCTTTTATTTAAAATGCACCTCTGGGTTATTTGTGGGGCATAGGAATTTGTTCTTTCCCCCCAAAAAATATAGTTTGGCCCACCACATGGTAAAAAAGGTTGCTGACCCCTGCTCAAAAGTATGCTGAATGAAAGCCACAAATCCTCGGTGTGATTTAGCAACTTGACTTCTGTGCTATCTAGCATGCACTTTTGGAAAAAGATGGGGAACAGAGAGAGCACTAACTTACGTTTTGCCCAGAGGTCACAATTACGGGATGAGTGTTCTTAAAGTTGCCTTAAAAGGTAAAGGTAAAGGATCCCTGACAGTTAAGTCCAGTTGCAGACGACTCTAGGGTTGTGCCGCTCATCTCGCTTTACAGGCCGAGGGAGCAGGCGTTTGTCCCCAGACAGTTTTTGTGGGTCATGTGGCCAGCATGACTAAGCTGCCTCTGGCGCAATGGAACACTGAAACCAGAGAAGCACACGGAAACGCTGTTTAACATCCCGCCGGAGTGGTACCTATTTATCTACTTGCACTTTTTGACGTGCTTTCGAACCGATAGGCTGGCAGGAGCTGGGACTGAGCTACAGGAGCTCACCCCATTGTGGGGATTCGAACCACCAATCTTCTGATCGGCAAGCCCAAGAGGCTCAGTAGTTTAGACCACAGCGCCACCCGCGTCCCTTAAAGTTGCCTAGCAAGCACCAAAAATGGGTTGGGGGATGGGGATGGACCAGACGACCACTACAGTATGGCCTGCTGCACACATGCATGATTTCCTTACATTAGATAACTGTGCCAGCTGACTCCACTGAAAAACTGTGCAGCAGGTGAAAAGGTTGTTCTTGACAGCACATTTGCACATGAAAGTTATCACCAAATGTGGCAGTTATCAAGTCCTGAACATGCATACCATTGTGTGAACTAGGCCTGTGGCTTCTGTATTACTTACCAGAAAAGGCACTAAATGAGAGAGAACTCCAATACTGTGTTGCCTGTGTTGCAACCACAAGTAAACATGGCACAGCATGCACATCAGAGCACCACTGTGGCCCAGTAATCACCACTGAGCACAAGTACTGGTGCAGAGAGCTTCTATGACTGCTTCCAGACTTCTACTGTTTTGTGGATATGCTTCAATACTATACCAGCACATTCGGACAGCATGATTAAAGCGGATTTAATGCTCTTGGCTGCCCCCCCAAAAGACAAGCCACAGAATGGCTACAAGTGATAACATCAAATAACCTCCATGCAGATAAATCAGAACAAATGTTCAGTACATGGTGATCTTCTCACTCTGCACACAATGTTTTTCAATGGAGTCAGCTGGCAGGTATAACCTGCGCCCAAATTGTGTGCTAACAAATGAGGATGAATGCTCAGTAAACAGGTCATCCAGAATCACCCTCTGTTGTCTGGCAAGCCTGCACTGACAATGAGAACTGCAAGACACTGTCACAAAGCATATTTGAAGCCTGTCCGCTGCAGTGGGGAGTGTAGGGAGAAGACAGAATACTCAAATCATTTGTGTTGCCTACATTGGAAAGAGGGATTGGGTGCCACAAAATCTTGGTGTGGATTGACAACCACCACTGGAAATCACATGATAGTCCTCATCTGTGCTTAAAATGACACTAGATCTAATATCAGATCACTGAACAAGCAAACAAACTTAAATTTTGTGAATCATTCAAATCCTCAGTTATTATATGTTCTGTCCCTAGCTCTCTGTATCCCAAGAAAGTATCTGCTTAGATCCCATGAGTAACTTTGGAGTTGCGGTTTTAGATTTTTTATTCACACTTTTGAAGTCAAACTTAATGCATCTTCCAATATTTTTATTGGCATTTCCGGTACCTGTTTGTGGGTTTTAATAACAGATCTCATAAGGGCTTTACCATCTCCCTGATGGAAGGGTATAATCTTTTAGCTGTTGGTCAAAGGCTAGGTGAAGCTGGAAATGGGATTTTGCCAAAGCAATGCAAGAGCGTTTGGGAATCATTCATGGAACTCAGTGCAAGTTTTAGAAGCAATAAGAATTATCTGAGCTAGAAAAGGATCAAAGGAATTAGGCAAATTTGTCTCAGCAATCACTAACAGAGGCTGGGAACCGAAGTCTGTTGACCAAGTACTTTAGATCCAATCTTCCCTGGCTCAGCCATTCTGGACCCTGACAATCCTAGTGGGAATATAACCAAAACCTAATTCATTTAATGAGGATAGCTGCTGAAAAACACCCTTTAACTAGTCCTTTTGTGCACATACATACACTTTTAAAAAAATGTCCATCCGTCCCCACCCCCAGCTCTTCAAGTGCATGTATATTAATATTTATGTATGTGTTAGCAAATCCAGAATATAAAGGCTCAGAAACGCTCCACAATGCAATAAATAAAACTTTAAAAGAAAAGAAATCAGCCTTCATGTGGCATTTCTTTTTCCCCCTAGTCCCAGCTCCTAAATCAGGAAGCAAAGGTCATAACAACCATGTCCCTTTGGTCTTGTGGTGGTGGCAGCCCAAAGGGCCACAATAAATGTGGTAATGTGTACCCCTGTAAATCCTTGAGTGTGTTTCTAATGCGGAAGTTATGGTAACCTATTCCTTTATGAAACTGATGATTTTGCAAGTTGCCGCCCCCATTGGGGCAGAAATACAGCTGATATGTGAATCACAAAGATACAGCTCAAAGCTAGAACATAAGTTTCTACATGGTGCAAATGGCTACACGTAACACAGGTTCCCAACATGCACACTAACACAATGTAGCAGAACACGGTGGGAATCAAAACTTAACCAGGAGAAATTGCCAGTGCTTATTGTGCATGTGTATTTAACATGAAATGAGGTAATGATGTTTATGTTCGGTGAAAATTGAAATGCTTTGTTTGAAACTTTATAAATATGCCTGGACCACTGGGCAGGGTTGCAGTTTTGTGGAATGGTCTGACTGTAACCTATTGCAAATAGGTAGCCGTGTTGGTCTGCCATAGTCAAAACAAAAAAATTTTTTTCCTTCCAGTAGCACCTTAAAGACCAACTAAGTTAGTTCTTGGTATGTGTATCTGAAGAAGTGTGCATGCACACGAAAGCTCATACCAAGAACTAACTTAGTTGGTCTTTAAGGTCTACTGGAAGGAAAAAAATTTTTTTGTTGTAACCTATTGCTTTGCAATAAACAACGTCGGACTCCTAACTCCTCACGTTTCTGAGTTTTTATTGGCTTAAACTCAGGAGATAAGCTATTTTTGACTTACAACTTTCTCACTGGGATTCTATCTTAGATCTGGCAAGTCAAACCCAAGGGTGGGGCGACTGTACACACAAGATTGTACCCTTGTATTCGGTGTTAATTTTTTCTAAAACATCTCAGTGCTCCTTGTTGCACATGAACCATAACTAACACAAATCGTGTTCAAATTCATGTATATGCACATTCTGAAAAGCCACTGTTGTACTACCCTGATAGTGATTGTAAGAGGTTTGGTGAAAAAAAAGTTAAGAGGGTAACTCATATTTTATAACCTTGAACATCTGTCCTATGATTTCAGAGGCCCCTCCCCCATTCCTGTCTTAACCACTAGGCACTACCACTTTAAACTGTTCATAAAGGATATGGATTCAGGGGATGAGCACTGATGTAGCCAAGTTTGCAGGTGGTATCAAATTTAAATATCTGAAACATTTCTGCAGATTTATGTTTCTTCCAATTCAAAAGAAAAATCTATCAGACCTGTGTCTAGAAATCATAGGACAGATTAAATTGCAGTAGAAATGGAAGTTTGGATGAGCGCCCAAGTTGCATTTTTATGTTGCTGTACACACCACAGAAAGGGTGGGGATGTCTTCACCTGATGCACATTATCTGATTTGTTTGCCTAACTTGCTTGCAAACTCCTATTCAATGTGCTGTCAGCTGTTTGCTTTGTTTATATGCCACTGTGATTGCTATTATAGCGTTTGCAATGTTTCTTTTTTTTAAAATGCTATTGTGATTTTTATGAGCCGCTTTGAGCTCAACATTTGTTGTTGGAAAAGCGGAATATAAATATTAATCAAATCAAATTAGTGTGAAAGACACAGAAAAGAGCAACCAGAATAATCAAGGGGCCGCAACACCTCCACTTTAAATCTTAAGAAGAAACAGAAGGGGGGAAGTATATGAGGATATAGAAAGGCCGCCAGGACCACCTAACACCGGTTCTGAGAGATCTGCATTGGCTCCCAGTACGTTTCCGAGCACAATTCAAAGTGTTGGTGCTGACCTTTAAAGCCCTAAACAGCCTCGGTCCTGAAGGAGCTTCTCCACCCCCATCGTTCAGCCCGGACACTGAGGTCTAGCACCGAGGGCCTTCTGGCGGTTCCCTCATTCCGAGAAGTAAGGTTGCAGGGAACCAGACAGAGGGCCTTCTCGGTTGTGGCGCCCGCCCTGTGGAACGCCCTCCCTTCAGATGTGAAGGAAATAAGCAGCTATCCTATCTTTAAGAGACATCTGAAGGCAGCCCTGTTCCGGGAAGTTTTTAATATTTAACACTGTACTGTTTTTAACACTTGATTGGGAGCCGCCCAGAGTGGCTGGGTAAACTCAGCCAGATTGGCAGGGTATAAATAATAAATTATTATTATATTATTATTAACAGGCACTTTATGGCATATGAGATCCCCTCTCTTCTTGTAATGCTAAAACGTGGGCTCATGCAATGAAATTGAGACACAGTAGGGATGCTGTCAGACTGTCACTATTTTTCAGGAGGGATTCAAGCACATACCAGCACTTTAGGTTTTTGCAATTGAAGTGGATTAAAGGGTTCTGCTGCTCCAGCACCACAAATCTAGTTTAAAAAAGAATACGAGGTTTTTTTGCAGTTTGGAAAATGCATTGGAAAAAAGTGGGGTGAAAGAAGTACTAACAGGAATTGATATAAACAACCTACAAGTAAATAGGGGTGAATGCAGGACAAGTGCTTTGCAAGCAAATCAATATGGATGCTCAATAAACAAGTTGCCTGGAGTGGTCCTAAGTTCAGAGCAGAGAAAAAGAATGTCTATGTTACACATAATAGTAGATAGAAATTAGTGGCCACCACCACATTCTCCGATAGTGAATTCTATCACTTTTTAAAGAGAGAGATGCATGAAATATAGGTTTATCAGCAGCTATTCGTCATAGTAGGGACGCAGGTGGCGCTGTGAGCTAAACCACAGAGCCTAGGACTTGCCGATCAGAAGGTCGGCGGTTCAAATCCCCGCAACGGGGTGAGCTCCCGTTGCTCGGTCCCTGTTGCTGCCATCCTAGCAGTTTGAAAGCACATCAAAGCGCAAGTAGATAAATAGGTACCGCTCCGGCGGGAAGGTAAACGGCGCTGCTCTGGTTCACCAGAAGCGACTTAGTCATGCTGGCCACATGACCCAGAAGCTGTACGCCGGCTCCCTCGGCCAATACTGTAAAGTGAGATGAGCGCCGCAACCCCAGAGTCGGCCACGACTAGACCTAATGGTCAGGGGTCCCTTTACCTTTACCTATTAGTCATAGTAGCAAAATGGAGCCTTCGTGTTCAAAGCTCATGTACCACTAAATAACAAGGGGCTCAAGAGATACAACAGTAATGGCTGTTGCCCTTTTCATAGGATTCCTTGAGGTTGGTCTCTGTTGATAACAGGATGCTGAACTGTCTCATCTCTGTTCTAATCCGGCAGAGTTCTGCTTATGTTGTTGCAAAGCCACAACTGAAACCTACTCAGAGGATGTAACTGCAAGGTTCTCGCACGCCACTTCTGTTAAGTGCTTTGATACAAAATCCTTGTGGCTGCTGTGGGGTGGATGGAGGGAGAGTATGCAGGGAAGGGAGGAGGGACAGCTGCCAAGGCCCAATTTAAAGGACCAACGTTTTTGGAGAGTCGCGCCCGGCTGCCGGGGAGTGAGTAAGCCAAGGGAGCGGGTGCATGAGCAGGAGGAGAAGGTAATTAAAGAGGGAGGCACTAGCCACAGCAAGTTCCCACAAATGAAGGCCCCGGGGCTGTAGACACCAAACAACAAAGGACCAAGCAATTATTTGGCTCCAGTGGAAGGTGCTGGTCCCAGCGAGGAGCTGGTTTTAGCTGGCCACCCTGGGGCAATCCTGGGGTTTGGTGGTGTGTGTGTGCGTGCTTGGCTACGCAGCAGGGCCGTACACAAGTACCCTGCCTACTGTGGGTCCCTCTGCAGCAGCAACCCAATTAGAGGAAGGAGGTGCCCCAAACTCCACACCATACGAAGGGCATTCTGAAGGCCTCCAGGGTGTTTGCAAATCCACTGCAAGCTCCCAGTCAAATAGATTTGGCGTTTTTAATTGTACAAACTTGCGTGCGGCAGCGGTACCTCGGGGGGGGATGGGGACGGGACGGCAACTTCAGCACCTGTTTTATACACGTTCTGTTTTTACCTTAGATCTCACCCTATATTTTAAATTATCTGCATTACCACATACTTAAAACCCTTCTGCCAAATGCATGTAGCTTGGCCTAAGTGGCCTAATGGGCAAGATGCGGAGGCCTGGCAGGACTAATTAGCCCCCCACCTGCTGTAAATATATACAAGGAGCACCTTCTCCAATACCAGCCATTTTGATGGTGGGTGGGAATCTGCCCACAGTACTGGTGAGGAATCCTGATGAGGGGATATATAGAAGATTATTCTCTTCATAGGGCCCTGACTTTGGAACGATCTCCATCTGGATTTACGTCTGCCTCACATGTTACTGATTTTCAGATGTCAATTTAGGATGTTTTTTATTTACCCAGGCTTCTGCGGTTTGATGATGGAGAATTGTATTCATTTTCATATTGAGATGTTTAATCCTTAGCAGCAAAACGGGAGCCTGGGTTTTAATGGTTTCATTTTTTAATGTTTAGCCTGCATGTGTTTTTATTGAGGTTTGGTGTATTTTGGTTTTGTTCTTCTTGTACATTGCTCTGGTTTCCTTTTTGAGGAAGGGTGATTTGTGAATATCCTCAATGAGTAAAAAATGTACATGAACCCCCTGCCCCTCTGCAATTGCTTTGGATGATACATTCCAAAAAATAATTATTAGAATCAAGTCTCATTTTTCTGCAGGTTTTTTGGCCTCACACACACACACTCATATTTATATAGGCCTAGAAAAATATAACATGGAAGCAGCTTTGTATAATAGTACAAATGGGCAGGTGCATAAAATGAGAAATCTCAGTACAAGTTGGAAAACCCTGTGTCATCCCCCACCCTTAATTGATGGTGTGTGGGTAAACTCTCTCTAATAGCTACTGGCACAGAGGTTATGTAACGCCACAACTGCAACACTGCCTCAGTTCCCCACATGTACATAGTAAACTGTTTTTACCCCAAAAGCCTTCAGGCAGAGCAACCATTCCTAGGATCCATCTACACTATACATTTAAAGCAGAACGGTTTGACGAGCAATCCCTTTCCCCAGGAAACTCTGAGAATTGCAGCTCTGTGAGGGGAATAGGCGTCTCCTCTAACAACCCTTAACAAACTACAGTTCCCAGGATTCCTTGGGCAAAGAAATGACTGACTGAAATGATATGCTACTGTTTCAAATGTATAGTACAAACGAAGCCCTAAACACAGCTAGGCCATGATAGAAGCATGCCTGTGATATTGTTATTCATAAAATTCTTGTAGCTTTTCATATGTGATAGATTTCAACCTGACTTAATTATAATGGCTTCCTTAATGCTGGTCATTGAGCATAATAATAAAGATTTGATTTGATAACGGCTTGCTCCAAGGAACTCGTGGGTATCCGGTGGCAGGAGATTCAGGATGGATGGAAGGAAATGATTCTTTATGCAGCTCATCGTTGAACTGTGGAACTCCCTCCCACAAGAGACAGTGATGGCCACCAACTTCGACAGCATTCAAAGAGGACTGGACAGATTCATGGAGGAAGAGAGGGCTATTGATGGCTGCTAGCCAGTTGCCGGAAATCGCAGGAGGAGAGCATGTGTTTGTGGTTAAATCCCTCTGGAGCAGGCAGGTCTTCCTGTTATATACCTGCTGGGATTGACAAGGCATATGACCCTCACCTGAATCTCATAGCTCTCCTGATAGGTGATTTGGTCTGCACTCTATTATTCAAATTAGGTCCCAGTGTTTTTCTTACAATCCCCTTCTCAATGAATTAATCAATTTTAATGTAGCATGTAAATTCTCAAAACTTTCTAATTTGTTAATTTGAGAAACTACTGCTCTCACTTCATTACAAACAGTATTTCTACCTGCAACACACTTGAGCAAACCTGCTCCTCTTCCTTTCACAGATATTTCGTTTCCATTTGCAACTGTCGCTGCCTCTGATGAGTTATCATTTA
This sequence comes from Podarcis filfolensis, assembly GCF_964270895.1. Lineage (NCBI taxonomy): Eukaryota > Metazoa > Chordata > Lepidosauria > Squamata > Lacertidae > Podarcis > Podarcis filfolensis. The sequence goes on from NC_139615.1 coordinate 31,986,026, forward strand.
ACTCTTTGCGGGGGAATTAGCATCAGACGTCATGTGCATGGAAGTTGCCAAACCAATTAACCAACTAGAAGGATTACTGTTTATAGCACCAATTTTCCTATAACTTGATATTGCTGGATAGTGCTGATGAACTGCAAAAGCATTTTTAGTTTGCTTTCTGTTGCCACCCTGGAACTTTTCTTTATTAGTGCCACTTTGTTTTGTACAATTCCTTGCAAATGAAGGAAAACAACTTTTCTGCTTGTATATGTTGATAATATACCGGTAATTTTGATTACTGAGAACAAACAAGATTGTACAAAAACAAGATTGGGTGCAGGCCTGGCCAGGACATAGGCATCCCGCAACAAAAGTGACCTGTGTGCTTGCTTGCTTGCTTGATTAACAGCTGTTGGGAACTTCAAGGTCCCTGCTCCCCCTTCTTATGGTCTTTATATTGGACCTGGAGACTCCAATAGAGAGCATTCCATGTCAAGAAGGAGGGCAAGTGGGCATCCTATCAAATGGCAGAGCAGGAGCTACATGGAGCAGGGCTCTTCCCAGACCTGCTCTCTTTTGGCCTGTATTTTGGAGCTTTATAATTTAGGAAGACTTTGGAAGAACTGGTTGACAAGTCTTATCAGCCACTGACATATGAACAGATTTTATTTGCTGCTATTCTGGGCTCCTGGTGCACCAGGGTTTACACTAGTGTAATAGAGTTGGCCAGGACACCAGAAGGGCTACAATTTACAAGCTTTCTCCATTATCAGCACAGCAGGGGGTGTTTAGTCAACAGTGCAAAGGCTGAGCTGAAGCGTTTCCTGCTGGTTACCTGCTTTCAGCAATAGGGGTCGCTGTTTGGTAGTACCCGATTGGTTAGCTGTCAGATTTTACAGCTCCCTATTGGTGGCTCTTAGGTAATTCCAAAAATACCAAGTCCATTAATAAAACACAGTGTTCATTTATAAAGCAGTAACATAAATCTCCATTGATACATATTGGGTGTGTATTTCAGCTGTTGAATGTACAGGTTTATGGCCATGCTGTAGTGTAGTGCTTATGCAACTGTGAATAAAAGGTGGCTAGGCTCATCGTCCCAGGGTTTGTGGGGAGGAGGTGACAAAACTGATTTCTAATAAGTGCCCCTCCTTTATTTCCATAACAAGTCCTTGAGTCTGTACTCTGAATAGTGACACCAGGGACCTAGGAGGTGCAGGGCTTGTCAGTCCAACCCCTGCACAGTCTCATCAGGGTTGACCTTAAGGCAATTGGAGCAACTGGGCCAAATTGGGCCCTGCGGGCTGCTCCTAAAGGCCCCCCTGCACCAGAGCAATCTAGATGGATTTTATTTATATCTCTAAGATTTTGCAGACTTTGGCTGTGAACTGGAGCCCTACAAAAAAACAAACACCTAAAGCTGGGCCCCACTTCTTCAAATTGGGCCCCACTGGCTAGCCCTGAGTATCATAGTTGCTGGGCCTGAGTTGCCCTCCCCTTGCATGAAGTCTTGGGTTTGCAATTTTGGGAGAGGGGAGGTTGCCTGCTGGGGAGCAGACAGGCTGGTGAGGCCCCCTAGATTTAGAGGCCCTAAGGCTTCAGCCTACTTAGCCTATACATAAATCTGGCACTGGATACCCCTTCCCCATTCCATGTATGGATGCTGACTGGCCCAACAGTCAAATTTTACTTCCAACACTGGCAATGAGATAGTGTCCTACCATGCACCAGAGGGATGCAGCCGAGTTTATAGGGTGCCAGAGATCTGTGGCACACACAGCTTTGCTCCCCCAAAGTGAGGAATATTCCCCAAAAGAGAAGAAATGACTGTGGGTGGGGGGGACAGGGTTGCTGCCACCCCTAGCCTCTGGCATCTGTCTCCAGAGATGATTGCTTCATTTTGCCTAATGGTAGGGGTGGCCCTGTACTGTAGATATAACCCTAGATACCCTCACCACAGCTGAGCAACCTGGCAGAGGCCTGTGCTTGACTGCAAGAGAACCTCTTAAGGTTTTTACAAAAATATGAAACAAAGCATTTAAAAAGACCAGTTTAAAAAAAAAATCAAAAATTATTCAAATTAACAGTAGCTAAAATGAGATAAAACATGTAACTTCTACATGCCTGGACAGGCTTGCCTAAACAAAAGTGGTTTAAGCAGGTCAACAGGCTGCGAGTTCCAAAGTGTAGACGATGCCACATAAAAAAGATTAATTTATTACAAATGTGGAATAAGTATCACACACCACCTGCACCAGTTCCGCAAATCAAAGCGGTCAAGTGAATATACATATGGGGTAAAGCGATCCTGCAAGTAAACGTATTGCAAATAAATTTCCCAATCTTTCCGATATCTGTCACGGCAAACATGCTATAGAAATTATCCCTATAGCCACCATAAAGTTCAACTGCCCTCACAACAGCCTCAAGTGCTAATGGCCTAACCAAGATAGGCTACACTTGTTGCCATAGCAACTTGGCCTAGTCTTACCTCTGCTCCTTAAAAAGCTTGCCTTCATTACTCCCATCAGCAGCCTTACGCTCCTTCCATTGTTTGTTATAGCAAACCATATGAAATGGTACCATGTTATTGTTTATACTGTCCTCCCCTCAACCCCCACCCCACTTGGATACTCCTTATTTCTCTGTCAGCTTGCCCCCCTGGTTCCCGCCCCCCCCCCCCGCCGCCCTGCACAAGTCTGCTCAAGCAATTGAATATATTCCCTTTCCTCCCTCCATACCCCCCCTTCTCCCTCCCGGCTGAACGGAAGCCGAGACACAGACAGATAAACACAGGTGCGGGACAGAGTGAGCACTGGTTTATTTATGGTATGGAATCCACCCATGGCGACGGGATTCCTACATTACAGTCCCTAATCTGTCCAGTCGGAAGCCAAGTATCCCTTCATTCCATCTTAACTTTTGAGCCAAACAGGACAAAGAGGAGGGACAGCAGCATCCTCTGCCACCCCCCAGTGCAACTGATGGGTTTCTTCCTCTTCTAAATCTCTCCCCAGCAAACCTCTTCTTGTCTGTGCGGATTATTTATGTACAGACATTTGGAAACATGGAACTCTATTTGGAAAGAACTCTGTTTTGAAAGGCAGAATTGAAATTCCTAAATAGGTAAATGTGTCAAATGTTGATGAATGTCATTGACAACAAGGGCACTTGCAATAGGACACCATGAGGGCACACCTCCCCCCTTGTGTGGCTTTGTAGAAGTTAAGAATATAAAAAGCTACTTTGAACTGAGCCAGACTACTGGTCTGGCAGCCGCTCTTCAGTGTTTCAGACAAAGGTGGGGACTGAACCTAGGAACTTCTATATTAAAAGCAGTTGCTCTATCACTTTGCTATAACCCTTCCTCCAATGTTATTCTGTTGAGTTGGAGAGAGTGGTTTAAAAGGCATCTAAACAAAGACTCCGCCCAAAGGTACTCATATGATAAAAACCATGTGTGGAAACAGTGCGCAGAAACACAGTGCTTCCACACAAGGAGGCTGAGGCCAAGCCAATAACTCTCTCTCTCATTCATTGGCTTATTTCTATACAGTGGTACCTCGGTTTTTGAACGTCTCGGAAGTTGAATGTTTTGGTTTTCGAACGCCCAAAACCCAGAAGTAAATGCTTCCGTTTTCAAACGCGCCTCAGAAGTTGAACGGCTTTTGCTGAGTCCCCCCCCCCCCATTTTCTCTATTGAATTTGCAGACTGCCCTTTGCGCCTTGGTTTTCGAACGTTTTAGAAGTCAAACGGTCTTCTGGAATGGATTACTTTCGAAAACCGAGGTACCACTGTACTGCTTTTGGGACCAAAGGCCCCCACTTCACTCCAGAAGCGGATAACATCAGACCCTGGGAGCCAAATGTGGCCCTTCAAGCTTCTCTGTCTGCTTTTCTGTTCTCTCCCAAGCCATACTCCTCGCCCACCCAACTCCCTATTTTCATCGGAGAAATGTTGGAGGGTATGTATGCCCCACCACCTTGAGCACTTTGGACAGGCTGGAATGTGTCCCAGAGATGTGACAATGCCTCTTGCTTACATGAATGGATGACAGAGAGATGTGTGGGTGTGATGAAGCCTCTGATGTTTTTGCACCTGACAGGTGCATCATTCCTTGGCCCTGTCCACTCTGGCCTCTGGCTCTGCCCACTAATGCTATGCATCCCTTGGAAAGTTGCCCACAAGGGAAGGTGGTCTACAGGCTTTAAAAGTTTCCCCACCTGTACTTCACACCTTGCTTGCCCTCCTACAGGCAAGCAACTCGTGAAGGTATAGAACAGGTTGTACCTGAGGGGAAAAGGTGAAGCTCAGGTAGCCTTCCCATCAGCATGAAGGAGCAGCATCCTTTCTGCATTGCACACTGAAGAACTGTTGCCTTCAGCAGCGCCTCCCCCCCCCCATTTCGTCTGTACAGTGGCCTTTTGGCAAACAGGAGGCCCTACCCTGTTCCCAATTGAGATCTTTATTCCCCGCTTTGTTCCTGAGGTAGATCTTCACTCACCCCTTCTTCTCTGGCAGGAACGTGGGCCGTTATGTGGTTTGCTTCAGGTGCCAAAATGTCTTGGGCCAATCCTGCCTAAAACTCAAATGTGGGTGCATAACGGAGCTTATGACAGTTAGTACGTAATAAGGCGTAATACGTTGCATCTGCACAAAGTCACTCGCATGTGCCTGGCTGGTTTCTTGCAGGTTCTGAGGCTGAGCTCTTGCAGTGAAGCTGAGCTCAAATACTTGGTTAGAAGACTTTTAGGCATGCTTAAATCGTTCCCAGTTTGAGAAATAAAAATGTGTTGGCCATGGAAGAAGTCACAGGAGCTATGCATGCAACCGCTTCCCCTACCCATCCATGGTCTACTGTCAGAGGACCAACCATTGCCCCCTGCTGGTAATTTTCAACCCAGAGTTACTTTTTCTAATCAAGGTAAACAGGAGGTACAGATTCTTAATTATAAATTTGCCACTGGCTTTTCATTATGGGGCTTCTCTAGTCCTTTGCAAAACCAAGCTAGACTTAAGGCATGCCTGGAGGACGACACAACAATATCCTTTGAAAGGACTCACGCCTAGCTTGATCTTATGGGTCAACTCCCCAACGTGCAAGGTCAGAATTAGGGGGTAGTTGCTACTTTTCTTCTGACAGGGCCTCTGCCTCTTTAAAAACTGCACGAAATGCTAGTTTAGAGTGCTGCAACCAAAGCAATGGCTAGTGCTGGGTACAGAGAGAATGTGAGACACCCCCCGACACACACAACAGTGCAATTCTAACCATGCATACTCAGACAAAAGCCCAACTGAATTCAGTGGGACTCACTCTCAGGGGTTAGCCAACTGCTTCACTGGCTACCAGTCCATTTCCACGCTGGTTATGTTTTCACAGTTCAAAGTGCTGCTCATGTCCTACAACACCCTACAGGTAAGAATTGGTTTTAGCTAGCTACTTTTCTCGTTTTAGCTATGTTGATTTTTATTTGTTTTGTTTTACTCCTTTATAGCATTTAATTAAATTTATTTGTATTATTGTTGTCATCTGCCTTGAACACCATGTGGTTGAAAAGTAGGATACAAGATTCCCAAATCAATAAAAAAAACCCAACCAAATAAAACCAGTAGGTGTGCGGGCCTTGGCACACAGATACAGGCGAGAGGGACAGAGAAAGAGTGCCCCATTTAGAATTTATTGCCTGGAGCATAAAAAAGAATAAATTCTGTTTTTACCTGCCTCCACTGGTCTACGGATTCTATGAGTTCTAGAAATGGTTGCAGCTGTGACGGAGCCATTTGTGGCAAAACCTGGCCTACATCACTGAATCCTAGAAGCCTGGGCTGTGTACACCCTATACTTTCAAAGGGCATTCAAAGCACATTCTTTCCCTCAAATAATTCTGGGCTCTGTAGTTTATCCCTCACAGAGTTACTATTCCCAACAACCCTTAAGATACTACAGTGCCCAGAATTCTTTGAGGGAAACAATGTGTTTTGAATGTGGTTTAAAGGTATGTCTCTATTTGATCAGCCTTAGCATTCTAGGACCCCATCCACAGGTAGGTTATAATATTATAGACCTACCTAGCAGGACTGTTGTAAGGTTTACTGAGATAACTGGTGTGAAATGCTTTGAAAATGCCAGTCCTGCAACCACCTTGGCTTCCTCCAATCTCCTCCTTGTCTTCTGGCCTCTGCTTGCTTTGTCTCTTTCCAATGGTTACTGGGCTTGGGCATCACAGTGTGCCTATGCAAGAAGAGATGACTCAATCGCTTTGTTTTACATGACAAAGGGAAGTGGAGGCAAGGCAGCGGAATACTAAAGGGAACTTGGGGTGTCTTAAAATTTAGACAAACACCAACAGACAACGCTTACTGCTTATGCGTATGATTTATTGTTTCAATAAACACCAAGAGACAACACTTGTTGCTTATGCATATGATTAGTTGCTTTAATAAAAGTATAATCTTACTTGCTCTGTAAGATAAACACAGCTGCTAAGAACTAAGGCTCCGATCTACATGGAACCTAGTCAGGAGAAGTCTGAGAATTCCTTCCTGCTTTTCATTCTCTCTTCCTCTCTTTTCCTGAACAAGTTTCTAGCCCTTAGGGTGGGAGAGGAAACCCCAAAACCATGTGAGCAATTTGAACAGAAAGCCGAGAAACCACAAGCGTCCCCTGCCGGCAGTTGCTTGGTCTGGAAGGTTTAATCCACTGCCAAATCATCATTTCCCTGGAATATTAAGTGAATTATTCCAAGATTGCTCCTTACCCAATCCTTTTATTTTAGTGGTTAGCAAGGGAGCTAGCTCTAGGCCTTGGAAGATCCCGGTGAAGTTCCACATTCTGCCGCCCATTTCCAAATGCAGCTGTGTATGCGCTGTTTTTAGTTGTTTTTCCCAGAAGAGCAACCACCCTAGTTTCATGGGTTAAACGCAACAGATGCAATCTCTTCAATATGAAAATAGCAACCGGGATCTGCTGTACGAGGGTGGGGTGGGATTTAAGCTAGGGGTGGGAAGACTTCAAACTTGCAAGAAATAATTCCCCCACTCCCTAGAACTCCAATTCCAACTAGCTGGAGCCAATGTTAGTTGCTTTGAAGGGCAGATATTGAAGGAGCAGGGCACTTCTGAGAATATAGCAGCCTAGAATTGTTTTGTTAGTGCCAGACCTGAGTTCACAGTCCTATCATACAATAATCCACTCCTGATTTTCCTTCTAGCTTTCTTTCAGTAGCTAAAATTTGTTGGCGCTATTGTTAAACAACTGAGTCTTGCATGCAGTATTTTCCCTAGGATGGCCAGGTGCAAGAAAGGACAGAGCTACTGCATCTTTTAACATTTGAGAAGATGAAGGATCCTTCCAGTTGTCCTTTTTATTGTGCATTCATGATGTGTTGTGCTTATGAAAGTATCAGGACGGCCACATGGTTTGTGCCTGCAAAGTTTTTTGAGGTGGTTGCACTGCTTATTTTCTAACCAGTGCATACCTTGTAGCCCCCTGCTGCAATCCCATAACTTTTTACACCACAAATGTGCAGAGGAGGCCAACCAAGATGATCAAGGGTCTGGAAGCTAAGCCTTATGAGGAACGGTTGAAGGAGCTGGGTATATTTAGCCTGGAAAAGAGGAGACTGAGAGGAGATACAATAACCATCTTCAAATATCTCAAGGCTATCACGTGGAGGTTGGAGCAAGCTTGCTTTCTCTTGCTCTGGAGGGGAGGACTCAAGCCAGTGGCTTCAAGTTACAAGAAATGAGATTCTGACTAAACATCAGGAATAACTTTCTGACAGTGGAACAGTCTCTCTCGGGAGGTTGTGGAATCTCCTTCTTTGGAGGTTTTTAAGCAGAGGTTGGATGGCCATGTGCCACGGATGTTTTAGTTGAGATTCCTGCATTGCAGCAGCTTGAACTAAATGACCCTCGTGATCCCTTCCAACTCTATGTTTCTGTCCTCTGGTTTGTTTTTGTTCTGTGATTTGTTGTGCCACAGCTCCTCCGGACAGCAAGAATGAGGTAGCATTGGGGGAGCACCACAGAGCAAACTAAAGCAGAACAAGTCTGCTGCTAATGCACTGTTATTGTGTCAAGAAGATGTTACAGAATACACACAACAGTACAATGCCAGTCTGAAGGTGCCCAGAATTCCAGTTGGTTCAGCAAGCTACACCTGCTGAAATTCTCTTTTCTACACACCAATAAAAGGTTCAGGAGCCCCGCCCTCTCTTGCATCTGACCACCTTAATTACATCCATTTATTCAAATTAAACAGCTCCCACCTTCCTGTGCTATGATGGATGAGTACGAAGGCACTGCAATAACTGACAAGCACTTGGGAAAGAACGACAAGTACATTTTCATTCATTAATATAACTTGGGATAAGTTAACAACCCGGCCCTGTGCATAGCTACCCGGAAGTAAATTACCATGTGTTATCTGAAGCCTTCTCTCATGTAACAGGATGGGAGCCTTAGGCTATAATAGGTGATGCCAATTGACACTGGAATCCTGGAAGCCTACTACCTTTTTGAATGACCACCACATATGATAAAATGTACCCACTTCATCTTTACACTTCCAGCACACATTAGATAAATTCTTACACATTTTTGCTGGCTTTACTGGAGATAAATACCATCAGCTTCTGGGAAATGATTTATAATGAACTGAAGAAAATGTTTTAAAATGTTATAAAACCAGAGGTATTTTTATTAGGAATAACAGGTGAATACTATTTATGTATGCAACTACTGTACAGCAGCAAGGATGCTACTTGCCCCAGAAATGGAAAAAAGAGAAAGTTCCAACGAAGGAGGAATGGATAACTAAGATGATAAATTATGCCAAAACGGCAAAGATGACCGGGAAGATCCAGGATCTAGATGAAAAAAAGTTTATACATGACTGGACAGAATTTGTATAGAGTACCTTAAGGTTCACTGTATAGATTTTAAAACATCAACAGGATTGATATAACATCTAGGAAGTAATGTGAATGAAGGTTATAAATGGACTTGAATTTGAATGGAAAAGTTAAGATGTGTAAGGAAACAAAGGAGAGAAATTGGAATCCGGGGGGGGGGGAGGGAGTCCAGAAGGGATAAATAACTAATTAGCTCTTAATTTGTGTTACGTTGAAAACTTTTAATAAAAAATATTTTAAAAAAGAGAGACTGGAAACCTGGAGTAGCTACAGCCAAAACCAAAGACAGTTGAAGCTAACTAATTCTCGTTTTTGGCCCATCCTCCTCTCTGGTGAGTTCTCAAAAGGCAAAACTGAGGCTAAGGAGCCAGAAGTGTTCCATTTGCTTATAGATCAGCCTCCACTAGTTAGCTGCACTTACAATTTTCATGTTTTGCATTGGCAATACGATTCTCTCCCTGCAGTGAACACTGGGCTTCTCCCTCGCAACATTTCTGCCTAGGGTACACCTTGGACAGAGCAAAAAGATCACCATTTCAGGTGTGTACGCAGCCACACAGTAAGCTGCATGTCCCACTCCCCGACGATTATTTCAGAGATGCAATGACTCTCGTCTGGCCTGAGAGCCAGCTGAGTCTCCCATGTAATTTGATAATTTACTGCAATTAAAGACTCAGAAAATATTTATAGCCAGCCCGAGATTTGCAGGGCCAGCCCTGTTCAGCCAAGCACACACCACACTGCCCGGCAAGGAGAGAGCTTATTAATAAGAGACGCCATGTACAAAACGCAAAGGGGCAGGGTGCATGAGGTTGCCTGGCTTTTTATGGGTGAGCCTATGGAAAGCAGGGTGGGGAGAGATGACAGAACAGCGGCAGTTTAATTCCAAAGATACTCAGCTGATGGTATGGGACTGGGTTCATTATGGACTCAATGGGACAGCTTGAGTATAGTGAATCTCTCAAGCTTGGTTTCAATAACACAAAGTAAGCCTGCATGCACATCGTACGTTCAAAGCACACACACCCAAATCCTGGGAACTGCAGTTTGCCCCTCACTGAACTACAATTCTCTGCACCCTTAATAAATTATCTGGGGGTGGGGAATGTGCTTTAAATGCATGGTGTGTGAAAAGCCTTAGTTTCAATGAAGCAAAGTAAGGCTTTAAAATTGTTCTCCTTGAGGCGGGAAAACTAATCTCTCAAGAGTTTTCAGTGCAAAGAAAAGTGGGGGTGGGAATCCCAGGCTGGCCCTATTGTCTCTAAAGGGGTGAGATTTCAATTTCCTGTGACGGCTCAGTGGTTAATCTGTGCTTAATCACGGGAAGAATGAGCTGGCAAGAGGGTTTGATCATGTCACACTGAAATTACTCTTAAACCATATGTACAACTGGTGACCATCTAAGAGACCACCAGTACCCAGAAGGGCTAACAGCGGCCTCTGCTGGCTGTTCTTTGTTCTCTTTTGCAGGCAAAATTAAGAGCCCCCAAATGGCCAGGGATCTGTTCTCTCCAAGACTTTGTACGCAATCCTAGTTCTTCTTTAAACTTTCTCGTTCTGTTTGTTTGAAGGAATACCCAGTTTTTAACGACAGCACTGTACTGAACGGTGTATTTTGTGTGTTGATTTCCCTCCCCCCTGCCCCCTTCAGAATTACGTGTATCTGAAATGATGGCCATCTCTGGATATTTGTTTGGGCAACTTGCGCCTTTGAGAGGAGAGGGGCACCTTTAACCCTAGATGCTATGGTCAGTTACTCAGTGGTAAGAATGAATGAATGAATGAATAAGTTTATTACGGTCATAGACCAGAAGGAAAAAACATAAAGACAACAGCAGTTTACGAGGGAATGATGGTGTCAATTAAAAGTTGTAAAATTATACATAAAAACAATACACATATGCACTCACACCCACACACAAAAAAAAAAAAAAAAAAAAAAAAAAAGGGGGGGGGGCTTGTCCAAGGGTCAGATCTTTTACTTTTTTACAACTAATGCCCTCCGCTTGATCGCGGCCGCAGAAAACTTGGCCACTTTCAGTGTTACTTCTGGGTTTTTATCTCCTAGTAGGATTTTCAGCCGCTGAGATTCAGATCGACCTGGAAATTTCTGAACGATAGGAGAGATAAACAGTGACCTGATATCCCCGTAGAGGTCGCAGTGTAACAACACATGTGAAGCCGTTTCCACCTCCTTCAGACCACATGGGCAAACTCGTTCGGCATAGGGTGTGCCCTCGTATCTGCCCTTTAGTAAGGCAGATGGCAGTACATCAAATCCGGTAAGGGTAAACGCCCGCCTATATTTTGCGATTTGTAGATCCAGCAAATATGGGGTTAAATTAAACCCTTTCCCATAATCTTGGATAGCTGGGTATTTATCTATCTTGCTCATATGGTCCTGAAGCTCTACATCTCCTATTCGCTGGCTCACCATCATTTTAGCCTTTTCAAAACCTGCGGCTATAAGTTCTTGTAGGGAAAGCCCCAGGCCCTTCAATTTTTCATAAAGCGACAATCTCCATTTAGACTGAAACGGGTCTAATAAAGTCAATGGAGCCACTCCCACTGGGAAAAATATGAGTTTTAGCCAGAAGTGAATCTTCAGGATCCATATCCTGGCATTAATAGGGAGTTGACCTACCTCCAGCCTAATGGCAGTGTTGGAGACACAGGTAGGTAACCCTAGTAGGGAGCGGTAAAATTTAGTTTGTACAGATTCCAGGGACTTGAGTTTTTGGCAGTTAAATATCTGGGTGCCATACATCAGTTGTGGAAGTATTTTTGCAACAAAGACCTGGGAGGCGGCAGGAACATATTGACCTCCTTTTCTGTAAAAGAATCTTATGATAGCTCTAAAAGATCTTTGCGCATTTGCAATGGAATTCTTAATCTGATGGCACCAAGATCCCTTCTCATCAAAAATTATTCCAAGATATCTAAAAGATGTTACTTGCTCAATAGGTTGGTTATTAATTTTCCATTTATGTCGGAGTTTTCTCTTGGGGAACACCATAATTTTTGATTTAGTGTAATTTATTATTAGGTGTTCAGCTTCGCAATACTCTGTAAGAGCTCGTAAAAGTTTTCTTAGACCCACACAAGAGAAGGAGATAAGTGCCGCATCATCTGCGTACAAAAGGACTGGGATTGGTATATTGTTTAGGTTTGGGGAGTGAGTACTTGCTTCCTCCATCTTTCCGACTAAGGAGTTTATATAGAAGTTGAATAGAATAGGGGCAAGAACACAGCCTTGCTTGACACCATGGAAACTTTGGATTTCCTTTGATAGGTTCCCATAACGGTCGAATCGAAAGCTGATTTGAAATCTATAAAGGCTACATAGAGAGAGCCTCCTTTCTTTGAGGTGTATTTCTCCACTAGATGTTGCAATACCAGTCCTTGGTCTAGAGTTGATCTATGTGCCCTGAAACCAGCCTGGGCTTCCTTTAGGATGTGCTCCTGTTCCAGCCAGTCCGCAAACTTTTCACGTAAGTGAGTTGCATAAAGTTTGCTAATGATGCTTAAGAGACTGATTGGTCTGTAATTGGCTGGATCAAGTTTACAGCCTTTCTTGAATATGGGAACGATGATTGCCAGTCCCCAGTCCTCTGGTATTATTGCTGTTTGATCTATGCTGGTGAAAAGGGTGGCAAGGACTGGGGCCCACCAGTCAATATTGGCTTTGAGAAGCTCAGGAGAGATATTATCTGCTCCCGGGGCTTTTCTATGTTTGAGTGCCTGAATAAGCCTCCTAATCTCCGCAACCGACACCGGAGGCCACTCATCACCTGCCGCACACTGTATTAGTGGCTGTGTCAAAGGCAGAGCTGAATATAAAGATTGAAAAAATGCCTCCCAAGTCCCTGCAGGTATTGTATACTCCACTTCTGAGGAAGTAGATCGCACTCCATTTGCTACCAGTCTCCAGAAGGTGGCTGAATCTCTCTCTCTGGATGCATCTATTAGGCATTTCCATTCTCTTTTCTGTGCCAGGAGTTTTTTGTTTTTGATCAGAATTTTATAGTTTCGTTTATCTTCAAACCAGCCCGTGGGGAGTTGGGGTAAATTGGCAGATCTATAATTCTTGTATTTTTTCAGTAAGTTTAGCTTCATGTCCTGACATTCTTGATCAAACCAGGGTTTGGAGTTTTTATATGCTGAAGATTGCCTACTTGGCCTGTTCCTTTTTTCCTTCAGGGAATCTTGAAGGAGTGAAATTAACTCCTGAAATAAATTTATCTTTAGTTCATGTCTAGAGGAAGTTATAAGGTTTTCTCTCTTAGTGAGGAATTCCTTTGAGCATAGCCTACTTGAAATTTCCTTATGCAGTTCATCTGTCCATCTGATACGCGAATATCTGAGCTCCAGAGCTGTAGGGCTCGAATGCTCGATTTTCTCAGCGCAGGATAAATCCTTTCCCGCAGCTACGAGAGCACTTAATGGCAGATGGTCACTGTCTAAGCGCTCCTCCACTTTACATTCCAGAACTTTGTTTTGAAAATCATACGACACGATTATATAGTCAATTGTGGAGGCGCCATTGTTAGATATAAATGTGAATTCTCCAACCTTCTCCCCCTCTGTACGGCCATTTAGTATAACCAAGTCCAAGTTGTTGACCAAGTGTAGTAGGCATAAGCCGGCATAATTGCAGCCTTTATCCTTTGAGACTCTAGCTGGTATTGGGTGGGTTTCCTCTATAATGGGGACTGTTTCGTGGAAATGGGCATACAAAGCCTCATCAGATTGTCCAGTTCTGGCATTTAGGTCGCCTGCCACCACTACAGAGGCATCAGGAAATTGATTTGATAGTTTGTCAAGATACTGTTCTAACTGAGCCCAAGTGTTTCTTATCAATCTTTTCTCTCTTTGTGGGGGTAGGTATACGTTAATCAGCAGCAAGCTGTGGGTTCTCCACTGTACATGCACAGCTGTGGCCAGATGGTCTAGTGGGTCTAGTTCTTTAAATATGGCCCTTAGCCTTGTTGAAATTAGGGTAACTAACCCACCTTTAACTCGCCCCCCTCTAGTACTTAAAAGACCTGGGAGGGAGAACGCAGAAAAACCATTTAGCTCCACTTCACTTGTGCTCCAGGTCTCCTGGAGGAACACAATGTCATGTCTCTGGATGTATTTAGCAAAGGATTGGTCAGAAACCCTCTTTTGCCAACCTGCAATATTCCAAGTTAGCAAGGCAAGGTTGCACGCTGTCTTGCCAAACATTGATCTTAGTCAATTTGCCTTTAAAAGATTTTTTGGGCCTATCTTTTTATCTGTTAGTTGGATTTCATTCATTTTGGCAATATCCATAGATGTATTGTCGCCCAGGTACTCAATGGAATCAATTGAAGGGTGCAGCGTGCTAACATTAGTGATCAGTACTCCTTTTTTTGGCGAATCTACCTTGAGGTGTTCTATTTGACTGGTACCAAGTTCATCCTCATCCAGGTATCTCATGCTGGTCCAAGAGCGCGTTGTGGTTGTCATAGGGATGGTTTCCTTCTTAGATGGTAGATTGTTGCTGTCCCTTACGCACTGTGTTAGATCTGTTGCTGTCAGGTTTATCTCTGCAACTGCAGAGGTATTATAAAGGTAGTCTTTCATGGTTGCTATAGGGATGGTTTCCTTCTTAGATGGTAGTTTGTCCCTTGCGCACTGTGTTAGATCTGTTGTTAACAGGTTTATCTCTGCAGATGCAGAGGTATTATAAGAGTAATCTTTCATGGGGTCTGTCTTGGCTTTTTCAGAGAGGTTCTCTTTCTTTAATTGGTCCGTTGCCGGTTCTTTCTCTCTTACTTTTTCCGGAGCATTCATCTCTGTTAGCTTATTTCTAAGGGTCTCCAATCTTCTCAAGATCTCAGATTGGGCAGGGAAAGGCAACAATCCAAACTGATTTATTAATGCCTTTTCTTCTGGATAGAAGTTATCCGTCCCCTCATTAGGCAGTCTCATCTCCTGTCTTAGTTTCAAGGACCCTTGCTCAGTATGTTCCAGTTTGTCTTTTGAGTGTCCTCTCTCCACCTTTGGTTTACAAGAAAATCTTATCTCAGCTGTCGTAAACTCATCAGGAAACAATTTCAAACATGTGCTGTTTTCAAAGAATCTTGTTACCGTTATCCTTTTCTTTAACAGCAAATGTCTTGATCTATATATATATTTAGCCAAGTTTTGATCTTTGAAGGAGGCAATCACTCGCAGAGAGTATCCATTGTAGAATATAAAATCTACTGAGGTAATGTCCTTTAATTTTATTTTCCCTGGCAGCATGTCATCTAAAGTATTCACAAAATGCACCGAGCGTTCTTCCTGTGTAAGGAAGCCCTTTGGCTTCGGGTAGTTAAGAAATGCTAACTTCCTATCTGCCAACATCAGTTTCCATACTGGCTCAACTTGAGATCTGCCATGATCAATGGTATGGGGTGAGTCTTCTTTAATATTTATGGATCCTTGGGGTTTCAGCATAGAGCACCCGGGTTGTGATTCCGTTTCCTCACTTGTTTTGTTAGGCAGCGATGATGTTTCTTTCAAAGACTTCAGCTGGATCTTTTTTCCTGAATCCACACTGTTGTTCTCTCTGCTACCATGTATAGCAGGTTTGTTAGAGTTTGTTTTTGATTTTGTTGGGATCAGCTTATATAGTCTTTTCCAGCATACTTTACATGCACGTCGATTTATAACAGATTTCCTTGCAATTTTTATGTTCTTACTTTTCTTTTTAGTTTCAGCTTTCTTCTTATGGGATCTCTTACTGATGCCTCGCCTCTTTTGATTTACTTCGATAGGAAATTCAGTTTTAGGGACAGGTACATACAACCCTATGTCCTTTCCTTGGTGTAAATGATTTTCCGCTGCTGATCCTTGTGTGCACTTGCTGGTTGCTGGTTGCTTTGTATATTCTGGCTCTTGAAGGGTGGTTGGTAGATCGGCACCATGAAATTCTGAGCCTTTAGCTTGAAGGGGATAATTTTCCACTAATGTCAGGAGCAGCCCATTTGTTATTGTTAAGTATTTTTTCATAGCTGCCAGATCCAGATTTATAGAGAGCAGCCAGTCCTGAGGATAGCAGTCATTGTTTTCCGTCTGGGAGCCCATAGATGAAGTCTGGGATTTCTGGGAGTTTCGGGATTCTTCCTGTAGTTCTGAAGATAATATCTCAGCCAAGACTATTTCGTGGGCCAGGCTCATTGTGTTTCTATTTTGGTTGTTATTCTCCGTGTCCTGTATTCCTCTAGAGGAGGTTGAGTGATCTTGAGCAGCAGAGGGAAAAAGAAGAGCCTCATCCTGCTTCGACTCAACCATCTCGGCCATCTTTTGCCCATTTCCATTTCCATTCTCATTGTCCCTTGTATGTAAAAAGTATTGCGTGATTTTACTCTGTTTCTCATAACACTCCTGGAACAATGGGCTTGTCACTATCCCCAGGTCCCTACATTTCTTTCTAGTAAGTACCATTTGTAAATCTTTGTTACCAATCAGGGTTATTCTTCCTATTTCAAAAACTATGTCTCTTAGGAAGTCGGAAGCTCCACCCAGCTATAGGCTAAGGTCCAAATTGAGGCAAGATTTGGGATAGCTGTTTATAGTTTGTAATAATTTGATAGCTTGTAGTTCAGGGCATAACACGAAGTTGGCAATAGATCAGCCGTCGCCCGTTTTCCTTATTGTCGGTCAAACTTGAGGAGCGTAGCAGCGCGGGGAGCAAACCCTCCGGACATCAAGATAACAAGGCATAAAACGTTAACTAAGAAAAACAGAGGCAGTGGTGAGGTGATAAGGCAGCCAATAAATCATTAAAACTATAAAATTAGAGTCCAGGAAGAATAAAAAACTACTTAAAATCTTAATTGAAAGCAGGCGAACCTGACTGTGCTGCTATCTCCGTCGCCATCTTCCGGGTCCTCCCCCAAAGTCCTCAGTGGTAAGAGAAATGCAGTCTGTGCAGGGATGGTGACAGGATTTCCTGGGCTATGTACACTGCATGTGGATTGACACCCGCTGCCCTGCAATCTATTGGCAAGAACTTCTGCATTTATTAATTTAGCCGAGCCTACCTTACAGGGCTGTTGCAAATATAAAAAGGGGGAGGGTAACGTACACAGCCTTGATCTCTCTGGAGGAAAAACAAAATGCAAATCTGCAATGCCACCCTTTTAAAGAATGCCAGAAAATCAGCTCCTCTTGGTTTAACTGAAACATTTTTTAGCCCCGATTCTTACAGCAAAATACCACCACCACCCAAAAACAAACAACAAATGAAAACAAACAACAACAAAATATGTGAAGTTTTACAGATTTAGTATTTGCTCTATCATCTCTCAGCCGAGCATACTTCACTGGGCTGTTGTTGGGAGAAGGGAAACCCATTTGCACAGCTTTCAGGTCCTGGTGGGAGAGGCAAGATACAAATATATACTGCAGTGCCACTCATGTAAAGAAAAAGAAATGTGCACAAGCTAGAAAAGTAGCTCCCTCTATTCTGATAATTTACAGAAAAATAGCAAAAGAAAACGAAAAGCTATCTAACACTGTGTATAATAATTCATTATCAAAACCAGTTGGTTAGTGCAGAACTATTTTTAAAAAAATAAATATTTGTTTCCTTCCAAATAACAGCAGTAACATCTAAGAAGCCCTACCTAATTGTTTTAAAAATCAGGACTGGGGAGAGAGAGGGAGAGGGAATTAACAATATAATCATATATCTACTTAAAACAGCACAATCCTAACCATGTTTACTCAGAAGTAAGTCCCATTGAATTCAGTGAGGTTTACTCCAAGGTAAATGGAATTAGGATTGTAGCCCTTCTGCCAGAAAAGTGCGCACTGGATGCTGGGAAGGACCAGATTCAATATTCAATATGAATCCCTGTTCAGCAACCCAGGACAAATTAAACTTGCATAACTCTTTATGTTTAGAAAATGACCATCAACACTCCAATCTGAAATCCTGGACACAATACTGAGCTAATATGTGTATGTCAGGAACTGTAGTTTGCTCCTCACAGAGCTAAAATTCAATTCACCCATACCAAACTACACTTCCCAGGGTTCTTGTGGGGCGGGGGGGGGGGAATATGCTTTAAATGTAGATTGACCAAACGATCTGATGGTATAAGCAGGATTTGCTAATTACTTAAGGTCTTGAGACAAATTTGCACACAATTTGCAAATGCTGTTTCATATGTATTAGCCTCTCGGCTAATTAAATGATGGGTAGCTGGGGTTTCGCCAGCACTGCGTTTTGCAGTTCACCCATCTGTCCTGTAAGCGAACTAATTAAAAAATTAATTATTATTATTTTTAGGAGAGGGAAAGGGGCAGGAGAGCCAGGGCCCGTTCCCAAAGATCTGAGGCTTGGGTCCCCTGGGCAAGCCTCTAATAATGCCCACAGATATAAGACAGTTTCACATGTATATAAAACATGTGCAGTACTGTATATAAAACAAGTTCTGGAGCTAAGCTCTGGTGAGCCTCCTGGCTCAGATGAAGGCAATGTGTGCATCATATATTTAGAGTACATTTAAAGTGCATGGCTTCACCCCCCACCCCAAAAGAACCCTGGGAACTCTAGTTTACCCATCACAGTTACAATTTCCAGCAAACTACAGTTCCCACGATTCTTTGGGTGGAAGCCTTGTTTTAATTTGTTTTGTTGTTTCTGTTTTAACTATTTATTTGTGCTTTTTTATATTGTGTTTTTAATCTTCTGATGAAGGATGGCATATAAATTTTAATAAACAAACAATAAATCTAAGGTGCAAGCCCTGAACTTAGGTCTACACACTTTCTATGCTGCTCATCTCAGGGCATATAATATATACACCACAAACTTATTGGGAATTGTATATTGTGAAAGTTCTGAACCTCGTGTCGGATATCTGTTGGGCCCCCCTTGAAGGATATAAAGCTCCCGAGTTCCCCAGAAAGAAGGGGAGACAGTTAAACCGGCTTTAGCCTGTAGCATATTCTCTGCTCTGTGATTCCAACGAACCTCTGTCTTGCCTTCGGGGCACTGGAGAAGATTTATTGCCCATGCGACTTCCTCCCCCTCGGGAAGGAGAAAGGGAGAGGCAAAGGGCTGGCAGCTCTGTGGGTGGGGTCAAATTTATAGCCCCTTGTGCAACAAGCAGAGGATGAGGAATGTATTCCTCCTGGACTTCTCTGAAAGTATTCGGGGGCCAAAAGAGTCTTTAGGAGATATTTCACTTTTGGTGCACGTCCAATCCCACCCTACAACGAACCGTCAGCAGTGGAACTCCCCTCTGTTTTGTAGGCCCATATATAATAGCCCTCCCATGTTGTTCCTAAATGCAGAAGAGGAAGGATGTGGGCAGGTGGTGGTGGGAGATGTAATTATTTCAAAGGCCCCTTTTGCTGAACCCTCCTCCAGGTGCTGTGGCTCAGGAGCCTTTGAATCCAGGTATTTCCCCAGCTTGGGGAGGGGGAGAAACCTTAATCTGCCTCTGTTCCGCCCACAATACTGTGCCACATTTGAACTGTTTCCCTATTCAAGCACCTGTGGTTTTTTTAAAAAAGCGCAAGTTCACCAGTGTGGCATGAATGTTAGTATTTCCACTGTGACACGTTTTCCTGACTCCTGTACACCTTGCAAAACAGACAACGCTTTTCTCAAGCGATGTTCCTTTACTCAGGTGGCATCCACAGTATACAATTTAAAGCACTTTTACATCTCTTTAGCAGTCATTGCTGCTCCCAAGGAACTCTGGGGGCCAATGTGGTTTGTGAAGGGCGCTGAGAGTTGTGAGGGGAGACACCTCACAGAGCTACAAGGCCCAGCGCCCTTAACAAACTACAGCTCCATGAGGCAAGGTGAGGGGGCCGCCTCTGGTTTCCTCCTACCTTCCCCCCTCCAGATGTTAATTTTTATTATCCCCTTGTTCCTGATGCAGAACCTCACTCAGCCCTTCTTCCCTGGCAGGGGGTGGAATTTTGTGATTTACCTCAGGCACCAAAATGTCTTGGTCCGGCCCTGGCTCCCAGGATTTTGTGGGGGGAGCCATGATAATGAAAGTGGGAGAAGAGTGATTAAAGGTATAGGATGGATGCGACCTTATTTCTATGAAGAACATCCCCATGTAGTGTGAAGTGGTCTTGATGCTCTTGCACCCAGTAATTTCACGGGGACTTTGCAGAACTCTGCTGAGCAGAGGGGGGAATTTTTGTCAATGCAAGGGCCACATTCCCTTATGCCAGTGGTGGGTGGGGCCAGGGCAGCAATGAGTGTAAATTTTGCCTTCGTACAGTAGGCTAGTTTCTACATGTACTCACACACCCCTCTTCCATCCAAGCTAGAGCCATTGTCAAGAGTTCAAGAATACATTCCAGCTGTGCTTTTTCCTCCAGGAAAAATAGGTGCTGGAACTCACCATGACGTTGTTAGAGTAAGCCACCCTCTTCAAATATCTCAAGGGCTGTCACATGGAAGAGGGAACAAGCTTGTTTTCTCCTGCTCTGGAGGGTAGGACTCAAATTAATGGCTTCAAGTGACAAGAAAGGAAATTCCAACTAAACACCAGGAAAAGCTTTCTGAAAGTAATCGCTGTTTAATAGTGGGACGGACTCCCTTGGAGAGTTTGTGGGCTCTCCTTCCTTAAGAGTTTTTTAAGCAGAGGTTGGATGGCCATCTATCATGGATGCTTTAGCTGAGATTCCTGCTTTGCAGGGGGGTTAGACTAGATTGCCCTTGGGGTCCCTTCCAACTCTACAATTCTATGATTCTATGACTCGGGGTAACCCTGAACAGATGCCGGTTTCACAGCAGCCATGTTCACTGCCTGCGGAGGTACTAAACACTATGGCAAGCTGTCTGCCTAGCTGGTTTGGGGGTCACCCCTGGTTCTGGTGCAGGTCAAATCAATGTTCCCTCCTCCCTTGTTCTCTGACATTCAGGCAGATGGCATGGGCAGCCTGGAAGGGCCCTTGTGCGAATGTGCATGTGTGCAACGGTAGAGTCCTGGTAGGAAAGCTTAAATCCTGCCACCACTACATGGGAGATGGATGGAAGAAAAGGAAATATGAATTAGCTTAGCTTAGCTTAACCAATCGTGGCTAGGAGCAAAGTAGATTCATTGTTATGTACTGAGTTGAATAGGATCCAAAATGCAGCAGTCTGATTGGTCCTAGAACAATACAGCAGTATGATTGGTCTGCAGGAGCCACCCAATCCAGCTCCAGGTGGAAGTGAATCCACAACCTGATTGGCCTACAGGAGAATCCCGGAATTAGCCAATCACATGCAGCCCATTGTGTAAATAATGTATATAAAGCTGAATAAAGAGCATGAAATCCACTCTTGACTCCGAGTATATTTCAGTCATAGATCTTAAAAAAGTGTAGACACACAAGCGCTGGCCAGCTTCCATTTTGACTTGAAATGTTCATTTTAGGCTTCTCAGAAGTACGCAAAGGCAAGAAACGGGTATGGGTGGTGTCAGCCTGCAATGGCGCCCATGTGAGAGGTGCCGGAACTGAGCTCCAGCTGAAAAAAACAACACTGCAAGGGACAGATACAGAAACTGGGAGGGCACTCAACCTCAGCTCCCATTATCTATTGCAAGGGTGTAAATTGCCATAGACCCTCATGGAAGAGCTGAAATTCAGTGGCAGGTCACATGGTTTGCACACAAAAGGTAAAGACGCCTGTCTGAAAATGTTTGGGTAGAAGGAACATGTGGCAACAGGACATCGTCATTCCCCTGCCTCCTGCAAACTGCAGCTAATAAAGTGAAGCTGGGCTGGTGAAACAGGGGAGGCGATGATGCTACCACATCTCCTCTTTCTTTCGCCAAATATTTCCAGGGAGAGAAATGCGGGAGTCAATGCATTCTGCCAACCCCATACTGTGGAACTAGGCCTGAAGCCTCCGCTTTATTTTGCCTTGTCTCTTTGCAGTAGGCTGAGTACCTGTAAAGTACATTCGAATCATACATACATACACTACCCACCAGCAAATTCTGGGCACTGTGGTTTGTCAAGGGTTGCTGGAAACTGTAACTCCGTGAAGTGTAAATGACAGTGCTCAGAATACTTTGAGGGAAAGAATGTGCTTTAAAGGTGAGATGTACATGCAGCCTTATTAGTATATTTTCCAAATCTAGCAATTTCAGGTAAGTGCATGGAGAGTATTCTTTTGAAAACTCTTGAGCTTTCCAAAGAATACGTGTCTACCCTGACACAAAATATGTAAACAACTTCAGGGATGGGAAGAAATTCAGTCCTAAATTGCACAGCACGCAACAAAATATGAACTGAAATCTAGCTATCCTTTGAAATGCACACTTAGAATTTTGCATGCAATGCAGGTTTTAAAAAAGGGTACAGAAGTGCATTAATTAAAGGAAATTGCTTTCAGAAATGTGTTCATTAGGCTGCAAAACTGCATATAAGGAGAAATATTAGGATGGATTTTAATGATGACTTTTAAAAAAAATTAAAAAATTTAAGCCACCATGAAATGATGGTATATATAAAGGCAACATGCAAATAAATGTGGTGAACTGAATTTAAGATTGGAGAAATGAGGGACTGAGGGAAATGGAAACTGACAAACCTTTCCACCTGTACTTTAAACCCTTGTACC
Source organism: Podarcis filfolensis (assembly GCF_964270895.1). NCBI lineage: Eukaryota > Metazoa > Chordata > Lepidosauria > Squamata > Lacertidae > Podarcis > Podarcis filfolensis. The sequence continues at coordinate 32,008,524 of NC_139615.1, forward strand.
TGGCTGGCCCCACAACAGGGTCTTTGTCATCTCCGCAATGCAACCTATCTCTCAACCTCATAGCTTCAGAGCAAGCCAGAACTCGCTTAGTGTTCTCTAATACAGATTGTGAAGCGGGGAGGAGAGGGAGAGCGGTAGGTCTGTAAAAAAAGAAAAGGCACCCAACCATAGACTCCTCTTTTTGTTTAAAGGCAGATCAAAGATTCTTAGTAAACTCTCAGCAACGCTCTGTGGTCTACATGAAAGAGCAACTGAAGCATCTCAGAGACTATAAAAGGGACAAAGATTCTCAGTGAAGCCACGCTTGTCAGTGCCCTTTCCGGGTTTGATGATGCCCTGGTTTCACATACACACCCCTAACGTAAAGGGGAAGCAAACGAGAGGAGGAAAATTCTCACCAATATTTGCACATAGACTCTCAAAATCCCAATGGTTCAAAGATTACATTTGGGTTTTGATGTTCAAATGAATTTACAGTCTCCCTTCAAATGTATAATCTGCCTGTGTGAGAACGCACAATTGCTTTTCTGAATCACAACTGCGACCTGCAACAAAATGCTGCAGTGAATCCTCACCTCACCTGCCACACACGTCTAGATTCCGGACTCACCCCCCCCCAAAAAAAAACCAAATCCTTTAGTTTTCAACGGACACTCAACATTTTGTGGCTTGCTTATATCTCCCTCTAATTTCCCATTCATTCCATTTGGTACTTGTGCTATTGGCACTCATCATCTGAGTCTGGTATTAGAGGGAGTGATATCAAGGCACATCTAATCCAGCCCTCTGTTTCCAACAGTCGCCAGCCAGGGGGCTCTGGAAGCTGGGCATAGAGATGATGGTGTGCTTTTGCAGTCTATCTCCAGATAGTCAGAGGTACACCTATAACTGCTGATAACTTTTAATCATTACAGTGGTACCTTGGTTCCCGAATGGCTTAGTTGTCAAACAAACTGGCTCCTGAATGCCGCAAACCTGGAAGTAAGTGTTCCGGATTGTGAACGTTTTTCAGAAAACGAACATCCGATGCTGCTTCCACTTGAGTACAGGAAACTCCTGCAGCCAATCAGAAGCCGTGCCTTGGTTTTCGAATGGTTTCGGGAGTCTTACAGAATCCCAGAACAGATTAAGTTTGAGAACCAAGGTACCACTGTATTTAAAAAGCCATTTAAGGCTTAAGAGGGGTTTAAGAATGAAACATACCAACAGAAAACCAATTTGCCCAGTCTTCTTTGCGACAGGCAGTCCATCACATATTTGAAGATGACTATCGTATTGCTTCAAGAGTCTCCTTTAAAGACCAAACTGAATGCATAGGCTTAATACTCAGAGACCATAACTGCTGCTGTTCACGATGCATTGCAAGAGCCTCGATTTTCAAACCCTCTTGAGAACTAGCTGTGTACATACCATGCATTTAAAACACATGGCTTCCTGCAAAGAAGCCTGGGAACTGAAGGCTGCTGGGAATCATAGCTCTGTGAGGGGTAAAGAATAGTTCTCAGGCTTCTTTGAGTGAAGTCATGTGCTTTAAATGAGGCATGAACACCCACGAGGCACAGGGCTGGCTGTTGTCTACAAATGCTAAGTCATTTGTAGAGTATTTTCTACAGGTTGAACTCCCTCTGGTTCACTCTAGCAGTGTTTCCCAAACTTGGGTCTCCAGCTGTTTTTGGACTACAAATCCCATCATCCCTAGCTAGCAAGACCAGCGGTCAGGGATGATGGGAATTGTAGTCTGGGGAGAGAAAATTGAAGACTCAGCACTACAGCCTTCTTTGACTTTCCAGATTTTGCTTTTTGAGCTGTCCAGTGTTGATAAGCATTCCCTCCGTTTCTGATGCCAGGTGTTTATTGTCGTCGCTTATGTTGCCAAAACAGCACCACCCACACATAAGAGGGAAATGTCAGCAGACTGAGTGCCAGCATGGAGCAATGGTTAGAGTGTTAAGGCTACAACCTGGAAGACCAGCGTTTGAATCCTCACTCAGCCATGAAGCTCACTGGGTGCTCCCAGTCACTGCCTCTCAGCCTAACCTACCTCACAGGGTTATTGTGAGGATAAAATGGAGAGGGGAGAACCATGTACACCATCTTGAGCTCCTTGGAGGAAAAGGTAGTATATTTGGAGCCAGGGACCCAACCCACCACAGACCAGCAAAGACTGGCCACAGTGCTAAGTGGCTACTGAGGAGGGAGCAGAAAGCTGGAGGATGGGTGGAATGGAGAAGCTGGAAGCCTGAACCATGCTACGATAGGTCCTGGTTGCAATCGCTACCAAATGCTACCAAATGCTAAATCTAGAATATGTTGCAGGACATCTGAGCAGATGCTGGCCTGCATTGTAATCAAAAGCATTTGGTGCCCCCTAGAGTTGTAAAGCATATTGAAGCCTAGAAGTTTCTGAATGCCTGAAGTGGCAAGGCAAATTGGTACGAAATAAATGCTTGCCTTTGCTGTGCCCAGATTGTGTTTTTGATGTGGGGATATCAGGTGAGGCATACTCACTGTTGGATAAAACTATTCTGTAGATCTATTTCAAGTGGGCTTCAGGCCTGGCTTTGGAAACAAAACAGCCTTGCTGGTCCTGTATAATAATAATAAAAAAATATATATATTTATACCCCGCCCTCCCCGGCCAGAGCCGGGCTCAGGGTGGCTAACACCAGTAAAATTACAGTAAAAACATAATGGGGGGGACCAATTTAAAATACAGGTTAAAATGCAATTTAAAATGCAGCCTCATTTTAAAAGTAGCCCATAGATCAAAACCATAAGGGGAGGGAAACATGATGATCCTTTGGTTTTCCTTGATCTCTCAGTAGCTTTCAAGTGGGGAGTGGGTAAGGGTGGAGCTTCAAAGGAACAAATAAGAGTTTAAAGTGGGCTTCGGAGGAAGGTCGGGATATAAACTGAATGAATGAATGAATGTCGCCACCTAAAAATACTGAGTAGAGTGGCCTAGTAGATTGAAATGCCCTCTGGCAGGCAGTACAGGGTGATCCATTACGGCAGTGGTGGCCAAACTCAGACCTCCAGACGTTTTTTGGGACTACAATTCCCATCATCCCTGACCATTGGTTCTGTTAGCTAGGGATGGTGGGAGTTGTAGTCCCAAAACATTTGGAGGGCCGAGTTTGGCCACCACTGTATTAGGGCAAGTGGGGGCACTGCCCCACCAACTTCAGGCTGCCTCTACCTGCCTGCCTTACATCCAGTCCAGGGTTGGTGTGGGGGGGAGACCCTGCCTGTCAGGTTCTTCCTCCTCAACTCCGTGTTGTCCTTGGAAAACTTAGCAGAATCAAAAGAATCTGTATTTGCATCAGCCACTAGCCATACCAATAAAATAAAATGTGCTGAAGATAAGAGGTAAAAACTTAACTATAGAAAATACATTTGGGGGGTTTACATCAATAACCAAATAAGAGATCTTATTCTAATTGCCCCCGCTAAAAACCTTGCTGTTTTCGCTGTCACCTGATCACCTTGATCTTCTAAAACAAAGGAGATTGTTGCAGGAATGATTGAGCGACCCACATGGACAATAGTAGAGGGGTGATAACCTCACTGCTCAAACCTTTTTTTATAAAGAGTGCAAGCCAGAAGCACATGAGCCACTGACTCAATACAGTGGTACCTCGGGTTAAGTACTTAATTCGTTCCAGAGGTCCGTTCTTAACCTGAAACTGTTCTTAACCTGAAGCACCACTTTAGTTAATGGGGCCTCCTGTTGCCACCGCGCCACTGGAGCACGATTTCTGTTCTCATCCTGAGGTAAAGTTCTTAACCAGAGGTACTATTTCTGGGTTAGCGGAGTCTGTAATCTGAAGCGTATGTAAGCCGAGGTACCACTGTACTGCCATCTCCACAGGGACATAACGGTTTTTCCAGTGGAAATTTTTGAATTCGACCCTCAACTTAGCAGGCAGGAGGGATGGGGACAAAACTGGACTTCAGCTATTTCTACCTGCCTTTGGTTCTGGCTCCACCTGCTGTTGGGCTCTCTGCCTGCCTGCCTGCCTAATCCATAAATGCTGATGCCATTTACATGATTTGGAAGACAAGCCGCTGCTGTTGTGGCGGACGCTGCGCGCTACCAAAGGCTGAGGAGTCCCCCGGCCTCCCATTTTCATGAATCAAAACATAAATCAAAATGTCTCCAGCTTCCAAGATGGCAAAGATGAGCTTGGAAACCGTTTTGTTTGCAACTGCTTTAAGTAACAGAAAAAACTGGGTCTTGGTCTTCAGTCGCCGCCTCTCTTCTAGGGCCGCCGCAGCTTCTGCAGGTGCCCCAATTGCAGCCGCCTCTGGTGAGGAGCCAGTTCAGGTATTGTACCCAAACGCTCGTAAAAAGATGTAGCGGAGGAATCACCCCAGTTTTCCTATTGGCCTCCTGTGAAGCCACTCTTCCATCCCTTGACCAATCAGACTTCCCAAAAAATAAAGCCCACCCCTCCTTGATTAAGGCCTCTGTGTGGATGTGTTTCTCTTCTCTCTTCTTCCTCGCGGGTCCTTTGCCTGTCAATCAATCAAGGATAAGCGCAACACTGCCCTCAGCCCCAATTGGCGATTGGGCTAGTCAATTCGTGATTTCACGCCTGCGATTGGGCTCTGAAATGACGTCCGTCCTTGTCAAAGCCGCTCTTTCCCATTGGGTGAGCCCGACGCAGCAGGGGAAGGACAGCGATTGGCCAGACGCCGTGCCGATCGGGACGGAGGCAGCTACGCAGGCGGACCACCCGCGCTCTGATTGGTCAAACGGCGTAGGGACCGCGCAGGGATTGGTCGCTCGACAGCGGAGTGGGCGGGCCTCATAGGGCGGTGCCCGGGTTGCTGAGGAGGAGGAAGATGGCGCCGTGAGGGGGGTCCCAGCCGCTGCCGCCTCTTTTTTCTATCCGGTGAGTGAGCCCAGCGGGGCGGGCCCGGGGTCGTGAAGAAGTGGGAGGAGAAACCAAGGGATGGGAACGCGGGGGCGTGCGGAGGAAGAGGAGGGGTCTGTGCAGTGGGAGGGGGGCCTTCGAGGGAGGGGGCCGAGCGCGCGAGCGGGACTGAAGCAACTGGGACCGGAAGGGGGCGGGGCTAAGACGAGAGCCCGCCTCCTCGGGGGACCCATAAGAGAGAGGGGGGAATGCAAGGAGTGGGAGAGGGAGATGGGGCTTGGGGTCGTCGACTGGTTCCTGGGGTCAGAGGGCATGTGGGGAGTGGGAGCAGAGGGGGTTTGTTTGCTTTCCCCCTGGGCTCGGACTTTTAATAGCAACCTGATATCAAGCAGGTGAAGCTGTCTGCAGGTCCTCTGCTTTCATGTTAGCAAAAAAGGTGCCTGTCTCTTGATCAGCTTCTGTATGTTAGGCTGCTCTTGAAGGTACATGAGTGGTAGTGGTGGTAGGTTTACTAGCCTTAACAATGGACAGAAAAGGGGGCCACAGCCAAGGGTATTTAGAAGGTGTGCAGGAGATGGGCAGGGACTGAGCAGGGGGCAGAAGAAGATAAGCACTGGATGCAAAGGTAGCTAGCAAGGGAAAGAGGAGCAGGGCAGGGATAAGTGGTTCAAAGGCAGGCATTGAACTGGGGGGACAAAGTGTACAGGAAGACACGTGGTTATTGGGTGTAAGTGATGGGGGGTCCTCATACCAAGGGGAAAATAGGTGGGTGAATTGAGTTGGGAGGCATTGGATAGTCATGTAGTAGAAAACAGAATTTGAATGTGACGAAGGAAGTGCAGCAACCAGTGGAAAGGTGCAAAGATAATTTGGTGGCATGGAGAAGGATGGGTTCCATATGTTTGGAAGGGCCTAGGTTGTGCATTCGAAAGAAGGAGGTTGATGGCTGTTAAGTCAAGTAGCACAAGTAAAAGGTAGGTATGAGAGGGTGCTTGAGGGTTGATGTGTTGGTGGCTGACTACTGGGTGCACGTATGGGCATGTGGTTATAGCATACAGGGGTATAGTGTACAGGAGAAAGTGTGGGTGGCCCAAGAGCAAGAGAGAACTTGTGGTCATGGATCCAGGAAGGTATGGAGAGAGGTGGGAATGACATACACGTGGGACAGTCAGTGGTTATAAGAGGGTGGGCACATACTTAAATAATAGTGGGGAAGCAACAGGCATAAACCAGCATAGATTAGAAAGTCCATTGATGTTTTTGAATAAAAGATTGTATTTTTTATTTGTTGTGAGAATTATAATGTGTCTTTTTCAAAACAACAGCGCAGCTTTAAATGAAACGAATTCTAACATAAGCAACCATTTTAAAGTCTACACTAACTTCTAATGCCATACATTACTTAGGACCCAGGAATCTGCTGGACCATCTTCTCCCATAGCAACCCACAAGTCCATTATGATTGTCACTGGAGACCTTTATTCTGGTGCTCCTCTCTATCTAAAGTGTGGTGGGTGATGACTGGAGAGAGCCTTTTCCATGGTGTTTCCTGACTTTTGGAGCATTCTCCCAAAGGAGGGCTCCTCCTGCCCTGGAGACTTGATTAGGCACCAGGCAAAGGTGTTGGTTTCCCCAGACTTTTAAGAACTGCTGATTTAAGCATTTTTAATTTAGAACCGTTAGATTTTGCTGTTTATTTGAACGAGCAATTGCTGCTATATGATTTATTTATTTATTACTAGATGTGGTGTTTCTTACTGTTGGTCACCAGTCATCGCCATAAATGCAAGATGTACATTATATAGATAAAGTAATACATTATAAAATAGAATCCATGGATTGTATCCAGTGCTAGTCAGACTAAGGTAAAGGTAAAGGGACCCCTGACCATTCGGTCCACTCGTGGCCGACTCTGGGGTTGCGGCACTCATCTCGCTCTATTGGCCAAGGGAGCCGGTGTACAGCTTCCAGGTCATGTGGCCAGCACGACTAAGCCGCTTCTGGCGAACCAGAGTAGCACACGAAACGCTGTTTACCTTCCCGCCGGAGCGGTGCCTATTTATCTACTTGCACTTTGACGTGCTTTCAAACTGCTAGGTTGGCAGGAGCAGGGACCGAGCAACGGGAGCTCACCCCGTCGCGGGGATTCGAACCGCCGACCTTCTGATCGGCAAGTCCTAGGCTCTGTGGTTTAACCCACAGTGCCACCCGCGGCTAGTCAGACTAGAGCCACTGAAATGAATGGACATGACTAATTATTATTTTCAATGGGTTTACTCGAAGTAGAATTTAGTTGGATACAATCCCATGATACACTCAGACATGCTAAATTATAGAGGCCCCTAGGTATACTGAAGGTATGCCTTCTCCCTTTCCCCCCCGGTCCCATATATAGTATCTATCCTCACTGTTCATTTTTTATTTAGTCAGTTGAGACACATAAAAAGTACACTGTAATAAATTGGTTAGTCTCTATGATGCTATAGGACTTGTGTTTGATACAGAACTACCCATTTGGAATTTGTCCCTATTGAATTCACTGGGACTTGCTTCTGTGCCACCACAGTTAGGATCCCCCTCCCCAACCACTTTAGACTAAGCATTCCCAGATCCTCAATCCTTTCCTTGTGCCTTTTTAGAGTCCCTTTCTCACTCTTGTGTCTGCTGGCACAACATTCTCTAAAATTGTACTCCTTGCTGTGTGATGTGGGATGGTGCAAGGAGAATCTTGAGGATCCTACCAATTGAAATAAGTGGTTTTATGGGTCTCTGGTAACTGGGTGTGTTTTTTTAAAGAGTCTGAGCACTAGTTACTATGTACAAATACGGATTTCACACACTTGTTAGTTATTCTAATGGAATGAGGGAAACCATCTCAAAGAACTGTCATTTCCCACCCACCCGCAATATAAGTGCTATATGCAGTATACACACTAGACTTTCCGGGGGATGCCAGTCTTTCCTCTGGAGGAGCTCAAAATTAGCTATTGAATATTTGGGGGTATCTCCCATAAGCATGGACCCCTTCTGCACTTAGGAAGTGGATTCAGTGGTGACTTGGCTAGTTCAAATTTTTTATTGCTTTTTCTGTCTGAAAGTGGGAGGGGGGCATCCAGATCTTTGTGGCACTCAAAGAGGAGCTTTTTACATCTGCTGACCCGTGCTATTTCCATAGCCTAGTCAGAACAAAGAGTAAAAGAGGACTGTTGCCATGATCTTGCATTGAAATATAATGTTGTGTGCCCTATTTCAGTCCATCAAACACTTTTTTGTGTTTGTTCTCCACTAACTTCAGTGATTTCTTAGGCTCTGACTTGGGCTTGGTAGCTTTTGCTCATAGGTAAGTAGCAGACATGTTAATCCTGGCCATGTATCATTTAAATCAGAATTCAGGTTGAAATCCTAACCTCACTTGCCTGGAAGTAAGCCCCATTGAATTCAGTAGGACTTCTGAATAGGCATGGTTAAGATTACACTTTCATCACCACCGTCATGCTTTCCTATATAAAAATCTGTTCACTTTCACTCAGTATGATGCAAACAAAATCCCACCTCCCCACCAGCAAGACTCGCAATATACTTTCCTAAGCAGCTGCTAGCTACTCATAGCCCCACATGGTGCAAACTAAACAGCAGAAGTTTAAAGCAGGCAAGTGAGCAACTACCTCCTGCAGAAAAAAGAAGGGGATGTGGTTATTTTAACCATGCACTGGGAGTCTAGTCCATGTCAGCTTGCTCTGCTCTTGTTTATTTGTGTTTGAGACTAGGGTGGATGCTGCTTTATCCATGGCTACCATGCCAGTTGGCAGAGGTGCCAACTTGAATAAAATATTGTGGGGGGCCCAGGTAAGCCCCATCCCACATAACTGATCACATGACACAGTGCACACACCCCATTTGAATGGAAATGTCCATCAACTTTGTGGGGGCCTGGCCCCCTCAAATATATTATTGTGGGGGCCAAAGCACCCATGGACCTAGGAGTTGGCTCCTATGCCAATTGGAAACCATATCAAGACTTCAGGGGTCAGCAAACTTTTTCAGCAGGGGGCCGGTCCACTGTCCCTCAGACCTTGGGGGGGGGGAGGCGGACTATATTTTGGAAAAACATAAAAATGAACGAATTCCTATGCCCCACAAATAACCCAGAGATACATTTTAAATAAAAGGACACATTCTGCTCGTGTAAAAACACGCTGATTCCTCGATTGTACGCGGGCCGGATTGAGAAGGCGATTGGGCCGGATCCGTCCCCTGGGCCTTAGATTGCCTACCCATGATTTAGAGGAAGTCATTACACCAAGGGTAGGGAACCTAAGCCCCTACAAATGTTGCTGGACTACAACTCCCATCATCCTTCACTATCAAATCATGCTGCTTGAGGCAGGCAGGACTTGGAATCCCAACAATATATGGAGGACCACCAATTGCCCACCTATGCTTTACGTGGACTCTTTGATGTGGGATCCAGTCCTAGAGACAGCTGCAAAGACACAAGTTAGGGTACATGTAAAGGGACCTTAGTTAGTACTCTCCACTGAGCAAGCATTGGCCAATATGGCTGAATGCTTTTTTTTTTTACCGGGAGAGACTTGCTTAGCTATCTGGGAAGTGAATTGCTGCCCATTTTTTCTACCCGCATGCATTTGAATGTGAGAAAACTATTAGCTTTCCACAGGTCTTGGGCAAATTGGTGTTTCTCAGCCTAACCTACATGACAAGATTGTTGTGAGTGTACATGAGATAAGAAATATGAAGCACCTAGTTCAGACTGCCTCTAGTCGCCTGTGGTGATTAGTATGTTCCATTAGATGAGGATAAGAGTGGTGAACTTCATTTGTACTGCCAAGCCTCATTTTCCTGGTTCTCAGCAGCAGGCAGCCCTGGGATGATGGATATGCCTTGAGAGTAGAATGGGCTGGATGGGCAGGATACAAATTTGTTAAATAAATCAAGAACACGGTTCTCCAGATTTAGGCTATGGATAACATTTTTTTCTTGGGACTTCTTTCGCACATTTTATTCCATCATGGAACCCAACGCTGCATATGGGTTGGTTCCCAGGAGGTCTCCCACCCAGACACAGACCAGATCTGGGCAGACCCTGCTTAGCTTCTGCAAGGTAGCGCATTTGTGTGCCTTCAGACCATACCTTAGACCTGTGATCAAGAGATTTAAATATGCTTTAAAAAATGAAAATAATCCTAAGGCTCTCTGATTTTTGTGGATATTGTCATTGTGGGTGCAGGCCTCAGTAAACAGTTAGACATCTTTCCTTCTTGCAGATACAGAGGACAGCATGGCTGCCACTGCTGCTGTCAGTCCCAGCGAATACTTGCAACCTGCTGCTTCTACAGCTCAGGTAGGTCTGTAAAATGTTTGTGGCTTAGTGGTGTCACTGCATGAGGAGACAATGAATGCTGGTTCCAGTTACAGGATAGCAATGCTTGTGTGGTAGGGTCCTGGGCTGTAAGTAAAGAAAGCATTGACTGATCAGCTTTTGTAGAACTGAAGCTCAAAGGCAGATGATTCACTCTGCAAAGAAAGCCTAGCTGACAGTCAAGTCCTCCCAGGTTTCCTTGATCTTGCATGTTCAAAAAAGCATGTGGGATATTACTGCTTCAGAATTCAGGTGGCAAATGCTATGTTTTAATGCTCTCCCATGTGAAAGTGGTTTCTGTGTAGAAAACATGTCAGAGAAAAGGCCATGTCAGAATGCTCTCCTCTTTGTAGAAGCAGGAATTCCCCCACCTCCTGCCATTCTGAAGTGGTACAGTCCCAATTTGGCTATTCCATGTTTTCCTTTCTAAATGTGTAATTGGTCCCAATACATGTTTAATGCATACCCACCCTTTAGGTTGGGTCGGATGCCCTATATAAATATTCCTTGGGTCAAGTAAGCACCATTCCTGAACATTTGGTTGATGAGCTATTAACTAACTGAGGCGCTTTCCCCAAAGCCTTTGCTCCTGACAACCCTTTCTTTCCCAGATGATAGCTTCTGCTTTAGCAAAAAAATGAGGCAGAGAAAGGTATTTGCATTCTGTACGTCTCCTGGCCCTGATCAAAGAAACGAGAGGGCATGTACACCACAGGGATTCAGAATCCTATGTGAAAGAGCCCAGAACCACCCACTCAAAACACACAAAGGAGGTGGCCTGAAAAAAGCGTGCGCTGCTGTGATTTGCTGTAGAAGTTAGAAAGGCCTTTTAAACTTGGAACTATTTTTTTAAGTGTTTTTTGTTTTTGGTTTTTTTACAAACCCAAGTTTAAGAAGTCTTTCTAGCAGCTGTGGCAATGGCACAGGCATGGCTCTGAGAGAGAGGGCAAGCTTCTGGCAGCTGCCGTGATTACTCCTTGTGGGGTGCTACCGATCATACAGATCCATCATTGCCATGTGGCTTTTCTCCACTGTTAGCAGTGGCCTGGAGGAGACCTCATGCCACTTTCTAACCCATGTGGCAAACAGGAGTACCAACTTGAATAAAATATTGAGGGGGCAAGTAAGGCCCGCCCCAAATAATTAATCACAAGACACAACACACGTGCACACACCATTGCATGGCAATGCCCATCAACTGGGGGGGGCAGCCCCATCAAATATTTTATGGGGGACACTGAAGGGACCTTGACCCTTAGGAGTTGGCTCCTATGGTGGCAAGCTACTGTATAAGTACAACTGGGGGGGGGGCATCTGCCATGTAATTTCAGTTTCGGGTGACTTCTTTCTTGCTTGACGTTTGTGTAAAGTTGGCCTGAGAGAAGCATTTTAGGTGCAGAATGAACAGGAGCATAGATACTCTCTTTGAAGCACAGTTAATGTTCTGATTCCAGCCCTCTTCCTTTGTGTGAATGTTTCAGGAATCTCTTTTGTTTCCTCGCCATCATCAAAGAGCATCTCTGTTTGCACTATAGGAAGCAGAGGTCTCTGAAAACTCCAGAATATCCCCTGACCTGACCTGTTTTCATGTGCTCTCTTGGCGACGGAGAGAAATCAACATTTATATGCTCTTGTTCTTCAAACGTGTGTGAGAGCAGTATTGAGGCCATTGCTCCTCAAAAACCCCACAAAAGCTTCTGGTGTTATTCATATACAGCAGGAAATGAAAACTTTGTTCTTTTTTTGGAAACGTTATAATGAGGAGCAAGGCATGGCTATATCTTAGCTTCCATTTGGGCCTCATGGAGCTTTAATGGAAAGCAGAGGACAGGAAAATGCCTGTAGTCAATTTATCTGCAATCAAGAAACAGGGGAAGTCTGTCTACAATGTGGAGATGACACTGACTTAACTTTATAGGACTGTTGGATTTTGAGACCATGTAGGTGGAGCACCTTAGGCACTCAGGAGTGCAGTATATTGTTATTCTTAGAAACTACACTAGATTGTTGAAGTCAAATTCAGTGGTGAGATCTTCTTATTTGAGAATGTGATACTGTGCACCCTTAGAACAAAGCCCCATATCTTAGTTGTGGGAATTAAGATACTGCCCATACATTGGGCTTCCTTCCTTTCCAGCTACGCTATGCTGGTTCTGAAACCACCTGTTTGTTGCCAGCCTACCTGTAACACAACTCTTCTGTTCCTGTAGGATTCTCAGCCATCTCCACTAGCCCTGCTTGCAGCCACATGTAGCAAAATCGGTCCTCCAGCTGTAGAAGCAGCAGTTGCCTCTCCTGCCCCTCCTCAGCCTGCTCCTCGGAAACTGGTGCCCATCAAGCCTGCTCCCCTCCCGCTGAGCTCCAGCAAGAACAGCATTGGGATTTTGTCATCCAAAGGGAACCTCTTCCAAATCCAGGGGTCTCAGCTCGGGACATCCTATCCCGGCGGGCAATTGGTGTTCACTATCCAGAACCCAACTGTGATCAACAAAGGGGCCCGCTCACCTGCCAACATCCAGTACCAGGCGGTTCCGCAGATCCAGACGACATCAGGGCAGACCATTCAAGTACAGCAGAACTTGGGCAACCAGATACAGATTATTCCCAGTACCATCACCCCTTCTTCCTCTTCCTCGTCAGCATCCTCTTCCTCCTCCTCAACTCATAAGCCTGTGCCAATCAAACCTGCGCCCGCTCATAAGACCCCACCAACAGCTGTCCATAACGCAAGCAACGTGGTCAAGTTAACTGGCACTGGTGGCAACGTCACTCTTACCCTGCCAGTGAGCAACCTGGTGAGTGCCGGGGACACCAGTGCTCAAACTCAGATCGTCCCAGACAGCCCCTCCAAACCGAGCAAAAAGGCCCGGAAGAAGGTGGTGTCCTCACCCCAGGCAGCTGCGATGGCTGTGACAGAGCAAGTGGAGACGGTCTTGATAGAAACGACGGCCGACAACATCATCCAAGCAGGGAACAACCTGTTGATTGTGCAGAGCCCGGGATCTGGGCAGCCAGCGATGGTCCAACAGGTGCAAGTGGTCCAACCCAAACAGGAGCAGCAGGTGGTTCAGATTCCACAGCAGGCTCTGCGCGTGGTCCAGGCAGCCTCGGCCACTCTTCCAACCGTTCCTCAGAAATCTCCGCAGAACTTCCAGATCCAGACAACTGAGCCAATTCCCACTCAGGTATTTGGGAGTTTCAGTTGCTGGTCAAGAATGCCTGGAATTATGGGGCGGAATTGGGGCTGGGGTGGGAGGAATTCCAGTCTTCTAAGCATAGTAAAGTACATACCCAATGGATTATTTGCTCATTTGAGTGTGTCTGTATGCATGTGCACACACATGCGTATAAAATTTAGGGAGTCCATTTTCTCAACCAAAATATAAAAAATGCTAAGGTTATGTGCAAATTATTTAACAAGCAGTCTGATCCAGTAATTTTCAGTCGTTGTGAAAATTATATTTCTATAGTGGGGCCTGCAGTGCTTGGAGGTAATTGCTGTCCTCCACCCCCCAACATCCCCAGACATGGGTACTAAGCTCTGGTTCCCCCACCTCACCTCAGTAGCTTTATTTGGATCTAGATCTGTTGGTTATTTTTTCACTTCTAAACTGCCCCATCTCTAGAGTTCCTGACAACATGAAAATAAAATGTCTACTGTCACCAAACCTCTTAAATCACATTTAATTTGTTTTGATTTATTTTATTTTACTTATTTATAGAATTTCTTCTTCCGGCACCCAGTGTGGCTTACAAATAATTAATATATATATTTTTACAAAGCATCCCAAACATTTTTTTGTTGCAACCAGGAGACCAAGAAAATTAGTGAGGGTTGCATTTCTGTCGTGCCATTTAGCATGTTAAACCTTTTAGTAGTAGTAGTGGTAGCTTTGGAGCCAGACTTGTTGTTCAGGATTTTTAAAAAATTAAGTTATCTGGCGATATTAATGTCTATATTGCAATAAAGTGAAATAACTACATTTTTATTTAAATTGCCAAAAGTGGAATGGTGACAAGTGTATAAGAGAGTACGCTTGGCATAAGGAATTATCACAGTGATAGGGATAAGGTATAATATAGGGAGGTGGGGAGCCCATGTTCATTATGATCAAGGTATCTACATTAATTCAAGGATAGAAAATGTGTCTGTATTAAGAAAGTGTTATATAATCTAAAATAAAGCTATAAAAGGGTAATGGGAGACCACCAAAATGGGAAGCTGCAGACTGCACGCTTTTTCCTTTTTGTGTCATTTGTTTAGGTCTATTTCAAGACGCCTTCCGGTGAGCTGCAGACAGTGCTTCTGCAGGAAGCCCCAGGTGTAACTGTGGCACCTTCTTCCACTGCCTCCTCCGCCACTTCCTGCAGCAGTCCTGCACCCCGCACCTCCCAGACAGGAGGAAGTACCAAAAAGACAGGGGCTCGCAAAGAGCGCGCCCTGCCAAAGATCGCCCCTGCCGGAGGCATCATCAGTCTCAATGCTGCTCAGCTTGCTGCTGCTGCTCAGGCAATGCAGACCATCAGCATCAATGGGGTGCAAGTTCAAGGCGTTCCTGTCACCATCACCAACACAGGAGGTAGTGTATGTGATATGTAATGATCCTGCGATGAGCAGCATATCCAGATGGATATAGCTTTCCTGGAGGGATATGTGTTGTGTGTTTTTTTTTTTAAAGGTTTGGGACAACACCAGGGAAACATGGAGAGAAACGGCATAGAGACAAGGGAGACTAGGACAGCCATAGAACAAAACCGAATTTAAGTGGAATTAATTTCTGAGTACACTTGCTTTACGATTGGGCTGCCTAAAGGATGTCTCTCTTGTTCCCTGCAAATCTTGTTACACATAGTTTACGGCACATATAAAAGTTGATATGGTAGGCAATGAAACCTTTACTGCTTGAGGTCCCTGTTTCAAGCTGCTTTTCATAATTATCTTCCTGGGTAGGAGGTGCAAGCTTGGGATTGTATTGACCTACTTTACCCGGAATGAGGACAAGTTGCCAAATGGATGCAGGAGAATGGCTACTTCTGATGGCCAAAGCAGCCCCAAAATATAGTGGCAGACAAAATATAGTGGCAGACTTTGGGAGAGGGTTCTCACCCGCAAATTATCTGGCTGATTTACAAATACCTAAGTACAGACACTCCTTTACCCTGGCCAGATTTAACGTTCTGCCCTCTGCCCTGCTGCTAGGCAGATATGAGGGCAAACCATATGAGTCACGTGTTTGCCCATGTGGCTCATCGGAAGTGGAAACAAGTCTGCATGTATTGCTGCACTGTAGTTACTACGAGGATCTACGCCTGACCTTTATTGCCCCAGTTCTACAAAAGCTTAAAAATGAACCAGAACTCCAACGTATGAGAGCCTTGGTAGAAGATAAGGTTCCTGAAATTACGATCAATGTTGCCAAATTCTGTGTAGCCGCTATTAGGCGCAGGAAACAAGAGCTTTCCAATGCCAATATGCAGGCGAAGGCAAATACTTAATTTTATTTATGCTGTCTAATTTTAAATTGCTGTTATGGCCTAATCTGTATTGAAATTGTCCTTTGTTTTTTCCGGTGTTATGCTTTGCTGACTAGCTGTACGAGTTAATCTGGTCTGTGACCGTTTAATAAAATTTGATTTGATTTGATTTGATTTGATTTGATTTATAGTGGCAGTGCTGTTATGCTCAAGAGTGCCAGAGGATCTTCTGGCTTTTGTAAGGCATCCTTATGCTATCTCAACTGCATGCGTGGTGTGTCCTTGCACATACAGCTATAACAGCACTACAGCACCCTTTCTGCTTTTGTACACTTGCTGACTGGGGAAATAAGGAGTCAGGCAACACTTATTACTTCTGCTTCTCTGAGACCGAAAAGGTTATGAGAGGCTTGGTTCATAATACGGCAAGATGTCAGAGGAAGCAGTGGGATGTGGGGAGCAGGTAGGGCTGTGAAGGAGAACTCCAGCGAGAACTAAAACCAGGGGCGATAGAGCTGATAAGGCCGGGGAGAACCTTGGTGCCTGGTCCCAGGCAGAAACGAAATCCTGGCATTCAGAACCCTGGATAGTTCTTCAAGCCCAGTGCTGTACTGACATGTAGAAAGGCAAGGGAGAAAAGTTTCAGTGAGGGGTCTGTGATATCCTGGCCTAATTTTCTATGGAGCTTTAGTGGAGTAACTGTACCTCCCCCACTGAATCTGGGCATATCTAAGCTTCATCCATCCCTTTTCCTGCAGGCCAGCAACAGCTGACGGTGCAAAACGTCTCTGGCAACAACCTGACCATCAGCGGACTGAGCCCCACCCAGATTCAGCTGCAGATGGAGCAAGCACTCCTGGGGGACCTGCAGCCCGGGGAGAAGAGACGGCGGATGGCTTGCACTTGCCCCAATTGCAAGGATGGGGAAAAGAGGTAAGGGAAGAAGCCCCTAGGCCTCTCAACAAATTACTGCTCTGGCAACAAATACTTCCGTTTCTGCGTTAGGATTTGGGTGGCAGCAACAGAGTAGAGATTATTTCCAGAGGAGCAGCTGGGTTACTACTTGGTACCAGTTAGCAGTGTTGCTGCTACTTAAGGAGCAGTGTTGCTGCTCCTTGGAGAGCTAGTAATCTGATCTGTGAGGTTTCACCAGGGCACTCTGCTTTGAAGTCAAGTGTTCCCAGGTCTTTGCACACAAGTTAGACCACGCACGGTTTCTCACCCCTTTTATTTCCCTCCAGGCTGGGGGATCAGGGGAAGAAGAGGCACATCTGCCACGTGCCTGAATGTGGCAAGACCTTCCGCAAGACCTCCCTGCTCCGGGCCCATGTGCGCCTGCACACAGGGGAGCGCCCTTTCGTCTGCAACTGGGTCTTTTGCGGGAAGCGATTCACGCGAAGTGACGAGCTACAGCGGCATGCCCGGACGCATACAGGTGGGTCGTCTCCTCTCTGCTTCTCTCTCCCACCTGCACCCCTGCTCTTTGAGTCGTATAACACTAATGGATAGGAAAAGCATTTTATAAATCCTAATTACTCTGGCATCTTCTCTGAGTCATCTGTATGACAACCATGTAAGGCAAGCATGGCCAAACTTAGCCCTCCAGATGTTTTGGGACTACAACTCCCATCACCCCTGACCCACTGGTCCTGTTAGCTAGGGATGATGGGAGTTGTAGTCCCAAAACAGCTGGAGGGCCAAGTTTGGCCATGCCTGATGTAAGGCAAGCCTATGAGGCTGCTGTCGTTTCAGATGGAGAGCTAAGGCTTGAGAGACGGTGGCCTAGCTCCTGCTTTGACGGTGAGCCTGTCTTTGGGCTATACTATTGCAAGGTGTGGGGTTGCTCACATGATTAAATGCTTCCTCATACAGAAATTAATTCCTCCGTATAGAAAATCAGGTCTAATGGAGAAGTATTCTAGTCTAGCTTTCCCCAAACCCACTTGTTTTCTGTGGGCTGGAACTTTATATGGAAAAGTGTTGAGTTATATGTTTCCCCACCCGCAGGCTGGAGTGGTGTAGCTCAGAGATGAGAGTTTACTACCTTGGAAAGGACTATGCTAGATTCTTGCTTGAGGCCATCCAATGAGAGACTCCTGGGCTCACAGGTCATAGTTATAACTACCCTATGCCAATTCTTCTCTAAAGCAACTGCCTCTGCGCTCACCCAAGCCTTAAACATGTTGCTGTTCAAGCATAGCTGCTGGCACCATAACTATTGCTCAGCTACAGTGGCCGTATGGTGGCTGCTACAAGTGTGGTGGAGATCCCTGTTAGCCATGCTGGTTGGAGCTGAGGGGAGATGGAGTCCCGCAAGGAGAACCACAGGCTCCCCAGAACCCTAATGTAAATATCTGTTATACGCTTTGCTTAAAGAAGGCACCCCAAACAGCAGGCTGAGACTCCTGTATGCTCCCTGTAGCATGCAGGACATGCGGAAGGTGATAAGCCATTCTTGTTATGAATGTCTGTATATGTGGTTTTCATTTACTTATAAAAGCTAAGGCTTCATTCATTTTTCTGAAACCCTTTAAAAAATCCGTCCATCCAAGACAAGTGCCTAGCACCACATCTTGTGTCAGCAAATCCCACCAGTTAATTTACATGTTTGTGTGAACTTGTATTGCGCATGCCGACGTCGCTCTCGTTTCCTTCCTTTCGGCAGGCGACAAGCGTTTTGAGTGTGCCCAGTGCCAAAAGCGCTTCATTAGAAGCGACCACCTGACAAAGCACTATAAAACTCACCTGGTCACCAAGAACTTGTAGGGCTGGGTGCAATCGGAAAAGGAAAGGGAGCAGTGTGGGTGCCGGCGACCCTTTGCCATGAAGGATGGTCTCTGCGAAAGGACAGCGACATGCCCAAGCAACCCTCCTGACTGGGACAACATCTGCACAAAGAAGGGAGTAACAGCCGCTGTTCTTTCCATCGGATGACCTCCGCCTCCTTGCACACTCTGTCAGAACCTCTTGGAAGGTGCATCAGACGCTGTGGTTTCAGTCTGGGATGAAGGAGAAACAACGTCGCTTCCAAGCGAATTGGCTAAAAATCAGCACAAAGCCCAGTAGCGGGCAGGGAAAGGGTGGGGGTGGGGGAGGAGTTAGCAAGGCAAAGTGCATCCACCCAGTGGCCTGAGGAGCCCACCAAGCGAATGCCCTGCTCCGCCGCACCAAAGGGCCTCTTTGTGTGTTTGATAGTAGCACCAGCGAAACTATACCCCACTTGTAATCTTGATTCCCTCTTCCCGCCCACCTCTATGTGCTTGTGAAGCTTTTGAATGGTGGGCAGGGAAGCCGCCCAAAATGGGACTCTCTCTGCACCCCCAGCACATTCCTACTTTATATTTAAAATTATAAATATCTATAAATATATATCTATATCTATATTAAAAAAACAAAACCTCCTTAGGAAGCCCCCCTGTTTTTTCTACGGAGAAGGTTGCCTTATATTTTCCTCCAAATTATGTATTGTGAGTTGTTGGTTTTTTTTTATTTAATGATTCCTCCTTTTTTAAAAGAAAGTCTCACTCCAAGGAAAGATGCAGGCACAGTCCCAAGCCCCTGTGCTAAGGCAAGAGCTCTGCACCCAGGCCTGTGAACTAGGGGAGTGGGGTGCTCTTGTGTGTACACACGGAGCTTTCTATGGTGTGCAAGCAGCAGCACTTTGCTCAGGAGAGTGGAGAAAGTCTTATGTGTGAACGGGATCCCTTGTTTGTTTGTAGCAGAACGGATGGATCAGAGCCATGTGCCCTGATGCAGACAGCCACGAGGGCAGCAGAAATCTGCTCTTAACACATGCGAGGCACTTGGCAAACCCTGTGGTGTATAGCATGCAGTTCAGCACTGAACGAAAGATGCAGCTCCATGTGTGGAAACAGATTGTTTTTAATGCATTGGAGTGATGGGCTGCAACCCAGTGGGAGGTTGCAGACTGCCGAGCCCTAATGAAGTGAGCTAATTATTTGTGTGCCGAAATGCAAGCATTGTTTTTCCAGAACTGAAGGTTGTTCTCTCTCCTCTCTCCCTCCCACTCACCTTATGTTCCATCATATTTCTTTCCAGAAAACTAGTGTTTCCTCCCGCTTTTTTTTTCTAAAACAAAGTCCGATACAGCCCCTTTTGTGTATTATAGTGTATATTGTATCATAGACTATATATTGCGTTATGTGTTTCCTACATGTTTCAGAAGCATACGGCTTGTTATTTTTGAGCTTTTAAATTAAAAAAAAATCCACTTTATTTTTTAGTTGTAACGGCTTGAAGTATGTTTTTCTTTAAGTGGCAATTCATTGCTGTTGTTTTTAATCAATGCTATGAAATTTGGCTGGCCAGTGTGACGCCAGAAGGGGAGGAGTCGGGGGGGGGGAGAGAAATCACGTTTCTTGATAAATCCAATTGTTGGAAGCAAATCCAGCCACAGTTTGGGAACAAAGGATCGTTTTGCTTTGCTGCATTTTAAAGAATGAAAGAGCAAGCACATTTAGGTGGCTTGTTGAGGTATAAAGAGATTCTAGAGCGGTGCTTTGAGACTATATGCAAGTGATCGCAAGGGCACCTCCAGAATTTGTTGTCAGTTTAGTTTACAATGCAAAAGCAAAGCTTAGTTGGCCAGGATGTACATTTTGAATTTAAGTTTTCTCTCTTTCCTACCATCCCTTTGTGTACAGCATTAACAACATTCACAGGTACGCTTTATTAATTTCATGTATTGATATGGCCTGTGGCTGGTGTATACGTTCCACAGGAACACACAGTGCTGATGTATTCAAAATGTTGAGCATGTTGTTGTTGGACTTTGCACACAGTAGCGGCAGGGTAAGTCATCATGGGACTCCCATTTCAGGCTATCCCCTGCCTATAAAACAAGCCTTAGACTGCAGGGCAGGCAAGGCAAACTTGCTTATACTTTGTGAATTCTTTCAGAGACTCAAGCCAGCAGGAAGTTCTCTGGCAGCATCTCACTGAAATGAACAGAAGGTATATTTCAGTGGGGCTTGTACAGAAGAACTTCCCAATGGATTGTATGCTCTGGTTAGCTGACAGGAAGCCAACTAATCTTCCAGTGTGTGGGCTCAGAATATACATAATTCTTCCCACCAATCTCCGTCCTGTTGCCCTCAAAGTCTTGCACTTCGAGGCCTTTCCACCAACTTGGGAAAACAACCGTTTTGAGAGGTAGGCAGGAAAGAGAAATAAATGAACCCATGCTGTTACACTCCAGTTTGAAACTTGTCTTATTTACAAGAAATATAACATTTATTAGAAGCTAGTGTCTTGCCATGTTTTTGCTTCAGTAACAAGTGGCTTCCACGGTTGACTGTCTAGACCAGTTTGCAGGAGATGAGGGTTGCAGAGGAAATGGGTGAGAGCTCATATCCACCAGCGGGTGACTTTTTAAATGGATATCTGACTTACCTTCCCACCTTCATAAAATAATGGTGATTGAGAGGACCGTGGGCAAGTTACAAAACTAGTAGCACCAAACGGTTTGCAGCTGAAGGTAAAACTGAGTGTGAGCTAGTAAACTTAAAAAACAAGTAGGCATGAGGTGGTCCCATTTTGGGAGATGCTAGTGGATAAGAAATTAGAATTATGGTTCTCAGGTAACAGAATAGGGAAATCTGTTTTCAGACTGCTTTACTGTTCTAGGCAAACACGTAGCTCAGAAAATACTTGGGAGTCAAGTTCTCATCCCGTCCATTCAAGGCTTCCTGAAATGAAGAGTTCTGTGGTCGTCCCACTTGCTGAGATTTCCAACAGAGAGATTACGAATTCCATCCTCTCTTCCCTGTCCCCTGCACTGGCAAGTTAAGACTCAATCCATAGGAACCTGGTCTCCATGATCTCCATCTGCCACTATTGCTGCACAAGAAGGAACCCAAATTTGTGTCATCCTGGTTCAAAATGGGTTACTGTGCTACCCTTTGAGGGGTTCTTGGAAAATAGTGGTTGTAACGCCATTCGGTCCACTTTGACAGTCCGGGTCAATCATTTTCTTAACTGCCCTTCGGGAGGTCCCACATTTACTGTTGATCACCGCATTGAAATTGCAGCCTCTGCCACATGTTTTGGTGACGTACTCTGTAAGTGGGGGTGCAAGCACAGTGAGAGAACAGAAGCAGAGGCTTAGTTCAGTGTTATTCCTGTTGACATACACTGGAAACATCAGTCCAGCTTGTATGTTTCCAAACCAGTCCAAATTCTTTTCCAAGAAGAATGAATGCAAGTGAAGCACACAGATCTTAACGTGTTTTCATGATAAAAATTTTCAAAGAATTAGGAATTTTCTGCAAAAGCCAACAGTAAGGAAGGTTATACAGAGGGTTTTGTTTGTTTTAGTGCAGCCAGTTTATTTGTAAAGCTTTTTTTCTGTGACCTTTTTAAAAAAATCATGTATATTTAAAGAAAAACTTTATAGAAAGGTCATAGAAAGGAAGCATTGCACCAAATTTTACAATACAAGCTTATGACCTTTTTGTCACCCTAAAAAGCCTAGAAACTCCTGATGATGATTCAATAATAATATAAGCCAAGTTCACAAACGTCCCAACGGTTTCCGTGGCTGCACATTATCTTGGACCGAAACATGTCAAAAGTATCTTTTCTCAACAAACCTATTTTCTTGTCTTCCCTCATCCTAATAATAATTGCAGTTTCACAAAGCCCTTGATAGTACAGCGTAAGTTCAAAGCGCAGTGTGTGCAGACTCCAGCTTTGTAGGAAACATTATTTTGAAATATAAACGAAACAAACAAGTTGTATTCCATGCGAGTCACAAAGTAAACCCGCTGAAATTAATGGACACAACTTAAACTAAACTAAACAGTCTAAACTAAACTAAACTAAACAACTTAAACTAAACTAAACTAAACACAACTAAACAGTCAGGCCTTTTCTGCAGCGGCTCCCCATTTGTGGAATGCTCTCTCCAGGGAGGTTCGTTCATTATACATCTTTAGGTGCCAGGTGAAAACGTATCTCTTCAACCAAGCCTTGGTCTATGGCCTTCTAAATGTGTTTATGGGGGGGGGCTTATTGTTTTATTTTTGTTTTAACTATTTTGTGCTTTGATTCCTGCATTTTTATCTTGTGGACCTCCCTGAGATCTTCAGATGAAGGGTGGCATATAAATTTAATAAAAAAATAACAGTTGTATACAGCCAAAATGCCTTTTAAAAGCATACTGACTGTGCTTAGGGGATACACAGTGGTTTTAGATCATCATTGATGTTGAGAATGAGGAGGAAGTTTATAACAGAATTTCTAATCTGAGAGTAAAGCAAATTAGGTTTAACAGCTAGGATAAAAAGGCACTGCCCCAGTCTTTACCGAAGAGGACATACTGTAAACCTGCTCACACTTTGCTTTTCCCTATCAGCACTATTTAAGATCTCGCCACATCCCCTACCTTTGATAGCATTTACAACAGCAACCGGCAATGGGGTAGGCTTCTCCATGGTCATGTTGTTGTGGGCGATGCGCTGTCCAGTGGCCGAAGACCGGGCAAGAGTTTCACGAGAGAAGAAGTAATCCAACAGGCGTCTGGTCATCAGCTCAGGCTTGTCGGTGGAGACTTGGGATAGGTCCTCCAGCTGGTGGTGGGAAACATAGACTTGCGAGTTGGGGACCAGTTCCAGCTTTGTCCTCCCATTCTCCTGTCCAATGGGAGAAGGTTATGTTACTCTATAAAGCTGCGCTATGATGTTGAAGCCCCGCCCCCTTTCTCCCACTCTTGCATCTAAGGAGGCTAGACTGTGATGCAGCAGATCTATTCAGAACCAAGCTGAGGAGTATTTAACCGGCTCAAACATTTACTGACATGCAACAGCAGCAAAGCTACGCTCTACAAAATGTTAGCTGTATTCAGTCCAGTTCACACAAGCAAAGCCGCACTTGGGTTTACCTTTTTGGTATTCTGTGTGGATTTGATTGTGTTGAAACCTACCTGGCAGGAAATTGTAATGCTTAGTAGTTGTATAATCAGGGCTGAGAATACTAGGCACTCAAATCTGCACCGATCTAACTGAAATTCAATAAGAGCTCATACTCATTTTTAGAAGAGGAACAGGGAGAGGAAAATGCAAAATCTAGCACACCGCCAGTATCTCTCTTGATAACAGAGATGTAGGTTGGTGCGCATGTTCAGGACAACATTCTCTGTTTTAAGGACAAATCCTGGCTCAACTCCTGCATTCATTTAAGAAAGACATGGGTCACACTTAGAGAGACTGAAGTGAAGCATGTTGTGCACATATCTTGATATATTTCTCTCTTCGGAGAGCAAACATGCTTGACACTACAGGTCTATTTTCAAAAGTGGCGGGGCAGTTAGGGGACGAAGAGGGAAATTTCAGATTATATGGTGTCTACCTTGGCGATTGAGATATTTGAATGTTAGCTGGTGTACACTACTGTCACAACAATTTTATATTCTGTATTTAAAAGCTCAGTTTGTACACCTGTTTCCCAAAGGTCCAGGAGGAAAGCTTCTCAAAACATAGGTGCTTCATTGTTTGATTCTGTTTACCAGAGTCATGAGGAGGTGAAAGGAGATGCAACTCAGCGGCAGCATCAGCCCAGCCATGGCCTGTGCATGTCTCTCCTGATGTGGAAAGGCAAGCAACTGCCACTACTTGACTCAGACTAGTAAAGTCCAAGTGTCTGAATGGAATCCTTGACTCCTACCCTCTTGAAAACAGGTGGTGAATACGGTTTTGAACTTGACATCCAGAATGACACCCTGAACACATGCACCCATTTTCTTTCCGATACCTTCAGAGCTGATGCAACATTGCATTGCTTTGTATGTGTTTCCTGCTTGCTTTTTGAAAATGGGCAGGAGCATCAAGCTAGATTCTACATTTCAGGGATGGTGTCCAGGGCCTAGTTAAATGGTGGAATTCAGTGCCACAAGATGTAGTGACAGTCACTGATTCAGATGGCTTTACAAGGAGATTAAACAAATTTGTGGATGATAGGGTGGGCTACCAAGAATCATGATGTCCCCAGGACCAGAGGGAGAATGTCGCTGAATATCTCTTGCTGTGCAGCAACAGTGGGAGAGTGCTACTGCCCTCACATCCTCATGGTGTGCTTCTCAGTGGCGTCTGTTTCACCATTGTGGGAAATGGGATACTGGACTATATATGCTTTAGGTCTGAATCTGCCGGGCTCTTCCGCTTTCCTTATGAATAAGCACAGTGACTCTCATTCCACTTAACCTTCAAGGCTGGTACAACATTGCATTGTATTTTGCACTTCCCTCCTTCGGTTTGAAAATGGGTTGAAGCTGCTATTAAAACATGGAATATAAAAATGTGACCTGCATGGCTGTTTTATTCTGTTATCTTAATGTCCCAAGGAGTTGTTCCCAGACAGGCACTGAGAATGTGGCATACCGATCAGCCAAGTTAAACAAAAGGCCTCATTTAATGGCCAGACACAGGAAGCTAATTCATAAGGCATCAGGTCCCTGGCTCTATGGGGGCCTTAACTGGAAATGCAAGTAACTGGTTGCACTCTGCCACAAAGCAACAGCTCACTGGCACAGTTCTGCCTGAGTTGTGATGCACGTGCGTGAACCGTTTTCCTCCTGAATCAAACAGAGACAGGTCTTGCTTCATGCCACCCAATGTTCCCTCTGAATGAACGCCTTACAATATGTTTAACATCATTGCAGCATCCGGTCAGAGAGAGACTTCTTCCCCCATCACCTACCTCCACTGGCAATGCCCATACAGGTGACTCATCAGACAGTGTCTCTTGTACATGGTTGTCCCATGTGCTGGTGGCATCACTGAGCCCAATAGGACTTCCTGAACCATCTCCTGCATTTATCCAGGGTGACAAGCCACCTGGTTCTGTGTTCAGTGTCCTCCAACCTGGTGAGATATGTGGCACAGTGGCTGGCACGTGCCTCTGATCTTCCAGAGAATGTGGTGGCTGCAGACCACTGACCTGAAAGAGATACAGATACCTGGGAGTAAAGAAGAAGAGAAAGAGTGTGGTATATAGACTTACATAGGAAGCTGCCTCATAACAAATCGGATCATTTGTCTACCAAGCCTGACATTATCTTTTTTTAAAAATAATGTTTTATTGATTTTATGTACAATCTTTACAACAGAGAACTTTACAACCAAAATAAACCTTTACAACCAAAATAAACCAAGATAGAAGCAGTAACATGACTCTCATATTTTCATTTGTACTAAATTCTTCTCAGATTTCCTTATTTTACTATTCTTTAACTTAAATCTTCTTTTAATTCCTTGTTCTTAACCTAAATCGCATATTTGTCCTCTGTAATTTTCCAATTATTGCCTTATACCTCCCACCCTCTTTAACCATTACTTCCCTTCATCCATGTGCGATCTTCTCTTCATACTGTTATTTCTTGTTGTGTTGACAGCTATTAAATTTGTTTTTCCATTTGTATTTTAATATTCTCTTGTATCCTTGCGCACTTCCAAGCCTGACATTATCTACTCTAACCAGCAAGGGCTCTCCAGGGTCCTTCACACTACTTGCTACCCAATTCTTTTAAAATAAAAACTAGAGAAGTTGGAAATTGAACCTGTATTCACACAATCAATGTCAGCTGTTGACCTGGAAAGAAAACTTTCTATTCTTGGGTACTTTCTATTCTTGGGCATAGAGGCAGTAATTTTGTCAACTACCTACGGGCTGGTCCTGAACTATAAGCCTGAGACTCTTGGCTTTATACCAGAGAATTGTCATAAAGATGACAATTGTAGTGGAATACTAAACCATAACAGCTCTCATTCACAATTCCACTTTACTCTTCAAAGAAAAAAACAACCAAGTGATTACTGTATTTTTTATCCCCTTTACCTGTGAAGGTGTGACATTCTCCAGCACTGCCACCAGGCTTTTGAGGAACTGAATATTGTTTTCATTGACATCTGGGGAAAGAAAAGCACATACAGACAACAAGAACTGTACATCAGACAGGATTTCTGGAAAATCTCTCAGAAAAGGAGTGTGTGTAGTTATCTTCCCATGATGTGCTACCTGGATTTGACAGCAGACACCTGTGGCTGCTGTTTTTAAAAGCATGGTAAACCCACAACTTATGTGGGAGTTACATTCCAGGGATCGTGTCTAAAGCCAAAATTGTGTATAGTCAAAACACATTGGGTTCAATGATAAGTGAGATTGCCAAAGCCCTTTTTCCTGAACATCCAACCTCTTTCTTCTTCTCCTCCTCCTCCTCCTCCTTTGCCAAGCTTATAAAACAGAATGTGTGCAAATTAAATGTACATAAGTTGCAGGCTTACTGTAACTGGATGGGATCACATGGATGTTTTTTTCCTACCCTTTCCTTTTCTTGGCAGCGCTGTCTGCTTCTCTTTTAGCTTCAACATATATGAAGAGACAACCAGCAGTGCTATAGGGACACTTCATTGGTAAAGTTCAGCAAAGAAGAAAAGCGCAACATGCCCGATGCTTGCAGTTATTATCTAAGCACAGCTATGGCAGACCTCTCTTGTCTGCATGCACTTAATAGACACAACAAGCAAGTGATTGGAAGCGGAATTTTCAACCATGTGGATTACATTGTAAATAATCAGGAAGTCATGGAAAACAACAGACAACTTCATTTTGCCCAGTGGGGAAGACAACAGAGGTACGGTACATGTATGTTTCCCACTGCAAGGCACATGGCAACTCAGAGCAGGAGGTGGCTATATGAAGTGACAAAAAGGCCCAGGGGGAAGGGTTAAATTCCCCAGCGCTGCGGGCTTGACACCACCTCCTGGGTTGCAGTTTACACTTTATATAACTTGTGGAGGCCCTGTTCCCATAGCCATATTGGTAAGGTAAAGGTAAAGGGACCCCTGACCATTAGGTCCAGTCGTGGCCGACTCTGGGGTTGCGGCGCTCATCTCGCTTTATTGGCCGAGGGAGCCGGCGTACAGCTTCCGGGTCATGTGGCCAGCATGACTAAGCCGCTTCTGGCGAACGAGAGCGGCGCACGAAAACACGGTTTACCTTCCCGCTGGAGCAGCACCTATTTATCTACTTGCACTTTGACATGCTTTCGAACTGCTAGGTTGGCAGGAGCAGGGACCGAGCAACAGGAGCTCACCCCGTCGCGGGGATTCGAACCGCTGACCTTCTGGTCGGCAAGTCCTAGGCTCAGTGGTTTAACCCACAGTGCCACCCGCATCCCTAGCCATATTGGACACTACCCCTAGTATGCAAGATCATCCTTTCCTCTGTTCCTCTCACACCACATCCCTTGTTGAGACGTCCTCATGGACTGCCTCCTTTTGAAAATTCCAGTACAGACACAAGAGAGCACTGGTGTAGAGCTCTAATCTCCCCATTACAAGCAGCATTTAGGTGTTATTGTTGGTTTTTTTACCAAAGAGAGAGTGTTCCATTCCCAGCACCACCCTGGCTGGTGCTCCTCCTCCTCCTGCACTGTTCCTGATGGACAGGAAGTCGTTCTGCTCCTCTAAGTTCTGGGTGAGAGCTTTCAGCTCACGGTTCTCCAGCTCCAGCTCCTGGATCCTCTTCTCCTGCCGCACAGCAGCTTCCTCCCGAGACGCCAGGGCTCTCCTCAACTCTGCCACCTGCCACTCCAGTTCTCTGATCAGTTCAGCATACAGACTCGTCACTCTGCTGTTGTCCGTGACAGGCGTGCATTCATGAGCGTTTTGATGACAGCAACCCATCAGCTGGTGACTCAGTGACGGGGGTTGTGACAAATCCACTCCTGGTCTGGCATGGGCAGATATTGACATGTAAGGGGCTGCATGGGCAGCCTCAGGATTTTCTGGAGTCCTCCTGCACTGTGGCATACTGAAAGGACACTGGCTATGGAGATCCAAATTCTGGAAGACTTGTCCGTAAGACATCCCCTGTAGTTCCAGTACTGGAGGGACTGGAGGGGCAAGGCTTGGACTCATGTGTCTTCTACCAGCAAGCTTGGCTTTTTTCCGGTTTTTGCCTTCTTCAAATGAGCATGTTAGGGGAGAGCAGGCTTTTCCAGCGCTCCTTAGTAGTTGGGTGCTGGAAGCAGACAAAAAGAAGGAGGAAGTTTCAAGAGAAAAGGATCTTGCAAAGCCTAAAAGCAACCACCACAGAATGACTCTCTCTTATGAATTGGCTGTGCCGCTTTTAGGTTCCCCAGAATCTTCCCTGTCCGTTCTTGCAAAAAAAGAAAAAAAGAACTTTCTTTTCATTAAAAACAGTAACATGAAAGTGACCAGCACTCATTGCAAAGGAAATCTTGACCCAGGGGAAAATAGCGTCCTTTCTAGAACAGGGACTTGAGTCCCTGAGTGTTCCTTAATTGCAGACGGCCCATTTGAACTCATTAGTAATCTGCATGGTCCCAATTTAGTTCCTAAATATTAAGTGTAAATGCTGGCATTAAAAAAAAACCCCGCAACACTTGCTAGTGAGGACACTATCCCTCCAAACTGCTCAAAGTCTTGTTATCTCACCTAAATTGTACCCCACCTTCTATGCTGCATGGCTCTCCTACAACCCCCCCCCCCCATCCTGTCATTTTTGCAATAAGAATTGCTACTGCAATTCAACATTACCACTGGAATGTCGTTTTTCATCCTTCAGATGGCCCTTTACAAGCACATCCCACTAGAAAATACCTGGTGACAGTATTGTGCCTGGACTTTCTCCATACCTGACACATTCTTCAGCCACTCGTCGCTGAGAGGTCAACTTGTGGGGCTGATGAAAAGTGGAACTCTCCAGAGTGTTGCCTTTCATTCCTGCTTCCTCCTGAAGATTATCATCCATACGTTGCTGCACAGCCTAGGATTAGGAGATTGTTGGGTCTGTGACACCTTCAGCTATTAGTCCCCATCTTTGAAGAGGCCAGCACCTGCATCAGAAACTGTCCAAGACCAACCCTTAGTTTGAGCCAGAGTTTGATAGAATTTGTTGTCAGCGAAGACATGGGAGCATGTAAATAAATCCAGAATGAAGTGTTTCAAAGCTTCTGCAAGGGTGCCCACCCTGGTAACCAAAAGCCTTCTCCCACAAGTCTGAGTTTAAGGCTACATATATACCATCCATTTTAAACATGTTAATTCAACCAAAGGTTCCTGGGAACTGTAGTTTACCCCCTCACAGAGCTACAGTTCCCAGCACCCATAACACACCAAAGTTTCCACAATTCTTTTTTTTTTTAAATATATTTTTATTAACAAATTGTAATAATACAAAACAATCCGCTCCTCATCTTGTAGAGGAGACAAGGAGAATCTAAAGTATAATAATAATAATAATAATAATAATAATAATAATAATATCTGCCAATATAAAGAACCAGGTTTTATTCTTCATTTATGCAAACAAAGACAAAGATGAAATGCAAAGATGTCTCGCAGTAACTTACAAAATTTTGTGGCTGCTATGAACATTGTGGACTTGAATTTTGATACTTCTCATAATTCTTTGGTGGAAGTCATGCACTTCAAGTGTATGGTGTGGAAGAAAAAGGGTTTGCAGTACAGAACTTCCCTATCCTTCCCCATTATTCATATATTGTTTTCCCATACCTTGCTTCAATCTCTCTCTCTCTCTCTCTCTCTCTCTCTCTCTCTCAGATCCCGTTCTTTTTTGCCTTCGTGTCCCCCCCCCCCCATTGCCGTTTAAATGTATCCTTCAGCTAGACCTTAAGGCTTTGAGGTCTGGGACACACTCAGCTCTCCGCGCCGCCTCCTGCCCTTTTTGATGCCACACTAAGATGCCATCAAGCATCTTAACCAAAATCAATCTGAACAACCTGGCATTAGGATCAATGTCTTCTCAGTCAAGAGGGCATAACTTAGAAGTAAGCGGGATCTCTAAGACATACCATTTTACAAAACTTAAATGCTGTTAATGTTGCAGAGTTTATTTATTTCTTCATTACATTTACGTTCCACCTTTCCTCCAAGGTGGTGCATATGCTTCCCCCCACCCATTTTTATCCTCCTAACAACCCTGTGAGGTAGGTTAGGTTGAGAACCACTGACTGATCCAAATGAACTTCATGGCTGAGTGGGGCTTTGAACTCCGGTTTCCCTGGTTCTTGCCCAACACTCTAATCCCGTGGTTCCCAATCTGGGGCACACTCCCCACAGGGGGGCAATTCGAGAATGAGTTATTAACAGTTAATTGTCTTTTAGGCTTCCTCCACTTGAATAGGAGTTCACTTTTTGAATAATAAGAATTATATGTCATGGGGGGGTATCAGGATTTTAGAGATGCTTAGGTGAGGCATGGACAAAAAAAGCTTGGGAACCACTGCTCTAAACACTAGAATTTTTTTTTACTTCATTTTGTATGCAATTATATATAATATATATGTCTAAAATTGTACCCAAGATGGTGCATGCACACACACACACACACATTTTTTTTTTTAGAATTTTTTAGAATTTTTTTTAGAATTCAATCAGTCGCAAGAACTGAAGTATTATTATTATTATTATTATTAATTATTATTTATTGACTTTATATGCCGCCCTATACCCGAAGGTATTATTCCGTTTCTTTCAAAATCACAGCTCTGGAACCTGTTTTCAAACGCAAGGTTGACACCTGGAACATATTGAGTAGACCGTGCAAAAAAAAAAAAAAAAGAGTGCCACTGGGCATGTGCAGACTACACCTCTCATTTCTAGAAGCAGCACTGCGTCGAGGCCCCACGAGCTTCCCTGAGCAGCCCCTTCTCACCCCAACTGCCGGCTTCTGCCTTCCCACCCCAAAGACAGAAGGGACCCTGTACCTTTAACAGCACCTCCATAGGGTCTGTTTACAAGCTTGGCGCAGCGTCCCCCGGACGTCACGCTCGGCTCTCCGCGCCTCCTCCAGCCCTTCTCCTACTGGCCGCGGAGCTCTTTCCTTCTGCCTCCTCATTGGGCCGCCTTCCGCCGCCTTCCCATTGGCTGCCGAGGGGAGGCGCCTTCTCGCCTTCCCTATAGACTTTTCAGCAGATAGACTAGTGACGCGCCGCCCAGCTTCCGGGCCGAGTTGGAAAGTTCATTACCTGTACCGGGGACAGTCTACGGAATCTCTAACAATCTGAGATAGCTGCGGGAAACAGCGCTGGAAAAAGGGAATTTCCCGCCAAAAAAGGGAAGGTTGATAGCTATGCTGGGGACCCACAGGTTGAGAAAAGCTCATCTCTTCTGGACTAGACCAAGAGGCAGGTTCTGTCTCTCAGGGAATCCTAGAATTGTACAGTGGTACCTCGGGTTAAGAACTTAATTCGTTCCAGAGGTCTGTTCTTAACCTGAAACTGTTCTTAACCTGAAGCACCACTTTAGCTAATGGGGCCTCCCGCTGCTGCTGCACCGCCGCCACCCAATTTCTCTTCTCATCCTGAAGCAAAGTTCTTAACCCGAGGTACTATTTCTGAGTTAGTGGAGTCTGTAAGCTGAAGCGTCTGTAACCTGAAGCGTCTGTAACCCGAGGTACCACTGGAGAGTTGGAAGAATCCTGAGGGTCATCTAATCCAATGCAGGAATCCTGCCCACAGCCATCGCTGGGTGGGCTCGAACCACCAAACTTTTGGTCAACAGCCAGACGCACTGACCCATTGTGGCTGTAGCTCAGAGCATGTGCTCTGCATGCAGAAGGTCACAGGTTCAATCTCCAGTGCAGGCATAGGCAAACTCCGGCCCTCCAGATGTTTGGGACTACAATTCCCATCATCTCTAGCTAACAGGACCAGTGGTCAGGGATGATGGGTATTGTAGTCCCAAACATCTGGAGGGCTGGAGTTTGCCTATGCCTGCTCCAGTGGCTTCTCCAGATAGGAAGAGAGCTCCCCTTCCTGAAATCCTGCACAGCCGCTGTCTGTTACTGTGCGGAGACAATGTTGAGCTCAATGGACCTATGGTCCGACTCGCTATAAAGCAGCTTCCTATGCTCCTCAGTGAACAAGTAGGATGCCTGGCGAAGTAGAGAAGCACATTCAGGGAGATCAGGTCAGTCAGCCCCTGCTAGGGTGGGGGTCCTCCACAGATGCCCACCCAGCCTTGAATTAAAACAAAGTTACCTCCTAAATGTTTTCCTTTACCTGTGTGGTTTGAAGTCATGTGGGCAAAGGTACAGACCAATGATAACCCTTAACAGGGTGGTGTTTTGCTTATTATTATTACCAATGATCAGGGTGGATTTGATTTAAATCAAATTGATATAAATCACGATTTAAATCACTAGTCAGTACTTGATTTAAATCACTAATCAGTAAGACTTGATTTAAATCACTTTTTTTACAGAAAGACTCATTCTTGATGGTGTAATCTTAATATTTACAACCAGATGAAGGTTTCATTTTTGGAATAATAAATTTTCAGAGTAGTTTTCACAGTTATATCAAAAATTACTGATTTGGTTATACTATTAGAAATACATAGACAGATAATTTTGAAATTATTGTGAGGTTTCATAAGTTAACTGTATTTGGACAACTTTTCTGCTGTACTTTACTGGAAGGAGAAAAATAATAATTTCCTTAATAACAATTTAAACAATTTATTTAACTAAAACAATAACATTATAGCATATCTATCCATGTTTGTTAACTGATGTGATTAAACAATTTAAAAGAAAACAATTTAGACTGAGTTTTAGCACACATGAAAAACTTAAAACAAATCCTTATTTCCTGTTGAATAGCCTTTGGACTATAATGTAACTTCAATAGAAAACTACCTATAGAATTTTTTTCCCTCCAAAAGCATTTTATTTTAAAAATCCAATTTAAATTTTTTAAAAATCTGATTTAAATTTTAAAAAATCTGATTTATTTTATTTTTAAAAAATCATTGATTTTTATCCATCCTGCCAATGATAGTCCATAATGGTCAATTTTTTATTATGATCAAGTCTCCATTTTGAAAAATAATTGTAAAGGTTGTTTAACACAAAGTGTTAAAACATAACCAGAAAACACAGATATGTCTTAATTAGCCATGTCTTGATTAGCAGATTAAACAACTTGATTCCCAAATAAATATTTTTTATTGGATGGGGGAAGGATGTCGATTTGCAAATCTACAAAACCAATAAAATCAGGAGGGGAAAAAAATATTAATCCTGTTCATCGTCATATTCCAGACCCTCTAGATGGCAAGTTCTGTGGTGGATCCACGCATTCCTCATTTTCAAAACGATCTGCTCCAAGCGGGAAAGGCGCTGCTCAAAGTCTCTCACTGCAATGAAACAGCATGATTTTTGACTCGGGCAGAACAACTATTGCTTCAACACACACTCTGTGACAACTGGTTTCAAATACAGGTAACTCACATCTTATGCAAAGGTTAGGTTCTCAGGGTCCACGTGTATACAAAAATATGTGTAAAAGCCATGAACTCTTGAATCTCCACCCCTTGCAAGGTGGAGGGCTGCTAATCAAGCTTTGGGAAGGCAGCAGAAAGGCTCTTAGATGCTGCCAGAGTGCTTGCTTTGCCTTCCCTGCACAGGTGCTGGTGTGTGTGTGGATAAATAAATGGAGAGTGGGTTTCCTACACTCTCCATCTATTTCTCTCCCCCCAAAATTGCAAATCTGCTGTTGTAAACAAAATCTGCCCTTACTCCCTTATGGGGGACACAAGAGCCCTTATAGAGTCCTTTGTACGTTCTCCATCGGTAGGAGAAAATAACAGAGGCCAACCAGAGAATATTGAGAAGCAAAGCAGCTAGTAAGCCTGATCCTTTATTAAACTGTTGCAACAGGGTGCTCCCCTCACATGTAGGAGAAAGGAGGAGGACCCAGAACAAAGGTGTGCCTGCCCTTATATAGACATATAAGAGCTCAAGACCACCCCTCCATACATCATACATACATCACAGAAAGGGTGTAACCCAAGACCACCCCCCACAAACATCATACCTACATCACAGAAAAGGCGGTCTACAACAGAAATTTGAATGTTGTTGTTTTTCCTGTCTGCCAGGTTATCGATAATGCCTTATCTGATTGCCTTTCCTGGTAGTCTGGCCATTCCTTTGAGATGGTGATTACCCAATTCCTGAGACAATAGGAAGGTTCCCTCACCCCCTCCCTCCTTGCAGAGAAAACATTTGGTCAGTTTGGGAGTCAGAATGGTTTCAGGTCGGTCTTCCTGTACTGATCTATGTATGTGCTTGGTTGGTACATTTATGAACATTTATTATATATACAGTGGTACCTCGGGTTAAGTACTTAATTCGTTCCGGAGGTCTGTTCTTAACCTGAAACTGTTCTTAACCTGAAGCACCACTTTAGCTAATGGGGCCTCCTGCTGCTGCTGCACCGCCGGAGCACGATTTCTGTTCTTATCCTGAAACAAAGTTCTTAACCCGAGGTACTATTTCTGGGTTAGCGGAGTCTGTAACCTGAAGCGTATGTAACCTGAAGCGTATGTAACCCGAGGTACCACTGTACTAAAAAATTTAAGTTCTTATACAGTGGTACCTCGGGTTACATACGCTTCAGGTTACATACGCTTCAGGTTACAGACTCCGCTGACCCAGAAATAGTACCTCGGGTTAAGAACTTTGTTTCAGGATAAGAACAGAAATCGTGCTCCGGCGGTGCAGCAGCAGCAGGAGGCCCCATTAGCTAAAGTGGTCTTCAGGTTAAGAACAGTTTCAGGTTAAGAACGGACCTCCGGAACGAATTAAGTACTTAACCTGAGGTACCACTGTACATGCAATCACGTAAGTAAAAAAAGTGTCAAATGCGAGTTACCTGTAGTGGCAAGAATGATACAGAAGTAAAAAACCAGGAAGTATAGCAGGGTGCAAAGAAGAGAGGAAGCTTTTTTTCTGTTGAGCGTTGCATTCCCTTGGGGGTAACCTTGGGGGCACACCAGCAGTGGGGAAGGGCAGAGACAGCAGTGGGTGTAGCCAAAGCCCACCCCAATCTCCCTTTGCTACTTCAATATCAATATGCTCTTGACAGTCACACATCCTCTACTGCTTGATCAAATCCCATTCCATAAAAATGAGAGGTCCTCCTGACTTACTTGTGTTACTGATGGTGAACTCGATCTTCTGCATTCCAAGCAGGATCTCATCCAATGTGATCTTTTTTGGTGATTTCGGGAAATAGCGTGGATTGGTTTGTGTCTCTGCCTCCGTCCCATCAGCTGCATCTTTGGAGGTGCAGGGCCTTTCAGTATCATCATCTTCCAGGGGTGGGGTGGGGGAAGGAAAGGGGGGTGTTAGTAACATGATAGTCTCCTTGCTTTGTCGAAATCTCTTGATATGTATCAACAGAGAGCTTGGAATCTATTCGATCATTGTGGATAATATTTAAGTGGGGTACAAGACTAGCTGAGTAGCAGTTGTTTATTGCAAGAGGAGGTGTGTGCTGTAGCCCAAAGAAAAGCTCTAATGCATAAAGGACACAGTGATTGGAACATATTCACTGACTCACTGTGGACAATATGTTCTGGGAGAGAGACAAGACTAGCTGGTTGCCCTTTTTGTTGCAAGCTGGGAGTGGCATACTATATACAGTGTACCTGTATAGTTCTAAGGGAATCTTTAATGTACATATTGACACAAGACACTGTGCATTCTACACTTGGAACAAGTATTGGGCGGACAGAAGTTGGAAGGTTATAATATACTTTTCTTAAACTGATAAACATTTTCTTGGTTTTATGCACCAACCTTGACCTTTTGATGGCCGCCGTGTTTTGTCTTGTTCCTGTATTTTTTGTGGTTCTTGTACTTTTTTTGCTTCTTGTTCTTGTACGCTTTTTGCTTCTTGTTCTTGTACTCTTTTTGCTTCTAGTTCTTGTACCCTTCGTTGTTCTTGTTCTTGTACTTTTCTTTGTTCTTGTTCTCGCTCTTTTTCTGATTCTTTCTTTTGCTTTTGCTCTTCCTCTTCATCGTCATCATCCTCCTCGTGCTCCAGTATATAAGCAACTACCAAAACAGCAAGCATGCCTGAGTAAATTACCCACCTGACCAGGTACGACTGTAAGAAGCTGCCCTCGGTTAAACCACCCCACGTGCATAGAAGGGTTTGGAGGAAAATTGCTTCTCCATTACTCAACCCAACACATCACCACAGAGCCATGGGTGGCAGCTGTATTCTCAAAGAAGTTTGCAATGTGCAAAAGTGCTATGCTGGCTAAGTAGCTGTCTAAAGCGAGAGCTTTATTTTTCATCTTGTTCCACATGGCACATCTGATCCAGCCAACTGGGCTTCTCAGCCACTTCCCACAAGTAAATCATGTGGACACAGTAAGATGGCTACTCCCAGACAGAGTCTGGATGCACACTATATATTTCAAGTACCCTTCAAGTGCATTCTCCCTCCTTCAAAGAATTATGGGCACTGTAGTTTGTAAATTATGGTGCCCATAATTATCTGATTGCTCTTTAAAGGTATAGCGTGTGCACAGACAGAGAGAGGAACCCTGCTACTACTGTTCCACAATATTTAAAAAAAAAAAAATCAGCCTTGATTCTTCCAAATTTAGAGCAAGCTTCAGTTGCCACCAGCCTGAAGCCTGCCTGCTACAGACAGGCCTCTTCGCACACCTACGAAAACAGATGAGGAGTAGAGAAGGTTGTTCCATGTTATTGTCTCCACCATGTTCTATTACATTTTATTACATTTTAATATGTGCTGGAAGCTGCCCAGAGTGGCTGGGGAAACCCAGCCAGATAGGCGGGGTATCATTGTTATTAATATCAGCAGCAGCAGCAGCAGCATCCCAAGAATAAACTCCTGCACAGATTGCCTGGAGCAAACTGCTGTTCCAGGCTAGGACCCGTAGGGGGGAAATAGGACCGGATTGAGTCAGGCTGTATGCAAGACAGTGGTAGCAAGCTAACTGAGGCTGTGGACACATTTCCAGTTTACAATGCAAATGGGTGGTTCTTTTTCTAAATTTGGAGAAAAGCTGGTTTGAAGGGGAAACGCTTCAAAAACCGTGTTTCATAAGAAACGATAGGAGAGATTGCGGCTAATGTGACGTGTGCACGCTGCTTCGCAAACCAGCAGCACAGTGGATGCAGGGTAAATGGGCTGGAGGCTTTAAAGCAGCGGTTCTCAACCTGTGAGTCCCCAGATGTTGTTGGACTACAACTCCCATCATCCCTGAGCTCTGGCCTTGCTAGCTAGGGATGATGGGAGTTGTAGTCCAACAACATCTGGGGACCCACAGGTTGAGAAAGGCTGCTAAAGACTTGGATGCTCCCAACTCCACGGGAAACTGTCGGTGCTTATGGGAGCCGTGCTTTGTTCCTCAAGTCCTGGCTCTGACAGAGCTGAGGAACTTTCTGCTTTCCCTAGGCCACAGAGAAGTGTCTTTCTGTACTGCTGAGGGTTCTGAGGACATATCCTGAGGCTTGGAGGACAGGTCAGGGTTATCTCCTCAGGTTGTGGAGGTGAAGGCTTCATTAACTCCTGGGGAACTCCTCTACTGAAAATCTCCAGTGGGGTAGTGGCTTCTGGAGGTCTTTCAGAGGATGGGCCCTGTGTCCAAGTCTTCCCCAGCCCCCAGGGTTCTGACTTCTGAGCCATGTCACCTGGACAGTCCTGTGTTGCATATGCTCCACAAGGAGCCATGGCAGCTTACTGGGAGGGAGAGAGGTGACTTGCTGGGCGGGAGAGAGCACAACATAAGCACATTGGTGGAGCCAATCCAGTGCTCCCGCCAGTACGTTTGCAGCTGACTGACCTCACAACCCTTTTCCCCTCTCGGTAAGCTGTGGTGATATCAGTGATGGGAGGTCAGGTAAATGTTGTCACCCCACTAACTGCTACTGCCAGAGTCCCATGGGGCAAACAACTGACATGTGAATTGTGCTGGGCTATCAGAGCATTCTGGGTTGAGTGTGCTGGAAACACAGGGGTTTCACTTCTACAGCAGTGAGGAAGGGGATAGTTGTTTGTACTTAGGACTTCTCGGTTCTTGTTTCTGGGGACTGCCGTTGGTACTTCCAGCCGCATAGGCGTGGAGGTAGGCATGGGGGCCGAGACATTATCTTTGCAGCAGCTCCAGGACATTTTTAGCTCTTCCCCATCCTCCGTAGAAACATCCTCCTTTTTCTCTTGGCAGAAAGGAAACCTCCCAGGCCCTCTGGTTCAGAGGCTAATGCCTGGTATCCCTCTTCTGCTGCGTCAATGTTGGCATTCCTCTTTTGAATGGGGATCCGCAGCTTTTCCAGCCTAGAGAACAGTGTGGGAGAAGAAAGTGAGAAATGAGGGTTTGCAGTCTTCCTTCCTTCCCTATCTGCCCACATGGAGCCTTTGTAGTATGTCGTGTTTCTCGATATTTACTTCTCTATTTATTTAGGTCTGTCTCCAGCCCTAGTCCTAATCATCTTAGACCCACTGAAGTTCATGAAGGTGACTAATGTTGGTTCGTGTCAGTGGGTCTAGTCTAGTCTAGTCTAATCTAGTCTGAGTACAGCTTAGTTGAATCCAACCCTTAAGAGTTTTTCTATGCTGCTTTGCATCAAGGCCATGAGCTCAAAGCAGTTTATGTAAAGCAAA
This sequence comes from Podarcis filfolensis, assembly GCF_964270895.1. NCBI lineage: Eukaryota > Metazoa > Chordata > Lepidosauria > Squamata > Lacertidae > Podarcis > Podarcis filfolensis. The sequence goes on from NC_139615.1 coordinate 32,047,753, forward strand.
CATAATAAGATTTACAGAAACTCTTTTTAAAGAAAACCCACAGTAAAACAAAGATAATTGGTGAAGAATACTAAAAAAGACTAGAGGATGAAAAATAAATCTCAACATGGCTTCCAAAGGCTTGGGAAAACAAGGGAGCCTTCAGCATTTGCTAGAAACCCATCAGTGTCTTAACCATTTTTGCCTCCAAGGGAGGGAAGATCATAACTACAGAGCCACCACAAAGAAGGCCCTACCCTGGATGCCCATTTGACAGGGCACATCCTTTGGTGGGACCACAAACAGGGGCCCCCTACTGATCTCAGGGCTTGGGGTGATTCATGTATTAGGGCACCATCCTAACTCCTGCTGGGAAGCATCAGAGCTTGACAAATCAATAGGATTCCAATCATTCCACTCCACTCCATTCCCCTTCCCCATAGTTTTTTCCTACCCATCCATTTCTAGTCACCATTTCATGGCCTCTGGGCATGATCAGTCCTCATTACCACCTCCACCACCCCCGGCCACACACACACCCAAGTTTTCCTACACGATGGGGTTTTTCCTAAATATTTTTTTATATTTTGGCAAACCTTGGAGTTGTCCCAAGCCTGCTGATACATTTCTCTTGTGCGCAGATGGTGCCATTTTGGTTACATGAGGAACTGCACTCACAGCCTAAACATTGGAAATAGAGGGGATTATATTTCTTTCTTTTCCTTTGGAATTATATTTCTAAGCACAGGTGGGAGCAATTTATGGAATTGTATAATATGCAATCAAAATCCTTTTTCCTCAATATCGCCTGCTGGAGTTTTGAAGGTCCCCACAAAGGAAAAGGCAAGCCATTTTAGTTGAAGCATTTAAACTGGTTCCAGTGATAATCTTTTGAAATTAATCCTTTCAGTGTTGAGGAGCCCGCCCCCCCAGAATAGCTTTGAACAAGCCTTAAAGAGCAATAGAACTAGAAATCACTAACAAATCTTCAAGTGTGTGTGTGTGTTTTCTGTCTGTCTCCAGGAAGAGTTTACAGAATGCTTCATTGTCACAAAAGCAACGTCTAGAAAAGAGAAGTATTTTAAGATTTAACAAATTTACTGTCCAGCACCTTACCAAATTGGGAGCACACATGACCTAACATTGATACATTAGGTATTCATGTACATCGCTTCTTACTGAACTGTGCAGATGATTCTAAGCACACCCAAATAACCTATCATTTCACATTGCCTGCAATTTCTAGAGGATTCTGTGTTTTCTATATTTCACCGTCCCTCTCCCAGCAGTTCCACTCATGTCCGGCACTTAGTTAAGAACAGAAATAGGAGTTCCAATCTTTGGAGAGTTTAGTAACAGCAGCTGGTGACAAGTCCCTCTATGCAATTAGGAAGTCTCGTCTCATCTAGGTCTCATACACCAAAAGCAGGTTTCCAGTCCTATTAGTTTATAATCAAGTCAGACTAAAAATATAGCAATTATGGAAATGTTAACAAAATGAAAGAGAAAAGCATCAAACACTTACTCTCATAGAGGACCTCTGGTCATCTAATAAGTGGGCCAGCAGAGGGAGGTGTCACAATGAAGGTCATGTCACTGTTACCTTAGCAACCTGGGTCAGCCAGGGGCATTGTTACTCTTAATATGAACACAGGTGCTATGGTTTCTAATTCATTCAGTTCGTTATGCATATTTTTGCTTTTCATTCAGGCAAAATTTGCCCATGTGCCTGCTACACATAGCAAAGTTTGTTTGTGTATATGGGGCTTATGCAGGATGTCACCACCACACATCCTGCAAATGCCATTTTAAGTGTCACTTCTGGCAATGCACAGAGGGATTTAGAACAGTCCAAAAGCAGCTGCTGTGCTGTGTTGGCTGGCATCCGTCTGTCTCAGGAGAAAATGGAAGAGTGTGCCTTCAGGGCTGAAGTCAAACGGTTGGAGAGTTACAGTGCCTGCTGTGTCTGTAGAGAGACATGTTTTGTTGCAGCTGGGGCAGATAAAGGTGTCTGGTTGTGCTGTTGCAGAAGCACCATAGCATTTCTTCTCTCTGTGCTCCTCCCAGCTGTCATTCCTCCTCTGGCCAATGTGGATACAGGACCTGACTGTCTGTCTCCAGGCACTGGGATTGCCTGCAAGGGATTCCCACACGGCGGAGTTAATGTTGCCAGCATTCATCTGCAGAGTGACGCCAGCTCCCCATGCAACACACCCTTGGAGATCCTGCAAGCTTCCATTCTGTGGACATGACCAAGCATAGACTTTGCTGAGATACAAATGCCAACATACGGGGAATGGGGCTTGGGAGAACACATCTTTGAGATTCTGCCCTGCCATGTGATGCCCAAAATCTTCCTGCTGCACCGCATGTGGAAGGCGTTAAGGCATTGCTCCTGGCAGGTGTTAGTTGTCCACAAATCTATATGTGTTACTGAAAAATATAGAAAATGATCTTTCAGTTATGCATCTTGGTGTGAGCTTACCACACTCTTTGGGCAAAAACCCATGTATTTGTGGATTGTGGGTGCATGTATGAATCTACTACCCTTGATGTGACATTTCTGCTGTCATTGGACGTTACTGGCATCTAAATTTTTTTGATGATCAATCAAATCCTCACTTGGCCATGAAGTCCATTGTCTCTTAGCCTAGCCTAAGAGGTTAATTAAGGTGCTAAAAGTGGAGATGAGGGATCTACGGCAGAGCTCCTTAAAGAAAAGTTGGGAAATAAATCAGATCTCAGGAAGAGCAAGAAGCCCTTGTCTTTGTTGCCACCATTTGTGGATAGTCGGGGGAGAACACACTGCTCAGTAGGGGCTTGAAACTGCGTACACTATGCACTGTGCCTTTTAAGCACATTCGAAGCAGATTTCCCCCCTCAAAGAATTATGGGAACTGTAGTTTAAGAGTTGCTGGGAACTGTAATTCTGTGAAGTGTAAACTACAGCGTCCAGAATACTTTGAGAGACAAAATGCATTTGGAATGTGCTTTCAAAGCATAGGCCAGTCACTTATTCCTCAGCCGAAACAACTTCATAAGCAGAAGGTGGGAGCGAAGAACTGTGTACACTCGCGAGCTTACGGGCGCGTTTCCCCTGTACACAGACCCTTCGCGATTCTAGAGGCAAGTCGCTTTCCATTGGTTTACGAGGGACCGCCTTCTACCTTCTGATTGGTGGTGACTGTCGTTTCGCGCTTTTGATTTGCTGTGGTCGAAGAAGGGCGGGGTAGAGGAAAAGGTGGGCTCTTGCTTCGTTTCTGATTGGGCGCTTGAGACCTCGTTTCCTCCCGGCCTGTGAAGTTAGCGGAGAAGACGCGAGCTGCTTCCGCCCGCGTCGCTCTTTTCCGCGCGTGCGCACTGCAAGGGGGCAAAGGATTTTTTGATGTTGAGCCGCGCGGTTCGCCTGGGGTCGCGTCCTTTGGGTTTTCGTGGTTCAAGCCAAGCGCGGAAATCGTCTCGTGCCATGGATCTGACGCACCTTCGGAAAGACTACAGGGGGGACGATGAGGTGAGGGAGCAGCATTAAACCCCAGAACATGTTTTTGCACTGCAGCGTTTCGGGGCCGGGGAATGCTGAAGGACAGAGTGCCTCTGAGCTTGTGCAGAGTGCGCGGCGTTTCTTGGGCCAGCGCTTAGCCTCGCAGTTTGACTTTCGCGCCGAAAAGAATCGTGACGTAGTAATAAAGGTGTTGTTTCTGAGCATATACAGAGTGGCTGAGCATATATAGAGACGCTCACTTGTCTTAACACAAACAGATGCTGAAGGTATAAGAGAGTTGTGGAAAAATAAATGCCCACTGTCTATTACTTAATGGTCTGAGGGCCTCACTACCCAGTTTGTATTTGATCTAACCTATTTCTTATAGGTCTAACATATTTCATATAGGCATCAATTTCAGGTGGATTTCTATGCGGACATCTAAAGGGCTTATTTAAAATTTGTTTACTGGTGGTTACTGTACCTACCTGCATTGTAGTCTATCATTATTGGCATATTATTATTTGCCGTTTCTATTTTTTCCTCTTCTCTCTCTTTATTTTTTCAATTTTCTTTCATCTTTCCTTTTCCTTCTCACTAAATTTGCAAGTAAACTAATAATAGAATCTCCTTGATGTTTGAAGCTGTGAACAAGGGATTAGATCAAATTGAAATTGCATTTAGAATCCCTTTGAAATCACCGGGGCTTACATTAGTCATGGCTTCACATCTAATTTAGGCTGGAACCCACCCAAGGCATCCAAAGGTTTCCACGATTAAGAGACAAGGTAGAGAGCTTTTGCTTCAAATTAAGCATTATGAGACTGGGTCCAAAAGCTTGGGTGGGTGTGTCAATTGATAGATGCAGGCAGGTTTGGAGGAAAGGGTCAGGTGATGATTATGGAACCATGAAGGCTGGGAGGATGATGGAACAATTGGGGAATATCAAAAGGAGGGAAGGGGAAATGGAAAGGGTTGGTGAGTTTACAAGAACACAATAGGTGGTGGAGAAGCAGTAGGATATGACACACTGACCACGTTTTGGAAATGAAAAGTGATAGATGTGTGACTGAAAGGGGAGAAGAACTGGCGTCAAACGGTGTAGCCACCTGCTAAAAATGTGGGTGTTTTTTGTTCCCATCCCAGGCCTTTGAGGAGAAACATCTGACCTCCCTTAACCCTATTAAGCAGTTCTCTGTATGGTTTGAAGAAGCTATGAAGTGCCCATCTATTGGGGAAGTCAATGCCATGTGCTTAGCCACCTGTACTAGGTAGGAATCATTGCCTGATGGCTTGTATTCTTGTTGCTTTATGGGTTTGGGGGACCCGGGGCCAAAGTAGAGAGGAAATATTTGCCTATCTATAAGCTGTGTTTATCCCTTCCCAGAGATGGACGGCCTTCTGCTCGGATGCTGCTTTTGAAGGGGTTTAGCCAGGAAGGCTTTCGCTTCTTCACTAACCATGAGAGCCGGAAAGGAAGAGAGCTGGTGAGTGCTACTTGTACAGAAAGATTATTGGAGAAAAGTTGAACCTTTGTAAACTAGCACCTCAGATTTACTTCTATGGAGCTGACACTTTGAATCCAGGCTTCTTATTTTTTAAGTGAAACAGCAACAATCCTTTAGGATAGCTACATTTTGTGACCAATATCAATTACGCAGTAAGGAAAGTTGCAAATATTTGCCTATTCTGCTTCCATTTTGCTGTGGGAACATGCATAAGCACCTATGCAAGCTACTGAGGGGGAACTGGAAGTCTCATAGAAGCTATCTATGGCGTCTCAGTTTTTGCCGGCTCAGCAACATGTGACCCTGAGCTAAACTGGGCCAGCCAAAGGGTTATGAGTACAAATTCCTCTTCCTTCTGCAAATAGACAATTCAAGCAGCAAGGAGCAGAGAGAGAGAGGCTGACTGAAAAAAAAGTACGACAAAAAACTCTTCAGTCTAAGAACCTCCTTCCATATCATCCTTGCCTTCTAGCTTAGGGAATCCAGGTGTCTCTGTGTAGACACCATATGTTTAAAGCACTTTCCCCCACCCCCAAAGAATGCAGGGAACACTACCTCTCACACAGCTACAATTCCCCACAAACTACAGTTCCCATGATTCTTTGTAGGAAGTCACATGCTCTGAATATATCATATGTACACAGCCTTAGTCAGCGGACACGGCAACTTTCTTTTCACTGTTGCTTTTCTCACCATTTGCAGGATTCAAACCCATTTGCTTCAATGGTCTTCTACTGGGAGCCCCTCAATCGCCAGGTAAACTGTCTTCTCTGCATCTACTGAAAAGAAGTCCTGTAGTCAAACTGGAAAGCTCTGTAATACATGGGGTGGTTGACATGGTAAGAGGAGCTTTGGTGAACTTTTGTCCTGGCTGCTCCTTTTCATTTTCCCAGTTGCTGCTTATATGTGCTGAGTCTTACTGTATGTAGCCAGGTCTTGAGCAGATGGACAAGGGCATGATCTTGCTGCAGCTGGAGGCTCTTCCTCTTTGGCCTGTTCTGTGGAAGATGCTGAACTCTGATCTCAAGTATGGAAGGGACTGAAGTGTCGGTACTTGAGTTTGCTTCAGCTCTTCTTGTATCTTGTCAAAATGAAATCATCCCTTTGGAACAGCTCGGAGGGAGTACTGTAGTTATCCTCTCTGGTTTGTAGCAAGTCTGCATTTTGGAACCAGAAACTGCTATTCATTGCGGTGTGTCTTGTTCTTTCAGTCATCTCCTCCCTACTGTCTTTCAGCTCCCTTTCCCAGTTCAGAGAGCCACCAACACGATCAGGGCACCTTAAAATGTGGCCAATTGGAAAGTCTCCCATAGCGACTAGAAGTTGTGTGCTTTCCCTCTCCGCGGCCATCTCTCTGTGCCATAGAGAGGCCATAGAGTCTGTGGGGTGTGAGCTTGCTATTCCTCCTCCCTCAAGATCTAATGATAGACAGCTGTTCCCGCCACTGCAAGGCAAGAAGCAACATGCTAGATGGAACAAGGCCATGGGCCACATCTCGGCCACAGGCATCCGGAGGTGTAGGGTGGGACAAAAGAACTTTTAATTTATCATATTTGGTTTCATGGAATGGCGTGGAATAGGAAAGTTTGGAATGAGGCTGTTTTTAACTTGGCAATTTGATGGGTTTAAGAAGTAAGAGGGAATGTTTGCCTATGCAAGATTAAGTAGGTTGGGGAAAACCCAACGTGTGGAAGGAGAAGAGACTTTTTTTTTGAGCAGTGCTTCACACAGAAAACAAGCAAATCAGAAGAGTTGGAATTGTCCAATTAAGTTTTTAAAAATTAAGTTTTCCATCTTCACCCCCTTCTCTTTTCTCGGTTAATCCCACCATATTGGAGAGGAGCTTGGGGTAACTATGATTTGAACTACACAGCACAGCCCCCTTACTAGCACATCCTCACTCTGGTCTTGTGCTTCACATGCTTTTAACTGAATTGCTTGCAGGTGCGGATTGAGGGCCCTGTAGAGAAGCTTGCTGAGGAGGAATCGGAGAAGTACTTCTATACGCGTCCAAAGAGCAGCCAGATCGGGGCTGTAGTGAGTCGTCAAAGCACGGTGATTGCGGACAGAGAGGTGAGGAGCTGCAGGGTTGGGGCTGCCCTTTCTTGAACCAGCGTTGGGGGTGGGGAAACAGTGTTGAAATATGCCTTTTCATGATATGCTGGAGAGCCTGGGTGTACATTGTCAGACGTGGTAACAAAAATATTAATCTGTAAACGGGTATCAAAACTTCCTTAACATAGAGGGTTCTCAAGGTGGACTGCTTGTCATCAGGGATATTGAAGAACAATTGCAAACATGGTTCTGCACAAAAGTTGAAAGCTCCTCCACAACATAGGCATCCTGTAGTACAGGGGTGGGGAATGTCTGGCCCCTGGGCTTCATCATTTGACTTGCCAGGCCATTTCAGCTGATATGATTTCATATGATGTTGGATAATGGTAGGGCTTGGCCAGAAGGCTCTCTGATGGCAGTGCCTCTATACCCCCTGTTTAAAGTGCTGTGCAAGCCGTGCTTTAAGAGCAGCTTCCAAAGACCCCTGCAGTCAAAAAAGCTCAGGCAATTGACAAATGGGCAGCTCAAATTTGGTGCGGGAGATGGGCTAGAAAGGTTCCCCAACTCTGCTACAGTAGATATCCAGTGTGTTAAGACTTATTGTAGTTGAGCTTGAGTTCTTAACAGCCATTTTTAACACAAATAACTTTTAGATTTGTCTATAATAGGTATAGGTATGGGGGTATAGGTGTTTGGGTTTCTTTTTTTGTTTGGGGGTGTGTCTGAGCATCACCAGCCTCTCTTCTGTGAAATGGGGTTTTTTTTTGTGGCTATGGCAGTTCCTTAGATTACCATCTGTGTTCCTGGGCCCCAAAATGTTGTGGATTCCTGGCATATATCATTACAGTTTACCTTGCAGATCATTTGGCTGGAAGGTGGGATATAAAACTTTTAAATAAATTTGCAATAAATACATCTTTATTGGTTTAAAATACAATCTTACAATAAAGGTAAGTACAATAAAGTTAAGCACAGAAAAGGAAAAGAAGAAAGAAAAAGAATTCTCCACATCAAAAAGTCCAAAAAATTTAAAAGTAACAAGAAAAGAAAAAGATAATGACAATTAAAAGTATCAGATATTTATGCAACATCATTTCTTATCCAATAATGCCTTCTGTGAAAAGCTTCCAATCGTTCTCATTATACTTTTTCTATTAAAACTTTTAAATAAATTAATAGTCTAGTCCTAACACCACCCATTATCAACTGAGCTTGTCCCTTGGCATCCCCTCCCTCCAGTTCTCAGCAAACGACATGCTCGTTAGCCATCCTTACAAAGTGCAGATTATCCACAAGCCTCTCTATATCCCCAAATCGCCTAGTAGATTGGAGTTATTACCAGGCTCCCAGGTAGTTTCCTTTTGACAAAAAGCTTCACAGCCCTTTTCCTCTTTTTGTTAGTATTTAAGGAAGAAAAATGCAGAGCTGGAAGAGGTGTACCGAGAGGCTAAGGTGCCTAAGCCAGCATATTGGTGAGTCAGGCCTTGGTGTGCATTCTGGCCGTTTGGTTTTCTGTATGTTGTTCCCCCTCTCTCAGTTGTTATCAGCCATAGATCCAGGACGTTGGTTTCAGAAACTTGTGATCTTTTTTACAGTGGTGGATTGGGCTGGTTGGGATAAACTCAAGCCAAAGGAAATTGAGGAGTGTGGTGTTGTGGCAAACACCACAGCAGGGATTAGTAAAGGTAAAGGGACCCCTGACCATTAGGTCCAGTCGTGGCCGACTCTGGGGTTGTGGCGCTCATCTCGCTTTATTGGCCAAGGGAGCCAGTGTACAGCTTCCGGGTCATGTGGCCAGCATGACTAAACCACTTCTGGCAAACCAGAGCAGCGCATGGAAACGCCGTTTACCTTCCTGCCAGAGCGGTACCTATTTATCTACTTGCACTTTGACGTGCTTTCGAACTGCTAGGTGGGCAGGAGCAGGGACCGAGCAACAGGAGCTCACCCCGTCGCGGGGATTTGAACCGCCGACCTTCTGATCAGCAAGTCCTAGGCTCTGTGGTTTTAACCCACAGCGCCACCCACATCCCTCTACAGCAGGGATTAGAGAGTAGCTAAACCTCTTGATTTATTTCCGCACCCCATGAGGTTTGTTTATATCACTCACACAGCCCTATTACCAATTGGCGAGTTGGTGCTTTGTTGTTTTAGGGTTCTTTCTTTCAGTCTTTTTATCTCTCTCTCTCTTTTATCCCCTCCAGGGGAGGCTACATCTTGAAACCAAAAGTCATAGAGTTCTGGCAGGGCCAGACAAACCGTTTGCATGACCGCATTGTTTTCCGGTACCTCCAAGACAGCAGTGCACCCTTGAAACCTATGACCCACAGAGGAGAGGACAACTGGATCTACGAGAGGCTGTCTCCTTGAGAAGCTTTTAGAGTTCACCCTCTCTCTTTTTTAAGTGCCAAATTCTTTGTTCCCCCACTTGCCTCTCAGACAGAGCACCCAAAGAACCGCTGGACAAAGTCATAGACTGGGGACACCTGGAATTGAAATCCTTGCAGTGCTGTTCAATCAGCTGCTAACTCTCAGCCTAGCCTACCTTACAAGGTACTGGTGAGGATAAAGTGGTGGTAATCTCTGTGTAAGCCATTGGAAGAAAGGCAGGTTGAAGCAGCCTAAACATTCTTGCGGAGAAGGGCAGTGCAAACTTGTAGCATGGGCTCCCTCCTACACGGAAAGCACAGTCCCGACCGTTCTGTTTTAATTTTGAAATTGTTCTTTTTTATTTTGGGGCCCGCTAGCAGCACTGGTTCCTACAATCCCTGAAATCAGTGTCCTTGATTATTTTGTGTGTTTGTCCATTCCACCAGCAATCTCGCTCTTGCATATGCACTAAGCATGGTCCTTTTTGAGACTATGTCACATTAAGGAAGCACAAATCTTTCCGTCTCTCAAACTGCATGTTCTACTTGAACTGTGCAAGCATTCATTCTGATCTAGAGAAGGACCTGAGCCAGCAAGTCACTGTTTCAGGATGTTGCTTGTTTGACTAGCAATCTCACGAGATCTTGACAAACAGATGCATAGGAAACAGGGAAATAAGTTGGCATACATATATCCTCAAGCATGGTCTGCACTTTATTTAGCCTCCTTGTAATTGGGTTGCAACCTGGGCAAGGCCCTCATGGATCTCTGAGCCCTGTTAAAAGGTACCTGCCAAATAATAATAATAATAATAATAATAATAATAATAATAATAATAATAATTTTTATTATTTACATCCCACCCATCTGGCTGGGTTGCCACAACCATTCTGGGCTACTTCCAACACACATAAAAACATAATAAAACATCAAACATTAAAAACTTCCCAGTACAAGGCTGCCTTCAGATGTCTTCTAAAAGTTTAATCTCCTTTTGCCCATCTCATATATTTGGGCCCTGGAGGTAACAATATGTCAGGGTATGACTGCACTACAGATTTTTAAACTATTCACACATTTAGCTAGCATTTCTCCCAAAGCATAAAACCTTGGGGATTTTCAGTCCCCTAAAGCTATACTTTCCAGAGTTTTGAGGTGCTGGTGGGAGATCATTATTATTAATTACCTGCCCTTCAGCCTAAGGTCGCAGGGCAAGTTACAACATTAGAACACAATATTAAAAGCAGTTTAAAACAACTTTTTCAGACTGGCTTAATGCTGTGGCTAGCAGATATATCTGTGTGGTTCTGCATTAGAATGGAGCAGGTAGGCTTCGTTCAGTTTCTATAAACTCACTATATGAGGCATGATTAGAAGAGGCTTGTGCTCTGTGTTGAAGAGGACCCAGATTCTGAAACCAACAAAAATGAAAATTGGGAGGTCTGTTAAATGGGCAACCAAGATGGAGTTGGAAGAGACCTCCCAGGTCATCCAGTCCAGTGTGCCCAGTGCAGAAAATGTAGTAAAACAACATTGGCACATATATGTGGATTCTGGTGCAAGGACTGGGAGTGGTGGAAGGGGGATAGACCAGCACTTATTAGGTGCTTGTAAAATTACAACCCAGGGTGTGCAAGGACTATAAGTTCAGGAGCTCAAAGGGGTGGGGCCGTGGTAGCACATATACTTTGCATGCAGATTCTAGATTCAGTCCAGCTGAAATTGCAGAGAGCTGCTGTCAGCCAGCGTGGACAGTACTGAGCAAGATGGGCTAATGATCTGACATAGGCAGTTTCCTATGTCCCCATGAACTAGAAAGGCTTAATGGGGGGGAAGACAGGTGGATGTTCTGCTCTGTCTTCCCTTCCTTTTTGCTTCTGATTTCACTGCCCACCCACATTTTCTGACCTTCAATCTATAAAAGCTAGGAACTCTTTAAAACAAAAAAGGCCTGAGATACTTGGGAGGTGGAAATCTGACCTGGGTATCAGATTCCATGCTTACCTGACAGTCCCTAGGACAATCAAAGAGTTTGAGTCCAAAGTTGATCTTCCATTTAAAGAGGGAGGTGATTTCCAGCAAGCTTTTGCAACTGCAGCCCTTCCACATCCCTTTGCCAGGCCTCCCTAATCCATAGCAGATGGGTGTACGGTGGGAAAGAGGCAGGAAATCCCCGTTTCAGTAACATTCATTTTGAGGAACTCCTGTTCCTGCCTTGAGGTGTTATCTCCCAGTGTGACAACTTACATGCGCTTTGTGGTTCTTCCATAGACAAAACTGGAAGTGCAACAGTAAATACATTAGTCACTGATCCTAATGGGTCAGAGGTGTGCTGTGTGTGTGTGTGTGTGTGTGTGTTGCTCTGTTAATGTTCTTTGTGAAAGTCTTAAAAGTACTGGATATTGTCCTGATAATTCCTGTTGTTGCTCTGTCTGGGCAGTCCGGCATCTATAAGTGCTGCTGTGTACCAACTTTTGAGTCTGTGCCTATGTACATTTGGACAGTAAAAGTTCAACCTAGTGAATAATGGTTGAAGGTGAATGTGGATTAATATTAACTTCTGTCCTGTTTCCCTCCCACAAAAAGTGTGTGTGTCTTCTTTCCTGCCTCCAGACGTGCTCTGGTGGGGGACATGTCATGCTCCTTCTGGGGTAGCTTCCCCATTTTTGGTCTCCACCCTGCCCTCATCTCTCACCTGTGGCTCCTAGAACTGTCAGCGTGCGGCAGTGGCCACACCCTGGGAAATTGTGTTGACTGGCTGGCTGGCTAAACCAGGTGAGGGTAGCCATTGGGTCTCAAGCCCTTGCTGAGTTAGTGAGGGGCAGAAGTGGCTCATCAACCTGGAAAATTAGCCCATCTACTGTAGGAGAAGGAAAGCTGATCCTAAACCGATACTTATTCATGAGAAAGACTTCAGGTGTAAACGCAGAGGGAAAATCTGTACCCGTTGTCTTGCAGTACATCTTTAGGAGAAGAAAAAGCGCTAAGGAGTAAATGCTTCACAACTCTGAAGTGACGACTGCCTACGGTTGGTGAAAATCATATGCTGAAACTAACCCCAGGCTAAAAGCAAGCAATTTAATCTTGGCAACTTTAAAAACTTCTCCAAAGAAACTCTTATGAGCACTGGTAAAAGAGGTTTGGATTCAGCTGACGAATGCCTGAAAGGAGGGAATTCCAGAGGGAAACCCCTGTGAGTGTTTGTGGCCTTATTACATAAGGCACAACCGGTGAAAAGTGGAAATACTGGATTTCTCTTCTGGTTTTACCTTGTCATCTACCCCCCTCCCCAAAGCATGCTGTTCTTCTACATTCCACCAGGGGGAGTTAGCGTGGGCTTTTCTCTGGTGTGCAGCCCAAGTCAGGTATCGGTTTGCTCTCTGTTCATTCTTGGGTTGCCTCCCAGTGAAACTGCATCCCTGATAACCTTTTGCCCTCTCTCAGCTCCCGGCACATATTTGCCTTTTCAGTCATTGCTCCTTCGCTTGCTAATCGAGGGCTAAGATCTGCCAGAGCAGTTCACGTTTGATGATGGGATTCCCTAAAGCCTGGGAGAGCCCCCTTCTGCCTTGCCTCTGGAAACACCCGTTTCTGGAATGCTCCTGAACTTTCGCTTTCCTTGTTTTAGCCTGAGGCTTCACGTTGTCACTGTGGTGCCTGGAGATCAGAAGCATATCCTGAACCATGCAAAGCAATAAACAAGAGAACAGCGTCCCTGATCATGTGTGAAACCATGTGCACACACACACACACAGATCGCTTGTGCATTTGTGAATTAGGGAAGAGGTCCCAAGTTGGAAGGTGTGAGTTCCAGTAAATCTGAACCTTAGTGCATCAAGTTTTAGAAACGTAGGGTATTTTATTACTAAAAAGTGATGTGACATCTTAAAAAGAATTGATGTACAGTGGTACCTCAGGTTACATACGCTTCAGGTTACAGACTCCGCTAACCCAGAAATAGTGCTTCAGGTTAAGAACTTTGCTTCAGGATGAGAACAGAAATTGTGCTCTGGTGGTGCGGCAGCAGCAGGAGGCCCCATTAGCTAAAGTGGTGCTTCAGGTTAAGAACAGTTTCAGGTTAAGAACAGACCTCCAGAACGAATTAAGTACTTAACCTGAGGTACCACTGTACTGTTGTGCTTAACATTGTTAACTATGGCCTGGAGAACTAGGCTTCAAATCCTCATCCAGCCTTGACGCTCACTGGATGGCCTTCAGCCAGTCACCATTTCTCGGGCTATCCTACCTCACAAGGTTGCTATAAAGATAAAATTGGGAGAGAGGAGAACCATTGAGATCTTTGCAGGAAAGGTGGGATATAAATGTAATAACTGGTCTCTTAAGAGACCAATCAGGCCATTCTGCATATTTCTGACAGGATTGTGTTGCATCTATTGGCACATTTATTTAGGTGTAAATCCCATTGAACTACATGAGGTTTGCTCTTGAGTAAACCTACAAGGGACACTGATACGTATGTCTTGCTTTCTCCTTCCTGAAAAAATGTAGTGCCTGGATCCGCCGCCCCCCCAGTTAAATATATTATAAATATGTGCCCACTTTGTGAACAGAGATGTAGCCAAAGTCAGTGGTCTCTGAAGTACATTGCTAATACTTGAGCTCTATAGAATCCAATTAAATCGCAAAGGGGTAGTGATGTGATGCTCAAATCTGTGCTGGGTTTGATTGTAGGAGACTCCACCTCACATTACTGCTGAGCCAGACAACCTTGGGCCTAACCTCTACCTCCCAGGGTTGAACTGAGGTGAACACTGTAAAAGTTCCTGGTACACTGTAAAAATGTGCCACAAAGATGATTATCCTTTGCCTGTGGGCCTTCGAGGAGGCCTCTTAATTTTGCTTCCTGCTTAGCTGGGACCCTGGAGCAGAACTGCAGGACTCTTGGCTTCTCCTTCAACCTACACAGTGAGATATTTGCAAAGAGGAAATGCTGGGCCTCTTAATATCAGAGGAGAGGGTATTTTAATTCTCCACCAGGATTTGCATCTCATGCCTGCATTCAAAAAGAGCTGTTAAGCTTTGTGACTATACCTTTGTTTTGGTCTGGGAATATCTGCTAGTGGTTCAGAGCCAGGAAGAAAGCTTTCTCTGCTGCTTCTGGAAGACAAGCAGTAGCAAGGGGCCCTGTCTCTCCCCAGACACCAAATACAAACTGCATAAGAAACAAATGGAGTAACAAACGTATTGGTTCTGTACTGAGTGAGCACCCAAGTACAGTGGTACCTCAGGTTAAGTACTTAATTCGTTCCGGAGGTCTGTACTTAACCTGAAACTGTTCTTAACCTGAAGCACCACTTTAGCTAATGGGGCCTCCTGCTGCGGCACCGCCACCAGAGCACAATTTCTGTTCTCATCCTGAAGCAAAGTTCTTAACCTGAAGCAGTATTTCTGGGTTAGCGGAGGCTGTAACCTGAAGCGTATGTAACACGAGGTACCACTGTAGACCCATTTGCTAGGCAAGACAGTGTCATGCTGAGGGCACAGGCTAACACACTCACTTTCAATGTTTCCCTGATCCTCATATTCTTGTGTACAATAGCGTGATGTATACCACAACACACACAAATGTCTGATTATTAAGCCCTAGTCTGTACATGCAAACAGTGGTGCAGAAGAGAGAGAATGGTCTGAAAACACTTTGGATTGCTGGTAGGCGATCTGTTAAAACTTCCTTCAAACAGAAATCCACCACAGCAGGCAAAGGACTGGATCTGTCTTCCTGCTCTGCTGACTTTCTGTTTGCAGGGTTGTATTTTTAATGTTTTTGAGGGCTTCAGGATGCTTCTGAGGTCAAAAAAGTTTGAAGAAATCCTTCTGTAAAGAATTTTCAGTTTGCACCAATGTGTAGGTACTGTCCTGCCTTCCCCAAACTGGTAACCTCCAGATAGTTTGGCCTACAACTCCCATCAGCCCCAGCCAACATGGCCAATGTGAAGGGATGATGGGAGTTTGTAGCTGCATACATACTTTTAAAGCACATTCCCACCTCGAAAGAGTCCTGAGAATGGGAGTTTACCCCTCACAGGGCTATGATTCCCAGCATCCTTAATTACAGTTCCCAGGATCCTTTGGGAGGAAAATGTATGGAGTATATACAGTTGCAGTCCCAAAGGACCAGGCAGGAGGGCATGCCAGGTTGCAGAAGACTGGCCTAGGAGTTGTTTCTTATTTTGTAGTAGTTACCAGGTGCTCAGCTATGAAGCATTATGTAACATCCCAGTGAAGATCTGCACTCCAAGCTAAACTGACTGAAGTATTCATTTGAATCCAAGACCTTGTCCTGGCACTTATTTTCACTTGTTAGCATTTCTCCCTGAGTTCAGTTCTAAAAAGGATGGATGTGTGTGTCTCAGCACAAGGTGAGTGCCTTTCACTTCCAGATGGCCACTTAAAGAGATATGGGTCTAGAAGAGTTTATCAGTCAGAGTTGTGCCTTGTACCCCTGATGCTGCTATTCCTATTGTTGGGAGAGCAGTATCCATGCACACCTCTTGTTGGAAGTGCATCAGGGATCATTCATTTAGTAACCGAATGGTTAATTCTGTTTACAGTTAGCCAGCCAACCAAGAGGGTGTTGGTTGGGGAGGTGTTGCCTAGCAACCAGTCTGAATAGCATGATATTTGCTAAGGTAACTCCTACTCTGATTGGCTGTGGAGGTCTGAGGGAGTTTTCCTTATATGTTAGTTGAATGTCTTTCTGCTATAAACAAAAGCTGTAAATAAGACAAACCCTCTCTGTTCATTTCTCCTCGTATTTTTTGTGCCCTTAATACAAAGAGGAAATAAAGGTAAATGGAGGGGGTTGAAGATGCATCTGGACGCAACTGAATAGACCTTTTTGTAGCCTCTAAAGCAGAAATAGCTTCATAAAGAACCTGTTTGAAGCACACACACACACACAGCTGGGTGGGGTCATATTTGAAACTAAACAGAAATAAAACAGGGACATTTCAGTGTAAAGAAAGGCTATATTGTATGGACGTGCTCTGTATTGAATTCTTGGATGTACAACCCTGCCCCAATCTGCCCAAAGGGGATTGTATTTCCTGCAGCTGACACTGTCCTTAGAATCTATTATCAAAACAGAACACAGTAAGTTCTTTTGTCCCAGGATGAACTGACCTACTACACTCTTTTGATAGCATTGGGAGATCAAGGTATAAGGATGAGCTGACCATGGAAACAACTCATCTCTCACCCCTGCCATGGGGTGTGCTGCTGTGATGTCACAGAATAATCACAAATTAATTAAAGAGAAGGCTATATCAGAATGGTGGAAAACAGTCCGGCCACTTTAAATAATATGAAAGATCAGTGGGAGAAAGAAGACACAGAGGAACTGGGGGGCAGTGGGGATTCCTAAGGATAGATAGGTCTGGGGGCTGATGATATGAAAGGTGGTCGGGGAGAGAAGGCAGCTAACATATTGGCTCAAAACAGGTAGTCAAAACCTAGCTGTAGATCTTAAACATGTAAAATCAGCCCTTCCCTTAAATCACATAACATTGTTTCACAACCCTGTCTTGGCCTGTGTTTGCATGCAACTACTTACTAGGGAGACACTCTGTGTATGCTCAGAGACAATCTCATCACTATAATTAATTACAATTCCCAGTGTGGTTTAACAGCCAAAACCTCTTCACAGGGAACTCTGGGAATTGTAGATCTGGAAGGGAATTAAGGGTTTTCTAACAACTCTCAAAACCTTTAACGAATGATAGCCCCCAGAATTCTTTTGGGGAAAGCCATGACTATTTAAAGTGGTTTCAGAGTGCTTTAAATGTATGTTGCAAATGTGACCTAATGCTTTCTATTGAGATGGGTGAGGGTGGGGGAAGTTTGTCCTTTTGAAACCCAATATATATGGGGCAACGGTGGGGACAAGTTTTTTGCAGCAAGTAATTCTTGCCCGTTGGGAAGAGAAACTGTGATGAAGTTCAATGAAACTGGTGTGCAAAGTTCAGCAGAACAGTAGGTTTTTATGAGTATAAACTGAGGTTGATAGGTGAGTTATTAATACAGTTCTTCACAGCAAGTGTTCACCTGACTTACCAGACAGCCTTGGCAGGGACTGACTGGAGGCAACTGAACTGAATGTGGGAAAAGGACAACCTTGAATTCAATGTGTGTTGCCATCATTTTCAGAAGTCCTTTCCTCCACTGTAATGGACCTGAGTTAATATGGTTTGGATTGAATTGGATGTTTGCTGGTATTTAGGTGACACTTTGAGCAAGGACCCTTGAACTTGGATATCAGGCTATGAAGTAAATATGAACCAAACAGTCTCTCCCTGTGTATCCCCCAAACAAGTCCTGCACATACATGCACAGAGAAGTGGCTGGTACCAGAGGCAGGAACTTTTTGTCATAGGCTTTGTGCTTCTGGAACTCTCTCTCTTAGAACCCCATCTTTGGAAACTTTTAAGAAACAAACCCATTTTTATTCCAATCTACTTTTTATTAATCGCTTCATTTTTTTAATTGATTGCCGTTGACGTTTTCACCTCCTATTGTTCAATTTTAAGGAGTGTGTCGTTTTAATTGGACATTTTTTAAAAACATTTTTTATCATTAATGCACTTTTTGAAATTTTGTACCCTGCCTTGAAGAAGCAGTTGCGCCCCAAAATGTGGTATATAATGCAGGTGGACAAATAAGAAAATAAGAAAAACGGATTCTGACGACTCAAGCTAGTGAGACATTCCACACTGTTAGAAGAAAGGTCTCTAGGGCAGGGATAAGGAATTTACTTCGCTCTGAGGGACACATTCCCTCTTACAGCCTTTCTCAACCTGTGGGTCCCCAGATGTTGTTGAACTACAACTCCCATCACCCCTAGCTAGCAAAGCCAGAGCTCAGGGATGATGAGAGTTATAGTCCATCAACATCTGGGGACCCAGATGAGAACCGCTGCTAGGAGAACCTTGTGGGTGGGGCCTTAGGCAAAAATGGGTGGGCCACTTTGTACACTAGGTTACATTCCAGCAACACAAAGATCAGAGGTTTCCACTCACATATACACAAACATTTCCTCTTCCTTCATCAAGGCAAGCAAGAGGTGTTATTACAGTTCGGAGATACGTTCCAGTTAGGCAAAGGCACTCAGAGAGGGTGTGGAGCAGGAGGGCTGGTGTGCTGGGTGTCACCAGGGCAGAGAGGGGTGTGACTTGGGGAGAGTTCAAAATGTGAGATAAAGAGGCCCAGAGGGTGACATTTTGCACCCAGGCCTCAGGGATCCCCACCCCTGCCATGAGGTTTACTGTTCAGTTTGAGCTGGAGAGAAATGACCTTTTGATCCCCGCATAGATCAGTCATAAAACAAAATGCATGTTACTAGGGTTGCAATTCCATGCTAAAGCACGCTTTTCTCTATAAACACCCCTAATGCTGCACAGTGGAGGGAGGAAAAACATAAAGTCACAGATGATGGTGAGAGAAATGCCCATTTTGCAGTCCGAGTAGATGGAAAAGGGAAAGGTTTCATGTAGGGCTTATGTGACGCACTGTAGCTGGATAGTTCATCCCTTGGAGGAATGTTAAGGCTTCTGAGCAAGGGCATGTCCACAGTTTCTATTATTATTATTATTATTATTATTATTATTATTATTATTATTATGGATTGCTGACTCCAGAATATCCATTGGATCAAACCTGCGCAAACTGTGGCCCATCACTGAATACACAGCCCTCCAGCCTTATCTGGTGGTCCTCGATAAACCTGTTTTTGCAGCATTCCCCTGACTGCAAAATAGGCATAGTGGGATGTTAATCACATGCCTGACACGCCAGAATGCATGCCTGTGGGTCTGTTGAGCTTGGTGGGTCACAATTGTGGAGGCTGGCACCATATAAGGACAGATTAGAATCTCCACCTTTAGCAGGGCACACCACTCTCAAGAGGTGACAACAAGGCTGGTTTCATTGCTGAGCAGCCCCTGGGCACCCCTCAGTTGTACCAGTAGCTTAACCTGGGAACCCACCTACCATTTAAACTTCCCACAATGCCTGGAGGTTCTAGGGTGGCCACCAATACTTTCTATCGTGCCCGTGAAAGGTCTTAGTAATTTTTGAGCCCACCCCCCATATCCACAATGCAAAAAAGACTGCTCTTGCAACTCAGTTCCTGTTTGCACTTGCTTGTTCTCTCCTGCATTAATTGCACATTCCCTTTCCCTCTTTGATTTGGAAGGGGGAGTTGATGTGGTGGCACACTGACACTATTTTGTGTTCCTGTCTCTTTCGTTTAGATGTGGTAGCCATTTTGTTATGCCATGCCCCCACAGAAGCCATTTTGTGTTATGCCATGCCAGGCCCTCCAAGTGTCCCTATTTTCCAGGGACGTCCCTGATTTAGAGAAGCCGTCCTGGTTTCTGATTTGATTCTGGAATGTCCCACTTTTCCTTAGAATGTCCCTATTTTCATTGGATGTTGGAGGGTGTGGAGTTATCTAGTGCTTTTTTTTCTTAAAAAATTTAAATGTTTAGGGGTACTCTCATTTTCCTACTCATATTGAAATAATTAGGGAAAGTGTGCCTCGGTTTAAGAACAGATTTGGTTTAAGAACGGACTTCAGGAATGGATTAAGTTTGGGGGTATAAGTAGCAAAATTATCATTATGTAATGGGACGTCCATATTTTCATCGGAGAAATGCTGGAGGGCATGCCATGCTCTCATAGCTCATAGCACCAGTTTTGTGACTTGTGTCCATGACACTTCCTCAAAATTCCAGATGTGTCTACTGGCCAAAAAAGATTGGTGATCCCCCCAAAAAAGTTCTGCTACACTGAGTGTTCTGGGGCATTGTGGGAAATTCTCAGTGGTGGGCAGCTTCTCAGACTGAGCCACTGCAACCAGATAAACCTACCTCCAAAGAAACAGTGGCTGAAGCAGCCATCAGCGCTGATTGGCACAGCTGGAGTGCTGGAGGCCCAGCTGTTGCCTGAGGATGCCATATGCTGATGCTAATCTTGGGTGGCAAACATGTTGGCTCAACTTGCACCCCAATTATGAGGGTCACATGGTGGTACACTATGGTAATTTTTGAAACTAGACTTTATGGTTTAATGGTACTTCTCCTCCATAGGTAGTAAATATGTATTCTCTTAACTTCAAAATATGGTAAGCTAGCCCTACTGAATGTGTGTGTGTGTGTAATTTTGCTGACTGGAGCCCTGAACCTTAGCCCTAGTCCTGCCCTGATAGCACCACTGGGATGATAGGGTTCCTCATGGTATCCAGGGGTAACTGGTTAAGCAATTCTGAATATGATCCTTGCACCACACATTCTCTGCTGTGCCTCTGGCTTCTCCTGTCTTGCATTTTAAATACTATTAGCTTTATTCCTTAAATTAAAAAAAAAGACTAGTAACATTAATAAAGTTCATCTTCTTTTGAAACTTTTCTTTTCAAGTGAAAATCAGGACCCAATCTCGAAAGCCCAGCTGGTCCCTCGTTAAACTTCATTTGCAAATGGGTTGAAATGCATGTGTCGTACGCTTCTCTCAGACCCGATAAACACCCTCAAATGAGGGCATGTGAAGAGAACATTTCTCTTTCATCCACCTCCTTATTTCTCGTCCCGTTCACTGTCAGCAAAAAAATTGGGGTTTTCTGACAACGTGGCCCTTACTTTCTTCTTTTCCTTGAAGCGCCCTGAATGAGAGACTTTGACGTGTTTCCCTTTGGTGCTCTTGTCCACAATCTTCTCTAGCCGGGCGTTGAATTCGCGCTCGCTGCTCCCGCTGTTTCCCCCGTCAGCAAGCATACCCTCCTGTTGGTTCTCATTGTTGGTGACATCGTAGATATCTGGGCTTTCATACAATACTTTGGGGGTGGATTTTTTTTTCCGGAGAAAAGTCAGCTTCCACCAGCTATAATTGTTTTCCGCCATGGTGGCCAGTAATCGACACCCTTGAATGTGGGGGGAAAGCAGATTTATTATTATCAGGAGGTGCCTCCAGACTGCTAGCCATTTTGCCTGCAAGATTCAAGCGTGTACTGAAAAAAATGTAGGTTTGCACAACTGAAGTGGATTAAAGTACTCTGTTGCACTAGTGCAACAAACCCACATAAAAAAAAACAAAACACACTTCTAGGAAAGTGACAGAGAAATGCAAGGAAAAGCTTGAAATGAATGAGCAATTGACAGGAATATGTATAAACACCCCGCAGGCAAATAGGATGAATGTGAATTGTTCTTTGTTTTATAACCACCCCATAAACAAATCAGAACAAATGCTCAGTGAAGGCTGGATGTAGCCTAACCTCCAGGCAAGCTTTATGCAGAGAAATCAGGATGAATGTTCAAAAAACAGGTCATCTGCAGGAGCCTCAGGTTTTTGTGGCTTGGGCTGGTTCTTTCCCCTGAGGCTGGCCAGGGATTAATTCCTTAGAATTCCAAATCTTGCTTTGTTCCCCGCACCCCAGAAAAAAACCCCAATTTCTAGTAACAGATTACACAAGGCAAATAGTTATCCTGAAGCCTCGAGGCCTTAGGCACTAACAGCAAGAGCCTTGGCCTGTGAGCTCAGCAGAATGGGCACTTAAGGGTAAAGGTACCCCTGACCGTTAGGTCCAGTCGCAGACGACTGGGGTTGCACGCTCATCTTGCTCTAAGGCCGAGGGAGCAGGCGTTTGTCCACAGACAGCTTCCAGGTCATGTGGCCAGCATGACTAAGCCGCTTCTGGCGAAACCAGAGCAGCGCACAGAAACACCGTTTACCTTCCCGCCAGAGCGGTACCTATTTATCTACTTGCACTTTGATGTGCTTTCGAACTGCTAGGTAGCCAGCAGCAGGGACCGAACAACGGGAGCTCGCCCCGTTGCGGGGATTCGAACCGCCAACCTTCTGATCGGCAAGCCTTAGGCTCTGTGGTTTAACCCACAGCACCACCCGCGTCTCAACAGAATGGGCACTTACATATTGCTGAAAAGGAGGAAACCCATTACTTTAATAAAAAAAAAGGCACAGAGCTGCATGCAATTTACATTGTGCTAATTTATATCCATAGGTGCAAATTTAGAAAGAATAACTGTAGTTTGACTGGAAATACAGTACATCTTTCCATGGTGAAGACTAAGGGACACCTGTGTGCCTGCTCAGTCTCATACCCTCCAAGTGTCCCGATTTTCCAGGGACAGTCCCAGAATAATGAAAGCCATCCTGGCTTCTGAATTGATCCCAGAATGTCCTTATTTCCTCCGCCGGTTTTGCCGTTGCCGAACTAGGGGACAGGGATGAACTGGCGCTTATTCCGAGCAATGGTGGGTGTGGCTTCAGCAGCTGCAAGGGGAGTGGCCTATCCATGGCCTATCCATGGCTGCCACAGCCAGCCTCCTCCATTGGGCAGCTCATAGCAGCTACTGGAGAGCGGGCAAAGAGGAGGATAGGCTGCAGCCGCTGAGGCCCAGCCCCGTGTGACACACTGGCTCTGAGGGGCAGGGCCTCCCTGGGCAGGAACAAAGGATGAGCAGTGCCAGGGGTGGGGAACATGTAGCTCTCCAGATGTTGTTGGCGGAGTCTGATGAGTTGAAGTTCAACAACATCTGGAAGACTGCAGGTCCCACACTCTTGTGCTAGGACTGCAACTACTATGTGACTTAAGCTTCATTGCCATAGGTAGATAGGAAGCTACCTTTTACCAGGTTTGTCCATCTATCCCAATATTAGCTACAGTCACAAGCTTGCCTGGGCCTCAGGTAGAGGTCTTCCTCATCACCTGTTAACCTGTTCCTTTAAAAAAAGAGAAAGAGATGTTGTGCATTGGACCTGGGACACAAGGCATGTGCTCTAACTCATCTTCTGCCTGTCCAAATCGAGGTTTGACCTTTACTTTAATATCTTAATCCTTGTGACCCACTTCCCCATCTTCTCTCACTCTGTTTTTCTCTTGCCATCTATTTCCTTATAAAGAAAGAAAGAAAGAACATGGTTTGACACAGTGGTAACCCACTCTAGACTCTTATGGTCCAGTTGTGAGTTATGAACTACAAACACTATACTACACAGCTGCCTGGGTTGCCCCAAGAAGATACAGTACATGGTCATATCCACACAATGTATATAAAACGTTTAAAGTATATGGCTTCCCACAAAGTATCCTGGGAACTGTACTTTACTCCTCACAGAGTTGCAGTTCCTAGCACGCTTAACAAATTACAGCTCCCAGGATCCTTTCAGGGAAGCCATGTGCTTTAAATATATGGTGTATGGATGTGACCTCTGTTGTCTGACGCAGAGTTACAAAAGGTGCCTCTGCTTCTCTCCTCATCTACATAAACGTCTTGGTAAATAAATAAAAAGGAGGTGCTGCTTCTCATATGCCAATAAAAGTGCTGTGGGCGCCAGCACAAAATGGCTGCAAAAAAGAGAGAAGTGATGGTACTCCATGCTGGTGACTAGATCAGGCAGAAAATTTCACAGGTGCCTCTCCACCTTACTGGCAGTATAATAATAAATGAAATAGCTAACATTTTCCTGCCTTTTCAGTACATCTAAAACCAGCTGCCTGAGATAGCCACCTCACTTTGCCTAACAATAGGCCCAGCCTTGAGTCAGCCCCCGAACCTAACCTTGTTGCTATGAGAACAAAATGAGCTCAAGGGTAGAATGTAACCTGTTCTGAGCACTTCAGAGAGGGTTGGGTAATATATGAGGGCTTAGATACACTCACACACACACACACACACACACACACACATATAATGTCTGTGTGTGTACGGACGGGGGAGAAATTCTATTTGGCTCACATTTAAAGGCAATTTTACCTAATTTGCACCTTCCAAACCAATACATAAATCAAAACATAGCCATCTTTCAAAAATCGTACCTCTCAGAATTTTGCAGTGCAGTTCTCTAGACAAGTTACATATACAAAAATGTACACACTAGAGTAAAGTGTGCATATAAATGCACATATTCGTGAAAATAATACACAAAATGCTTTTCACAAATGGGTATACTGTAATAGACAAAAATGCGAATAAAAATGTGTGTACAGTGTATTAAGAGATATTTGCATTGAAGTACTGATGAATTATTATTAAGTTTGCAAACTGATGTAAAAATTGGAATACTGAACTGATCAGTACCTGAAATACAGCTTTCCCTCCGTTGTTACATTTCCCCAGCAAAGCATAGATAACTGGGAGTATGGAGTTATTCTAACGCAGTGGTTCACAAATCTCCCCAATGCTCCGGGCCTTGAGAAAATGGTTGAGGGTGTTGGAGAACCATTTAATGATTTTTCTGTCCGTTGTTTAGTAATTATAAGGTGCTGTGCTAGATGCTGTAGAATTATGGTGGACTGTGAGCTACACTTTGGGAACCCCCTATTCTAGGGTGCAATCTCAATTCATGTGAAACAATGGTGGGACCCAGTAACCCTGACAAGCACTCTCCCTCAACTGAAGGCACTTCCAGATGATCTGTTTGCTGAGCATTCATCCTGATTTGTTTGCAGAGAGATTCGACAGCAGTGGCTACTTGATGAGCATTCATTCTGATTTGTTTGTGATGAGTTTAGATGACATTGCGCCAACGCAAGGAGGTTTGTTGCGCAAAACCTCCAAATCAACTATAACTGCACAACCCGAGTTTACCAGTACGTGATTGAATCCCATTCAAAAAACAGTGACAATCTGGAAACATCCTTAGACATAGAAAACCTCCCAGAATTCTCTGTGGCACATAATGTTTCCATGCAGCTCTTTCTCAGTAGACATATTCATACGGAAGTGGTTCTAGAACGTTTCTGAATCTAGCAAGTTGAAAGACAGTGATGCACACTCCTCAACTCTCCCAAGACACCTTGGAAATTACAGAAGCCATCCTTGCTTCTGGTTGGCTCCTAGTATACCCCATTTTGGCTTGTGCAAGAACACAGCTCTGAAAGACATGTGCTTTTGGATGCCATGCTCTCATGCAAGTCACGGGACTCGCCCGGGAGCACAGCTCCAAAAGACTTGCATCCTGGTTTCCCCCCAGGCATGTCAGAGGGTGTGAGTCCAAACACCCAGTATTTAAAGGGTCTGCAGGAGTGAGTGACCGACCATCGTTGGCTTGAAATCATTAATGTTATTATTTATTTGTTTGTTGGTCACTTGATCTTGCCCAAGGCAACCCAAGAAGGTACCCAAGGAGGTACCAGGGCGGGCCGGGGAGGCAGCCGTGATGGCACCCCACTGGAATTGCGCTGCCGGGGGTGGTGCACTCCCCCCGCATTCCTCTTCCTCCGCCAGTGCTCCTGAACAATCCCTATAGGAGTACCCAATGCTTTCTAATATGGTTGCTACTACCTCGCTCTACCTTGAAAGCAGACAGGACTCTTGAAGGGGACAGTATATTGGATGTGCCATTTTTGTGGCATCTCTGACCTCTGTTACCACCGCAGGCACTTTCGTCAGCCCATGATGCTCTTCACACATGTAAACACACACTGATCCACCATGCTGGAAAAGTTATGCTCTTCCTACTTTCTCAAAGTAAGCCCCAACAATGTCCACACGTTCCACTAAGTCACGTTGGCATAAGGTCTTCTGCAGCTATATCTGAGGTAATCTGGGAAAGGCTTCCCTGTTGAAACTCCAACCATAGACCTTCCCATGCAGGTGTGCCTGAATTGCTTATGGCTTGTCCACATTTGAAAATGGCCTCCTGCCCATCAAAGAGCTGTCCCTAACCTTTCCGCCTGTAAATGCGGGGTTTTTTTATCCTGGCCTTTTCGGACTTTCCAAGGATTGAAAGTCCCCACATTTAAAGGGAGCAAAGTGCAGGGCAATGCAGGAATGGGGAGGACATAATGTGAATACCTCTAAATTAATGGGGAGACAGGTTGGTGCAAATCCACATTTTGCTCTGATGAGCAACTATGTTTACTGGCAGACCCCTCTGAAGAGGAGAAAGGGGTTAGCGCAGGTTTTTTCAACCAGGTACCCTCCAAAAGTTGCTGGACTAACACTCCCATCATCCTTGGCCATTGGCCATGCTGAATGGGGCTCCTGGGATTTGGAGTCAAACAACATCCAGAAGCCATCAGGCTGGAGAAGGCTGGGCTGGAGAGTCAAGCATCCCCTCCACACACACACCCCAGCTCTCCCAGAAATGGCTTGCTGCGTAGGAGTGGGTGGGAGGGGTCCTTCTTTTGCACACACCACCTGCCTTCGGGCAGATTTACATTACAAATTTCAAAGTGGCTCGAAACTTGTTTGAAATGGGTCTAGTGGCATAGCTGCCTTCGCTTTCCCTGTAGTATGCAAATTGTAGTTTTATGCATGCCATATGGCATGAATTTGCTGTTTATAAGCCCTAGTATTTCTTGCAATAATACAGTTCCTACGATTCCTTGCTAAGGAGAGGTCTGACAGTTAGACGGCCTTGGAACTGCCCTTTGGGTATTTCCACGTGTCGGTTTATTGTGGGGTTGGTGCTGCACAGGCATGTACGTCTTTCACTGTATCACCTGCATCAAAATGCCAACCTCATCAATGAGAGCCAACATGGTGCAGTGGTTAGAGTACTTGGACTAGGACCTGGAGAGACCAGGCTTCAAATTCTCATTCAGCCATGAAGCTCACTGGATGATCTTAGGCCTGTCACAATATCTCTGCCTAACCTACTTTGCAGGGTTGTTGTGAAGATAAAATGGCAGAAGGGGAGAGAGAACCTTATGATTTCTGTGGAAAACCCAGTACATAAAAAAATCTCATGGAAACAGTAACTCTGGATTAAAATGAGGGAGGGGTGTTTTGACGCGGATAATATTGTAATAAAATAAAATAAAAACTTGCAGGCATAAGAAACGCCAGCTTTCCTTTTGCTTGTACAGTATACTACTGTGCCAAGGGCTTATAAGAGAACTTTAAAGGCATTGCATACATTAAAAAAACAACAACCCCACATGAAACAGTAGACTAAGCTACATTGGCAAAGAAAAAGTGCATTATACACGTTGTTAAGCATTCTAACACTGTGACACCAGATTGTGCTATGGAGTCCCGTTTTTGCTAACCCGATTTCTCGTACAAAGTTTGCAATGTGTTTAACTAAGCCACTTCTTTCATGTGTCTAGATCCAGCCAGTGTTTTTCTAAAAAACATTCACAAATTAGTACAGGCATTTGGGACAGGGGAGAAGCAGCTGAAGTGCTCATTGCCATTCATGTCACAGGTAACAACGTCCTATTGGACCCTGCAGAACTCACACAATTGTTACAGTAGGAAAGGATGCATGAGCTGTAGGGGAAATTGCGTTTCCCCCAGTAAAGAGTGCACTTTGAATGGTGAAGAAATGTGCTATTTCTATCACAAATCGTATGGGCAGCAACTGTGCTTTTAATGTGCAACCCTCCCCACCCAAAAAAAACCACTGCATGGGAAGGCTCTTAGGGCCATTTACCTCTTCACATTTTAAAGGTGTATACCTAAGATAAATATACTGCAAAGCATAGAGTGAGTACAAGTGGGGAGGGGAATTGTGTATGCCAGCACATCTGATATACATATTAAGGAGTCAGGATTGGCCGTACAGTACCTTCCTATCAAGTGTACCTTCATGGGTTAATCCGGGTTTGCTGATGTGGAATATATTCAAAAGGCCATTACGTAGTTGATTTTTGTTTTCCCATTTTATCTCAAACGCACCTTAAAGTTCCCACCCTCACAACAACCTTGCATGGTAGATTATTAAATTGTCAGCTCCTCTTCTGAAAGCTATTTTGAGTGATTTTATTTTTCAAGAGTTTAAAGGAACAGGGATAAACACCGTGTTATTGTGAAATTAGTATATAAAAGCAGCATGGGGAAAGGAGTCAATGGCCAGTGTGCAGATGAACTTTTAGAAAGATGGAAATGCAAAAGGTGTTTCTAGATGTGAAATTAATTAAATCATAGGTGATTCGCTGTTATGTTTAAATTATGTACACGGTGATGAGTAGTGTTTAATGTTGCATGTTTGTGTGTGTACATTTTTGTCATATATTTTGTTTCCTCATCTTATTTCAAAGGCAGGATACAGGTGTTATGTTGTCCTTATCTCAGGCTTTCTTTACAATAACCCTGCATAGTAGATTAGGCTGGAAAAAACTGTATCGTCCAATACCCCCCAGTGAAGTTGAGGAGCTAGCAATGATGAGAAACCTGTGCCTCCCAGATCAAGACTTGGCACTCTGTCCACTGCAGTACACTGGTTTTCCATCTGTTGCGGCAATCAATTAAAAATTTGTGGAGGCACAATGTCCCAGCGAGCCGTTCAAGTTTCTCTCTGCCTTCACCCTCCACCCCCCAGTGCCATTACAAACATACCTGCTCTCTTGGACTTCTGAACTTCGTCTCTTACCGGGTAGCAAGTTCAGCCGTTATGAGAAAAGACCAACATGAAGAAGGGATGAGACGAGGTCCTGACAGTGAGGCAGGTCTCCGTGGCAAAACAAGCAGCCTTGGCTCCGGCAGCCAGTAGCAAAGTGGCTCTCACATCTCAGGTGTGCTGAGGTGCAACATACCTGTTCATGCTGCGCCCCTTTCTCTCCCTCTCTCTCTCCCTCTCTCTCTATGTCAAGGTTAACCGGAGACTCAGCCACTCCTGTCTAAAGTAAACAGGAACTAACAGAGAGGCCGAGCTGAGAGAGTTCTGAATATTCATGACGAGAGAAATCTAAGCTAAGGCATTTTGCTGTCACTTTGTTGATGTCACCTGAGGAGACCAGGGGAGCACCAAGGCCTTTCGATTCCAGATTGGCAATTATGATAGCCTGTTGCAGAAAAGAAGGAGAGAGAGAGAGAGAGAGAGAGAGAGAGAGAGAGAGAGAGAGAGAGAAGGACGAGGCCTGTGGCACTTTAGAGATTAGTTTATTGGGGCAAGACTTTCATAGGTAAACACCTTACTTCCTCAGGTGTATGCTGTTGACTGAAAAGGCCAGAGGCAATATAGATAATATACATACACATACAGGGGCTGAGAGGCAGTGGAATGTAAGGCACTGGGTTTGCAAAGATCACACCCTGATAACTGGGGTGTAAAATGGAGACATTGTGGGCTGGAAGATCAAGGTGTGCCTAACAATTATATTTTGCAGCAAGGGAACCACCTGTGAGTATCTTCATTCACAGGGATGAGGAACCAATGTTCTTCCAAGTGTTGTCAGACGTATAGCTCCCATTATCCCTGACTTTGGCCGTACTAGCTGGAGTTCAGGAACATCTTGAGAGTTACAGGTTCTCCATCCCTACTTATTCATGACACAGTGCCCAAATTATTAGGATTGTTTCACCTGTGCATATACCGGTACATCTGAGGGATAGTTCAGTCGGTAGAGAATGAGACTCTTAATTTCAGGGTCATGGATTCGAGTATCACGTTGGGTGAAAAGATTCCTGCATTGCAGGGGTTGAAATAGATCCCCCCCCCCCCCGTGGTCTCTTCCAACTCTACAATTCTGTGGTTCTGTGAATTTCATATATTGACACTTGATTGCTGGCAGCCAAATGTGTGAACCAACATCACTGAAAAAAACTGCACCCAAGAGATACTGATAACATTTATTTATTTATTTATTTATTTATTTATTTAACCCCGCCCATCTGGGTGGCTTCCAACTGAATATTAAAAACACAGTACAGCATCAAACACTAAAACCTTCCCTAAACAGGGCCACCTTCAGATGTCTTTTAAAAGTAAGATAGTTGCTTATTGCCTTGACATCTGCTTGGAGGGCGTTCCACAGGGCAGGCGCCACTAGCGAGAAGGTCCTCTGCCTGGTTCCCTGTAACCTCACCTCTTGCAGTGAGGGAACCGCCAGAAGGCCCTCAGCGCTGGACCTCAGTGTCCGGGCTGAAGGATGGGGGGGGGTGAACATCGTGAATGTGGGAGTCTATTTGTGAACCTATTTGTGTGGAATTTGGCCAGAGTAAATGTAGAATGTCTAGGAAGATTGGAATCCTCTGCCACAGGTATTTCTGCCCTTTCCATTTTCAGTGTCAGGTTTGTTTGTGTCTATCCCTTTCCTTCAATAGAAACCAACTTGATTTGCCTATGTAAAAGGCCGCAGGGCATTGCAGCAGGCGACAGCATTTATAAGACTGGAGGGGTAATATCACCATGTTACTACGCTGCTTTCAAGACCACATCTCTTGGCCTCCAGACGACGTCCCCAACCAGAGGCACCCCGGAATGGCAAAGAACCACATCCCCCAATTCATCCCTTTGCCTCTGTGACATAAGATAATGCAAGCTGAAGGGTTTTTTTGTTTTGTTTTTAGGACAACAAACCTGCTTACCCATACCAGCAATGATGACATGTTTCCAAAACTTGAATCCTCCTTAACTATTATTTATATAATGTGTTCAATGCATATAATATATATTTATATTAGATAAATACAGATATCAGTTGTACTGTTAGGGCAGGACTTCATTATTTTTAAATTTATTATATGTATCTAACAAAATGTAAAGACCATGCAATCATAATAATAATCTCTTTTATCAGTTTACATAAAATAGCACAATATAATTTTTATAATTTAAAAAAAATCAATAAACTTCAAAAACAAGTATAAACAAGCACTTCCAGACTCACTGTTTTCAGGTGAAATTCAAGAGCACACTGGGAAATTCAGGTTGTGCAATTGGAAATGTTTGGGAGCTCCTGTACAACAAATCCATTTCCCTCCCTGCTCCCCCACCCCAAAAGATCAGGCTTTTTGCGATAAGGAAAGTGACTGGAAAATGCACTGGAAAGTGTGAGATTAACACTTCATTTGACACAATGTCATCTAACCTCCCTGCAATTAAATCAGAGCGAATGCTCATTAAACAGCCAGCATCGTCTAATCTCCCTGGCAAACAGATTGTGATGAATGCTCAATAAAACAAGTCATCTGGAAGCACCCTAAGATGATAAAAAATATAAGATAAAAAATCAACAGAATTTAAACGCAGATATGTGTCAGAAAATTACAGATCTGTGTAAAAAAGTAAAGGTAAAGGGACCCCTGACCATTAGGTCCAGTCGTGGTCGACTCTGGGGTTGCGGCGCTCATCTCGCTTTATTGGCCGAGGGAGCCGGCGTATAGCTTCTGAGTCATGTGGCCAGCATGACTAAGCCGCTTCTGGTGAACCTGGGCAGCGCATGGAAACGCTGTTTACCTTCCCGCCGGAGCGGTACCTATTGATCTACTTGTACTTTGACGTGCTTTTGAACTGCTAGGTTGGCAGAAGCAGGGACCGAGCAACGGGAGCTCACCCCGTCATGGGGATTCAAACCGCCGACCTTCTGATCGGCAAGTCCTAGGCTCTGTGGTTTAACCCACAGCGCCACCCGCGTCCCTTCAGATCTGTGTAGCCTTGCCCAAACAAAACATATCTTCCAGGGCCCCACTCCTGATGATGATGAGAAGGAGGACCCACAAATGAAGCAGGGCTGGCTTAATACATTTCAAAGTAAGCAAAACAATATACTTCAGTTTCAAAAGAATTGTATGGAGTGTGGGGGAGAGAAAGAGATCACTTAGTCCAGAGCCTAAAATTACCTAACTACACCAAACGCATATCATAAGGGGATTAAAAGAATCAGATCCACTAAGTCTCTAAAAATTGCACCATCAACTTTTGATTGTAGGGAAGACAACGGCCCTATCCAGTGGTCTCCCCAACACAGAGAGAACATCTGCCTGGCCTAGGGCTCCTCTTGATGTACGTTTCAAAAAAATATTCATGGGATTGCTAGTGGCTGGGTGGGTGCACCCCTCTATGCTCTCAGCAACCTCTCCCCATGACTTCCAGCACCAGAATAAATTATGTGCACGTACATACACACTCGCATAATACACCCTGTCTAATTCAGCATTTCTGGTTGCAAATTGGCATAGAATTCCAGCATCTTCTTGGCAGCACAGAAGATTGACAGCTGTCGATGACTCTCACCTCATTCATTTCTCATGGCAAATACGTTCCTTAGGGTCACATGGGCTTCAGGCAAAGTTAATGTTCTTTCCACCATCACACAGACACACATGGCCAGTGCTTTTTTTCCTTAAAAAATTGTTTACTCTCATTTTCTGACTCATATTGATATACTGCCCCTCAATGGGGCCAAACTTAAGATTCACAAAATGTTTAGGGGTATGCGTACGCCTGCGTACCCCCCCCCCCGAAAAAAAGCACTGCATGTGGCCTTGGAATAATTTGAGCCAGGGCCAAGAATGCCAAGGACTGATTCTGGCAATCAGATTGTGTTTGGGACATTTGTGGTTGATTTTGTATTATTTTGTCTCCATCCTGTAAACCTGAGACTCTGTGACTTTATGGTGTACCATGGAGGACCCACTAGCCAGCCCAAAAGGGAGAGAGATCAGATGCAGACTGGAGGGTATTACTTCCAAACAGGCTTGAGTCCTTTCCTAGCACCAGTTAGAAATAAAACAAAGGTAGTGGAGGGTGACGCGGGTGGCGCTGTGGGTTAAACCACAGAGCCTAGGACTTGCCGATCAGAAGGTCGGTGGTTCGAATCCCCATGACGGGGTGAGCTCCCGTTGCTCGGTCCTTGCTCCTGCCAACCTAGCAGTTCGAAAGCACATCAAAGTGCAAGTAGATAAATAGGGAAGGTAAACGGTGTTTCCGTGTGCTGCTCTGGTTCGCCAGAAGCGGCTTAGTCATGCTGGCCACATGACCCAGAAGCTGTACACCGGCTCCCTCGGCCAATAAAGCGAGATGAGCGCTGCAACCCCAGAGTCAGTCACGACTGGACCTAATGGTCAGGGGTCCCTTTACCTTTACCTTAGTGGAGGGTAGAAAGCACCATGGAAGTGTAGTTGTTAGGAGTGTCGGACTAGGACAAGTAGAGCAGGGTTCAAATTGGCCATAAAGCTTAATAGGTGACTTTGGGCTAGTCAGGATCTCTTCTTAGCCTGATCTACCATACCTTACAGGGTTGGTGTAGATGTAAAATAGGGATGGGGTGATGCATGTATACCACCTTGGGCCCCTTGAAGGAAAGGCAGGCTATAAATGCAATAGATAAATAAAATGGCTCTTAAAAAACTCTCTTTACATGGGTTTGGTCCTCCTGACTGGTAGATATTCTTGGCCTAAATTGCTGCTACTGGAGTGGACATTTCTCTTTACATCCATTTTTCTGCTCTTCTTTGCCAGTAAAGAGTTAAGGCTTCCAGCTCTTGCTTGCCTGCTTGGACTATTGTCCTTTTGAATCTATTATTTCCTTCTGAAGGATTAGTGAAACTAGGCTTTGGCTCAGCCGCTTGTCAGACCGGTTTTTCACCTTTCTTTCTTTCTTTCTTTCTTTCTTTCTTTCTTTCTTTCTTTCTTCTGTATTTCTGTGACCTAGTCTTTGTTTTGAGGGTACTAATTTCCTCTCCAGCTTAGCACGAATCTTCATTTCAACATTGGAATAAATAATTATTCTCTCTCCAAGACTGTCACTATTTTCAGGGGGGGATTTAGTGACAAGATGGGCAAATTCAAACTGCACAGTTGGTTGGGAGGTCATGCACAACAAATCTGCTTCCCCCAAAGGATTGGGCTTTTTGCAACAAGGAAAGTGACTGGAAGATGCACTAGAACATGCGAGACAACACTTGCTTTGACCTCTTGACTTCCCTGCAAAGTGCAAACAATCAGAATGAATGCTCATTAAAAAGCCAGTGTAGTCAAATCTTCCTGCAAACAAATCAAGGTGAATTCCCACTAAACAGGTCATCTGGAAACACCCTCACTGAATTGTGCTAGCAGGTCTTTCCAACAAATGGAAGACACCCTATGTAGAGCAGAAACAAACTGGGATGTGTGTGTGTGTGTGTGTGTGTGTGTGTGTAGGAATGGTAGATGCTCATGGTAGATGCTCATGCAAATTCTTCTAAATTGAATCTGCTTGCAAATAATCAAATTTATATCAATGCTCAAATTATGTGGCGGGAGGAAATGTGGGGTGCCTAATGAAATCTACAAGTTCCCTTGATCTCCTTCCCAATTTTATCGAAATCATGCCCCCTGTAGCCTTCAAAAATAGTATCTAAGAGGGCTGTCAAAACCGGTAAGATGCCTAAGGTTAGGAGTAGGTCGGGATTCCTAACTAGCGATGCAGCCTGAATCTTACAAAGCCTCCTTTATTCCAAAGAAATGTAGTCGCAATTAAGCACCATTGATATGTGGGGCTTAATCAAAAGCATGACTAATGTTCTCTGGGTTTAATCCAATAAGCATATGCAATGGATTTGGCAAGTTCTAATAGGCATACTGTAATGCCCTGTTTTGAAAAAGTCTGCTACCTTCTTTTTAGACTACAGATTCCTTCCGATTCTGATCAGGTTGTGAGTGATGCTGTGTGTGTAGTCCAGGCATAGGCAAACTCGGCCCTCCATAGGTTTTGGGAGTACAACTCCCATGAAACCTAGCTAACAGGACTAGTGGTCAGGGATGATGGGAATTGTAGTCCCAAAACATCTGGAGGGCTGAGTTTGCCCATGCCTGGTGTAGTCAAATGGCACCACCCTCCAAAAGAGGGAGATATCAGCAGGCTTGGGAGAAGCTAGGGGTAAACCGGCCCAAAGAGAACTGAATATGCCTGCTGGTCAAGGAATGCTGACTGACTGTTGAAGGCAGGGAGGGGGGACAGGATGGACTGAGTGGGATTTTGAACAGGGTGTACTACACACTGCAACATTTTGTTGCAGGACTCTTATAGGACAGTGTTATTTGCAGTAGCCTTTCAGAACTTAAGGCTTAAATATATTCAGATAATTGCCATGTTTTTCCAGAGTGATCACCTGATTTGGAAACAATGGTGAGAATGTGAGATTTGGATTGGTACTTGGTACTTTTCGATTATTTTAACTCTCCTGCGTGCTATCAACTGTTTGTAAATAATACTTTTATATGGCGCGCAGTACATGTGACCCAGGGAGCCCTTTGTGTTTTGCACAAGTTTAAACACATGGTTTAACTTTAAACAAATAAGTGAAACAACTGGAAAGTTACTGTTTAACATTAATGTCATCACAAAAGCTGTACATTTTAATACTGTTGCAAAAAGAGACAGCGTCCCTCAGTCAAATTTGAAAACCTTGAAGGTCTTCAAAATTCAAAGGAATTTGAAGTAAATAATGCGTTTTGAGTGTCTTTTAAAGTGTATTGATTTGTATGCAGGGGGATTATGGAAGAGACAGGTAAGTAGTGAATTTAAAAAAAAAGATCTGGGAGTGAACTCTGTCTAGAAATTATGCCTAATTCCGTCTGTCTGGAAGCCTGCTTCCTAGTCCCAGGTTTGTGGGAGTTCGCTGCAGGTATTCAATAGTGAGGCTCACGTGCTCAGAGCACAGTATTTCCCCCATACTTTGCACTAACATGTTCACAGCTATCAGTGTTAATCGGTAGCAGACAGCCGTTCTGATCTGATGTCACAACAGAACTGGGCAGCCTTGGTGGGCTTTAGCGCATAAGAAAAAGCAAAAATGCAAAAATCTTTCCCTATCATTAAATTTTTAGGCAAAGGGGCGGGGAGAATGAGAAGCTCTGGCTTCTGAATTTCTGCCTGCTAAGCCTCAAGGGCCGATGCTAGAATAAAAGTATTATTAATGGGATTAATTGTGGTTTGGCTTAAATCTTCACCCCATATCCAACCCTTTCAAGGCTGATCTTGCTCTCCGCTGAAGGGATCTGATTGATCTTAATATATGCCACGCGGATGAACACGTCAGTACTAACCTAGCACGCACGCAAGAACCAGCGCATGATGCTCAGCCTGCGGCATTCCGGCGCCACCTGCTGGCAAGCAGCTGCCACTGACCCTTTTCTCTCCCGGACTTCCCCTTCTTCCTTATTAGTAAATTCCCGCCAGCCAATCAGAAAGACGGGTGCGTGGCCTTGTTACAGCTCCCTCATTTGGTTTCGCAAAACGGGTGGTCGTTGATTGGCTGCGGCGGGGCAGCCCTAATCCTGCGTCCGTGCCGATTGGCTGCCGGTGGCGCGGAAGGCCGGCGTTACGAAGAGGGGGCCCGGTAGCACTTTCACGTCGGACGCAGTAGAGACCATGCAGGTGGGAAAGACCATTTCATAAATGAAGCGGGGGGTGGTGGAGGGGGGAGTCGTTGCTAAGCGACCAACGGCTTCGCGTGGTTGCCAGGATCCTCCCGTGGTTCCTTCCCGGGCGGGAGTATCCCTGACTCCTTGATCCTTAGAAAATTCCCTTTTCCCAGACCCAGCCTCCACACCCCGGTGCTTGTCTCCAATATGAAAGGCACAATCTCTTTCCCCTGGCAGCCCTTTCTCCTCATCCCAGGCGTGCAAGGAGTCTTGGGTGCAATTTCTTAGCATTTGGGGGAAATAAGAGTGCCTCTGGGTGCGTGCAGATTGCCGGACTCTGCACATGTTTAGAGGCATTCCTTTCTTTAAAAACAACAACTCCAGAGTTGAGCTCTACCTCAAATTATGCCACTGCCACTAACTCAAAATACCTCATTAATTAGGGAGACACTCCTACCACCACCCCCAGCTTCTCAAAACCTTTCTTAGTTTTGTTGTACTAACCCTATTTATCTTGTATGTTATTCCAATCTGCACCCTAATTTAATTATCCCCCCCACCCCAGTATGATAATTCCCTGTGCATATCGGAGAATGTGATACTAATGCCCTCATTCCAAGATGAAGGTCCATGCTGCTTTGTGGAAATGAGTTGTGGGTAACTTACACCTGCCAGGAGCTATGCCTCAACAGCTCCCACATGCCAGGAAGATTTTGGACATCACATGGCAGGACAGTCTCAAGATGTGTTCTCCCAGTGGACACACATGTCCCATGTGTGTTTAAGGCAGTATTTTTCTAAACATTAAGAGATCTCCATGTGAACACACAATGAATGCATCGACTGTATAAAGTCTGAAGCATCTTTGCTTGTCTGAAAGTTAGGAGAAGATCCAATTCAAGCTGCTGGTTTTGACCGGTTATGCCCTAAACTATTAGTACATGACATACCTGGAGTTCCACATCCATTCCTGTGTTACACTGTCGTCTCTTAGTCTACTAAAAGTAGTTAGGAATTATTGCAGTCTTCCTATGCATAACGTAGACCATTGCAACCGTTGTCTTTTTAAAGTTCTTTCATAACTGGAGCCAGGGTTAAGCAGGTATATGCTTATTTTAGATCAATATAATGTTTTAGTAAGTTAATATATAATTGCATACTGGTGCTTTTGGATTCTGGTTTTTATATTGTTACTTTCAACCGGGTCTCTAGATGGTGTGTGTGTTTATGTAAGAAATTCAGCAAGTCAATAAAGTAGATGACTTCATTGGTCTTTCGTCTTCCTTGGGACTTCTCACTCTCTCTTTGTATTTCAACAGGACTATCAGAACTTGCCAATTGACATACAGACTAGCAAGCTGCTTGGTATGTCTCTTCTCAGTCATATCAAAAAGAAAAGAGGAGGGGAAATGGAGGGCAGCTCTGCCTTAAAGTTGCTGGGCGGTCACTTTTTAAAAGGGCGGATATTTATTTTAAAACCCTGCCCGTTACAGTGAAGTAGATTCCTTGGGATAGGAAGTGGCCCTCTCATGTGTTTAATGTCTTCCCTTCTGCAGATTGGCTAGTGGACAGAAGACACTGTAGCCTGAAATGGCAAGGCCAGGTCCGCACCGTCCGCGAGAAGATTGTCTTGGCCATGCAAGACATGCCAGAGAATGAAGAGATCAAGCAGCTTCTCTCTGGTTCCTGTGAGTATTTGTGATAGCTAGCCATGGGGGGAAATTCGGAACATAGGAAAAAACCATATGCCCAGTAAGAGTTTCAGACAGGGAACGTTCTAAGCCCTATCTAGATATGTAGTTCTTCTTTATTCAGATTTCTCAGCCCTGAGCACATCAAGTGCCTGGGATTTTCCTAGCCTTTTGGGGGGAAAGAAGATGAAACTCACAAAAAGAGACATAATTCATCAGAATCTCACAGTCCCCCCCCCCCTCTCTCTCTGATTGCAGATATTCACTATTTTCACTGCCAGCAGATTGTGGAAATCCTTAAGCGGACAGAAGCCTCCACGAAAAACATCTTTGGCCGTTACTCTTCTCAGCGTATGAAGGCGAGTGAGCATGGAGGGAAAGAGTTACATCTCTGTTTAGCCCCTCTTCCAAGGACTGCTCCTATGGGGTCTATGCAATCTCTGCAGTGTAGATATCTGTGGAGAAAGGGGGGGATAGAAAGCCTAGACCCATGGTTAGTGCTGCCCTCCAGATGTTGGTGGACTACAGTTCCTGTCATCTCTACCATACTGAACAATGTAACACAACACAATGGCCAATAACAATGGCACTAAACACTATTTAGAGACTAATATAAATGATCAGAAATTACAACCAAAGTCTCGAAAACTTCTTCACCAGTCACGGTAGAATAATTCAAAAGTTCGATATATACAATCTGTCACCAAATCGCCCGAACAGAGTTACCAGATAACCAATCTGTTTCATTCTTACAAGTCTGGCTGATGAAGAATTGATCAAGATTGGCTGATGAAGCATTGAACGAAACAGATTGGTTACCCAGAAACTCTGTTCTGGCGATTTGGTGACAGATTGTATATATCAAACTTTTGAATTATTCTACCGCGACTGGTGAAGAAGATTTAGAGGCTTTGGTTGTAATTTCTGATCATTTGTATTAGTCTATAAATAGTGTTTAGTGCCATTGTTATTGGCCATCGTGTTCTGTTATATTGTTCAGCTTGTCTATATTGCAACACAGGGGTCTGTTTACGGATCTCTACCATGCTGGCTGGGGCTGATGAGAGTTGACAGGTAAAGTGTGCGTATAAATGCATGTATTAATGGAAGCAACACACAAAATGCATTGAATTAGGAGAAGCTACATTGTAAAAATGGGTATATTAGATAAGGCTGCTTACAAAAATGTGCATATTAGGAGAAATTGACGCTGATGAATTTTCATGGGGACCTCTTTTTTTGGGGGGGAGGGGGGACTCACAAACT
Source organism: Podarcis filfolensis (assembly GCF_964270895.1). Lineage (NCBI taxonomy): Eukaryota > Metazoa > Chordata > Lepidosauria > Squamata > Lacertidae > Podarcis > Podarcis filfolensis. The sequence goes on from NC_139615.1 coordinate 32,087,157, forward strand.
GATGTGGAAATGTAGAAAACTGAATTTACGATTATAAAAATGAGAGAGAATGGAGAATTACCATATTCCCTAGTTCCTACTCATCTCCCCTCTCTTATCCTGTCTCATTTTCCCAGGACTGGCAAGAAATAATATCGCTGTATGAAAAGGATAACACCTACTTGGGTAAGACAACCTCCATGTGTAGTACAGAGACACATACACCATCTGGATGCAGTGTGTGTCCATAGTGTGAGAAATAGCGATAACTCATTTCTGTGAGCAGTTTTCTGTGACCAGGGTCCTTGTCAGTTTTGTACTTGAACTCTTTATACCACTAAATATCCTCAAAGTAGAACCATAAAATTGTAGAGTTGTCCTCTAATCCAACTTCCTGCAGTGCAGGAATCTCAGCATGCAGTTCCCCATCCAACTTGAAACCATATTGGACCCTGCTTAGCTTTACAAATATGCTAGCATTTTTATTACTGCACCACTAAGAGGTGCTACTATTGTAGTCTTCCTGCCGGGAAAGTAGCAAGTACCAGTAGCCACTTCCCCTTATAACAAGTGCGGAGAACCTGCGCCTTCCAGGTGTTACTGGACTCCAACTCCCATCAGCCTCAGGCAACATGGCCAATGGTTAGCAATGATGGGAGTTGTAGTCCAGCAACTTCTGAAGGGCTGCAGGCACCCCCTCTTTGCCTTCCTGGATCAGACCAAGGATCTGTTTAGCCTAGCACTCTGCCTTCCACAGTGTCGCAGCCAGATGGCCGTAGAAAGCTCACAAGCCAAGTACAACGTGGAGAGTCATTCCTTCTTTGTCACAGCACAGAAATAGAAAGATTCGGAAGACTTGGAAAACAGCAAACTCAGGCTCTAGTTCTTATAATGACCAGCTGGAATGGAAAGGCAGCAATATCTAGGCAACACAATGACCACGTACATACACAATAGACAATCTTTATAGAATTCCTTCAAACCATAATAAGTACAAAATGAAATCTTTAGTCTCTTTAAATGAAGCAAGGCACCAGACTTTGTACGATGAAAGACAAGCTGTCTTTCATCGTACAAAGTCTGGTACCTCGCTTCATTTAAGGATTGTCTGTTGCGTATGTACATGGTCATTGTGTTACCTAGATATTGCTTATGTTCTCTTTGCAACACAGGGGTTTGGAATGGAAAGGCATTCAAGGAGAGGAGGAGCCAAAAGTTGCTGATCTCTTAGCTCAGTGGCCCTGCTTCCCTTCTCTTCCTCCTCCTGCTACAGCCTGGTGTAATGATTGCAGTGAGGTGGCACTTGATGGCAGGAGAAGCCTGACGGAGCTGACATCTCAGCAGAAACGAAAGTGGCTCTGCTTCCTCTGCTGAAGCCTGATGTACTGGATAAAGCTTGTCCGTTAGAAATGGGGTGCAGGATTTTATAGGGTGCGAGTTAAGCCGCGGTGAGCTACCCTAAATCCGCTAAAATGTGCACGTAACACTCAACCTGCAGTGTCTTTTCTTCTTCTGCAGTAGAACTGGCCAGCCTCCTGGTGCGGAATGTCAACTACGAGATCCCATCGCTCAAGAAGCAGATCAGCAAGTGCCAACAACTGCAGCAGGAATATAGCCGCAAGGAGGAGGAGTGCCAGCTGGCGGCCGCCGAGACGAGGGAGCGCTTCTACAGCTCCTGCAAGCAATATGGCATTACGGTACAGAGCGCGCCTCTCCCCTCAAGTCCCACCACTCTTAATCGCTTTTGCGATTAATGGCAGAATGCCAGTCCTGGTCAGAGCCACAGAAGTGCCCCTCAAACCCTTTTTGCTGCCTGAACGATAGCATGGATGAGTACCTTGCTAAGGTGCACAGCTCAACATGTGGACATGTGGCCCCAAGCTGTTTCCTGGCTGGCAATCTGAATGGTTTGTCTTTAAACCCAGCCCTGTTTTGCAGCCAGCGCTGTCCAGGCGTTCTGTCAAAATAATGTGATCTGTGCCTTGAAGCTTCAAATACTGCTTTGAAAATGAACAGTACTAAAGAAAATCAGTGCAGGTGTGATTGTTCTGCGATACTTTCCTCAATTTGCCTCATTCATTCAGACTCAGTAGTGCCTAAACTATTTTAACTGGAGATGTTAGAAGAGAAATGATGGGAAGCTGGGCTTAATCTGAACCAGGCCTTAGGCCTGAAACCCATTCTTAGCCCTAGCAGAGAATGGAAGGATATAAAGAAGGCTATGTTTCTGAGTGCCTTTTTCTCATCGCTTGGTGGCCATTGCAAGACCCTGCAGATCTAGGTTTAAGGAGAATGACTTCCAGGTTATGGAGCATTACTTCCAGGAATCTTTGAGTATTTCTACTCCTATCGAGAAGGAATAGAGGGGATTCATAGGTAATATATAGGAATATAAATTCTAGTCCTCAAACGCTGAAGCATCATGTAGACATTGCCTGTTTTCAGATATATTTTGCCAACATAACGGCTAGGAAATTGCTTTTCAACAATCCAGACCAAGCAGAATTATGCTGTGCACAGAATCTCAAAGGATTAACAGCACTGTCTTTCAATTTCTCCCAGCACTGCCATGTTCAGCTATCTAGCATATCTTTTCCTCTCTGCATTGTACTGCCTTATTGGTCTGTTGGTTGTTCACGTTATTTTGCTTCATATTATTGAGATTCTGGACTTCCAGTTCTTTTTTTTTTTTTAAAGCAAGTTTCTATACTTTTTGGATAAAAATCTGGAAATGTGCGGGCAGATTCAGAAGAAAGCTCTGAAACCTTCCGGGGGCTTGGACAAACTTTCTCTTGAGTAACAAAAAGTCTTGTAGCACCATAGAGACTAAGAAATGTATTATGATGTAAGGTCTTGTGAACCAGAGCCCACTACATCTGATACAAGCCTCTTGGGCTTGCTGTTTAGAAGGTCGGCGGTTCAGATCCCTGCAATGGAGTGAGCTCCCATTGTTCTGTCCCAGCTCCTGCCAACCTAGCAGTTCGAAAGCATCCCAGTGCAAGTAGATAAATAGGTACTGCTGTGGCAGGAAGTTAAAGGTGTTTCCATGCGCTTTGGCTTCCATCACGGTGTCCTGTTGTGCCATAAGCAGTTTAGTCATGCTGGCCATGTGACCCGGAAAGCTGTCTGTGGACAAATGCCGGCTTCCTCGGCCTGAAGTGAGATGGGCGCCACACCCCATAATCGCCTTTGACTGGACTTAACCATCCAGGGGTCCTTTCCCTTTTTTAAACATTTACATCTGATGAATGGAGTGTGATCCTCAGTTGTCAGTTATAGATACACATTGATTTAAAGTGGGGCAGGGAAAAGGGTGAATGTAAAGGTTGGAGTTTAAGTGGCAGTGGGATGCAGAAATATAGTCTGTGTCAATTCAATTAGAGCTTAAATGTATGTCAAACAATCCTTCACCTTCATCATTCACCACAGCAGCAGTAATTTGTGAGGACACCATCATATTGAACAGTCTCTGACTGGTCTTATATCTCTGTTGTTTTCAGGGGGACGACGTACGCCAGGAGCTTCTGGCTTTGGTGAAAGACCTGCCATCACAGCTTGATGAGACTGGGGCTGGTGCCAAGGGGCTTTTGGAAGCCATCAACCTATACCAGGCCTGTGTGCAGTTTGTGTGCGACAGGTAGGGGCTAGTAAGCTGAGAAGGTTCTAGAATTCCTTTTTTTGCTTTGCATGCCAAAGGTCCTGTGGGTGTGACGGGGGTGCAGTGCCCAGAATCTCTGGTTTAAAAGGATCTGAGAATGCAGGATTGTGAAGGAGTGCTGCCTGAACCCTTGAATTGCAGCTGCTGGTTGGAGTAGACAGCACTGGGCTCAGTGGACCAATTGGGGTGACTCACTAGGGCAACATCGAAGCATCCAGGACATGTAACAGGCAGGGGTCGGGGAGAACTTTTCTTCTGGTTGCATTCCCTCAGAGGTCATGGGCCTCATGGCTGTGGTGGGTGGGGTCAAAGCCCAAAGTGGGCAGAGCCCAGAGCCAAAAGTGGGTGGGACCTGCAACCTTGCAGGATTCCATAGCAATTGATCTCTGCCACCATCTTCTATGCAGGGCTGCTTTCAGTTTGCAAGTATAGGCAGCCACCGATTTAGGCGTAACCAAATGACTCACGATCGTGCACATGGCACCGAACCTAGAAGTAGCCCTCAAATCCCACAAAGACATCACAGAAAGGTTGTGTGTATTTGAAACTGGGGGCAGCATTAAGATAAATTCAACAGTGTAAATAAGTTTTGATGGGTATAATAATGGAATACTGAATGGTTTCGTTTATATAAAATATGCAGGGATTTATGTTTTGCAAAATGAACTGTGGAAAGAGAGGAAGGGAAGTCATTGATGTTTTAAGGTTGTTTGAATGAATATTCTAAAATGTAAAACAGAAAATTTAATAAAAATTATGGAAGAAATAATAATAAAGGCGTCACAAACAAGAGGCAGAGCAGGCCTACGAGTGCTCCGCCGACGGACACAGGGTTCTGGAACATAACCCCCGTACAAAACGAGGATTACCTGTATTCCCAAGAGTCAAGAGATATTCTCTAATTTGCTAACAGCAGCAAGTTGCAGTCACTATAAGGCAGTGTTGAGCCCAGGGACAGACGTCTTGACTGCCTGCATTTGCTTGCTGATCTCTTGCCTTCCAGTTCTGCAGAGCAGGTTGTCCCCTTACTGAGGCATGTGCAGGCTCTGGGCAACACCACTGTGTACGAGTGGAGGCGAGGGGTGAAGCCAACCGCAGTGGAGCGGCCAAAGGCTGCGGAAGTGAAGGAAGCTGTCGAGGAGGATGCGGTATGTCCATTTGGGGAAGGGGGTCAAAGTGGGTGCGGTGGGATGTAAACAGTTCGTATCCCTCTGCCAGCGGGTAAAGGTAATTAACGGAGGGCTCATCCCACCCATTGCTTGCTTCGGACGGCAAAAATACAGTGCTGTCGTGCCTATGTAGGGAGCATTCTGATTATGGAATAGTGTCAGCCTATCCCCACACATTTGGGACTAAGCATAAAAAGGTAAAGGGTACCCTGACCGTTAGGTCCAGTCATGGCCGACTCTGGGGTTGCGACGCTCATCTCGCTTTATTGGCTGAGGGAGCCGGCGTACAGCTTCCAGGTCATGTGGCCAGCATGACTAAGCCACTTCTTGCGAACCAGAGCAGCACACGGAAACGCCGTTTACCTTCCCGCTGGAGCGGTACCTATTTATCTACTTGCAATTTGATGTGCTTTCGAACTGCTAGGTTGGCAGGAGCAGGAACCGAGCAACGGGAGCTCACCCCGTCGTGGGCATTCAAACCGCCGACCTTCTGATCGGCAAGTCCTAGGCTCTGTGGTTTAACCCGCGCCACCCGCGTCCCTAGGGGCTAAGCATAGGAACGCACAAATTGCTTTGTTGGATCAGGATTGTGTTTTCTGTCAGCAGATTGACTGGGGTGACTTTGGAGATGGAGCAGAGTCGGCGCCTGCCCCTGAAGTGGTTGATTATGGGATCTCCGTTGGAGAAGGAAGTGAGGAGATAGACTGGGGTATTTCTCTGGAGTCAGATGCCCAAGTGAGTGTCTACCATATCTGCCTGCCTCTATATGCAGACAGCACTTGCATTCAGTTTGATTGTACATGTGCAGGCACTGTGGAGACGAGCAGCTACAGTGCTATGATACTGTTACGTGTCACCCCAATCTCTTGAATGGTGAGAGGCTTCAGGGGTGCCTGCGCTTTACCCAGGGCTCAGTTTCCTTGGAATGAAGGTCAGTGGAGACTGTGGTGTCTTTAGGATATATGGTTTAATTGACACATTTCTACAACCTGAGCATAGGACGGAGGGGCTCACAGCATTAACACTCCCATAGAACTTAGGTTTCGAAGGCGGGAGTCCCAAAGTCCAGCACAAAGCAGGCCATATATCCCTCTCTGCAGCTTTCTAGCATCCAGCTTTGACTCATGCATAAAACAACTATTGTTCTTCTGCATAAGTGGCAAATAGGTGAGGGATGTTGGGGAAGTCTCACCCATTTGTCCTATGGCACAGAGCAACTTGTTTGGATATGCTAAATTGTGGTACTTAACTAGCCAGCTGAAGCCATTTCTTTGACAGAGGAACTGGTTTGGCAATCTTCCTCTTATGCATTCTACCCTCACAGATACAGGGTCCCCAAAACTGGAAGGGACTCGGGGTATCATCCAGACTGACCCCTCACAACAATAGTTTATAACCATTACAGTGGAACCTCTACTTATGGACGTAATCAGTTCCAGAAGTCCGTCTGTAAGTCGATCTGGGTTGCTGGTAGAAGCGCCGTTGTGTGCAGGCGCATTCGGCGACGGCATGCATTTGCGCATGTGCAGATGGCGGCAGCCGCTTCTGCGCATACACAAATGGCAGAAGCCACTTCTGTGTGTGCGTGAATCACAGCAAACCTGGTATTTACTTCCGGGTTTGCCGTGGTCGCAACTTGGATCGGGCCCAAGTAGAGGCGGTCGTAAGTAGAGGTTCTACTGTATAAGTCAAGAACATATTTTTAAGACGTTCCTTTGCAAATATATGGACCAGAAACTTCTCACACACACACACACACACACACACACAGAAAAAGAAAGAGAGAGAGAGAAAGAGAAGAAGACTGTGGCCTGCCTGTTTGACATACTGTCATATATCGTGATCACAGCTGTCCTGACTTCAGGCATCCATGCAGATACTAGTCACAGAAATATTCCCCTTCTACAGGAGAGCAGCACTGCAGCCATAGACTGGGGAGATGGGAGTGATGACGCAGCTCAGATCGTGGTGTTGGAGGCTGGCAGTGAGGGTAAGCACCTCTAGCGCCCCCTTTCTGGAAGGAGGTGAATATGCACACACGCTAAAAAGGGCTGGGGGGAAATTTGTCGGGAAACAAGGCTAAAAGTCTGATAATGAGCTGCATGAGGCAATTGGAAAAGTGGACTCCATCTCAGGACTCCTGCAGGACGTGGCGAGTACCACTTGTTGATTTGTAAAAAGAGAGTTTCTGGGGATCAGGTCTGTCTGGAACCACACCTCTTGGCACAGAGTCCTTGCTCTTTGACCCACTGATTCTCCTCTAGAAATACCCTCTTGTCCTGGTTTCCTCAAACTTGGCTCTCCAGATGTTTTTGGCCTACAACTCCCATGATCCCTAGCTAGCAGGACCAGTGGTCAGGGATAATGGGAACTGTAGTCCCAAAACATCTGGAGGGCCAAGTTTGAAGAAGCCTCTAGTCCATATTAAGTGTTTCTACCTCCACCTCCAAACTGCTCTCTAAAGTGGAAGCAAGTGTGAGCAAGGGGGAAAACAGCAAACCATGAGGGCAGCTGTGGGAGGAGTTAAGTTTCTCTCCCTTCAGCAGTTCCTCCTTGGCAAATAAATATATCAGGTTGTTTTGTCCTGAGTCAGAGGGAGTGGGGGAAACGGGGAACAAAGCATACACAAGAGGGCGCTGTTGGATATGTGTTTTCTGCTCCTGCAGTGGGATTCTTGCACACAAGCCAGCCTGTGTTCACCCCAATATACTCTTCCCTCGTTGTATGTGTTTGATTTCTTTTTTTCCAGTTGTCCTTTGTTGTCTTAGTAGTTCCCCTCCCTGTGCATTAGCGGTCCTGACACCTACCAGTTGGTTCCAGTTATACTCTCAGGCAGGCCATTGTCCTAGCTCCAAATAGTGGGCTGCAGCAGCATCCCTGTTTGCAAGTAGGTTTTCTTTTGCAAGCATATTGGAGTTGACCATCTAGAGAGAATGGCAGATGAAATTATTTGAATATGTGGAATTGGCGAAGATGACAGCGAAAATTAGGAATCGGTCAAACCAAAAGTTTAACAAGGAATGGGATGTTTGTAGAACGTATTTGAAAGGACATTGTTCCCACATGAAATCTTTAACATGCTTCGATTAACTCTCAAAATATAATATCTTATGTTAGAAATATACAATAAAAAAAATAGTTCATGCTGAGTCAAACATTATATAATAGGCAGTTACTGTACTAAGAAATCAGAGGACCCATGTTGAGGTTGATGGAAGTCACAACATAAAGAAGAAAGTGATCTTATGTTTATGTAACAATTTTTTTTGTATTGGATGTTTTGTTTCTTTTTTGTTTTTGTTTGTTTGTTTTGTATAGTGTTGTTTGGATGTTATAAATAAAACTAATAAAGAGTAATTGGAAAAAAGAAAAAGTTGACATTTTAAAATGAGAAAACTGAAAGGATTGGAGGCTGCTGGATTCTGGATTCTGATTTATATTATTCTGATTCTGTTTTATATGAGGCAATTCCTCATAGCAAGGGAGGAAGAATCAGTGCAGAGGCCCACTTGCAAGTGCATCTATTGTATAGTTTGCCTCTTGAAATGGCAGCCTGGGTTGGCTTGGCATTTGGCACTCCTGCCTGCCGCTGTAGGTGGGGAAATCAAAGGCAAGATTGGCGAGTCAGTTCACCTGCGTTGGTGCAGCAATCATGAAGGACTTTGCCAGGAAGTTAATACTTTTCAAATAAGGCACTGACTTTCTCAGGACAAAGTCTGGAAGTTGAGCCTGAGTTAAGGGCACTATCCAGGACCAGGTAAAGACCGCACAAGCTCTTTCTAATAGGTCCTGGGACGTGCAGGGGCAGGGAGCAAGGGAGATAGCTGACAAAAGTCTCCACATCCTATGCTTCCAGGCCCAGAATTTTCAGGTGCACCCCTGACTTGTGGAACATGGGTGTGAGGATGGTTCATGGCAGTTGTTGCAAGTAAGAACTGAAAGCAACTCGCTGGTGTGCTGCCTTGCCCTGATACGTGGAGAAATCCTTGCTGCTGTATAAAATGCTGCCCCGTTGTTACTTAAGAATTGGACCCTTAGGAGAGCATCTTCTCTATGACAACCTGGGATTGCCTGTTATAAAAGAACTAACAAAATCAAAGTTCTGCATTTTAAACCTAGTTCTTGTGCCAAGGGAAGCTAGATTCTGCAACCTGGACAAATGGTGCAGAATTAAGCATATTTGCATGTATTATTTGCTTAATCTTGCATCATTTCCTCTTGGTTTTCCCCCTAGCTGTTGAGAGTGGAAAGAACTCTGTGGTCTACTGAAGTCTAGCTCATGTCACTGGTCTTGTGGTTTCTGAGATATACTAGGTCTTTCGCAAAATTTCCAATTGGGTTTTGTAGCTATAAGGGCTAGCTGGCTGGTTGTGTTTTTGTTTTGAGATAAAGGCTGCAATTCTCAGGATGGAGGATTCTGCGTCCAGCACCAAGTCCCCTCCCTGTGCAGCATTTCCCATTTGCAAATCCTGCTGACGGTGTGGAACAGTATTAAATTGTAACATCATCTGATTTTTAGCCTTGTTTCCCAACAAGTTTGGCCCCGACTTCCAGAATGGGGTCTTTCCATTCTGTTTCTATAGGGTGGGAGTTGAAAAGTAAAGGAAAAGCTGAATTGTTACTTTAGAACTTGATATGCATTTGTAAATGAAGTCTATGAAATTTATTTATAAATGAAATCTACTTTCTTCCCCCTCCGTTCTCTGCATCCAGCGCCAGAGGGAATTGCACGAGGACCTGATGCTCTCACCGTCCTGGAGACCCCAGAGACCAGGAATCAGTTCATTGATGAGCTCATGGAGGTAACAAGAGCTTATGCAGTGCTAAGTTTAAAACCAGGGAGTCTCTGTCGCTTAAGATGTTGTTTGACTCCAACTTCCAGAGGTGCTGAACCCCAGTGCTGAGCCAAAGGCCTGTCAGATGGGAGATGCCCCCTAAGATGGGATGCCAAGAGACAGATTCCTCTGAAGAAGTGGCCCTCTTTACACCAGGGACCTTGCCGTCTCCGGCACAGGCAATGCACAAGGCAGGACTGGCTGAGAGAGGAGCCTTTAAGGCTCTCCATTCTGCAGGAAAGATGAAAAGCTTAGGAAGGATAGTTTGGCCAAGTAATTCGCCTGTGTGGAGTTATCCATGGTCCTGAAGTTAAAGGCTGTCTCTATCTGCCAAGTGAGGACACGGGTGGCGCTGTGGGTTAAACCACTGAGCCTAGGACTTGCCGATCAGTAGGTCGGTGGTTCGAATCCCCGCAATGGGGTGAGCTCCCGTTGCTCGGTCCCTGCTCCTGCCAACCTACCAGTTCAAAGCACGTCAAAAGTGCAAGTAGATAAATAGGTACCACTCCGGCGGGAAGGTAAACGGTGTTTCCGTGTGCTACTCTGGTTCTCCAGAAGCGGCTTAGTCATGCTGGCCACATGACCCGGAAGCTGTACGCCGGCTCCCAATAAAGCGAGATGAGCGCCGTAACCCCAGAGTCAGCCATGACTGGACCTAATGGTCAGGAGTTCCTTTACCTTTATCTGCCAAGTAACCCTCGGGCATCAGTTGCACCCCTTGTTCAGGGCAGGACAGCTGCATCCGATCTCATGTGATTGTGAATACACTCATACCTTGGAAGCCAAATACCTTGCGAGTCAAAACGTTTTGGCTCCCAAGCACCACAAACCTGAAAGTGAGTGTTTCGGTTTGTGAATGTTCTTTGGAAGCCGAACATCCGACCGCAGCTTCCGCTGCTTCCTATTGCATGCAGGAAGCTCCTGCAGCCAATCGGAAGCCACACCTTAGTTATCGAACATTTTGGAAGTCGGACAGACTTCCTGAAAGAATTTCATTTGGCTTCCAAGGTACGCCTGTACATCTCAGTCCTCTGGAACATCACTTCTAAGACTTGTCTGGCATGGTGGGAGCAGGGTAGAGATAACAAGACCCAAAAACACAAGTGGTTAATTTCTAAAATGAGATGTCCTGGAGCTCAAGCTTGGGTGGTGCCATCTGAGATGGAAACTGGAAAATGAATGGGAGCTAGCTGGCCTTCAAAGAGGCAGGTAGTTTTCTGCACATAGGATCGTAGAATTTTAGATTTGGAAGAGACCCCGAGGGTCATCTAGTCCAACCCCTGCAATACAGGAACCTCAATTAAAGCATCCATGACAGGAAGCCATCCAATCTCTGCTTAAAAATCTTCAGTGAGGAGGAGTCCACCACCTTCTGAGGGAGTTTGTTCCACTGTCCAACAGCTCTTATTTCCTGATGTTTAGTCGGAATCTCCTTTCTTGTAACTTGAATCCATTGGTCATGTAGATGTACAAAGGTGTTCTTCTTTATTGCTATACATATTCCAGAATCGAGCCTTGATACCTAGTAGGATTTGGTTCAGATGAATCCCTGAGAACTGTCGGCCGTTGTGACCCCCACTGCCTTCGTCTTTGTTTTGAAATTGAAGGCTTTTTGACAGGCAAGTGTTTGTGCCCTGCTTTCTCACTGCCCTATGTCTCCTCCTGTCCCTCCCTCACCCACCAAAAGCTGGAGATATTCCTTTCCCAGCGCATTGCTGAGACAAGCGAAGAGGCGGACATCCTAGCTGTGAGCCAGTTCCAACTAGCACCAGCCATTCTGCAAGACCAGACCAAAGAGAAATTGGAGGCCATGGTTGCAGTCATCCACAATCTTCTTGGCCGGTTGACCAGCTTGAGAATGCAGCATCTTTTCATGATCCTTGCCTCCCCAAGGTTGGTGAACTTCTCTTTCCTACATAACTCCTCCACTTGGGTCAGACCCTCCCTTTCATAGCACACACGAGGAACCCTTTCTTACCCTTGACGGGCCGTAAAGCAGACAGATTTCTTTTTGTCTCCGGTCCTGACCGTAACTGTGCCAGTTATTTGTATAATGTCATTCTTGTTTATAAGACCCAATAAATAAAAAATTAAAAAAGGAAAAACCAGTTCAGGGCCCAAGATTAATCCCCCTTGGGTTAAAACAGAGGGGAGACAAGGAAAAGATAGGTTGGAAGACATGGATCGGTAAAAATATATATGTGATGTACAGACAACGCTTGTTGGTTTTGAAGAGACTCTGTGAGATAGTAAGAAATATTGCAAAAAAGAGAGCAAGAGGAAAAGGAGTTGGGAAAGGCAATATCATGTTTAGAAATGCGTCAATAAATAGAAATTTTACGAAAGATTGACAGAGAAACTGAGGGAAGTCAAAAATTGAAGAATGAGTGCAAAATAATTTGTTGGTTGTATAAAATTTGTTTGGAAAATGAATAAAAATTATTAAAAAAAGAAAAAGGAAGACATGGATCGGGGATTTCAGTGGTATGGGGCTTGCCTTAGGGAAAGCACAATTTTGTAGTACGGTTGAAAGTTGGAATTGGACATTGTTGGGAAAAACCATTCAGGGCTCTAGTGTTTTATTACTGGAGTTTCTGTGACCTGCATGGTCTTGTGGGTCTTTTTAAAAGTCCTTCATGGGGAAGGTTTCAGTGTACATTTTTGGTGGGAGAGGGGAGGTTTCATTGTTTTGATTTGGTGCATCTAAAATGCATAACAGCCTGTCTTGATCAACTCCTATCTGTGTGCGTTTGCTGTGTGCCGCACCTTAGACAACAGAAGACGCTATATTTGTGTGAGCATCTTTGCACTGCGGCACACCCTCTTCCCTTTGAATCGGCTTCTTACACTTCTGCTCATCTGCTAAAGCACAGTCTGGAGGCAGTACTTTGCCGAGACTCCTTTTTAAAGAGGAAAACATGCTAGAAGGGAAATAAGTTCCATTCGGTCAAGTGGGGCTCAGTGTTCATGTAAATGTACTTGCTTGGTGTTGGAGGTTGAGCCAGATGTTCTTTTCAGTCCGATGCCAATCCTGTGATACCAGAATCTCTGAGTAGGATCAACATGTGCAACATGTATAACGTCCTAATTGCTAAAAACTGGGAAAAAGAAACTGTGCCAACAAAAAAGGAATGGCAAGACAAACTGTTAGAGTATATTGAACTGGCTAGATTAACAGAGGCAATTAGAGATCACACTAGACAAGAGTTTCAAAAAACATGGGGGAAATGCAGAGAATACTTCACAAAAGAGTGCCCTAAAATACATACCTGGACTTGTTTCGATTAATGTCTGCAGGAGACTTTGTGGATACTTAAATTATAATTAGAAAAATCTTAATAATTATGCATAAAGGAAACTGTTTATAAGAAGTAAATAAGGAGGCCAGATACAGGATAAAGGAAGTCTTTTATTTGGTTGTTTATATTGTTGTATGTTATGCTCACTGCATGTTATGTTCACGTTTAATGAGGGTGGATTTATGTATGGGGGGTGGGGGGTTTATGTTTTGTTGTAAATAAAATTCAAAAAAAAAAAAACCAACACAACCATGTGCAGTGCTTGAGGGCTGCAATGGACAAGAGTTTGCTTGAAGGCTTTTCATGGGATTCTCTTGGGCTTCAGATATGTGGACCGCGTGACCGAGCTCCTCCGCCAGAAGTTGAAGCAGGCGGACCTCCTCCTCCTGAAGAAGGATCTGATGGTTCAGAAGCGGCAGGAAGCACTGGAAGAGCAGGCCAGCCTGGAGCCAAAACTTGACATTCTTGTGGAGAAAACCAGAGAGTTGCAGAAGCTGGTGAGTGCAATGGAGGGCACAAAGAGCGGGGGGGGGGGGGTTTCCCACCTCCAAGTCCAGCTGCGCTAAGTCCTGTAGGCCACTTCCATTTCAGAGGCACCAGAACACAGGGTGCCTGCTGACCGAGTGCGATCCAATGCTGTTGTAAATTGCCTTGGATCAAACCCACAGTGGATTGCATGGTGGGGGGGTAGGGTAAATATGAGCAAATATCACCCAGAGTTTGCAGGGAAGAACTGCAGGTAGGATTTTGCGTGGTCTGGGAGTTGGGCTTAAGTGGTCTACAAGGCTCTTCTCTATCCATGCCATTCTCTAGGTATGTAAGCCGCAGGGTTCGTTTCTTTTTCTTAGGAAAACGTGGTTTCAGTTTGAATCAAAAGACGGGGGGTGGAGGGAGCAAGGCTTCTGCTGGTTTTTATACATACATATATATATATATATATATATATATATATATATATATATATATATATATGTATTATTATTTTATTGAAGTTCACAGTAAATCTGCAATAACCAATAGGTTTACAATGCTGTAAGAAAATAACCAACTTAAACAAAGTACACTAAACGGATATCAACATACAACTGTACATTTCCATTGTATTTACTATACTGTTAGATCTGAGAAAAAATACAAATTTCTCCATAAATTTATTTGGTTGATTTGCTCATATTCTCCTACAATGGGTTGGTATTATTATTATTATTATTATCATCATCATCGTTATTACTACCGCTACTATTATATTTAAATTTGTATACTGCCCTATACTCACAGGTCTCAGGGTGGTTCATTTGCACCAAAGTCTAAATCTTTTCATGCTCCCCTCCCCCGCCCCCAGTTCTTGGCTACTATTATTTTTGCTGCACAAATCAAACTGGTTACCGCCTCTTGATCACTGTCTGTGATAACATCTTTTAAGCTCTCGTGCTGTTTTTTAAATCTGAAAATGTATTTATTTATTTATTTTGCACAAATTATCCCTTCGGGACACAGCTATAGTACAACCAAAGCTGGGAGCCACGTTCAGCTGAAGGACAACCCACTTAACGGCTTGCTTTTAAAGACTTGCGGTTCCTGAACATTCACCTGGCAACAAGCATGTGGTCTAATGTGGGAAATGGACCACTATAGATGTAAATCAGTAACTCCCAGCCTGGGTACCTGCGTACCCTCTATAGATCAAAGCAGGAAGGGTTGGTGGGTTTGAAGATCTGTGCAAACTACAACTTCAGTTTTCTCAGGTGTGAAGGTGCCCAAGGAATAGCTTCCACATTCCCTCTATGGCTGTGTGCAACTGCAGTACTGGCATGGAATTACAGCATTCAATGCACAGTTCTTAAAAATCTCGCTCGTTCTTTCTTTTTTGATAAAAAAATAAAACGAGTTTCTAGAACTTGCTATAAACTTGAAACTAATAAGGGTGATATCTGGGGTTATCCCAGAAGCTGAGGAGAAGTAGTAGTTTGGTTTGATATCCCACTTTATCACTACCCTGAGGAGTCTCAAAGCAGCTAACAATCTCTTTTTCCCTTCCTCCCCCACAACAAACACTCTGTGAGGCGAGTGAGGCTGAGAGACTTCAGAGAAGCGTGACTAGCCCAAGGTCACCCAGCAGCTGCATGTGGAGGAGCAGGGAAGCGAACCCAGTTCACCAGATTACGAGTCTACCACTCTTAACTACTACACCACACTGATTCCCACCCCCACCTCCCACCACCAGCAATTTATTAATATTTTCCAATAACGGGACAGTCACACAAAAGCTGTGTTTCCTTTTGGTATAATTTTCTGCAGTTTGGCTTCGGGGGGCCCACTGACAATGGGTATTCTGTCTTTCAGATTGAAGCAGACATCTCTAAACGGTACAACGAGCGACCTGTGAACCTGATGGGTGCCTTCGTCTGACTCCTTCTCCCCACACGCAAAATACACCTTGGACGTCCCTTGTGTGGTTGCAGCAGATGGCGTCAACCACACACCCACAACCAAAGGGAAGGGAGGCCGGTTGGTCTTCAGATTTCGGGAGCAAGGGGCGGCTGGTTGGGACGGCTTCCTGGACTTGTCCCGCATAGAGCTTTTCATGCTTATTAGCAGATCCCTGATGGATAAATAAAGCTGCTGTCTCCGTTCCAATTCCGGTGGTAATTCCGGTGGCCAAGGAAGGTACAAGATTCCCAGAGACACACCCCAT
Organism: Podarcis filfolensis; assembly: GCF_964270895.1. Taxonomy (NCBI): domain Eukaryota; kingdom Metazoa; phylum Chordata; class Lepidosauria; order Squamata; family Lacertidae; genus Podarcis; species Podarcis filfolensis. The sequence goes on from NC_139615.1 coordinate 32,102,792, forward strand.
CTCAAACCTTTCCGTACACCCCAAGGAAACCAACTGCACCCACTAATCTGGTAACAGTGACCCCGGGCATGGCACTCGGTTGTGGATCTTTGCTTGGCCTTGGGATAGACACTGCAGCTGTAGGAGAAACCTCAACACTGGCGAGTTGCACACACTGTCCCTCAAACAGCACTGCTGGGATGCAAGCCCCTTTCACAGGATTCATCAAACTGTAGAGGGACTACGAGTGTCATCTATTCCAACTTCCTGCAATGCAGGAATCTTTCGCTCAAACACACAAGCCTGAGATTAAGAATCTCATGATCTACTGACAAAAGCTGAGGAACCTTTTTTTCCAGTTTGAGGGCCTCATTCCCTTCTGGGCAACGTTCCAGGGGCCACATGACAGTGGTGAGGCAGTGCATCAGCAAGAGTAGGTGGAGCAGGGGATGTAAGTTTTGTGGAAATGTTCAGGGTGGCAGGAGAGGATATATGGTTTATTAATATCCTTCCTAACTTGCGCTAGCAAGGTCCTTTACTTACCAGAGTTTACATTCTCCTTCTCATGCACAGCAGATAACTGGTTACAGGCTCGTGTGAGCCTCTCACTATTATACAATTCAATCTGTCTCAGACTGAATTGTATGTTCCTGGTAAGTTCCCTTGAATCCCCCTTAAAAAGAATAAAGACGCCACAATCTTACTTAAAGATGATAAAAGAAGTTTACTCACATCAGTTCACAGTTGGATTCCTGAAGGCAGACTTAGTTGCAGATATGTACATGTGGATCTACCCCATATGGGGGAATTAATCCCAGTGCTCCTGCTAGCTGAGAGCTAGCAGAGCAGTCCTAGCTAAAACCTGGTCAAACGAAGAAGGAAGTGAAAAAAAGAGAGGTGTGCTGCGTGACTCGTTCTTTTGTTCCCTGGACAGGTAAGGTCGTGCCCGCCTTCTATCACATGCAAAAGGAAGGATGATTCAGCCAGGAGGAACAGGAAGTTTCGACTGGCTGGACCAAACATTTTCCCGCATGTCTTCTCTAGCAGTACAAGGAATGTTGTACTAGACTGCCTCTCATGGATCACATCCCACAAGTTTTACCTGCACATGGCAGGCCAGTTCCCCACTTGCATAGGCCTCTCTACCCTCCGTCCAGCAAAACAAGAGGCATGATCAAAGTTAAAGGGCAGATTCTAGCCAGACAACACTCGAGGAGGATTCAGAGTAGGTCCAGTAGGGGGTGTGGCCTGGAGTGAGTCCTGAGGGCCAGCCAGAGAGGCTTGGAGGGCCGTGTTTCTCCCCAGGGTTTGCTTTATTAGGATACTTCTCTTCAAACTTTCTTTGGAGAAGAAACCTCCTGCTATGATACAGACCTATTTGTCTCCAGACACTCATTTCACTTTGTATTGTAGTTTCTGATACGGCTGTGAGAAAGTTGTTCCCTCTTATCTGCCACTCAGCTGGCTGCGCCCCTTAGATCACTCTGTGGGGCTGCTGAGTTTGTTGCATTAGCACACATTTACAAAATTTGCACACCGAAACATGTAATGTGTGAATGGCTGCTGTATGTTTTTGGAAGTCAGAGCCTGCCCAGAACCTTGGGGCAAGAGGTTTGTGCTGAGATGCCTCCTGTCCTTGCATGCTTCCCTGACATATCCTCCAGACGGGGAGTAGGACAAATACTTGTCTTGTAAGCATCCCGTTTCCATTTGGTCCCACCAGCAACCCAGCTTTGAACAACAAGAGCATAGTAACATATATGTAATATAAACCAGTCCCTCCCACTTACCCACCCACCCACAGCTGGCATTCAGGAAGTCGCTGGATCAAGTAAGGTAAGGATGAAAGACGAGGTGGGCAGTTGCGCCAATGGATAGTTTCTCGTCTGGCCTTGGATCTGCCCCCATTGTCTTTTAGCCTGGCAGAGGATACCACCCCTTCTATCCCTCTTATTTGGGGGAGGGGGGAGGCAAAGAGTGGGTGATCGGTTTGGGATTGGGGGGGGGAGGTGATTCGATTTTAATTTCATAGGAGAGCAGTTGATTCATTGCTCTTTGTCGGTGGTGTTGACTCTCGTAATGACTTTCCATCAAAATGAAAAGTGGAATGACAGCGTTCATTATTCCTGCTGCTTGTTATCTCAGCGGCGGGGGGAGGGCCGCCCCCTCCCCCCCACGCCGCCTTTCAGCCATCCTGGACAGTGAGTGATGGGCCCTATTAATCACCGACCCCGCGGACTCTGGCGGACACACGCTACCCGGCAGAGAAGGGGAGAGAGATAAGGCACCAACAGGCGCTCCAATCAATTAACGTCAAGCGGGACTCTCCTGCCCCTCCTTCCTTCCCTGCTTTCACCCTCTTGTGGCTACAGAGGTGGACATCTCTGGGGTGGGTGGGTGGGTGGGTGTGGAGAGAGAGAGAGAGAGCGAATGGGGGTTCTTCTCCCATGGACCATTAGTTGGAATCTTCACAATGTCTGGCTTCTTCCATCCAAACCCAAGTGCCTTCTGGGCTGGGAGAGATCTTGAGCCAAAGCTTATGATGGGAAAGCTTATGATGGGATTCTCTTACTCTCTTTTGATACCTCCTCTCTCTAAATCCATGGACCACTTGCTGACATATTCCATCCCTTAATGATTCATGGTTCACCTCCCGGTTGGTTTATTTATTGCCTTAGTTATTTTTGTATTCCCACCCATGCCCCATAATCTCTTTGGGGATTCTACCCACCCTCTACATAATCCTGTGGATTTTATTTGGTGACTATGACCTCTTACGAGATTCCCTAGCTCCACTGTCATAGAACAACAGTTCTTGGGGTTCTCTGAGGGCATGGCTCTGAAAGCAAATTACAGTGGTACCTCGGGTTACATACGCTTCAGGTTACATACGCTTCAGGTTACAGACTCCGCTAACCCAGAAATATTACCTCGGGTTAAGAACTTTGCTTCAGGATGAGAACAGAAATCGTGCAGCAGTAGCGCGGCAGCAGCAGGAGGCCCCATTAGCTAAAGTGGTGCTTCAGGTTAAGAACAGTTTCAGGTTAAGAACGGACCTCCGGAACGAATTAAGTACGTAACCATAGGTACCACTGTATGGTACAGATTTGAGGTTAGAGCCTATGCGAGATTCACAGTTTTGGAAAAGGGAAAACAACAACCAGGAGCAAGCAGGTTTTTTTGGACCATGTGTGCAGAGCTAGGTGCACATCCAGTTTCCCCAACAACAAGAAGCTGCCTAGCTACTCTCTATACCCTTTGAGTGTAACTGAATGCCTCTATAACTCTTTATTTATTATGACAGTCAAATGAGAAATGATCTATAACAGAGGGAAAGTGAAGGGAAAGTATTAAGTAACAATGTGATAAATGAGTGCAGGAGAAGCAGGTGCATATAATGATTATTATTATGTAGGGTCTGCAACAAAATGTTGCAGGGTGGAGTCCTCCTGTTCAGGAAACTCCATATCTCCTCCCATGCAGTTTTCTGTTTTGCTCCCAATAATCAACATTCTGCACCCACTGAGCATGCTCCATCCTGTTTAAGTGTTCCACTTCCCTGCCCCATAGGTTCCCCCACCCGCAAAACCTGTTAGTACTTTTGCAAAACTTGGGATTTCTTCAGGCCTGCTACTGCCTCCCTCTGGAGCGTGAAAGGTACTGTTTTGGCTGCATATGGACTGGTGCATAGTTGAGTTCACTGATTAGTATATATGGCAATAATAAATTGTGTTAAGTTGTGGGTGAACATATCAGACGACACAGCGATTCTTCAAACAGCTCTTGTTTATTCACAGACCCAGAACAGAACTGAACTGAAGGGTTCAGCCAGCCTGCTTATATAGAGCTCCACTACAACGCAACAGTAACAATTTTCTGTAACTATCCAATCAATGAACGTCACTTTCAATTCCTTATTTGCATATGTGGACCTGAGTGAAAACTATCTACAGTATCCCCCTGCTGGCCCAGGGTGAGAACTTCAGTACAGAACAACTTGCATGGTGTTTTTAGAGTGTTCATAGTGCTTCATGTACATTATCTTGGAATTCTTACAATAGGCAAGTAACCATTATCATCTCTTACAGCGGCATCTTTCTGCAGAGGGGGTGGAGCAAATAAGGTGGCAAGACCCACAGAAACTGATGGATTCCTAAGGGTCAACTTTCCTGCCCGTATAGCAGGAGTTCCTGTTGAAGCCCCTGTTCCCTTTATGGCGTTCAGAAACTGCTTTCCAGGTTGTAAACAGAATTGCTCCTAAGCGCCCTCTCCAACTGAATAGAGCCCGTGGGGGTCACTGCTATACCAAGAAAGTGGAGGTGAATTAAGTGGCTAAAATTTTAGTAGAGGAAGTCTTGAACCAGATATAGTCACCGTAAAGTACCTAACAGTTTTCTGAGTTCTGCACAAAGATTAAGGTCTGCCTGCAGGTTTATATACAGTACACGCAGACATACCTTCAAAAGTGGCCTACAAATGCATACAATTTTGTGGGAAGAAGAAATGAATGAGACTTTTGAGTAAAAATAAATATGGTTTAACAGAAAGTGGACGAGATAGATACTAACATGGACTGAGTGCCATAAATAGTCATTCTCTAATGTATCCTACAGACTGAGAACCGGAAGTTTTTTAATTCTTCTTTATCTTTATATCTTTGTTCTCTCCCCTTTCTCCCTTTTTCGTTCTTTCTTTCCTTGTTATCTCTTTCTTGCCTTTTCAATTCTATTTGTTCTAGAGATTACTTTATTGTATTGTGAAAACTTTAATAAAAATCAATTTGAAAAACAAACAAGCGAAGATCTGATAGGTATACTTGAGGCATGTATGGCAGACTCTTCTGAATTGTGGAGTACAGAAGGACTCATGGTGATGACAGTTAAAATGTCAGTATCTGGGAGCAGCTCATTCAATTATCTACAGAACCTTCTTATCCCAAGCTATTTTGGGTGGTCATTCGATAAATTTCCTCAGGTTGCTCTCAGTTGTGATACTACAAAACTCTAAAGCCTACTGTGACCTAACCTATTTACAAAGTGTATATTTTAGTCACTATGCTAAGCCAACCCTCAAAAGTGTGGCATCACATTTCAGATGCTATTTATTTGATTGACTTCATATAGAGTTACCAATGAACAAGATGTTTGACAGTGTTTCATAAGGGGGGAAAGACAGGCTGCTGTTCCCTAGGAGCTGACAGTCTCAGTGTAATGAGTGGGAGCTGCTAAAGAGAAATGGAATCAAACATCCCCTTCTGTGTCACAAATTATCACAATTTCGCTACTTAGGGAAGCTTTTAATGTTTAACAGACTATTGTATTTTAATATTTTGTTGGAAGCCGCCCAGAGTGGCTGGGGAAACCCAGCCAGATGGAGATGGGGTATTAATAATAATAATAATAATAATAATAATAATAATAATAATAATTAGTTGTTGTTGTTGCTGTTGTTTTCCCTCCCATTGGTTGGCTTTCACACACATTGTGGATGACACCATAACAGAACTTCTGATCCTCTGGCTCAAATTACACCTGCATAACACCAGACACTCAAAACTAGCATACATTTTTCCTGACTCCACTGTTTTTACGTTGTGGTTTGTTTGTGTTTCTTCTCCCTGATTTATTTTGCCATTATCTTGTTTGTAGCTGGAGATTGTCATTGGGACTGTTGGGAGTTAGCCTGCACAGCGACTTGTGACTACTGTGGTACCTCGGGTTAAGTACTTAATTCATTCCGGAGGTCCGTTCTTAACCTGAAACTGTTCTTAACCTGAAGCACCACTTAAGCTAATGGGGCCTGCCGCTGCTGCTGCGCCACTGGAGCACGATTTCTGTTCTTATCCTGAAGCAAAGTTCTTAACCTGAAGCACTATTTCTGGGTTATCGGAGTCTGTAACCTGAAGCGTATGTAACCTGAAGCGTATGTAATTCGAGGTACCACTGTACTGTAAGTAAATAAATAAAGGCAAGACCGTCCTTTTTGAAAGATTATTCAATTTAGGATTTGGAGAACCTACCTTTGAAAGGCAGCTTCACAAAGAAGGCAGTGGGCATGCCTGTGTATATACTGCTGTCAATTGCACTTGCTCTAACTGCATTGCTTTAGAGGGAAAAAATTAGGGAATGAGTGGAAGTTGTGGTGCCTTCTGAGTATCCAAGCAACCCCACACTGCATTCTCACATCTATATGTTCAGCAAATGGGGGATATTTATTTATTTGGTGTATTTATAAACTGTTTATTGTTTCACAACAAAGGTATAAAAGGTTAAACATAAATATAATAAAGATTTTTTTTAAAAAAATATCAGGGAACAGAAAACAGCACTATGGTCGATTGGAATCACACCTGCTTGAACAAAAAAGTATTGAGCAAGTGTCAGGAACCTAGTATTACTGTCAGAGGACCTCTGATGTCAAAAGGGGAAGGGTTTCAGAGGGCTAATGTTGCAACACTAAAAGCCCAGCTCTTAATGACCATGGAATCTCATGGAGGAGCATGTGGTATTGCTAGGAGGGACTCCTGGCTATCACAGAGATGGGGCAGCTACACAAGGAGTTACGTGATCCCTCACACAACCCGGTCCCAATATGTTTAGGACTATATATGCTCACAGTAAACTTGACCTGGTAGCATTCTGGCAGCCAGTGCAGTTCCTTCAGCATAGAAGTGACACATGCTGTTGGTAAGCTACATCGTTCAGCAGCTTAGCCACTGTGCCCTACATTCTATTAATAATTGCACTCTTTTTCTTGAACTAATTAATCTAGAGTAATTAGTACCCCTGGTCTAGTACTCAGAATCACTAATATGAATTAGAACCCCCAGTCTGCTTATAAACATGTACCCAGTGAGTAGACATCTGCCGTACAACTTTTATTTAACTCCTTGACTTTTAGTACAATCAAATAGTTTGTGTACATTAAAAGGAGACTCATTTGTATTAACTAATCTTCCCTATGTGCCTTGGGACAGCCTTCTGCTAGGACTCAAAGATACCCCCAACCCATCAATCTGGTCTAACAGCACTACCTAAAGCCTTATATTTTCGCAGAACAAAAAAGCTGGTCTTTGATTTACTGTCCAATTTCTGAGTCTACAGATTTATACATATTTTGTTGAAAGGGCTACTTTGCAGGTTAGCCACTACAGATAAAACATTTGATGTCACATCACACAAGACTTGGAGAACCAAAAGGTGGCAGTTTTGGGGTGGAGAGCTTAACTCACACAGGCACAGAGATCTTAATCATGAGTCTAGAGACTTCAGGATAAGGTTTAAATTTTGTTCCTATCCCTATTTTCTGTGGGTCTCATAAGGCAAGTTGTTCTCACACTCCATACTTCTGGGAAGTTAAGATCTTTAAATCTTTAGGGTGAGTGTATGAACGTATCAGTAATTATTTGTTGCCCAGCACACATATAACAGCTCTGTTACTTAAGCAGCAGATACACTCTTTACTTTTTACTTGTAATAAACCAATCTTCCTGACGCATTTTCTGTCTCCATGTAAAAGGTTCCATTTCTCATAGAATGGTATGCTGAGGTTCTTATGTTGGGTAGACACACATGTGGGTTCAGAGATACATGTATAACAAACCTTGGAAGAGAATCCTCACCATTTGTAAATGATGGCATTGGATCTTGTCAAGCTTTTCCCAAACTTTCCCCTGACCTCCACAAAAGTTTTGCTCCATATCCAGGCTGAGGAAGACCTCCAGAGGTGTCAAAAGCTTGCTCGTGACTGTGATATTTTGGCTGGTCCCAATAAAAGGGGACTACCACACACAGGGGGACGCGGGTGGCGCTGTGGGTTAAACCACAGAGCCTAGGACTTGCCGATCAGAAAGTCGGCAGTTCGAATCCCCGCAACAGGGTGAGCTCCCGTTGCTTGGTCCCTGCTCCTGCCAACCTAGCAGTTCGAAAGCAAACCAGTGCAAGTAGATAAATAGGTATCGCTCCAGCAGGAAGGTAAACGGCGTTTCCGTGCGCTGCTCTGGTTTCGCCAGAAGTGGCTTAGTCATGATGGCCACATGGCCCGGAAGCTGTACGCCGGCTCCCTCGGCCAATAAAGCGAGATGAGCGCCGCAACCCCAGAATCAGTCACAACTAGACCTAATGGTCAGGGGTCCCTTTACCTTTTACCACACACAGGAGCGGAGGAAGTGGGGTGTGGTGGGGGCAGGCCGCCCTGGGTGTCACCACTGAAGGGGGTGACAAAATGCCAGGCGGCACTCACCGTGGGGCCTGCAGCGTGCCCAAGCCACATGTCTCTCGTGCGAGTGACGCGGTGGCTTGGGCGCCCGCAGGCTCCACACTGCCCCAAATTGTCTGTCCAACACCTCCCCCTCAGCTGTAGGGCGGCTGAATGGGAGGAGGCAGGCAGACTCCTCGGAGGCCCCACAGAGCGTCCTGCCCTGGCTCACCCCGCCCTGCGGGTGGCTGGCCCCGCCCCTGGACACACACGCCGCCCTAGACCTCCAATCAGCTTGCTCCGCCACTGAACACAGTAACTTTGGAACATATTTTTAAATATCTATTCAATACCTTTTAAGTACATACTCCAAAATGTGGCATGTAAAGGTGGGGAACCTCAGCATAATGTGTGAAATGGTCCTGACCTGCAACTCAGACCATAACCTATGTCATGTTCAACAATATATCAAGTTCTCCATGTCTGCAATCACCTCCTCCCAATACAGGGTCCACCGTTGAACCCTGGAGCTCCCTGGCCCTGCTGCTGCTGCTGCTGCTGCTCCACCTCCTCATTGCCTGTTCACCTTTCCTCCCTGAGCATGCAGGCAGTGACAAGCGCAAGGAGGTACATCTCCTCCTCTACTTGCCCCATTCTCCCTCTTACTGTTTGGGTGGTTTAGTCCCAAAGGGAGAGGGCAAACAAATGGGAGTGAAGATTCAGTGCTGAGAAGGAGCTGAGCACATTCGAGGACAGTTGTATGTTCAGGGGCCCTCAGAACCCGGAGCCAATACGGACTGCATTGCTGGCATAGGATAATGGCGAGAGAGTCAGCAACAAACCAGGAAGTCCCTGGTTCAAATCTCACCTCTGCCATCAGCAGTCTTAGGCAAGCCACACACCCTCAGCCTCAATCTTCTCCATCTGCAATATGGGGAACAACAATGCTGATGCGCCTTGCAGGATTGTTGTAAGGCTTGCAGCTGGATAATGTATGTAAAGCACTTTGAACCCGTAAAAGTCCAGCCCTAATGCAAAGTATTATTGCCATCACTCCTGCTGTCTCATAGTTCCTGAGCCAAACTCTAGCTGTGCATACGTGTCATTTATGCATTAATGTTGTTAAACAAGGGAGTGGTTGGCGGGCTCCGTTTCCTATGCTATTTATATTGTAATGGGAGATGAAGCACTAATTTGTTTGAATACAGAATAACTTAGCCGTGTCATGGGTGGGGGGAGAGCTTCTGCAATTTACCAACCTCGGCTATCCATTAAAATGTCTCCGAAACGTCCCATTTCTCCCAAGTACACTGTCCACACCTCTGCATCCTCCCCCCACTTCCCGGAGAAGAAAAAAAACACACACTCCAGCGCTGCAAAGCCATTTGTCAAACATTCCCGCAAGCTCTGCTTGGCTGTGTCTGAAAGGACACAGTGCCACTGCAGGGGAAGGTGAACATGAATAAAGGCGCTATGTAAATTGGTGTTTAATCTGCGGAGAAACACCCAGGCTCCAGAGAGCTACTCATCACTCCTCTTAACTGTGATTAACGGATGAATTAAGCACCACCTTTAACGCTTTCTTCACAGGCCGCAAATGCCACACCACACAGAACACCTTGCAGCCATTGGTGAGAGCCTGTGTTCACACAACCGTCTGGTGTGAGGGGATCATGGGCAGAGCCTGCCTCTTCTGGCTCCCAAATGTGGAAAGCCAGCTGTATGGATCCGCTGGCTGGTGGAGAACTTGGTCTTTCACCAAGGGTCAATGTGGTGAAGGAGCCTTGGGCTCGTTGGTTCACGCACGTTCCTCTCTTGAGGGCTTCGTCCTCAAGTGGCGACTTGCATGTGTGAAAGGGCTTCACAAACTTTCACACAGCTTCAAGGGCAATGTTCTCTTGTGACCTAATGTGAGAACTTGACTCCCCTGAAAAACAGGGTCCTTAAGGAGATGTGAGAGGCCCTTCTGATGCCCATCCCTGCATTCAAGCTGCCACTTGATACTGAAGTCCTCAGTATGTTTGGAACCTCAAGATTTGTAGACGTGCAAAAGGAATCTGACAACAACTGTTAAGTTGTGGGTGAACATATCAGACGACACAGCAATTCTTCAAACAGCTCTTGTTTATTCACAGGCCAGGACAGAACTGAACTGAAGGGTTCAGTCAGCCTGCTTATATAGAGCTCTAGTACAACGTAACTGTAGCAACTTTCTAAAACTAACCAATCACTGAACGCCACTTTCAATCCCTTATTTGCATAACTATCTACAGTATCCCCCTGCTGGCCCAGGGTGAGAACTTCAGTACATAACAACAACGACAGCACCAAGGGAGCAACAGCCCAAAAAGGACTGAGCACGCTCAGTAAGCACAGATTGTTGACTGTCAGTTGGAAAAAGGAAATGTGGGCGACGGAGAGAAGATTGGGATGTCCTGCTTGAGCACTCTGTCCTGTGAGAGGACATAACTGAATGGCAGGAACCCTGAACAGGAACACTAAAGGCCAGAAGGATATACAGATCAGTCTACAGGCCCATCCAGACATCCTTTTTTATTGCACATTCATGATGATTTGTGCTTCTGATGGTATTGTGGAGCTTATATGCAATCCCACTTTCAATAATGTGAACACCTGCAAAGGTTTTGGTGTGGACACAAAGATTTGTTTCCAATCAGTGTATGTCCCATTGCTTCCTGCTGATATTTTGTAACATTTTATACCAAAAATAGGGTTTTTTTTGGTCTCCCTGTTGTCATCCTACACTGCAAGGGTGCCACTCCAGACGACAATAATGCAATAACATTTGGGGAACTGTCAGAAAACAATTAATAAAGACGAATGATGTGTGGACGGTCCAGTATAAAACCACTACTAATGCAGTGCTTTTGCATCAATTACATGCTACCGAAAACACCCACCCTTCTGGAGGGACTCTATATCTGATCTTTGTCAGCTTCACATGCATTCATTTATAAATCCTTTCCATTTTCCACATTATTATTATTATTTAAATCTGCAGGAATATTTCTAATAAAATACTATGTGTGCATCTGTATGCACTGTCATTCAAAATATTAATTTCTAAACATATTTTATTTTAAAATATCTTAAAATACATTTTTTTACACACATTTGGCATCTTCCTTTTAAGTTTAAAACTGAAACACAAGATCTAGGGAGCTTCAACATCTGAAAGGTAACTTGAGTTCCTGTCTGCATTATAATCCGGGATGTGTGGAGCTGGCTGAACTGCTTCAGGACTCCCAAATTCCTAAAGCATCTGTAGCTGCAGATCTCACTTGTTGCTTCTAATAAGGAACCTGGATGGGTTAGTGCCTGCCTGGAAGCAGAACAGGCCGCTTAAAAATAAGATTGTCATTTTTCTACACTGGTGGTGGTGGTGGGGTGTCCCTAACTATTCAGAGCATGTATATTTATTTAAACATGTGCACCCGTCCTGACAAGGACCTGTGAACTTCCAGCACGCAGAGTTGTCAGTGGAAGGTAAATCCAGTGGCATAGCGTGGGTTGCCAGTGCCCAGTGCTGCACAGACGTTAATTCTGATGATATTTTAGGGGAAAGCAAGTTTATTTCAACTCAAGCAAATTTGAGAGCAGAGGCTAGGTGAGCCTTGGCTTACATTAAGCTCTCAGCCAAAAACTTTAAACATGGGTTCACACAAACCACAGTAATTCTCCCAGTAGTGTGGACAGTCAATTGCAATTCCACTTGTAGCTTGCAACAGCAGAGCAAAGACTGGCTAGTACGTACTAGGAGCCACCTGTCAAAAAACAGGCTGTGTTTCAGAACTGCATCAGCAATTGGGAGATAATGGTAGTGACCTACCTTACAGGGTTAAAGCTACGACTTACCGTACCCAAAGTGTGTTGAACTACTAATAAGTACACTGTTGTTATTAACATGGGGGGGGGGAATAGCTTTGTTAATTTTCTTTATTTGTTGATTTTTGCTTCATTTAAATTTTGAGTAGGGAGTCTCCATTTGGTACAGCCTTGTCACAGGCCTTACCAGTTTTATTATCATAATTAAGCCTTGGGGACTCTGGCTACATTCACACCATGCAAATTGAAAGTACTATGATACCGCTTTAAACAGTCGTGACTTCTCCCAAAGAATCCTGGGAGCTGTAGTTTGTGAAAGGGTGCTGTGAGTTGTTAGGAGTCCCCCTGTTCCCATCTCAGAACTACAAGGCCCAGAGTTCTGGGAATCGTAGCTCTGGGAGGGGAGCAGAACAACTCTCAAACCAATCATAAACCACAGCTCCCAGAATTCATTGGGGGAAGCCATGACTGTTTAAAGTGGCATCATAAATGTTTCAATGTATGCTGTGAGCCGCCCAGAGTGGCTGTGGGTAAAGGTACCCCTGCCCGTACGGGCCAGTCGTGTCCGACTCTAGGGTTGTGCGCTCATCTCACTTAAGAGGCCGGGAGCCAGCGCTGTCCGGAGACACTTCCGGGTCACGTAGCCAGCGTGACGAAGCTGCTCTGGCGAGCCAGCACCAGCGCAGCACACGGAAACGTCGTTTACCTTCCCGCTATAAAGCGGGACCTATTTATCTACTTGCACTTAGGGGTGCTTTCGAACTGCTGGGTGGGCAGGAGCTGGGACCGAAAGACGGGAGCTCACCCTGCCGCGGGGATTCGAACCGCCAACCATGCGATCAGCAAGCCCTAGGCACTGAGGTTTTACCCAGAGCGCCACCCGCGTCCCTTTTAGAGTGGCTGTGGAAACCCAGCCAAATGGGCGGGGTATAAATAATAAAAGAATAACAATAACAATAATAATGATGATGATGATGTAGCTGTGGCCTTTGAGGGCAAACCAAACATTTTCTTGCACAAATGCCTCAAACCTGTGTTTGTTTGTTTTCAGTGCTCCCATCAGTTTCAATGGGGCTTGCGCAGAAGGTCTTTTGAGTGGATTTTGCCCTTCTTCCATAAGTGCCGTCAGACTATCAACACAAGTTAGATTTCCAGAGTTACGCTGTGCAATGGTGCATAGCACGGTTATGTCACTCCGTAACGGTTGGCAGCGCTTTCAAAACCTGCCAACATTTCTGACACCAAGGGGAGTGAAAAGCGAGTGGGGAATCTATGACAGCTTTGGCACGAGGCAGAAACGAACTGTTCCACTGAGGGCACTTTTAACACTGCATTATGTAAAACACATGAAAGGTACAGATATAAATATTAATCCCCAATGTCCCATTCGTCAACTGTACACGCCGGCCCTCTGTAATAGGATTTTCAGCTGTGGTGAGGAAAAAAAACCCATGCGCAGGAAACACATTGGGGATCCCTCATTGGCCCAGAGGAGGTGGGTAACGCGGGGTGGCAGTGAGAGATGATGGACAGTGCATCAAACTGAAGAGGAAAAGAAAGGATCGTGTCCCATCTTTTATATTGTGTCATATTGTCGATTGGGGGAACTGTAAGAGAAAGCCGGCTGTGACAGTTCACCTTCTCCCTCTTCTCCATCTCCCCAATCTATTAAAACAACCAAGCCTGTCAGGGATATTAAAAGGCCTTGTCACTCCTCCTTAAAACACTCATAAATACCTATTGGATACCGAGCGATTTCGGCAGGGGGCAGGGGAGTGAGGCTGCAGGTGCCGCTGCCAGTCTTGGCCTGCTGCCAGGGCTATATCTTGTCGCCAAATGGGCAAGTGCCAAATCTGGATGATGGCTCAGTGCCGCCTCCGGTTTCTCTTGCTGGGGCTAAGGTTTCCTTGCACAAAAGGTGCCACCAGCGATGCTTTTTGGTCCTTGAAAATAACATTTGAGCAGCGCATAATCTCTTGCCGTTTTAACTTGCGAATTTAGGTAAGGCGGAAGCAAATGAGACCACAGGAGCTGTTTTCAGGGTCAGGTTCACTTGCTGGAACATGGAAAGTTGTGTGTATGCATGTTAATGGTTTCTGCCTATGTAAGGAGCGTGGTGTGATTACGTTTGTGTATTAAGCGTGTGTTAAGGGTCTGGCCCCACCCACTTTGGGGTTTCCTCACACCCATTGTTGAAATGGAGCCCCAGACAGATTTCCACCAACATGATCTATTTCAAAGACTTTATACACCTCAACTTTTTTTACAGATAAAAATTCATTATAATGAGAACCTCAGCCTGAAAAAGGCTTCCCAATACAGTGGTACCTCGGGTTACATACGCTTCAGGTTACATACGCTTCAGGTTACAGACTCCGCTGACCCAGAAATAGTGCTTCAGGTTAAGAACTTTGCTTCAGGATGAGAACAGAAATCATGCTCCGGTAGCATGGCAGCAGCGGGAGGCCCCATTAGCTAAAGTGGTGCTTCAGGTTAAGAACAGTTTCAGGTTAAGAACGGACCTCCAGAACGAATTAAGTACTTAACCCAAGGTACCACTGTAGTGTGTGTTTTCCTTGGCACCATGTGGTTACAAAACAATTGGGGTTAGAGAACATGGAAAATGAGCATTTCAGGGAGAAGCGTTCTAGCATGGCAGTTTCCACACTACTTTATGTGCACTGATATTATTACGTTGCTGTTGATGCTGTTGCTGTTTGAATTTGATTATGCAAGTCTTCAGATGTCCAGATACAAGTTTCACCTACTCAATAAGAATGAGCCTGCAGGGATAATATTTTTTTATTTTATAATATTCAGATATGCAGCCCCTCACCTGCAGGCTGAAATGATACATTCCATGCTCTGAAAGACAGCATGCATATGTTCAGCTGCATATGTGAGGTCTGCAGAGCTTTCTTCTGTGATCCTGTGAGAGCACAGAAAAGCGACAGAATGTTGTATTGTATACAATATTCGGCGACCTAAGAATTTTTATTTTATTTAACTGAGCAACTTTCTAGTCCTTATGGCTGTTGTGATAAGCTTTGGATGTGGATGGGCAATGCCTGGTGAAATTAAATCCCATAAACCAGTGGAGCTGATGAATAATATTTCCAGTGTCTTGCATAGCATCTAGTCTTCCTGAAATTCACAAAAACGGAATCAATTGTGATGAATAGTAAGCCTGCAAAATAAATTAAACAGATTTGCTTAATTTGCATAACTGACACAGTTAATAAAATCCAGCTTTTCTTGTTTCAGAATCAGGGTTACCTTGGTGTAGAATGTTGAGTTACACACGACACAAACATATATCAGGATAGTTTAAGAAGACTGTTCTCCTGGTATGTAATGTATTTAATACCTAGTTTGCCTTACAGAAAGAGGTTGCTTGTTGTGTTCCTGCCATTTTTACCTGAACTTGGAGTTTCCCATAAACTGATGCTATTTTGGCTGGCTAAAGATGGTCTGAAATATTAGCACTGGGTGTGTGAGATAAAAATGGATAGATGGCCAACGTCTGGGCACTGGCAGAGGAAGGGGGGTGCGGTGGGTGCGGTCTGCCCTGGGTGTCATCCCTGAGGAGGGGTGACATCGCCGCCCCGCCCCCCTGGGACGCTCATCTTGCCCCTACAGGGCGACTAGCCCCGCGCCTGGGTGTACAGCATGTGCACCACTCCAGGTGCCAGAGCAGCTAACTTCGCCTCTGCGTCTGGGGTGCATTCACAGCAACCTTTTCAAACTGAAGCATTCATGTCCCTTACAAAGTTTAGTGGCATAGCGGTCCATGTCTGAAATTTTCATATTTTCCTTTATCAGGGAGTAAACTACCACAGTTCCTTTCTCCTTTACCACCACCACAACCTGTTGAAAAGTAAGGATGTACAGTGGTACGCTTCAGGTTACAGACTCCGCTAACCCAGAAATAGTACCTCGGGTTAAGAACTTTGCTTCAGGATGAGAACAGAAATCGCGCGGTGGTGGCACAGCAGCAGTGGGAGGCCCTGTTAGATAAAGTGGTACCTCAGGTTAAGAACAGTTTCAGGTTAAGAACGGACCTGCAGAACGAATTAAGTTTTTAACCCAAGGTACGACTGTACTGGGAAAGAAAATATACCACATTTGAAAGCCCCCCCCCCCCCACTATTTGAGAACCACTATAGTGCAGTGGTTAGCGTGCAGGGCTAGAACTGGGGAGGCCTGAGTTCAAATTCCCACTTAGTCATGATGGTCTCTGGGTGTCCTTGAGGAAGCCGTTACAGTGGTACCTCGGGTTACATACGCTTCAGGTTACAGACTCCGCTAACCCAGAAATAGTGCTTCAGTTTAAGAACTTTGCTTCAGGATGAGAACAGAAATTGTGCAGCAGCGGCAGCGGGAGGCCCCATTAGTTAAAGTGGTGCTTCAGGTTAAGAACAGTTTCAGGTTAAGTACGGACCTCCGGAACGAATTAAGTACTTAACCTGAGGTACCACTATATATCTCAGCTAGGGATGGGTGGATGAATGTGTCCATTTCTCATTTTTCCAGTTTTAAGTTCAGCTCTCCACATCAGTTTGCAATTATTATTATTTTTACTGAAAATTCATGAGCATCTTTGTGTGACTTTCTCCTACTACAGTGGTACCTCTGGTTACGTACTTAATTCGTTCCAGAGGTCCGTTCTTAACCTGAAACTGTTCTTAACCTGAAGCACCACTTTAGCTAATGGGGCCTCCTGCTGCTGCTGCTGCGCCGCCACCGTGCGATTTCTGTTCTCATCCTGAAGCAAAGTTTTTAACCCGAGGTATTATTTCTGCGTTAGCGGAGTCTGTAACCTGAAGCATATGTAACCTGAAGCGTATGTAAGCCAAGGTACCACTGTATATACATTTTTATATGCATTTTTGCCTAGCATACAGATTTCTGCAAAGGAACATTTCCTAACGTGATGTATTCTTGTATGTTATTTTCACTAACATATGCATTTATATGCACACTTTACCGTAGCATGTGCATTTTTGCAACCCATCACTTGGCTGGAGAACTGCACTGGAAAAATTAGGTAAGTGCAGCTTTCAAATGATAGCTGTGTAATGGGTTACATATTGCTTTGGAAAATATAAATTCGATAAGTTCACCTTTAAATGTGACCTGAATCAAATTTCTTCCCCAACCCTAATCTCATCTTAATTTACCTCACAAAGACATTAGTGAGGATCAGTTTGGAATGAGGTAACCATGCCCACTGCCTTGAGTTCTTCGGAAGAAGGGGGAAATAGCAAGTTAAATGATAATAACTATTTCTGCCCTGAAAGACAGAAGTGGTGATATAGCTGCTTTATTCCCCAAGCCACCCAAACGTTCTCTCTCAATCCCTCCCCCAGGGGGAAAAACTATAAACAATTAGAGATGTAACACCAAATGACTATCACCAATGTTTAATCCCAGGGTAAATCTGTGGTCAGTTGCAAATTCAGGACACTATAGTGTAGTTAGGGATCAAAGATGGTACATACTGCTAGACCTCATGGAAGTATCTTGCTCGGCCACATGGCAAGTTTTGTCAAATATCAGAAGACAGGATACAAATCCCAGCCCGGGACTTTTGCTGCTTCTAACAGATAGTAAAGGCTGACCAATGCGTCTAGCTTGGATTGTGTGTTGGAAGGTGCTGGAAAGGGCAAAGAACAGAGCGGCCTTCATTGTCAGCTTCTCATCCCCCTTCCCGATCCCTTTCGCGGAGCCCGGAGAGAGCCTCCTGGTCTCCATGGCAACCCCAAGGGGGCATGAATCTAGAAGACTATTTCATCCCTATCTATAATAGGCCCTTTCTCCTCACATGCAGTGGAACTAATGCAGCCCCAGCTGCTGGGCTCGCGAAAGGGACAGGGAAGAGGAAATTTCACACAGCCCCGCGTGCCACCCCCAGTGACCCTGCGCCGCCACTGCCAGCCCCCGAGGTGCTGCAGCTGCTCCACCTGGGCCTCTTCCTTGAGTCCTGAGGTCAGGCGGCGACCTCTGAGGAGAGGGGGGGGCAAAGGGTCAGGGCTTTTCCCGACAAGGGTCAGCCAGCCCTGCGACTGACAGGGAGAAAAATGACAATCAGAAAAGGAACGGGGGTGGGGGTGGAGTTGTGTGTGTTGTGTGGTAATAGGGAATTAAAAGGCTCTTTGTACATTGGCGTAGGTTGAGAAGATCACTGGGTGACAGCTCAGGGCCTCTGCCTGACGTCCAATCTTAGCTAACTTTCCATTCGTATCTCATTCTCTATCTATCTGCCTATCTTTTCCTCTCCTCATATTTTCTGAAAAGGTTCCTTCCTTCCTTCTTTCCTCATATCCTATCCTTCCTTGCCATTCATAGCCTGCCTCTTTTCCTTTTGTCGTGTGTACATCAAAATACGCATGAAATCTGCTATCTATCCCCCCCTCCCCTTATCTACCCACTTAATTACTTAGTATATACTTTTATCCTGCCCTTCATCTTACAGTCTCATGGTGGGCAACCCATCATCTTTGTCCATTCATTCTTCATTTCCCTTTATGTATAAAAGGAACCTGTGCGTGACTAATTCTGATTTGTGATCCTCCTCCTCTCTTCTTAATTCCTGTTCTTCCTACGCTTCTATCTATTCCATCTCACAGTCGCTTTATCTCTCCCTCTTATCTATCTGACTATTTCTTATTTTCCTTATGTTACTTCTATCTATCTGCTCCTCATCATTCTGCCTTCGTATCTCTCGATCCTTCATTTATCCTTATCTACATCTGTCCATTTGTCATGCTCGTCATTCATCCACACTTATTTCTCTTTCTGTTCTTTCTTTTCCTTCTTTCTAGCCATCCTTACACCCATTCTCATATATGTCTATTCTCACACTGTGTGTGAGTGTATCTGTGTGTTCGTCCATCCATCCTTCTATAATGATGGCAGGTTTGTTCTCTCTCTCTCTCTCCCTTCCCCCACCTCACCTAATTAATGCTAATTATTATCTACTTGCATAATATACTCTACAGGCACAAACCTGACCATATATATCCTCTATTCATCAAAATTGTAACTGGGGACTTGGAGGTGGGGAGAGAAGTATTTTATTAGAATGCTGTTTGGTTCTGTTATTAATATAACTGTCTGAGCTGCATCCATGAGATCTGATAGCTCATGAAATATCAACCTCTAATGCCAATCGCTGTTAGCATCATTTCAGATGTTACAGGGTGATAATGACAGAACAATAAAATAAGCACCTCCCCCAGCTTGCTATAATTAGACATACGTTCTGGGCTCAGGGACAAGGCTCTGGGAAAGAGAAATGGCTGTTTGCATAGAAGACTTGCCCATTCAGTAAACAACATGGCCATTGTAAACAAGTTGTGGCCATTGTCATAGATGGATCCCCCCCTTTAAGCATTAGATAATTTCATAGGAGACAAGTCTGTCAGTGGCTGCTAGTCCAGATACTGTAACTAAAAACAGAACCTCCATGTTCAGAGACAGACTACCTTTGATTAACAGTTCTTGGGGCAGACAATGGGATGTTTATCTCCCTCATGCTCACTTACTTGTGAGTTTCTCAGGGGTATCCTGCAGGGTAAAACAGAGGGTAGTGTTGCTAAGAACTATAAGAGTATTAAAGTCCAATTATATATATATATATATATATATATATATATATATATATATATATGAGAGAACCAGTGTGGTGTAGTGGTTGGACTAGGACCAGTTCAAATCCACACTTGGTCACAAAGCTCACTTTAGGCCAGTCACTGCCTCTCAGCCTAACCTACCTCATAGGGTTGTTGTGGGGATTAGAAGTGCAGGCTCACTGTACGCTACCCTGAGCTCCTTGGAGAAAATGATGGGGGCAGCAATGCAATAAATAATAAATAATTTATAAATTGCAATTGTATTGTAAAGAAAAGTTGAGTGTAAATAATTATCTCTCTATCTGTTGCTCTGTCACCATTGCTACCCAATACCATACTTTTAAACTGCTTTTCAGTGCAAGGAAGAAGCCCAGAATTTGGCAACCCAAAAGGCTCTCAAGACAAATCTGAAAAGGTATGGCCAACAGGGGAGAGGGTTTTGTAGACTCTTTGGGGCTGAGCCTGCTGGTTTTGCTTTCACACGCACTCAGCCTTCTTTTTGCAGGCCTCACGACGAGGAAACTCGTCTTGCTCTTCCGCTTCTCCACAGCTGGGTCTGATGCTCTCTTGGAGCTCCTCATTTGCATTCGGCTAAGCACCCAGCATTTCATCCTCATTTCTCAGCTTCTTCCCCCCCCCCCCGTGCGCCCCCCCGGTTCTTTTCCCAAATGAACCGCACAGCCGCATGCCGGCAATGCATTATCTTCGCAAGATTGAGGAGCTAATGGAGAAGATCGCCGCCCAGCAAAGCAAAAACTCCCCCTCGGACGAGCTGGGAGAGGTTGAGCTGTCTGCATTCCCTCTTGGGAATGGGTATTCCCCCCCCCTTCCCTTACAAGGAGTAGGTTTTTGGTCCCTTAGCTGGATGATGAACAGTCCAAACCCTCAATGTGTCTTGGGGTCTTCTTCAGCGGGAATAGCCTAGGAAGCGGAGGCAACATTTCTCACCCCCAAAGGGATCAATCTCCTCTTTTGCCACTCTGTTTACACGAGGCTCCATTGGAACAATATAGGAAGCTAACATAGGTGAGTCAGATCATTGCACTGTCTGGCAGCAGCTCCCCAGGCAGAGGACATTCCCCAACATACCTTGAGATGCTGGGGATTGAACCTGGAGCCTTCTGCATGCAAGGTACACACTGTGCCACTGAGCCACAGATACTGTGATATAGCTGGTGTCCTTTCTAGGATGGCTACGTTCCTTGCTTTACAGAGGCCCTTAATGACTCAGGCCCCAAATATCTGATAGACTTTCTCCTTCCCTACAGGCCCTCTATGCAGAGGCGAGGGAGCGCAGTTGCCTCCTCACCTGCCTCCTCCTCCATGATTGGATGCCCCCTTTGCCATTGCCCCCTGTCATGCCCATCTCTTTCGCAGTTGCCCGCCTCCTCCTCTGCTTTTGGTCTTGGAAGCTTATATGGGGGGCTGTTGGGGTATGTGGTATGAAAGCATTTAATGCTTTATATGATTTTTTTCTTATCCCCTATGATGTACAGTCGTACTTTGGATCCCGAACGCCTTGCGAATGGAACATTTTGGCTCCCAAACGCTGCAAACCCAGAAGTGAGTGTTTCAGTTTGCAAAAGTTCTTTGGAACCCGAACATCCGACGCGGATTCGAATTTGCTGCAGGAGCTTCCTGCAGCCAATCAGAAGCCGTGCTTTGGTTTCCGAACGTTTTGGAAGTCGAACGGACTTCCGGAACGGATTCCGTTCGACTTCTGAGGTACCACTGTAATGCATTTTTGCTTTTAAATGTAAGTCCCTTGGAGACATTTTAGGTAACAAGTGACTAATAAGTTTCATAGATAATAATATCACCTCACATGCCTTAACTGAGTCGTCCAGAGGTGAGCGAACACTCTTGCAAGGCCGGTGTTAGTGCCCAAAAGGTGGCAGTGAGAGAGTGGCTTGCTGACATCCAGTTGCATCATCCCTGACTGAGATTAGAACCATGGATTCCTAGCTCTTAGCTTATGTCTATAAGCATCACATCACATTATGGTTGATACACAGACCACTGTCTGAAGAATAATGTAGACATTTACAATCCCTGCCTTAAAGAGGCTGCTTCTCTCTTCTCCTCTGGCCCATCACAAACTCTGTACTCTTCCAAAACCGTGGTTATTATTCAGTTATTCCTATCATAAAGAGGTGCCCTCTCATGAGGCACCGTTAGGGGCAGCAGAGTGGGAGGCAACTCTCAGCCTAATCCCCTAGAAAGGTCTCCTCCTGCACAAAAACATCATTGAATGGACAGGGGCCTGTGCAATGAACAGGAGCTGCTTCTCTGGCTCTCTCCCTACCCTAAGACACCCTGCCGTTCCTCTCTGTAACCCTCCCTTTGCTTTTTTTGTCCTGGAGGAGCTGAATTGTGTAGCTGTGTGCTCAACAACAGCCTGTTATCAGCCAGCCGCTGCTGTGGCTTCCTGATAAACCAAAATATCTGACCCTCGTGAACAGAGATCTCATTAAAGGGCAGTAGGGACGGATGGCTGATCGATCTCAGGACATCCGACTCGCAGTGACAGATGATGGATGGGAAGAATGCCCTGCATTGGATTGGGGTGGGGGGAATGAAAGAAGCTAGGCAGCTGATAGTGGTAGGGAGTTTGTTCCTGCCCAGACAGTGTCTTACTTGCTGTCCTGCTGTGCCAACCTGTCTTATAAAACTAGAATATGCCTAGGAATCAAGGGTGTCTGGAAATTGTGCCCTCTGCCCTGGAAGTCCTTCTTTACAATCCTAGAAGTGTGAACAGTGATGGTGGTTATTAAATGGTGGGGGGAAGGTACTTTTCACATGTAAAGAAGCACTCTTTAAATCCTTTTAGGATTTTTCAGGGTTGTATACTGTCAAGTGAAGCAGCTTCCAAGCCTGAATCCTAGCAAGTCCCTCTGGTTCAGATCAAGGCCTCTCCAAAGCTGGTTGTTGAGTATAGCTCAGCAGGGAAGAGTAATTTCTCAGGATCCAAAGGTTTGCTCTTGGCAATATTGGTTGAAGGGGTGTAGATGCCAGCAGTACTTAATTTATTTAACAGCAAGAAAGGAGTGTGGGTATATGTCAGGAGGACCTCAATGGATACTCTTCTTCCAAATCTGTGAGAGCTTCTTGTGATCATCTGGTGATGAACAAGCATGTTACCAGATTGCAAAAGTGCAGGGAATTCAACAGTAAATATAGGGTCTGTCACTCTCACTAGACATGGTCAAAGCACAGTCCAGATATTATTGTCTCTCAGATCAGATCTTGTCTGTCTCTCTTGACCTTAATTAAACCACTATCTCTCAACCCCTTCTGGTGACGAGAATAAGACTGATTTACTTTACAGTGTTTTTGTAAAGTTTACAATGTTTGCTCTGATAGTAGATCTGAAGTTTCTTACAACTGTTTTCAAACAATCTTAAGGAACTGGAAAAATTGTGTGCGCACATAGTTCAAAGTTGATTTGATGCATCCCATGTGTGCAAGTTTTTCACACTGTCCATCCTAATCCAAGTGGCAGCCCACACTCCCCCCCCCCCATTTAATTTTGATTTTCCTGATCTGCAGATGATGCTGTAAGCGGGAAACATCCAATATAGAATCACACGTTAACCAAGTGTGGAGACACTGAAACCCTTACTTCCACCTGCTCATTGCCAGAACACAATCTAGCCATCAGCTCCGAGGAAAGGATGCAGTCTGCCCGTCTCTAACAGTTGCTGCTGAATGCACTTCCGTAGTAACTGCTTTTGCACAAAACAGCAGTATTAAAAACCAAAATCAGATTGGCCCTTGCAGGTACAGGATAAAAGGAAAAAGGAAAAGGAAAATGCTGTGTCCAAATAATTCCCCCCAAATCCTTAAATCAAATCTGTGCACCCCATGTGCATATTAACATCCTGATGTGTACACAGTGTAAAAGGAAAATACAATTAAGCACTTTCTCTTCCTTTCAGTGCTAACAAGAATGGGCTCTGCTTTGATTATTTAGAGGGGTTGCTATACACAATGCCAGCCCCAGAGGAGAGGAAAACTTCACCTGCTAGGAAGCAATTAAATTACCAATTAAGGCCTTCCATTTGGTTGAGGCCTGCCAAGGAACATGCACTGCCCTCTAATTGCATTCCCGACAACAATTTCACACAATTAGCTGCCTAAACAGAGCAGAGCACAATGGGCTTAGGGTCCACCTTCAATCTAGCCATCTGGGTGTTCAATTCAGTAGTCCACAAGAGTAGTATCCACTTTTGTCCCTCCCTCTGACATGGTATGGGTGACTGAAAGGTGTATATTGCTTCTCCATATTTGTCTAAGGACTTGTGTTCTACGCAAGTATATTTTGTCTTGGATTATTTAGTTCCTAATAATGGGTATTGCTTGGTTGTGACCTTTCATAATTACTAGCTGGTTTTTTTAAGGCCACTGAATGTTTAGCTTTGCATTTAACGCATGAGCAGATGAGCTATTAAATGATCATGGCCAAACCTTATAGACTGTTATGTTGCTGCCAAGTTGGAAACTTGATTCTGCTTCCAATAAAAAAGTGATATATCAGACCCTCCAAGTGTCCCTATTTTCCAGGGACGTCCCTGATTTAGAGAAGCCATCATAGTTTCTGATTTGATCCCATAATGTTTTACTTTTCCTTAGGATGTCCCTATTTTCACTGGAGAAATGTTGGAGGGTATGGAGTTATCCAACCCCTGAGCCATCTGAATCCTGTATAGGGATTTTTAAAAATATTTAATATTTTATTATGTTTTTATATATGTTGGAAGCTGCCCGGAGTGGCTGGGGCAAACCCAATAAGATGTGTGGGGTATAAATAGTAAAGTTATCATTATGGAATGGGACGTCCCTATTTTCATTGGAGAGCTGTTGGAGGGTATGATATATGGGACCTCAATGACTTTTCATATGATCTTTTAAAAATGCATTCAATGCTGGCTTGCTGCAACAAATCCCGATGTTTTCTTACAAGGTTTCACTGATATTGCATAAACTATGGGACGTGATTGTGTCAGGGTCATGGGACCCTATTGCACAGTACCAGTAACTAAAGGGATGCGGGTGGCGCTATGGGTTAAGCCACAGAGCCCAGGACTTGCCGATCAGAAGGTTGGCGGTTCGAATCCCCGCAATGGGGGGAGTTCCTGTTGCTCGGTCCCCTGCTCCTGCCAACCTAGCAGTTCGAAAGCACGTCAAAGTGCAAATAGATAAATAGGTACCGCTCCAGTGGGAAGGTAAACGGCGTTTCCGTGCGCTGCTCTGGTTCGCCAGAAGCAGCTTAGTCATGCTGGCCACACGACCAAGAAGCTGTACGCCAGCTCCCTTGGCCAATAAAGCGAGATGAGCGCCGCAACCCCAGAGTTGGTCACGACTGGACCTAATGGTCAGGGGTCCCTTTACCTTTACCTTTAGTAACGTTATTAGCAACGATGGCACATTTCCACCCACCCTATGTTTACACCATTCTGTACACTTCTGTATTCAGAATGCTACACTGCTGCATCATTCAGGTCTGAGCCACAGGTCTGGCACATCACCAGAATGTTATGCACTACACATGCTTGAAATGCTTGGGGATATTGTATAGATCCATGTATGGAAATCTGTTCAAGGTGGGCCACCAAACCTTCCTTCTTTAGGGAAGTGGCCATAACTGTGTGGTAATACTAAGCTCGACATCACTGGTCTTCAGGTCTGATCTAAAACAGATCGCAACAGCAGCACTACCACCATAGAAATAGATAGTTAAAATTAATAAATGGGTCCACAAAATGCCTAATTGGGCTAAAGGTGGGTGTGCTGAAATGGTTGAAGACTACTGCTCCACATGTTTAATCATAGGCACATGTGTGTAGCCAGGGGGCAACCGGGGGGGCAGCTGTAAATAAATAAAAATACTTGACTAAAAGTAGAAATTGTACAGATTTTTCTGAACAACAACTATTGTTGAGACATTCCATTCTGAATCTGCTAGACAGAGCCAGACAGAGAGTGGGTGTCTAATGGGTGTTGTCCTGTCCTCCCCAACATAAACCCTGGCTACACCTATGCATTTCCTTCCACCTCCCACTTAAAGATCTTACATATGGCAGTTTGGAAAGACCTCTGCCAGATACTGGTGAGCCATAAAGAGTTCTGAAGTAGGTAAAACAAGCAATCTATTACATAGACACACACAGCAAGAGTGCAATAACAGCAATAATTTTGCATAAATGTCCACAACTGGGGGGGGGGGGGTAGAGAAGGGCAATGCTTCCTTCTTAGTCCTGCAGTTGTGGGAAATATGTTGATGGAAGACACAGGGGGGAGACAAGAATACAGCAGTGTCCAACTAGAGCCAAGGGTCAGCAAACTTTTTCAGCAGTGGGCCGGTCCACTGTCCCTCAGACCTTGTGGGGAGCCAGACTATATTTTTTGGGGGGGGGGATGAACAAATTCCTATGCCCCACAAATAACCCAGAGATGCATTTTAAATAAAAGCACACATTCTACTCATGTAAAAATACCAGGCAGGCCCCACAAGTAACCCAGAGATGCATTTAAAATAAAAGGACACATTCTACTCATGTGAAAACATGCTGATTCCCAGACTGTCTGCAGGCCAGATTCAGAAGGCAAATGGGCCAGATCTGGCCCCTGGGTCTTAGTTTGCCTACCCATGAACTAGACCAACTACACTGGAGATTGGTCTATTAATGATTCCATGATTATAGAACAAAATAGTAACCACAAGCATGCATACTGTTGAGGTGGGGGTAGTGGAAATGGTTGTAAACAATAAATATAATGTTTAAAAAATAATGTGGCTGTTATTTTAATACTTAAAACTATCAGAATGGAGAGATTTCACAAATAGTTTCCATCTATTATATTATTCATTTTCCAAGTATTATTTTATTGCTTTGAAACAAGTTGCCAGTATCTAGCTGCCAAAGCTGAAGAGCAGGCACAACGATTCCGCCGCGTCTCTATTTATGGGGAGGAAACTTGCTTTCTCCCACCCTGTTTCATTGGTTTATTCCAATTGCCTCTCATCTTGCCCCCTTGATAACATTTACTTTGCCTTTGCTTTCTTAAGCATATACAGTGCAGCTGCTTAAAGGTCTCTAAATATCTCTGTTAAACCATCTTAACTGCATGACAGATGCCCCTGTGCACCTTGGGACAAATGTATTACAAGATGTATACAAACAATGGAAGTCAAATACTTTAGAGAGCATCTTCTGGTGCAAATTTAGCTCTTCCCTCTTCCCAATTACTTATTTAAGTGGATAGGGAGTGAGAAGAGGCAGGTTGTCCCACCAATATGTAAACTTAAGACTCATGTTCACACAAACAGATTATTAAATGTAACAAGACATTAACACACCTCAGCTCCTGTATTTTTGTCATTGAGAGAGAAGTTAGTTAGCAGGAGCACAAATACCTCTGTTGGTGAAGGATAGGGATGGCCTACCCACCTCAGGCAGCAGGAGCCACAGGAGTGGCAGATCCTATTGTAGATCTTTATTCCCCCTTGTTCCTGGTGTTGATCTTCATTCACTCCTTCCTCCCTGGTGGAGGAAGGCATTTTGTGGTTTGCCTCACATGCGAAAATGTCTCAGGCCAGCCCTGATGAAGGATGACAACTTTTACTCGTAAGCAGATTGTTCACACATTACAGAAGCAGGGCTATTTCACTGTATGTCTCCTTCCTCACAATCTTCATTGAGATTGTTTTCAGAAGTGACTAGGTACTCACCATACATTAAAAGAACATTTGAAGTACATCCCCTGCAAAAAAAAAAAAGAGTACTGGGAACTGCAGTTTGTTAAGTTTGCTGGGAACTGCAGCCCAATGAAAGATAAACTACATCTCCCAGGATTCTTTGGGAGGTGGGAGGGATAGGCTTTAAATGTATGGTGTATAGACAGCCATACTTCAGAATGGTTGCCAGTTCCTACAAAAGTCCTGCATTTGCTAGTGACTTCAGCCTTGCTAAACTAAACTAAACTAAACTAAACTAAACTAAACTAAACTAAACTAAACTAAACTAAACACTAACATTTCCTCTTCTAAGTATGAGAATCTGCTTTGCAGAGAATTGTGGGTAATTTTAGTACCATTTTGCAGAAAGGGGAACTGGCGGCTCTGAGTGGTGAGGCCTATAGTATATTTCCTTAAGCATCTATAAATATTGCAAGATTCATACTCTGGGCATCACTCTCTTCTAGTGTAAAAAGTGACACTTCTAGTGTAAAAAAGAAGAAACATAGAGTTGTCATATTTAAAAAGTAAAATTCCTGACACTCGCAAAGTTGTTGAGGTTTTGGGGGGGACCTCCCCCCCCATAGTAATTTTAAGCTTTTGCATCTGGTTCCACTGCTTTTTGGCAAAATTCCTCCCTGACACCATTTTTACACCCCAAACCCAGGACATGTCACATGTTTAGAGTGACTGGTAAGTCATCCAAGAGATACTCCTGTCTATCTGTCTGTCTGCCTGTCTGTCATAATACTAGAACCCAGGGTTATCCAATGAAGCTGAAAAATGAAAAGTTCAGCAGAGAGAAAAGTAAGTACTTCTTCATGTCACACAGGGCTGTGGGACTTCCAGCCAGGCCATATTCTCCAAATCATGCCCACGTGCGTCACATCCAACATCATCTGTAACATCAGGTGTGGGGCCAATAGAAGTGCGGCAGAAAGCAGGATTTAACTTGTGGGGAGTTCAATCCTCTTTGGTTTGGGTGTGCAAAGTTCCCTGCAGGGAGCTCTCTTGTGCACCTGAGGAAAGCAGGATTGAACTCCCCAGACATCAGCTGGTGCATGAGGAGTTCAATCCTGCTTGGTCTCTCTCTCTCTCTCTCTCCCTCCCTCTCCCTCTCCCTCTCCCTCTCCCCCCTCCATGCAGGCCAACTTTTTACAGATGAGTGGAACCACTGTCCTGTCAATCATCTGATGAAGGAGATAAAGATCTGGCCCACTTGACCAAAAATGCCCCCATCCCTGGTATAGCACATAGTTAAATTATGCCATAGGAAGTAGTATTGGACATAAACTTGGATGGCTTTAAAGGGGAGGGGTAGATAAGAATCAACGGCTGCTAGTCTTGATAGCTGCATACATTTACCAATAGTATTTGAGGAGAAGCCTATTGTTCTTATGTCCTGCTTGCAGGCTTTCCCTTGGCATGTTGCTGACCACTATGAGAACAGGGAGCACCCTTATCATGATTATTATTCTTCATCTTCCGGGGTTATGCTGTGACTATGAATATAAATTCAGAGCCTGAACTCTTGCCCTTAATTAAACTCCAGTAACCATCAATCCTTTTTTTCCAGAGATTTCAGACCAGCCGTCCCCTGCACAGATTTCACACAAGGCCTCTCAAAATATGTGTTTTGGAATCCTGCAGAGGGGAAGTGGCAGGAGGAAATACATGGTGGGTAGAAAAGAGTTAAGCACCTATTTTCACCACTCCCTCTCCCTATGTCTGCTCATACTGAAGTTGCTTTTCCCTGGTGGGGGGGATCAATTTGAGCCTTGCTGAAATTACATATCTACACAGCGCTGAGGGCTAGAAACTTTATTTTTTAAAAAAGAAAGATGAGATTCTTAGTTATCCAGTACATCTGTGTGGAAGCATTGTTTGTTAAATACCTTTAATGGCTGGGAGGTGGGAGGGATGGGATAGCATACAGTATTCCAAATTACTCCATATATCAAGAGGGGTGGTGGTGTAGTTTCCCCCCCTCTGTCACCTTGACCCTGATGTCTCACAAGCAAAGACCAGAGACGGACTCTTCCTGGGACAGCAAGTGTGTTTTCCCCACAACTCCCTCCCTCCCCATCAAAGCTGCTCAGGTAAGCAGCAGGTAGACACGGCACCACTGCACAATAATTGTTCTTTAATTGCTTCTCCTCCCTGCTCAGCCGCCGTGCTCCATAATAATTTCTTTTACTCTCTCCTGTCTGAGTGTGTTGAGGGCTGGCTGAAGATGCTCCGGATAAGGCAACCGGTCTCTTGCGCCGTCCAATTGTTGTCTAAACTATCAATCAAGTGTGGCAGCTCGAGGAAATGTGGAGGGGTGGGGTGGGAAGAAGCGTTCTGCTTGCATAAACAGACCCAGTGCTTTGCTACGCTTTCTGTTTCCTCTCTCTCCCCCCCCCCCAACCCCAACCCTCCACCAGACAAAAAACAAAAAGTGGGGGGAGGGGGAATCTGACAACATGGAGTCCGGCCCATCAATCAAAGCAGCTGGTGGAACAACCTCTCCCTAGTGTTAATAAATACATTTCCCTTCCTTTTATTGGATGCTTGTCCTAATTTGTTTCTCCTCTGGATTTCCTCTCCCACCCCCCCTTTCTGAAAGTGAAATGCTTGCCCGTTTTTCCCCTCGCTGCCACCCCCGCCAACTCCCAGCAGCCCTTGAGAAAGCAGATGTTAGGCTGCAGAAACAGAGCCAGGCTGAGGCTGGAGTGGCCCAGTAGGCCTCGGTTGCCATAGCGACTACTGAGACCGCCTGTTGTCAGCGTTGTGCCTCGTCTCGCTGGCTCAGTGATTATCTCCATCTCAGCAGCCCTCGCCATACGGTCTGGGCTATAATCAAATCCCCCCTGTTCATCCCCTCCGGAGAGCCGCACACCAACATCTCTGCCTCCCTCATGCCCCCATGATCAGAATGCATATACGTAGAGCAAGCATTCATTAGGAGACATTGCTAAGGGCCTCTCTTGAGTTTCCATTTGCAGTTGAAAGGGGCGGGAAGCAAACTGTAGAAGATAAAGCCCATGCATTTAGCCCCGCTTTAACTTCTCGTTTCATCCAGTTTTGATCCAACAGAATCAAAGTACATGAAAATTGTTTTGCTAGGTCTGTCAGGATCTCTAATTCTGCCTTCTGTTTCCACCACAAGATAGCTGGGTGCCTCTGGATGCTCATAGCCATGGTAGAAAAATGATGGTCTGTTCATGTTGTTTGCCCTTAGCATCTGGTATACAAAGGTAAACTACCTCTTTACACAGAGGTTTTGTTTCCTAGCTTTAAAATCAATACTTCATAGAATGTCCATCACTCAGTTTACTGCTGGTATGGCCTTTAGGGGTGGTCACTTAATGGATCAACACTCACCTCCTCTCCTTTAAAAAATAGGGCAAAAGCAGCACTTATTCGCATATGCTAATTCACATGTATTGATGCAAATTTAGAAATAATTGCTGTAATTATACTCTACTGATTGGCAACTTTGAGGCCCCTGCTCTCCATTCCTAGTTCTTCGATCAGATAGACCTTCAACCAGAGGACTCATGGAAATGGGGAAGAGTTCTCTGATATCCCTTGAAATAGAGGACTGTGCTGTGTTAAATAGGGTACATGGCCACCCCCTACCATGGAGTTTCAGCATAAATGTAATTTGATTCTGAAGGCACAAGATTAGACCATGATGAACGCATCCTCACAGATCAGCTGCTTGTATAAACAAACAGCTGGCTCTTTTTCTGGTGCCTTGTTTTGTTTTTCTACGTAGCCATGTTTTCTTTTTTATCATGGCTAGGGACTCTAAAGTGGCCTCTGGACCTCTGATACGGCCTGCCTCAGATAAATGGAGACAAACACTGCAGAATTACTACAAGCGATGCCTGAGTTCTAGACAACTTGGAAGAACCATCTTCCACCCTGGTGTTGCTTATTAACTGCTGCTGGAAATTACAGACCCTCCATGTATCCCTATTTTCCAGGGATAGTCCCGGATTTACAGAAGCTGTCCCAGTTTCTGATTTGATCCCTTAATGTCCCGCCTTTCCTTAGGACGTACCTATTTTCATTGGAGAAATGCTGGAGGGTATGGAGTTATGCAACCCTTGAGCCAAGGAGACAAGTACCTAAACAATCTTTAGAAGACATCTGAAGGCAGCCCTTTATAGGGAAGTTGTTTAATGTTTAATGCTTTCTTATGTTTTTACATATGTTGGAAGTTGCCCAGAGTGGCTGGGGTAACCCAATCAGGTGGGTGGGGTATAAATAATAATAATAATAATAATAATAATAATAATAATAATAATGACTTTTTCAGCTGGAACTCACCAGAACTTCGTTCCGGCATCTCTCAGGTGGGTGCCATTGCCATTATAAGAGAACATTGAGGCATTCACGGTGAGTTCCGACACCTCTTTTTCTCGAAAATAGCACTAATAAGAATAATTGAATAGGATGTCCCTATTTTCATTGGAGAAATGTTTGAAGGTATGAAATAAATCAGATTCCTGAATACAGTAAGAGGCTTTCCCTTCATTGTTATTCTCACGTCCTAAGATACCCTTCTCTGAGAACACATTCTGTTACCCCAAGGTGGCATATAGAATGAAGCCAGGCCGGGCACAGGAAGCTGCTATATTATGTTTTAAGGGGCCTGTCAACATGATGTCCCCATCCATGACAGAAGGAGTAGCCGCATCAAGGTCCCCTTTGGTCTCCCACGGACCTGATGGGCCTTTTGTACAGCCTTTTCCAGAGTCCATTGACTGTAGCTCTGTCTTTGTCAGCTTGTCAGACGGAGGTCGAGGAAAGAGTGAGGGACTTGCTCTCAGGGCACGACAGGATAAGATGCAAGGATGAGGCGCACATATTGGGTTACAGTGCTGGCAGCAGAAAGGTTCAGCAATGCAGAGATTGCCCTCGGGTTTCTGGCCCCTGCTCCTCTACTGGCTTTGTTCTTTGCATGCTTTTTATATGGGAAGTCTCTTAAGTATTGCTGACAGATGCCTCATTTGAGGTCCCTGCTTAGAGAAGGCCTTTGTGTATCCCACATAAGGAACTTCCAGATAGCAATGACAGAAGCTTTTCCCCATATTCTTGTTAGTTAAGCATATTTTTTCACTCTAGTTTCTAGAGGGGTACAAGACCCAGTACAGCCCTAGAAATATACAGTGGTGCAGAAAAATTGGTTGCTGCAAGACGAGTTGACCTAGCATGCCTTGAAGTTCTACAATTTACCATTTATTGTTTTTTAATATTTGTACAGCTTTTGCATGTACAGGCATTCTAGTCTCGTGTGGGGACACCTGTACTGTCCAAGCAGCAACAGTTGGCCAAACTCACAAGTCTTCCATTTTTCTCCTCTCCTACCATCATAATTCAGTACTTGAATGTTCTCTACTATATTAGGTCATGAGAACCAAGGCAGTGAAAACCTGAAACAAGTCAATCCACCTGATTTGCTGCTGCTCTTAAACCCCTGAGCAAACTGATAACTGTTTGTTTGGTTTTTTTAAAAAAGGTTGAATCCTTACAGATGAAAAAGAAAGCACTCCGCTAATTTTAAAATTGTCTGTAGAATCAGAATTGGATCCTAAGGGTCATCTAGTACAATCTCCTACAGTGCAGGAGTCACAGCTAAACAATCTCTGACAGATGGTCATTTAAGCTTTGTTTTAAAACTTGCAATGAAGGAGAGTCCACCACCTTCTGAGGTAGCTTGTTCCACCATCAAACAGCTCTTACCACTAGAAAGTTCTTCCTGATGGTGTATCTTGCATTATTCTTGATTACCATTTTCTACCCAGGTTAAGTCTCTCCCCCCACCCCAAGTTACACTACTGGCCTAGTTCTGCAAATTTACTATTTATTTGCTGTATACCACTTTTCTGTTCAGAGAGCATCTGACGGCACCTGCCATCCAAATCAGTAGCCAGTCAAGACTGTGGGTCCCAAAACAGCACAACACCTCCAGTAAGTACAGTGGTACCTCGGGTTAAGTACTTAATTCGTTCCGGAGGTCCGTACTTAACCTGAAACTGTTCTTAACCTGAAGCACCACTTTAGCTAATGGGGCCTCCTGCTGCTGCTGTGCCGCCAGAGCACGATTTCAGTTCTCATCCTGAAGCAAAGTTCTTAACCTGAAGCACTATTTCTGGGTTAGCAGAGTCTGTAACCTGAAGTGTATGTAACCTGAAGCGTATGTAACCCGAGGTACCACTGTAATGGACTTAATAGCATATGCATTGGGAATCTCATGTGAGCGAACAGGCAGAAAGTGTATCATATTTCATTTCTATCTACAAACTTGAAAACATAAGAAAAGCCCTACTGGATCTGACAAAGGGTGTATCTTGTCCAGAATCATGTTTCTATTGTGTTTGACCAGCCATTTTCAGAAGACCCTTCAGGGTATGAAGCCAACAGCCTTCCCATGTTGTTTGTGTGGTCAAGGCTGGGTTGCTGCAATGCACTCTGAAAACAAAACCATGCTGATAAAATGGTGCCAACCCGAAAGGTGACAGTGGACATGTCCTGAAATAGCTGTGAGTGTCTTCATCCACCTAATGCATTATTGAGCAAACCAACCTCATCAAAAAAGCTGAAGACTAGTGCTAAGGCAAACTACACTTGCAGAGCTTGTGCTACTGTTGCCATATTTAAAGAAGTAAAAATCCAAACAAAAAAAAATTGTGGAGCTTTTGGGGGCCATACACTTCCTGGTTCTGTTTGCAAAAACCCAGACATTTTGCTGAGTTTTAACCCCCCCCCCCCGATGCTAATTTCGCTGTTGCAGTTCTGGAAATGTCTGGGAAAGACTACTACTGATAGATTTTTAAAACATGATTCTATTACAATTGAGATATTATGCAGTTTGAAAAGAGACAGAAGAACTATGGGAGAACCAAGATTAGATGACAGCATCAGATAGGCTCCCCTATCATTGACACACAATTGGTTGGGGTTTCTTTGCATAACAGCTTCTAAGCTGAATCATTGCAGAAAAGGAACAGGTTGCCTGAGCAATAAGAACTTGGCATTTCAACAGTGGCACCTGCTGAGATCCTCCACCATTCTTAACTTGCCCCAGTTTTTAACAAAGAGATGGTAATTTTTAAAAACTACAGCCACAGCCACAACCCCCTACAATCATATAGTTTACTAGATGACATTTTTTATATTTGAACCTGCGTGGGTCTTGGGAATATCTATATATATTTGGTATCACTGTACAACACAGTTGCCAACTTATTTTAGGCAGCCCCTTCTCTGGTCTCTTTAGCAACTGCCATTGCATGACACTGTTTATCTCCGTTCATTGAAAATGTTCACTGGCTGGTTTCTGGAGATCAAGTTGCTGTTAAAAGCACAAGTGCAAGACCAAACCTACCACCACCCACTGGCCAGTTCATCCTACTGCAAGATACCCAGCAATATGTGTTTATAATAAGACCCATTATTATTAATCGTCCTGCTGCAGTATGATTAATATTTTTTTTAAATTGTTGTTCTTGAGAATCCCTTTTTCTCCACCTTTTGTTTTGACAAAGCTGGCAGTAGGTATGGGCACATCTGTCAGTTTGGGTTCTCTCCGTTTCTCATTGTGCAAATCTTCAGTTCTCTACATTGTCTCAGCAATCTGCACTTTTAGAAAAATCCTTGTGAAAAATTCATCAGCATTTTAGTGCGAATTTCTCCTAATGTAAACATGTTTGTATGCAGTTTGGGCCAATTCACAGAGTTTTGTAAGCAGTTCGGGTGGCGCTGTGGGTTAAACCACAGAGCCTAGGACTTGCCGATTGAAAGGTTGGCGGTTCGAATCCCCGTGATGGGGTGAGCTCCCGTTGCTCGGTCCCAGCTCCTGCCAACCTAGTAGAATCATAGAATCATAGAGTTGGAAGAGACCACAAGGGCCATCGAGTCCAACCCCCTGCCAAGCAGGAAAGTAGTTCGAAAGCGCACCAAAAGTGCAAGTAGATAAATAGGTACCACTCCAGCGGGAAGGTAAACGGCGTTTCCATGCACTGCTCTGGTTCGCCAGAAGCGGCTTAGTCATGCTGGCCACATGACCCGGAAGCTGTACGCCAGCTCCCTTGGCCAATAAAGCGAGATGAGCATCACACCCCCAGAGTCGGTCATGACTGGACCTAATGGTCAGGGGTCCCTTTACCTTTATCCCTAATATAATGCATCATTGTATGCTGCTTTCAGGAGTATATGTATTTTTAAGCTCACTGTCTTCTATAATGTGGATTTTATACACATTGTATGGCTGGAGAACCCCATTGCAACATCTGCAGAAGTCTGAGTTTCAAAGGAGAATTGTGTTTTTGTCTGTATATTGGTTCAAGAAGTGTGAACTGGACAACTTATCATTAAACTGGAAACAGAATCAAATCCCCCACATTCACCATCCTTGCCTGCCAGGGCTGTCATGATCTGAATCCAAATCCCCCACCCCCTTTGCAGATACTAAAGTTCCAAATAGAATATTGGGAGAGAAGCTCCAATATTTCTATGTCCCCCCCCCTTTTCATTGTGAGTGTTTTGGGGGGTAGGGAAGCTCAGTCCAAAAGAAGCTGTCTTTGAGCTCCCTCTGCTGGTGAAAACCATCAAACTCCTGGAGTTGCGGCTGCAAATGTTTGGCAAAGTAAAGGGCATTTTATCCCCCAGCCCACCCGTTGGGGAAACTTGGAATTAAAACCAGGACTCAACTTTGGAATATGTGGATTTAAATGGAAGAAGAAGGTGCTATTAAGTGGCTGTAGATGTGGCTGCCAGTTTGTCCCTGGCCCGGCCCTCCTCCTAAACTTTAGCAGGCAGACCTACCGGTATTTCCTCCCTCTTACTTCCCATGCCAGTCAAAACTCCCCTTGTGTAATTTCTGTATGACAGTCTACTGTTAAGGGAAAGACTAGGAACACAGCTGGGGGTCGGGGGGGGAATGGGGCAGCCCTGTATGCAGAATCCAGCTGAAAGCAGAGCACAGCTCTTTTGATGCAACTGGAAGTTGTTTGCGATATGTAGGTTGCCGATTTGGCACATGTGACTGCTGAGTCCCCTTGCTCTGCGGCAATTAGGTCTGAAAGAAGCATTCTATTGTAAGCAATATAATAGGTTGCTTTGCGTGTTTGGTTGTTTTTTTTTTTTTTTTTTTTTTTTTGAAATAATTTTTATTAATTTACATCAAAAACAATAAATACATTAATTCACATCAGTTGTTTCACATCTTACTCTTTTTCTAGACTTCCTTCAGTTGTTCCGTAAATCATTCGTGACTATCAAATAAGTACGCATTTCTTAGATTTATATTGACATTCTTTATATCTTTCTATTTGTTCCCTTTAGCCAATATCCCTTAATTTTTCACAGTGCTTCTTTAAATCCCCTTAGCGTTATCTGTCCATTACATATACATTCCAGATATTCCACGAATTTCCCCCAGTCCTCGATGAAGTTTTGGTCTCTTAAGTATCTAATCTTTCCAGTCAATTTATCCAGCTCAGCATAATCTAACAATTTTGTTCTCCATTCTTCTACAGTCGGTAATTCCTGTTGTTTCCACTTCTGAGCCATTAAGACTCTTGCCGCCGTCACCGCATATTGAAAAAACTTATAGTCTTTTCTTTTTATCTCATTTCCTAGTATTCCTAATAAGAAGACTTCTGGTTTCTTTTTAAATGTGTATTTTAAAATCTTCTTAAGTTCGTTATATATTTTTTCCCAGAAGTCTTTCACTTTTTTACATTCCCACCACATGTGGTAGAAAGAACCCTCTTTATCTTTGCACTTCCAACACTTATTGCTTATCTTATACATTTTAGCTAATTTTGTAGGTGTCATATACCATCTAAAAAACATTTTCATTACGTTTTCTTTCAATTGCATACATGCGGTGAAGTTAAGCCCCTCTTTCCATAGCTTTTCCCAATCCTCAAATTGTATATTGTGTCCGATATCTCTTGCCCAGTGTATCATTACCGACTTTACCTCTTCGTCTTTTAAGTTCCACTCTAGTAACAACTTATACATTTTGGATAAGGTTTTTCCGTCATTATCTATGATTTCCCTCTGAAATTTAGAGTCCTTGTCCGCATACCCATATTCTTTACACTCTTTTCTAAACATTTCGTTAATCTGAAAATAATGTAGCCAGTCGTGTACATATTCTTTAACCTGCTCATATGGTTTTACTTTCCATTTTCCTCCTTCTATAGATAATAATTGGTTGTATGTTATCCATCTACCTCTCATATTTAATTTCTTTACCGCCATAGCTTCTAGGGGAGATAACCAGTGTGGAGTTCTAGGTTCTAGTAGATTTTTATACTTCTCCCATATTTGTATTAGGGGGCCTCGAAAGATGTGGTTCTCAAAACCCTTATGCACTTTCCTTTTTTCATACCATAGATAGGCATGCCATCCGAATCTATTGTCGAATCCCTCCAAATCAAGAAGTTCTTTATTTTCTAATTTAATCCACTCTTTCACCCAGCTAAGGCATGCTGCCTCGTAATACAACTTCAGATCCGGCAGGGCAAAACCTCCCCTGCGTGTTTGGTTGTGTGGGGAGGTGTCGAGCCTGCAGACCCGAAAAAGCTAGCAACTCTCATCTCACTTTTCCATCTGCTGAGAAAGTTTTCGTATTGTTTCAAAAATGTGCTGAACCTGTTTGATCAGAGGTGACAATGGAACGAAGAAATGTCTTTCTCACACCATTGGAAGTTAAAGGAATTATCTTAAGCTGAAGTTAGACAATAGTTTTAAAGGAAGTTGAAAGTGATTTGAGACACATCTCACTTACTGTTCCCTTTGATCAATCAGGTTTAGGTTCTTGAAATACAAAAACCTGCCAAACCTCTTTACTGGAGGCAGAAGGGGAGTGAATGTACACAGCACAAGTAGCAC
The DNA here is from genome assembly GCF_964270895.1 of Podarcis filfolensis. Classification (NCBI taxonomy): domain Eukaryota; kingdom Metazoa; phylum Chordata; class Lepidosauria; order Squamata; family Lacertidae; genus Podarcis; species Podarcis filfolensis. The sequence goes on from NC_139615.1 coordinate 32,141,084, forward strand.
CTTTCAAGATTTCATTGATGCTCTAAAAATAAACAAACCTCGTCTTAATCAGCAATCATCACGATCACCATCTTTTATATAGATGTTGAAGTGGTCAAAGTGCACAATGCAACTGATGTCTACACCTCGGTAATTAGGGTTAAAAGTTCTGAGCAGGCCCAGTTATCAGTACTTCTTACAGCGTAAAACTGACCTTCACTCTCATGTGGACTGTGGAAAATACATGGAAATAATAAGGGATGGGTTAACCCACCTTATCCCTTGCTTTGCGCACACCTAGAGTAGCGGATCTGACTGCTATTTGTTTCTGCAGAAGTTTTCTGGGTTTTCTGGACTGGAGTGTGCATTTTAACAATGGCTGGGAAACAAAAGAGATTTCAAGTGGTAGGGGAAAATCCATAGGAAGAGATCACTGGGGATGAGAACTGGTGAAGGCTAATTTGCTTTGCACAGATATAGGAGACAAGAAGGGGGCAAGAGGGCCCCCCCATATTCTTTGGAGAACTCAGTCCACTGATATAACACCATTTATATTTCCTCGTCTTGTGAACAAGCATTTGAAACTGGGGAAAGGGAGGAAGGGGAACCCACTGATGAGGCTCTTGGTTTCCTCAAGGGACTGAACTGCTTAATTCATCATAAAGTCCTCCTTCAGCATGAGCAGCCCAGCTGTGATGCTAGCCAATCCTTGAGAAGGCCATCCATCAGTGTCAATACTAAGGACCAATCCGTGAGAAGGTGCCCTGTTGACTGTCAGCCAATGGCATGGGTTTGTGTTCAGGATAGAAACTATAAAAACAGAGGCTGATGAGAATTAATTCTCCGTTATTTGATTCTCCTGTTCCTGGAACTGCTAAAACGAACAAAGTTTATGTTCAGATTTTATTTATTGGTTTGCTTAAAAAACCACTGAGAAACACATACACTTTCTCATTCAGATTCTGAGATTTCATGCCTGCAAGTAGGTATTGGGAAATCAGAAGACTTCAAAATCTGAATTTTAAATTTTGTCAGATATGTGCCTAGCTGTTATTTATTTTTATGCCGTGATGATGATGATTTGTCTTGAGAATCTTTTGATAAAAGGGCAGTATATACATATAAACATATGTCTATATTCTCAAATGTTATGTATTTTAAAGAGAACTAAACTAGATACGATCTGCAATTCAAATTTTAATAGGAACAAATTTTAATAGGAGGGAGTGGTGTTGAGTCTCATAGGGAAATCATTTGTGAGATATTTTTTCCCTAAAAATTGCTACAGCCTAATATTTAGGGATTTATTTATTTTTAAAAGTTGATTAAAAATGCAGGGTTTTCTGCCTCAAAATTCAAAACACCCTTCTAAAGGATGAAAGCAAAATTTAAAATATCTCCATTGATAAAATTAAACAGTTTAATATAATCTCAGAAGCCAGGTGTTTGACTTGTTTGGAAAATATGGTTCTAGGGGATTTCAGCTGATTAAATTTAGGTGGGGTGTGGAATTCAAATATAATTCCAAGTTTTTGGATACAAGGTTCAACAGAGAGACAGAGAGAGAAGGAGCCCCTCCCCCAACACAGCTCAGTTCTATCTTACTACAAAAGAGGTTGCAGAGGAAATAAATGTGTGATGCTTTTTCTTATCTTCCGGGTGAGGAAGAGAGTTTAACTATTTAGTTCCAAAATGCACAATAAGGCAATACCTTTACTAGGTCATCCAAGATGTCACAAAACAGTGTGCAAGCGTTCACGTTCTCCAGAACTCATAATCAGGTTAGATTGTAAATCGTGTGTGTGTAAGTTGGCTGATATTGAAGCCATGCAGTCAGCTTTTAGGTAGCCTTAACATGGCAGGATGTAGCAGAAATGCAAATGATGCTCTACTAGGTGCTATATAGCTTGTAGGTTGAACCCAGAACTCCTGAAATGAAGAAAAATGGCACTGATTGATCCTTCATTATTTTTTTAAAAAAGTTTAATCAATCTGTCATCCAATATTTGGTAGTTGTGATGTGATGATTTAATTAGTGAGGGGGCTGTGCATTTTGAGTGGGGTGCATGCCTATTGTACAGATTTTTAAAAACTGGATTGAAGTTTTAGTAAGGAACCAGTAGTTTTTGTAAATCACAGTATAAATGTCAGAAATTGGAGCTTGTCAACATTCCTCAGTGAATCCTGTCAATGCTTCTTCTAGTAATTGTCTAGCAATTATTTTTCCACTGAATTCTGACAGTCTCAACAATCTCACTTTCCTCCCCCCCACTGAATTCTGACAGTCTCAACAATCTCACTTTTTTTTTACATTCACACAGTTAAATATGTTTGACAGCAGTAACTTGTATTTGCCAAAATCAGCCACTGTGGGTCGCTGTTTCAGTAGTAAGGTTGGCATCTGGTTGGGGGAGTAATTAAAACTGTTTATTTGATGAAGGTAGGAATGTTGGGTTGATGGAAAGATGCTTTATTCTTCTGGCCTCTTATGTGGGCATGAGTTTCCGAAAGAGTTTGTCCAGAACTGAAATATATTTTTGTGAGTTTTTCACTGCATATTATACACTATCTGCTGCAGAGTCCGGAATTAACTACCACATGCTCTTTTGAGACTCATGACTGCAACACACTATGTAGTCCTAAATTCGTGGAGTGGGAGAATATTTTTTTTTTTAAAAAAAACATTTTATTGAGGGGGGAAATGCATGAACAAAGACATACAGATACCACAAATAATCTTATTGAGAAGGTACAGTCATACCTTGGTTTTCGAACAGCTTAGTTCTCAAACGTTTTGGCTGCCAAACGCCACAAACCCAGAAGTGACTGTTCCAGTTTGCGAACTATTTTTGGAAGCCAAACGTCCGACGGAGCTTCCTGCAGCCAATCAGAAGCCGTGCCTTGGTTTCCGAATGTTTTGGAAGTCAAACAGATTTCCGGAATGGATTCTGTTCGACTTCCAGAGTACGACTGTATTTCTTTTATCTCAGATTTGTAATAAATTGAGGTGGCCTTGCAGTGGGTAGGCAATTGGGAGCTGTGGGTGACCCACTTAAATTAATGAGCTTATGTTAGTTGTGCCCATTAACTTCAATGAGTAGGTCTAGCGTTGACTACCACCCTGTTTCTCTGCTAGTGGAAAGGGTCATTTTTATTGCAGGTACATATCGGCTGTCAGAGGTTCTTAGGGTGTTGCTAAACACTTAAAAGACTTGAGTCATAACATTTGCATGTGCTAATTTATATGTACAGATACAAATTTAGGCAGAGGGTGGTGTGGGTTTTTTTGGGGGGGAAAGCAAACTCTGACTCTTGTCAGGGCATATTCTGATCCATGGAGTGCCAACAGGATTTTCTGGGCCCAATATGTGGTATAGTGTGCTTTGCAATGTGCCCAACTGCCCTGTAAGCAGGGGGCTTGAATTGTTGAAAAGGGATGGGTCAGCACAAAAGATCCAGGACTCGGATAACCAACTGGTTCTCTCTACAGCATGAGGATCCCCTTCCCAGTGCTTAATGTCTAAAAGAAGAGGGTGGGAGTCAGGGCTGGATTTAGGTTTGATGAGGCCCTAAGCTACTGAAGGTAATGGGGCTATTTATATGTCCAGTTGTCCTTTGTCAACAACATTTTACAAGAGAGAGAGAGAGAGAGAGAGACTATATATAGTTCTCTATATAGGCTCCCTATATATAGAAATGAGCAAACCCGTGATATTTTAGGGAGCAGGCTAGCAGACGGGGCCCATTACTTACATCATAGAAGCTTACACAACACAAAACACTGTTGCTGTAGGTAGGTTTTATTTTATTTGTTTTTATCTTATATTTTGGAAATGTACATCCAGTTCCCCCCCCCTTTAATTTTTTTGGGGGCCCCCAAGAGTGGGGCCCTAAGCTATAGCTTGTTTAGATTATACGTAAATCCAGCACTGGTGGGAGTGTGTGTGTGTGTGTAGCCTAATGATGCACAATCATAGGATGTATTGTGTGGCAGCACCCAGATATCTTTATTCCTAGATATGAGTGGTAGCTGTTTGTGGCTGCTACTGAATGATGCCGAGAATGCACTCTGCACATGCTTAAAAGCACTCATGATGACTACTTTGCACATTCTAAGGCCTAATCCTGGCGCTGAAAGAGGCCCTATCTCAAATCCAGCTTCACTCACATAGTTTACCCCACAACCTTATTTAGCCATCGTTTCACACTCACTATCAAAGCATCAATAGTCCTCATGCACCTAACATTCTGCATTCTTTCCCCCCATGAGCATTGCTACTAATGAGCAAAATTAGAGGAATTCTCAGTGTACTTCTATACATTGTTAGTGAAACGTAAGGCCCATTAAGTTCAGTGGGGCAAGAACTTACTCCCAGGTAAGCGAGTGTATAGGATTTCAATTTCAAAAGCTCTATACCAGGATGCTATCTGCTAGCCACAGGGGAAATGGTGAGTGTCAAATGACCTCAAGGCTGAAGTTGATTCTTATTCAAAACAGAGGTGCAAGGTCCTGTGCATGAAATGTAACAAGCAAAGGATAAATAATGAACTGACATTTGCACTTAGCCTTGGCCACCTGCCTCCACCTGGAGATTGTCTTCTATGAGATGCCCTAGCAATGTGTCCAGAACAAAGGTTCATTTTTCCAACATCAGGAACTGGTTTTGAGTGTTATGACGTGCCGTTCTGCACTAGCTGAATAATAAGAAGCAGTATGCGTGCAAGTGATCTGCAGGGGAAATATTCTGAGGTTTTAAAAATTATTATTTTAAAGCAGAACAGCTTTTCTTTTACGGTAGATTCAGATATTCAAAAGAGAATTATAACATGCACAACGAAGCTAAGCTGCTCTGAGCATAGCTAGCAACTTTACCCCTTTTTTAAGGGAAAATCCTATTCAGTATAAGGGAATTTCCCTTTTTAAAAAAGGGAAACGTTGACAGCTATGTCTCTGAGTCTGGTCAATGTGGCTGGATGAGAGACTGCCTGCAGAACCATAAATAGTGCCTTGAATGCCATGGAAGAAAGGCAGACTGTTGTGAGGAGTTTCTATCAGATTTCTGTTGCAAGGGGGTCTGAGTGTGGGTTGTCCTGAGGCAATACCTGGGGAAACTTCTTAGGCTTGGTGGTTTTTGGTTTTTGGTTTAAGCATGGTTTGTTAACCAGTAATGTTCAGGTGATGTGCCTTCACAGGAGCCAAGATGGTCCAAGAAGGCTAAGTGGTGGTTTACTCATCCTTATCTCACCCACAGCCAGAGAGAAGTGTAAACTAGGTTTGTATATTAAAGCAAAGCCACAACTGAGAAAGAGGCTGAGGGGGACAGAGCTGGGTTTGTGTTCTGTAAGTGTCTTAGGGTGCTGGCATGGGCATAGCCAGGGTGGGCAGGGGGCAGCTGCCCCCCTAAATCAATCAAAATCAATACAAATCTGCGGTTCTGACCCCCCCCCCCAACAAAAGCCTGTCCCCACTAACAAAAATCCTGGCTACACCCATGGGTGCTGGCTGTCTCCCTAGATATCTGATGGAAACCAGTGTGGCGTAGTGGTAAGAATGTTGGACTAAGAAAACCAGGGTTCAAATCCCCACTCAGACATGAAATTCACCGGGATAACATTGGGCCTATTTGCATCTCTCAGTGTGCCTACTGCCCAGACTTGGTGCACATGCCAAAGTGGTGCATTTATGTGTGTGTCAGTACGCTGGTGGATGGTGCCCGTCTTGTGCCAGCAGCGGATGTCTGCATACCCATCACTGCTGATCCAAGGAGTGGGAAGTGTTAGGAAGCTGCCTTATTCTGTGTCAGACCGATATCTAGCTGAATATTGCCTGCACTGAACTGGAAGCAGCTCTTGGGGGTTTCAGGCAAGGGACATTCCCAGCCCTACCTGGAGATGCTGGGGATTGTACCTGGGCCTTTCTGCATGCTCTGCCGCTGAGTTTCAGCCCATCCTAAAGTGTTGCTGCACAAGAGGCCAGCACAGTTATTAGCCAAGATGAGGCACGCAGCTTGGATGCTCTCTGCCCATGGAAGCAAAGAGATCTGATCCACAATGCACAATTCCATCAGGAAGCCCTGTTGAAATAGATGGGAGCTGTGCAAAAGACTTCTCTTCATTTCCATGAGGCTTCTACCAGAGGACATCTTGGTAATTGGTAATTGTACCCAAGGAAGAAGAGGGGCCTTTTAGATTTCTTGTGCCAGTCCTTAGCTGGGCCTGTTCTGTACTCCTGCTGCCTTGGCTGGATCACAGCCCAAGTGCTTTCTCTGACGTTTTCTTAGAAGCAAGCTACAGATTACTGCTGCAAATTTGACAAACTTCCAGCTCTGTTCCTGGCCGATGAGCTAAACCTAATGGAATCCCCTCTTCAAGGTGAGGGAGCCCTGTCCTCATTTGCATTTGCCCCCCCCCCCCAGTGATGGGGAGGAGGAGCCCACACAGCTGCAATCTGTGGAAAGTGAGCTTAGGCTTGCTGCCTGCTGCTCTCTGCTATTATGATTTTATGTTATTTATTTAGGGAGTTGTATCCAACTCTTCATGGCAAAAAAAAAAGCCTTTACAAAGTGGCTGATAACATCTGCATTTCGTATCTGGTAATCATAGAACTGTAGAGTTGGAAAGGACCACGAGGGTTATCTAGTCCAACCCCCTGCAAGACAGGAATACAGGGCTCAAACCCACAACCCTGAGGTTAAGAGCCTCTGAGTATTGAACTATAAATTTCAGCTTTCTGGTCTTCTAGGGAATCACCCCGCTACCAGTTATGTGGAAGAAAACAGGACAGGGCATAGAAAGCCTGACCAATACGTTTTTTCTAAGGACAGTACCAAAGACAGGGAATCCCATCTCACTGCTCAGCAGTTTACGCAGTGTTTTCCTTCCTCATATAGCACCATGCATGATCATATTATAAGCAGCAGTGACAGGTGTCTTGGTGTTTAAAACCCTTTGGTTAATTCCCTGAAAGAGAAGGCCAAAACCTGCTTGGATGCCATTATCTCTAACATGGGAGCACTAAGCCCTTCATCCCAGATGTGCAGAAGCCAGCTAAGGTTTCTTGGAGGTGAACACTCTGAGCACTCTGCATGTGCTCAGATACACTCTGCTATTGACATGCTCCATTAATACACGTGCAACACACAACCTCCTAAGACAGCAGCAGAAAAGCATCCCAGTTCAGAACAGGAAAGATAAAACACTTGGCAGTGAAAACCGAAATCCAGGGGCTAACACAGCCTGAACCCAGCTGAGAAGGAACTTCTGAAACCGTTGGGATTTGTGGATCAAATGTGAAACGACATGACCAATGTTTGCCAGTAGGTGGCGATGCAGGACCACAAATCGGCTTCCTGATCCCAGGGACAAATTTGTGTTGCTAAAGAGGGAGAGGGTGGTGGAAGAAGCAGCAGGCCAGGAGAGGGTGCTAAGGACCTTTGCTTTCCATAGGATAAATTTCATACAGCTGAATCAGGCAACCTTGTCTGTCACTCAGGATGCCACTGCACACCAAGGGCAATGGGGAAGGATCGTGATTGGATCCCAGCAAGCTATTGCCAATACGGTTTGCACCACCATGGCTTCACAAACCACAGTACGGTTTGCACCACCATGGCTTCACAAACCACAGTTGCACCAGCTCATTCCTTTCCTGCCTTTTCTGATACTGTTTACCACAACTTTGTTTTTTCACCCTCACTTAATCTTAATATATCCTTCCCATCCTGTTTTCTTCCTTCTTAGCGGTGGTGCTGTCGGTGTAGGACTTGGGAGCAGAAGCCCAGGGCCCCACCAAGCAGAATAAACAGGCCAGGCTAACCACGTTTTCTAAGCAAGCGAAACAGTACACATTAAAAGAGTCTCCGCCCTGTAAGACCATTAAGTCCATTGTCTAAAACTACCGGAGAAAGCAACTCTGCTTTCTAGCATGATGCACAATTCCTCTTGAAAGCAGCTGTAATCAAATTCGCCTCTTTTTTTTTAATGCTTCAAAAGTTTAATTTAGTTGTAGAAGAGCATATAACACAGAGCAGTGATTCTTAAACTTTCTGCCCTCAGGATCCACTTGAGAGGACTGAAATTTGCTGGGGCCTGTCAGTCACAAAATAGTGTTAGATGGAGGTAGATGGCTTTTACCGACTTCTCTTTCTACTGATATCTAATCCATCCTTGGAAATTGCTTTGTTCTTTTGCCAGGACAATTTCCTTTGTGGCAAGGAGTTCCACAGCTCTGCTTTCCTCAAGTTTCCTCAAACAGGCATTTGCTCTTGAGGTGTTGTGACTCAGCCTCTCCATTTTAAGCTGATTTGCTTTAAGTGGAAAAGCCTTTTTGTTTTATATTATTTCCCTTCCCATCCCCACGTCTCTTAAAAATATTTTACCCGTCTTCTGTGATTTCTTCTCCCACTCTCGTCGCACGCAAATTGTACTTTATCCCCCCTGCACCACAAAGAAACCCCCGCTAGTTTATTTCATCTTTCCTCTCCTGTCCTTTTGCATTCAGTTACTTTTCCTAGAATACCTTTTCTTTCTTACCCATTCCTTTCTATTCCCTGTTTGTTTACTATCAATAATAAATTTATAATATCTAACATCAAATCACTTTGCGATTTCCTTTAATACCTCCTCTGGCCCTTTCCCATCACAGGAGGTATGATCTCCCGTTCACCTGCCACCCCAGCATGCAATTCTGTCGTCCGGCCATCTTTACTCAGCATTTAAGAAGTTGTTGGTGCAAACCTTGGTTGGGGCCCAAAGGCTACAGCACAGCTAGAAGCTTGGGACAGGCAAGGCAGGATGAACTGGCAGGCCATAATACTGAAGCCCACCTGAAAATGAGCCCACATCCTGGGCTACTGTTTTAGAAACACTGATTCAGAGCATATTGCTTCGCCATCGTTTTTGCACACCTGGGCTGAGGGAACGTGCCTTCCAGAAAGGTTTTTGTCCTAGCACCTGATTTTGTTACAATCTCCAGATGTTAGAAACGCAGATGTAGAATTTTACATCCTTTCCTCCCTCTGTGTCTTTTTAATGGACGTGTTTCAGTTCCCTGTGATTTTCAAATCAAAACAGTTCTCTGGCGCCTGTTGACCCACGCCCCCCCCTTTCTGGTGTATTTGCATACATTGGCCATGTAGTCATGCAGAAGGAAGTTTCCTCATCTGCTAGGCCGCGAGCGCTCGCTTTGGTCCTAATGTGAAACAAATGCTATGTCCTCCCATTCCCCCACCCTATCCTCGCCCACCCATGCTATAAATAAAGGAGCAAGGCCAAATCTTGCTGCAAAAACAAACTTAGGCTCCACGCGGCAAGCTGCACGCAAGGCGGCCCCTGAAAGAAAAATATTTAAGTACAATAAAATGCATCATATGGCCTGTAGCTGGGGAGTCATTTATGGATGACTTATTAACCTTTCCCAAACCAGGCTCTGTCGTGGTGGGGTGGGAGATGGTACAGTGATTTCACTTACAATTCCCTGCTGTTTGGGGAGAATGAATACTACTGCTCTGTTCAACCTCAGAACCCAATCCAATGGTCTGATGTGCAAGGCAATGGGAAGACCAGGTTAGGGCTGTCACCTGGCCCTGATCCAGTGCCCCGACACACACAGGAATTGAACAAAGGAGGAATCACCTCCACCCTTACTTTATTCATTTATTGATTGCATTTACATCCCACTTTTCTTCTCCAAAGCGGCATACATTGGTTCCCCCTGCTCCTCATTAAATCCTCAAAACCCTGTCCGTTAGGCAGCGATTGGCCCAAGGTCACCTAGAGAGCTTCACGGCTGAGTGGGGATTTGAACCCAGGCCCTAGGCCGAGAGTCAGTTAACCACACTGGCTCTCAGTGCTGCATCAACCTGTGTGTGCAATAAATATTTGGAGACTGACGTGTTATGCCTGGCTGTGAGGAAGAGGGCCTTCTCAGGTGTATTCCAGCGGTGCTGAGAAAGACCCCCTAATTGAGACCCTGGAGAGCTGTTGACAGTCATTGTTAGTGAAGCTACAATTGTCTCATTCAGCATAAGGCAGCGTTCCACGTTCCCTTGTGAATGGCGTTTTGGGCGCTTTGGTAGAGTGAAACACATGAAAATTGGAAGCAGACCGTTTAACTCAATATGGTTACCATCTACACTGCAGTGGCTTTGCAGGGTTTCAGACGGGATTCTCGCCCATCCCTACCTGTATATGCCTGAGATGAATGTGGAGGAAGCCTGTGTTCTTCCACTGAGCTGTGCAAGGCACACAGTGCACAGACCATTAAGGAGAATGCATAGGCTTGGGTGTGGAGAGCAGGCCTAGTTGGGTTCGTCGTACTAAGCGACAAGATCCAGAGCAGAGTCAAAGTGGAGTCGGCAGGATTTGAACACCGTTATGTCTTAATAGTTGGTGATTTGGGTGTCGGAGCTGGTATAGGCAGGGGAGACTGAACAAGCACAATTCTGCAAACCCCACTGTGGTCTACAGGAGCAGTGCAAGAATATCGCTTTGCAGCAGACATGCAGGAAGGATGGAGCCTGTTTGTGTACTAGAGGCAGCCCATGTGTTTCTGTTTGGGGCGCCATTTGCATTGGACTCCTTGAGTATTTTAACTGGAAGTTTCTGAGCAGATCTGGGAGCTTGGGCTGGCTCTTTATGCACAGAAACAGGCTCATTATAAAACAACAACCGCCACCAATACTGCAATGGCTGCACCTGGCAGGTAGGAAAGACTGAAGAGGACACTGGAGGCCAGTGGGCTGCAGTACTAAATTTGTCATTTGTCATGAAGCTCAGAACCACACTAAGCAACCAGTTTTGCCAGTAAACCACTTTAGCAAGGTAGTAAATTGGAAGACCAAGGTCCCATGGCCAACCCTCTACCACAAAATAGCTTAGTGCCAAGACCCATTGCCATGGCTTCTGCATCACACTTCTCTATTGAGTGTAAGTTGGCAACTTTGCTTGGGGGCTGGAGGAGGAGGGACAGTTGCCATTGCCCAATTGTCCATTTTGTTCAGAACAATAAGCAAGTCTTTACCGAAAGCAAAGGTTTTACTGTCACGTTAACAAATGGGAGACACAGAGAAAGGAATACGATTATCTCGGGACTGCAATGTCATTATATCCCAGAAGAGGTCAGGCAAGGGAAGTTTAGAGTGGGCTGTTTGCAGCAATTGTGAAGGAACCAGAGCAAAAAAAAAATAAATTAAAACTGCACCTCTGAAATATTACTTAGATGGATCAGCCTGATTTGACTTTTCAGGCTTACCACGCCATTACATTTATTCCAGTAATGCAGTTGTTAGGCAGAACTGCCAATTAGCAGGAATTATGGGAGTTGTAGTCCAAAAATGGGAAGGGCCATAATAGATGATTCTACTACTTTGTTTAGAACACTTTTAAAATACACACACACTTTCCCCAGCCCTCCAAAGTTACACAGATGAGTCCCTGGGAAATTAGTATTGTCTCCACTTGTCAGGGTCACCAACCAACTTGTACCAACTGAAAGGTTCCATCCTCATCCTTTGGGGCAAATGGGAAGGGCTCACAAGAACAGCAATGTGAGAAAATGTAAAAACAAAACTCTCCAACGCCGTGTCTTTTGCTGTGGGTGACTTTATTTTAATAAGGACCACTTAATTTGTTCTTTGGCAGACTGCAGAACCTATGAACAAGTTGGGGAGAAGAGAGAGAGAAAATGAGAACAATTAATTGCTTCTGTCTCCAGGGTTTTCCAAACAGGCTAGGCCAAAGGGATGGGGAATCTGTAGGCCCTGCATTGGGGCAATTTCATTAGCCATTCTGAAGTTAAAACTAAAGGGATCTGTTGTTTGCATTTCTTTGCATCTTTACAAGCTTATCTTGGGAGATGGTTAACAAAGAGCAAGTCCAGAAATGAATTCACAGGAGCCAAAAGATCACCGGACCAAATGTGACCCTATGAGGCAGGACCACCCAGCACTTCCACCCTCAAAACTCCCTCCACCCCAATCATCCAAAACACAGCATCTCTCAGTGCAATGCATTGTGGAACATGTGTTCTAATAATCCCGGTCAACAAGATGCACGATGTAGATGCAAGTCAACCAGCAGATGCTGTGGTTCAAACCACCCTGTAAATCAGGAAAACATGTGGCCCTTCAGGTGTTATTGGACTGCAACTTGCATTGTGTTGGGGCTGGTGGGAGTTGGGAGTCCAATTCCCCATTCATTTCTTTTGATGTGGAAGATCTTCCTCCAGTCCTGAATATGCAGCTGCCAATTGCAGTTATAAAAAGCTATGGAAAAGGCACTCTGCACGTACTCAAGAGGCATGCTGATGTTTGTTAGTCTGGTGTCACATCTGCCCCTGCCATTTAAAAAAAAAGCTCTGGGAGCTAAATCCAGATGCACATTCTAAAGGAATCAAATCTTGGGAAGGGTCTCAACCTAACTAGCTGAACACCAGGGGGCAGGTGTGTCTTTTAGATGAAGAAGGGGTGATCACTGAATGCAAAATCAGGCTCTAGGACAGACACAAAAGTTTGTGGTGGCCCGGGAAACTGGATGCTAAGGACTTCCCAACTCCATCTGAGTTCTCCCTCTGTTTAAAAATGATGAACTATATCATGTCCACAGTAATCTGATCACAACGTTTAAGCAAACATTGGTGCATGTAGAGATATGCCAAGCATTTATGTGTGATGCCCTTTAGTTTCCCCATTGTGGACAAAGGGGATATTGGGCCCCAGCATGTCCTCTGTCCCTCACTGTAATGTGTCCCTTAGTGCCAGCCCCTCTCCCCTGACCCCCTCCTCGACTTTCTCCCCAGGTATGACGCTAGACCTATGAGAAGTGTGCTTGCAGTTGCTAGGCAACATGTGGCCCCACGGAGCTAGTTATGCAAAATGGTGCAGCTGACTGCAAGTGTGCCCTATAGGCTAATACAGATTTAAACTGTCTTAATATTCATTCCCTCGTTCTAAGGAATCTTGGGGGATGTAGTCCTGGGCAGAAAGCTGCAAATCTCTAATGAAGAATTCTTAGCATTCGAATCAAACTACAACCCATGAGTTTCAAACTAGATAAAGCCCATATAGATATGTAGGGTACATGTATGTTGTAAGATGGTGGAGGCATATTTCACACACAAAAAGTTGTCGAGCTACAAATTGCATTCTCCCATTTCGGCAATTATTCTGGAGGGACTGCAAAACACAGCCAAAATAATCTTTCATTCGGAGTGAAGGCAGAAAGCATTGCCCTTCATTCTTGCTTAGTATCATCACTTAGCATAATCTGATGGGCTATGCAGTATCGTCAGGGAGCCTATTCAGAGTGAAAGCAGAACTTGCTGCCTTCATTCTGATTTGGCTTTGTGAAGCTGTCATGCAGCCATTCCTGCATGAAACCTGATGGCCTCACACTACCTATGCGATCCTTGGCTGGCTGGTCTCAAAGCTACAGACAAGGAAAACAAGCAAGTTCAAACAGGCAATGAGCAGCGTGTGGAATAGTTAAGCAAATGAAAATTCCCACCAAGACTCTTTCACTGTGAAAAAAATTAAATTGACAAAATTGAGTATACTCCTAATATGCCACAGAGAATTGAGAGATTAAAAAAATGTTGAAGGAAATAGCCACATATCAGTTAGACCTGGCAAGAGCAGCCACGAGAAAGTAACATTCAAACAGTGAGTAGGCTCAAATATTATACCATGCTCTTCTATCTCCTCCTTCCCACCCCAGTTTTGAGGACCTGTCTCCTGGTCCCCAGAACTGCGAACGTCAACTCATTGGGATATTCGAGCATTGATTATGCAGGTTGTTTTTCAGGCAATGGTTCTCGTTCTATGGATCGGAGCAACTGGATTAAAATGGGATATATTTTCATGGGCGAAAGCAGCAGCGCAGACTCGAGGGGTTTATGTTGCCAACTACTTACTCTAAGGCAGCAGACAAGAAGAGGCAGTTAGTACGGTGTTAGGAGACCTGCCAGGGACCCACCCCCTGTCCTCTTGATCTATGCCATCAGGATTAACTTGGAGAAGACGGCCTGTAAGGAGATAGCTAGTGAGATGGGGGGGACAAGAAACCTTAGGGGAGGTGGAGCAGGATCGCTGCCAATATTACCAACATTTTTCAGCCTCTTGTTTGGCTGAACAGGGTCTGGTTTCAGGAAGCAACTTTCCGGTTTGTGGGAAGAGAAAACAGTGCAGTCTCTCACTTTGTGCTCTGTATCCTGTACACACTCTCCCCCTCCCTCTTTCACAGACACACCTCTATGGCCACATGCGGATGTCATGCACGCACTCTGTGCAAACACATGCAGTAGAGTCCCGATGCCAATTTTAAGAAAGAAAAGCTGCTTCCGGGCAGACTGGGTACTGAAGCTCTCCCAGCAGAAATTTCCCCAGCAGAGTTTTAATTGCATGTTTGCAAAGGCAAGTATATGCTTCGCTGGGGGAGAGGGCATGCATGCCTGTGGGAAAATATTGCGTACCACACAGACAATACCCATAACTGCCTCTGGCACACATCTTACAAGCTATTAACAAACTCATTATCTGAGTGCGAATCCTTATATAGTCAAAATACACTGTCCATGCACGAGAGGATAGGTATAGGCAGGCTTGGGGATACCCAAATATTTTCAGAAACACAGAAAAACCTTGGGGGGTCGAACCAGGGAGGGGGCCCCTACAAAACATCTTAGAACAATTTCTAGACACTGAGCACACTTAAGTTTTTGTTGGGGGAGGAAGGGAAAACAAGGAGGATGTTGGGATGGAGCAGGGAGTAGCTGGAATCCTGAAGCGCTGCACTCTGCACTGCAACATTCTGTTGCGGGTCCCACTTGTCTAACTAATCCGCACGACACCGCCAGCTGAGAGCAGGGTACCTGCACGTAAGAGAAACTCCAGAGTAGACTCACCTGAGTGACACTGTGTTCAGATAAAGAGCTGTCATCCACCTAAAAACAGGCAGGGGAAAGGTGAGGAAATTTAAGGGGATCTGAAGAGCAAAATCCTGAAGACACAAACAATGACATTTCCTTTAAATATACCACAAGCGAGAAATTGAGCAGCTAAAGACCATTATGACAAAATTTATGAATAAGATGTTGGGAGAGATACACCCAGGCCAACCCAGGCAGCTTTTTTCAGGGAGATCTCTTGAAGAACTAATTCAGAAACCGAGATGGGAAAAAACTCATCCGGTCTTGCGCTGGCTAGGACAAAAAGTGGGTAGGTGATGGCTTGAGGGAGGAAAGTATGGTGTTTTTCACCTTATCTGCCCCCCCCCCTTTGCTATTATCTCTGACAGCAGAGCAACAAGGGCTGCAAAGTTTCTGCACCTGTAACTGGGAGGCTTGTGAGGGCAGATCCCCTTCTTTGCAGGAAGAAAGAGGGATCTGTTCTGTTCTATCCTATGGCCCCTAGGATGACTTTCCAGGGACCATGGGATTGTGTCCTAACTAAATTTACGGACAAACTGGATGCAGGACCATTCACAGAATTATCAACAGCGTGCATGATTTTTTAAAAAGCCCTCTCCCCCACAGTCTGGATTAGGCTCCTGGCACGGGGGTGGGTGGGTGGGTGTTAAGGTAAGCTTGAACCCTTTCCCCCCTTCTGCAGTCCCAATCCAGATCAAATGCCCCATGCCTGCTCTTTGTAGTGAATGGGAAGGGAGCATGAATGGGAGCTTTTCTTCCATAACAACAGCAAGTGCAGCCCCCCTCCCAAATACCCACACCAGATTCCCAATCTAGATCAGGCCTCATGAGCCTGCAGTTTGTTTTTTAAAAGCCATTCGCACAGCTGGTAATTCAGTGAAAGGTTTCTTCGTCTAGTTTGGTCCTTAGTGGTCACCATATAATAGGACAGGTCCTTTGACAGGTCAGTAATGGATTAAAGAACAGGGAGAAGGAGGAAGTAATAAATGGCCACTTTTCACATTGGAGGGAATCTTCACATTGCATTGGGAACAGTGGTGTTTTAACATTCATAAATGATCTGGAGGTGGAAGGAAGCCGTGAGGTAGTGCAAAATTTGCAGACAACTTCAAATTATTCAAGATGGGAAAATTCCAAGCAGACAGACCGTGAAGAACCCCAAAAGGTCTTTTCCAAATGGACAATACCGTACTGGCCCGAATATAAGCCACATTTTTTTTCCAAGTTCCAATCGTGAAACGTTAAAGTGTGGCTTATCTTCACAAACTTATGCCGCTGCAGCGTGACTCCCCCCCCCCCCCCGAGGAAGCAGCCCAAGAGCACGGGCGCCCGTCCTGTCCGCGGCTCCCAATCCTCCCCCAAGCCGCCGAATTTTAAAGATGTGGCTTATTTGCGGGTGTGGCTTATATTTGGGTAGGGTAACATGACAAATAAAATTCAATGTGCAGCTAAAGCAGTGTACATTGGACCTCATTGCTTCCTGCCTGATTATTCTCCCTCCATCAATGCCTCAGCCAGCAGGCAAGTGGTGGCAATGGTGGCACTGAGAGAGGGTAGGAAGAGGTTTATTTTAACTCTGTGAAAGACCCTATTTACTGTCCCAGCATCTCTAGGTAAAGAATCTGTCTGAAACCATGGGAGATCTGCAACCACTCACTGTGGACAATGCTGAACTAAATGGACCATTCCTTTGACTTGACTCCTCCTGTGCCTAATTCCTTTAGCTGTTCTTGGGTCTGTTACCAGCCACAGTTACTCAGGAGCTTTTCACCACCAGACTCCTGTGTGAAGCAGGCCATAAACAGAATCATCCCCATAGCTGCTGGAGGTGGATACAACACATGCAGAGATAGTTGTGCAAGAGCCCTTAAGGGTTGGAAGCCAGGCTACTGATATTACATCTCCTCTCCCGATCCTATTTCCCATCACAGGAGCAAAACCAGACGAATAGCACCAATATTTAACATCGAGAGCATTGTTACACTCAAAGAGTTGTCCATGCAGCAGGCTCATGTCCTCCTTAAAAAAACCAAAAACTTGGAAAGCAAACCCAAATATGGGGAGAGTTTGTGCATATTCTGATGAAGTGGGAACATAGTTTAAAACTGCTGTTGACACAGCATGCTTAGAAGCTCACACATACACCACATCATACCAGGCACACACATGCTGCATGTGTTTTGCGGCTGACTCATCCTATACAAATATAGGCTACCCCACTTATTAAAAATCATTTTTTTTAGCTTTAATTATAGTGTCCCTCCACCCACATCCTCATGAGATGAGTGACAGAAGCAACCCCTTCACAGCAGGACACTTAAGTAAAATGCAATAAAATTGCGCCTTTTGCTCTTCCCTTAATGCAAAAAGTTTGCCATGTCTGCAATGGAAGGCACCCACAATTCTGTTGCCTTGCTGCCTGCTGGAGACATTTCTCTTTCCACAAGCCTCTTTAGAGAATTAATTTGATTCTGTGTTGGTCGTTTCTTAATTTACTTTGAAATTTTATAATGTTCGAATGATTTTACTGTATACTCTGAATTGGCAGTTCAGAAATCCTCTTGTAAAATAAATATAATAAAAAGTTCCATTCCTGGGAGGCAGGGAAGCAACCACTGATAATACAAAGGTTTTGTTTGTGCCCTATAGCAGATTCAGTCTCTTTTCCATCTCCTTGGCTACCTTTGCTTCCTACTTCTTTACCCAGCCACCTCCTTTCTGCCAACAACATACAATCTCATAGAACCATTGTGTGTGTGTGTGTGTGTGTTTATAACAACAGCCACTCGATATAAGCTGGCCAGAGATGCTGGCTTCACACAGGTTCTGGCCTAAATGGTACCATGAGAATTAAAATGTCTGGGTACCAGTATCTGGGCTTTCTTTGCTTTCTTGCAATTGTGCCCCCCCCCCCATTCCTACATGCACACAAGCTAGTTTTAGCCACAGCCCCAAAAAGGGTCTAGAGGTATGGGAAAAGCCAGACAGGTAGAAAGGAGAGAAAGAATCTCCCCGGACGATTTGGAATGGGGGATAAAGGAAGCAGGATGATTTTAACCCAGCCAGCTGCCATGCTGCATTAGAGCGACGTGCTTAGAAGGAAGTCAAGTCTTACTCCTGCATCCTGTTTGCGAGAACAGTTCGCTATTTGTAGAGCCTCTCGGGCAAAATTTCATTGTATTCGGAGTTACCCGTGATGTAATCAAAGAGAACAAAGCCATAAGCTGCAGGCTCCGGGATCGTCTGAGGTGGAAAGAGGTTCAGGGAGATGAGCAAGGGAATAAAGTGCAGAGATGAGAGAATATTTACAGGAAGGAAGGAAGGAAGGAAGGAAGGAAGGAAGGAAGGAAGGAAGGAAGGAAGGAAGGAAGGAAGGGACCACTTACCCTAAAATTCAGCTTCTGGATGACTTGCTGGGCATCACTTTCCAAAATCACACTAAAATGGAGAAGAGAAATGAAACATCTTGGGAAGGGAGATTTTGATCTGTGTCTCTGGCAAGAACTGAGGAATCCAGAAGCATTTGGGGAAGCGATTCTAAAGCACTTTACACTACTGTTCCAAATGCAACGTTTTGTTGCCACACACTGCATTTCTTTTAAGAAACAGTTTGTGCAATTGTGGCTGCGGCTTACTGGCTGTTGTCAGTGATGAACAGCACCATGGCATTCCTTGTGCCATTTGGCGACATTTATTTTATGCGCTGCTGTTTTCTAAAGCCCTGTTCTCATTTTATATCTGATCTCTCCCTAGGCTGCACCATGGCAGTGTAAGAACATTTATGAAAGCCTTTTAAAACAAAAGTAGTAACTCCCACAAAGTTCCTCCCTTCCTCCTGGTATTTTGTGAAACCTTTTTCATTTCATTTCCCTCAAGCAAGGGAGCAAGGCATCAACTGCAATTCTGCCTTTTGAAAAGGAGAAATTACCTTTAATTGCAAGTCTCTTACTAGTTCAAAAAGTAGGAGAAAACGCATCTAATGGGTTGTTTGTAAAACATGAATTGAGCTCACATTTTGTTACTTGTGTTTACATTTTAACTGGATTCCTTAATGTGATTTAGGTACTCAGCTAGTGTTTGAATCTCAGTGAGTTGGATGAGCCAGTGGCGTAGCGTGGGTTGTCAGCACCCGGGGCAAGGCAAGTAATTTGCGCCCCCTAACCCGTGGATTTGCGCCCCCTAACCCATGGATTTGCGCCCCCTAACCCATGGATTTGCCCTAACCCCAGATGTTGCGCCCGGTGCGGTCGGCCCCCCCTGCACCCCCCACGCTACGCCACTGGGATGAGCTATGGCAGATCCTTGTAACTCCAGATTTAAAACAGGGTAACATGAGCCAGCTTGCTGAGATCTGCCAAATTAATTCATTTCCCTTTTCTCCCCTTCCACATGATCTCACCCGCCATCAACAATCTCATCCACCACAAGGAACACCCCATCCATGTTTTCCACCAGGGTTCGCTTCTCCACGTTCTTTCTAGATACAAGACAAGACAAGGCAACTATGAGCACCAGGAACATAGCTACACTACTAGATTTAAACTAGTTTAGGAGTCATTTCTGTGCTGGTCAAGCCACATCTGGGGAACTGTGTCCAGTTTTGGGTGCCATATTTTAAAGGAGGACCTTGACAAACGGGAGAAGGAGAACAACCAGGATGGTGAGAGTTCTGCAAAGGGGCAGAGCTTCTTGTTGTATTCGGACAATAAAAAGGAGTACTGCTCAAATGATAGCAAAATGGATGGTACGCAAGCCTCCTTAAGGTTGGTATTCCATGGGCAGGGTGCCACTACTGAAAAGGCTCCTTCATTGTCACCAGCTTCACATTTGATGACGGGGCAGCTAGAAAACAGTCACAGATGCAGATTCTTGCTACCAGTTTCTTGGTATTTGAAGAGACAGTCTAATAAAATAATAAATCAAGGGAAGGAATGTATCTTGCCAATAAAAGCTTTTCTGGATAGCAGAAGATACTTTGGGCTTGGAGATACTGTTAATCTGCTATTGCAATAGACACAATCCACTGAGAAATTCTCAGTGTTTTGCCATTCCCTGTAGCATGCAGCTTCACTTGCTTCTTTGAGCCATCCTATGTTCTTTGTTCTACAGCTACACTTCTCTGCAATATGCCCATCCTCTGTTTTGTACCAAACTATGATCTGGATTGGGGACGCGGGTGGCGCTGTGGGTTAAAACACAGAGCCTAGGACTTGCCGATCAGCGGTTTGAATCCCCGCAACGGGGTGAGCTCCCGTTGCTCGGTCCCTGCTCCTGTCAACCTAGCAGTTCGAAAGCACGTCAAAGTGCAAGTAGATAAATAGGTACCACTCCGGCGGGAAGGTAAACGGCGTTTCCGTGCACTGCTCTGGTTTGCCAGAAGCGGCTTGGTCATGCTGGCCACATGACCCGGAAGCTGTACGCCGGCTCCCTCGGCCAATAAAGCGAGATGAGCGCCACAACCCCAGAGTCAGTCATGACTGGACCTAATGGTCTGGGGTCCCTTTACTTTTACCTATGATCTGGATTACGAGCACATGGCACACATAGTATATTTGGGCAACAGGTCAGAGCGATTATTTATTTCGTCCCTTCCACTTTGTGAGAATGTCATTGATTTCCACTGGGATTAATGATGATACTCACCGCAGCATATGGTTGAGAGATTCAAAGAGACAGGTGAGAACGGACATCAACATCAGCTATTAAAAAGTGGGGCCAAGAAAGGAAGACTCACGTCAACAAAAACAAAATCAAGTGATCTTTTATACATGTACTGTATTTCTCCCTGCCCATCTACTAGGAAACATACAGAGCAGCCAGGACATAGGTTGCTTCCACACAGGGGCCACAAAACTTTTCTGTAGCTTTGTTTTTCTGAAATTAGCTGAGAACAGAAGCAAACGGTGATTCTACACAACATGTAACACAGCACTATTACTTGGCAATGTGATGACTTTGTGCAATCTTTACTCAGAGTCCTGTCCATTTGTAAAGTCATGTGTAAGTTTAATTAGAACCTTTCTCCTTGTGGTTTCTACCTATAACTGTTTTCCGTTCAACATTGGGGGCGGGGGAGGAACAGAAATGAAAGGCAACGAAACCACAAAATAAGAAGTACAAGATATCACTTAAGGCTACATAAGTCAGTATTTAGCTCATTTACCTGCTGGCTAAAAAAAAAGTATTTACCTCATTCTCATGGGGACTTCCCACTACATAAAAGAAAAGATCAATGCTGCTTTTATAGACAATGGTCAGACCTTCCAAAAAAGCAATCTCACCTGAGGAAAACAAGAAAGAGAAATGATGTTTAGAGAGAGAAGTGGGAAAGCTCTTAGAATCATAGAATTGTTGGAAGGGACCACAAGGGGCATCTAGTCCAACCCCCAATGTTAAAATGCAGGAATCTTTCGCTCAACGTGGGGTACAAACCCACAACCATGAGATTAAGAGTCTAATGCTCTACCAACTGAGCTATCCCACCTTCGAGAACCTTACAACTCCATCAGGCCCTGCCTCATTTGCTTGTGGACTGGTGACCTTATTTCTGATTTATTTTTTATGATTTCTAACAATTTAATTCTACCCATGCTGCAGTTGTAAATGGATGGAATCTGAGTCAGCCAGGTCTTTTCTGATGGGCTCCATCTGACTGAGATGGAGCTTGTTTACCTTTTAAAGGGTGTGCCAAGCTGTCCCAGAGCTGAAGGGGTTTTCTCTTGACTGCACCCAGAACAGTGTGGCATGGCAGAGTTAGGGACCAAAAGGAGGGCCGCCAACGTCCGACTGCAGATAAGGCAAACGCCTTGTCCAACACACACAGTTTCTAACAGAGCATACAAGATTTGTGCTTGGCATAACAGCTTCTAAGTGGCAGGTTTTTATTTTATTTTTAAAAAACTGCTTATTCCTCTCCAGATAATGGCTAACATTTCTACAGGAGTACCTATGTGAAATGCAAACCAGTGGAGTGGATTTGTCTTGGGGTAAATATGTCTCCTAACCAGCAACTAAATTTGCTTTAGGTGTGCAGGCCAAATTCACCCCATACTCCTCCTCCCCCTCCGTGGTGCAGAAAAACCTTCTGCAATGTGTCCTCCTCTTGATCTCTCTCCATCACTTAGGCCAGTTGCTGGACTACTCCACATTGCCATCACCTGTCCCTTTGTCACTCCAAGTGTCTCTTTGGTTGATGGAAATATTTCTGGTCCCACCTGCACTATACATTTAAAGCAATATCATACCACCAGTCATGGCTTTTCTCAACATATCCTGGGAGCTGTAATATTTTAAAGGGTACTGAGAGTCCCCTATTCCCCTCACAGAGCTATAGTTCCAGAGTTCCCTAAGAAGAAAGACTGATTGTTAAACCACTTTGGGAACTGTAGCTCCTTGAAGAGAATAGGAATCTTCTAACAACTCTTAGCCCATTTAACAAACTACACTTCTCAGAATTCTTTTGGGGGCGGTGTCTGTTTAAAGTGACATGATACTGCGTTAAATGTACAGTGCAGATGTGGTCTCTGTTTCTCAAGGGAAGGAGAAGAGCCAAGGAGATCTATGGTTGAGTGCTTGGTGGTACTAGAGGCTGCTGGTTGTTTGTCTATACTTTAATGGCCACATACTCACTGTCAGTCTTGTGGGTCTTGTTGAAGACATTCCTTTCGAAACTCTTCTGTTCCTTCATAGATGGAAAGGTGTCGTCATCATAATACTGTGGACAGCCAGAAAAAGAGGCTCAAAACAAGGATGAGGCAGCATAGGAGTAGGGAATGGCTAACAAATAAGAATCACCTCTATCCAGACTTTAGAGCAGGGATTGGGAACCTGTGGCCTTCCAGCTGTTACTGGACTACAAATTCCAACATCCATGATCACTGGATGTGCTGGCTGGGATTGATGAGAGATGGAGTTCCCACAACATTCATGTTCACTGAAAATGAAAATCCTCTCGATGTGAAAATTGGTAAAAGCCTGTTAGGGAACAGTGCTCCTGAGCAATAGATATAGCAATAGCTATCAGGCATAATAGCTAAATGGAACTTCCATATTCAGAGACAATCTATCTCCAAGCACCAAATGCTAGGAATAAACAAGGGGACGCTATTAACTTCTTGGCCCACCTGTGAGTGCTGAGAAACACTTGGTTGGCTGTTGGTGGAAACAAAATGTTGGACTACATCAGAGGTGGGCCCTCAAATTTATTGGAAGCTCCCACCTCTGGAATCTTCCATTTATCTCTGGGTTGGAGGGAGAGTGAGTGAAGGTGAGATAGAGCGAAAGAGAGACTGGCCATGGATCTCTTGCCACTCTAGCCTTCATACTCTGCTTTCTCTCTCAACAGTTTTAACAGTCTTTCACGTTCTCGCTCCTGCACTCTATGGTTTCTCTCTCAAGAATAAGAATCTTGAGACAGATATCCAACCAAGGAGACTCCTCTGCCTTGCTTTCTCCCTGCTCTATTGGAAACTTTGCTTCTCTTCTCACCTCAGGCTGCTGCAGCAAAAAGGGAACACGGATGCTGCTTGGGGTTCAAGAAGACTTAAGTATTGCAGAGAGAGAATGAGTAACGTGTACATTAGGCATGGGGAACATGTGGCCCTCAATGTGGCTAATAGTCAGGGATGATAGGAGCTGTGTTCAGCGACATCTGGAGGTTCCACAGGCCCTTCATCCCTCACATCAGTGATGAACAGAGAGTGAAAAACGATTATCTGTCAGAATGCATAAAGGTGGAGTCAGTGGCTGAAATTGATGGGGACACATTTACAAGAACAGTAAGTTATTCCCATGATACGAAGACTCAACTGATGGAACTCAATGAATACAGAGAGTGTTTGGTCCCAAGTAGCGAAAGTAGCTTTTCAAAGGGATTGGATGGCTACATGGGGCACCAGTACAGCTGGGGCAATTAGTCAAGGTAATAAGGATCTCTTGCTGACCTCATGCTAGGAAATAACAACAGAAGACAGATGTTGCCCTCCTGTTGCCCTCCCTTCCCCCGAACTTGGTTGGTTGCTGTTAAGCAGTGATCCAGCATAGCAATTCTTAATTTCTGGGATGGAGTCAACAGGCCCACCCCAATGAATGGTCTGAGGACACATGCTGCAGCTGCACTGTTCAAATTAAGCAGGTCTCAACTCTCTGGATGTGAGATTGACTGCAAGTCTCAGATAAGCTGCTCCAGCCTTCTCAAAGGACAAGTAGTAGGATTCCTTCTTTCATGTGCTTGACCTCCACTACTGAATGCACCCCAGCAGAGATCTTCTATTCCCAACCTGAAAAATGGTGTTCATAATTCTACCTGATGTCTTACCAGAGTGGAACTGAGCCTTTAAAAAAATTGGTGGAGGTACCTGCCTTGGCCAAAAGTCGCTGCCCAAAGCTGTCCAAGATGAAAATTGCCTTGACAGTGTAAAGGGATGGTTCCTAGGATCAAAATGAATTAATTTTACTTAGATGAAGGGATAAGAATGTACTTTTAAAAAGCCAGAAAATATTAAGTGAGATCTATGAAAACGTCCCATTTAGCTTGTACTACCACAAATACAAGTACCATATACCATGTAGCTAACATATCTAAATATCTAAATCAATGGGCATTTTTTGGTTGAAGAGCAGGGTAGTTTTACAAAAATAAAAATAAATATTTGTATGGCACCATTAATATATATGGAACTTAGCACAAAAATATATACAAAAAAGGACCCTGCCCCCTATAAGCTTACAGTTCAAAAGTGTTTTGATTTCCCCAGCTGCACTCAATCTTGTCACTCTCTGGAGTGGCACTGCACCTCTTTCATTCATATTTCTAGCTAACTAATTTCCGTGCATCTCCGACCTCACTGGTGTTTCTGCAAAGTAGGTCTCCACCCACACAAAAACAACAAAGCCCACCACCAGCAGCCATATATTATGGCCTACCAAGCGCTTCACAACTCTTTCTGTACTCCCCAAACAGGAAATGGTACTTCCTGTCTCTCTGGGTTCCCTCTACAGAACTTGTTCAAGATAAATTGTTTCCATAGCTTGTTTACTAAGGACCGCTTGCTACAACTATTTCATGGTAGTGAGTTCTTGAGTCCCTCACATTCTACATGGCAGACTCCCCTGAGGTTCCTCCCTCCATGCCTTTGGGTCCCACTCTGCCTGAAACCCATCCTGTATGAGTCTCCCCATCTTCATTTAGTAAGGATTCTGTTATCTGTCCCTGGATGTGGAATGCTGAACCAGCTTCCCTCTTCTGGGGGTCTGTCCCTTCCCCTTTCACAATACTGTTTCTTTGAGACCCCACTGATTCTGAGTGCCATCTCTTTTAACTTTGTATGGCTGATGACACTGTGTCAGTTCTTCCTGGGGACAGAACTGATCTCGGAGAGAAGGACTGTGTCCCACAACAAATGAAATGGAAGTCCATCGGTATCTGAAGAAGTGTGCATGCACATGAAAGCTTATACCAGAACAAACTTAGCTGATCTATAAGGTGCTACGGGACAATTTATTATTTTTATTATTTTTATTTCCACAATAAATAGTATCTCTCCAGCTTTGTTGACCCCAGAAACCTAGAATTCTCCCCCATTTTCCCAGAATCAGGGTTTCCTGATTCGCAATGTCTTTTCTGAGATGCTCCTTGATGTGCTGTCCACTTAAGACTTTACAGTCGAAGACTCCCAATGAGGAACCAGAGGCACTCCTAATGTTGTTGCGACTCCCGCAGGCAGAACAGCCCACAGTCATAGATGCTGGGAGTTGTAGTCCAACAACATCTGCAGAGCCTCAGCTTCCTCATCATTGATCTAAGACCTCCTGAAACACATACCTTGGGCCAAACAAAAAATAAATGTAAGCCAATTTGGCCTATAAGAAAAATTTCATATTTCATATTATGGCAATACATTAGCCTCCCCCTTAGGTCAATTATTCTCTTCTCTGTTTTGTTTACAATTCTAGCCTGATTAAGACTTCTGGAGAACTTGAAAGCTTAAACACTGCTTTGTTATATTTTGTTTAGTCTAATAAAGGCATTGCCCTAATATGGATTTTGGAAACTTTTCTTAAGTAACTGTCACACCCTGTCTGTGGGGTAATCATTCACTCTGGATATTGCTTTTGGGTTAAAGGGTTCCCCCTGGAGAAAGCTCACTTTGGACATTACTTCAACACTGGTAGGGGTAAACTGGTGTCCAGACTGGACTAATTTCGACTGCAAGTGGAAGCTGGTATGATGGAATGTGGGGACGCCCACAAGAAAAATAGATTCACCTACCCACACAGAAGAGGAGCCTATCAGGAAGAAAGACAGGCTAGGCTGTGTTCCAACCCTTCTCCCTTAGATCTAGTTTTCTATGCGCAGGGGAGTTTTGTTTCGCATAGGTAAACCCTTCAGTCATGTGACCCCCCCCCCCCACTTGCAGTCCAACGTGGTGCAGCTGAGACACATGTTTACCACTTCAGCAAGAGCTAGGCCCCTGCCGAGGACGCTTTGTCCTGTGCCCGTCCTTTTCAGGACGACGTTTGTTCTTAACGCGCCTTGCAAACACGCGCGTCGCCTTCTCCTCGGGCGTGCACACGGCGCTTCGGAACCGAGGTGCGTAAAGTTCAGAAAATGAACTGTACAACGCAGTTTGGAGAGCCGTTTCTGATCGCGCAGGCATTTGCTTCGGTGGCGGATTTCCCCCCGCCCCTACCGCGGGCCCGCCCTAGACATTTTTGCAGCCTCAGGCGCCGATATCTAGCGGCGTCTCCCCCTCCGCCCCACTCAAGTGAAGGTGCACCGCGCCTTTGGGCACCTGAGGCAGACAGTTCCACAGATGCTGGAGAGCAAACGCGTCAAAATGAATTGAACGGCTGCCCTTTCGCGATGGCCAAAATCCTCTGCTTGAGGCGGCTGCCTAGCCCAAGGGCCGGCTTTCGCCCCTTTCCCCTCGTCGCTGCTTCCCCGCCCTCGTACCAGCATCAGCCCCGCGGGGATTTCCATGGGTCCGACCGGCACCCCGGCGGCGCGCTCCCCGCCTCGTCCCCTTGCGGCGCCCCCGAAGTGGTCGTGCTGACGTGGCCGGGCCTCTGCCTTTTGCATCTCGGATGTCTCCACGGCAGAGATGAGCTTCGGCCGAGCTGGGCTGCTCCGCCCCGCTCAGGCACTGGGTGGGCTGCCGCATCCTCCCTCCCCAGACCGCTCCCAGTAAATATAATACATATAAAGATCTCTCCTCAAATGTGTGCGCCGCGCAGGAGGGGGACGACGACGGCAACAAAGTTGTGACAATTTGTAACGAGGGCTTTCTCTGCGAAAGAATTCTTGCCGGAGAATAGGAAAACCAGCTTTCATTCGAAAGAAAAGAGAGATGTACCAATTTTGGAAAGCGTAAAATGCTTCTCCCTCATTTTTAACCCACGCAGTGTCTTACAATACTTTAAAATTATGTATTGCGCTGCTCTCTCCTGATTTTATGTGCAAACTTAATGCATGATCCTCCTGGAAGTTTTTGAGCAAAACGCTTTGAGAAGAGCAACTGCGCAGGGCTGTTGGCTCTGGATAAGTACAGGTCTGGCAGATTTATTATCATCAGACCACTCTCCTCCCCTTATTTGGTAGAGTGGATATTTATTATCAGGGCTAAATTTGAGCCCACTTAGGACTCGAGTTGTAAATCCTGGAAATAGATTTGAATGCAAAGGAGGCAGCTTTGGACATAGTCACCCTTTGTATTTGCACAATGCTTCCCGAACGTTTGCATGGGAAGACCTTTGCATGGGATATTTTAGTAATCTGTGCAACAGCCTTGTAAGGTAGGTCAGTCTGTTATCCCTGCATTGGAGGAGGCTGAGATAAAATGACTTGTTTGAAATCATGCTCTGAGTTCAAGGCAGAGATAACTTCTCTTACAAGCGTCACTTATGTCCAGCACAATCATTTTCAGGTTAGCTTGGAAGTTTCAATGTGCCAAGGCTTTTAAAATCTGAAATGTGTACAAATTTGGATGCCATATGGCAGTTGTTTTCTTGTGAAACTTGGAGGTGTGGTATTCCAAACCTTTGACTACACAATCATGATCCATAACTGATTGTGGCTTTCTGGCAAAATTCCCACTGCTTATTTACAGGCATATATCTTCCCTTCTACCATTTTATGATGCTCACACCACAAATGCTGGAGCACATGTTGCAAACACAAAGAGAACAAGTGTTGATCTGCATTTACCAATTGTGTGGACGCAGCTTTATTGCATCCAGTTCTCATACCTTTGCACACACAACACCAGATTGTAATTCTAGTTCCAGCATTTGGGTCATCAGGTTAAAGCTGTGTTCTCAATCCATCTACAGTCCCTGCATCTCTGGAACAGTTCCAGTCAAGCAAGGAGCACACCACCCCCCTCCATCGTCTGGACGTCTTAATAACATGTTAATGATGCCTAGTTCATCTGAAGAGGGTCCAGATGTTTCACTACTAATTGCTTCTGTGGAGGGGAATACTAAACGCCCACCAGAAGTGTTCTAAATGTCGAGGATCTCCAGTCTTGAAAGGATAAGCAGACTGGCGGAAAGGTTTTAATTAGTGTATGAGGGGAGGGGGCAGTTAATTAAGTTGGATTCTTTGCTGAATTTTGATTGTAGTTTGGCAAAAGAATAGTTATGAGAAAACAATGGCGGACTCACACAGGCATTGCATACCTAAACAGCTGCATCTAGTGTCCCACTCTTGATTTCTAATGGCAGTAAAGTTGCCATCTTTGTGGGCTGAAAAACTGTGGCTCCCTGGTTACAGAACCAGCAAGTTAGAGCAGAGTTTGGAGTAATCCAGTGAGTCAAAGACAGAACCTTAAGAAATACAGGGCCCAAGGCAGAAGTTGCCATGTTTTACGTACAGTCTTGACAGAACCTAGCAACACAGATCTGGGATTTACTGACAATCCTGAATATCTAACTACACACAGTTTTATTGGCAGGACTAGTAAAATACTACTTGGTTGAAGAGACAGCGTCAATTTAAGACTTAGTTTAAACCAAGTGTTAGGTGCACCCTGGTTTTGTGAGCAGTGAGAATTTTGGGGGTGCGATGCTTTTGGAAGGCAAGAGGCATACCACATTTTGAAATATCTGTATTTTACAGATTGAGCATACATGGAAATTCAGTTTAAACATTCCAACAGATAGTCCAAAAAACTATTGCTTCCACACTAAATCTCCATAGAGCCAGTCGGCACTCTCAAATGCTGTCAGTTTCCATGCCTAACTATAACAACAACAACAATTTTATTACTTATACCCCGCCCATCTGGCTGGGTTTACATCAGCTGGGTATCTCACCCTTTTAGTTATTTGTTAGTCATTCAGAAGGCCAGCTATTGAGAGCAGTCAGCCAACGATTTAGTTCCCATGGCAGCATATCATGTCTATTTTACCTAACAAAAATGAGATACTGTACTTGCCAGGTCTAGTCAGGCCTATTCAGATAATTTTCTGTCCAGATTTCACTTTAGATTCATAGAACCACTGAGTTGGAAGGGGTCCTGGAGAACATGCAGTCCACCCCCACTTAGATGAATAGAATCATAGAATTGTGGAGTTGGAAGGGATATCTTGAGGGTCATCTAGCCCAACCCCTTGCAATGCAGGAATCACAGCTAAAGCATCCATGGCAGATGGCCATCCAACCTCTGCTTTAAAACCTCCAATGAAGGAGAGTCCACCACCTTCCAGGGGAGTCCATTCCACTGTGGAACAGCTCTTGCTGTCGGCAAGTTCTTCCTGGTGTTTAGTCAGAATCTCCTTTCTTGTAACTTGAATCCATTGGTTCAGGTCCTAGCCTCTGGAGCAGGAGAAAACAAGCTTGCTCCATCTTATATGTGAAGATGAAAGACCTTACAACACAGTGCTCATTATAACTGGGGCCTGGTCCTGGAACAAGTGGCATAGCATTAAACAGAGCACATCTATCGTAAGTCTCTCTGTGCTCCCTTTCTTTCCTTATCAAGAAATGAGGCCACATTTAGGAAAGTGCTCTGAAGAAACAGAGATGTGTAAATACCTTAAGGGCTTGGTGAACTGTTTCATCTGTACTTTCAGCATGTCCTTTTAAGGGGAGGTGAGCAATACCTCTAGATAGAGGTTGCTGAGTTTGCCTGGGATGGCACACCCTACCCTGGCAGAGGAAGCAGAAAAGCACACCTGACCTAAAGTAATACCAGCATCTTTAACTTCCAAATGCCTCTAAGCAAAAACTTACCAGTAATCTCTTAGTTTGCACCCAGATTTATTCTGTTTCTGTTTTCAGGTCTTTTGGTGCACATTCTCATGCTAAGACTGGGCAAACCAGTTTCCCAGCCACTTTCTCATTCTGCAAATGAGTGTGCACTGCCTGGTCAAACAGAGAAAGTGACCTCATGCACCAGTTGTCTAGGAGTTAGCATGCATTGTTAGGGGTCAAGTCACATTGCACAGACAGAGCCTTTGAATAATAGGATAGTTTGGTTTATAACAATTGATAGATAGATCTGTTGGATATTCGATTTTTATTTGCTGGTGGTCAATGTTTTCGTATCTGTTCCTTCCCCTCCCAGAGCTACAATTCCCAGAGTTCCCTGGGAAGAAAGGTTAATGGTTCAACTACTCTGGGAATTGTAGCTCTGCTACAATTGGAGAGAGGTAGCTCTTCACCTCAACTACAGTTCCCATAATTCTTTGGGGGAAGCGATGACTGAATGAATGAATAGACTTTATTTGCGTAGCCGACAGGCCATAGCATCAAAGGACTAACATCGACAAAAATACATTACGAAGCGATGACTGTTTAAAGTGGTATCATAGTGTTTTAAAGGTGTGGTGTGAATGTGGCCTAAATGTTGTAATCCAGTGGTGTCCAAACTTTTTTCAAAGAGGGCCAGATTTGATGAAGTGAAGGGCTGTGTGGGGGCTGACCAAAGGGTCGACCAAAGTTATTGACCTTTTTAGGATTTTACCCCAAAGTTGTTGAGCTTTTTGTTGGATTGGAGTTGTTGAGCTATTTTTAGGATTTTATCCCAGGAAATAGGCCCCCGAAACGGACTTTGGGCATGCCGG
This sequence comes from Podarcis filfolensis, assembly GCF_964270895.1. Lineage (NCBI taxonomy): Eukaryota > Metazoa > Chordata > Lepidosauria > Squamata > Lacertidae > Podarcis > Podarcis filfolensis. The sequence continues at coordinate 32,172,051 of NC_139615.1, forward strand.
TTGTAAGCTCTACATGTGGGCAGAACTTGTCATTAATGAATGGAAATTGGAAAAGCATAGGACTGGCCTTACGACTAACTTGTGTTTCTTAAAACGTTTTTAAAACCAGAAGTAGCATAAAGCAAGGAAACAGGCTGTATCAGCGAAAACCAGTGTGTTATACAGGTTAGATCTATGGGCTGCAATCTGTTAGGAGGTTCTACTGCACAAGCTCCTTTGAAAGGAAACAGGAACTACTTAAGAGCTCACATTCATTTCAGTGGTGGACTATGCGTCAGGTAGGATGAAGGAAATTCTCAGCCTTAAAATTCACTGGGTGACCTTGGGCCAGTCTACCTCACAGGGTTGTTGTGAAGGTAAGTGGGAGAAGAGAATTATCTGTGTTGCACTGAGCTCCTTGGAAGAAAGGCAGGCTATAAATGTAATGAAGTAAACATGTGCAAAAAAGGGGGGGCAGCAGAGTAGAAGGGAGAAAAGATTTGATGTACGACGCACAATCCATCAAGAAGTTCTCCTGCACAAGCGCTGATGAAAATAATAGGAACTACGCAAGAACTACACTATGCATTTCAGTGGGCGTTCTGCAGGAAAAATTCCTCATAGATTGTGACCATGTTAAATAGTAGGTGGGGAATATGCCATTTGGATTTTTCATCTCAAGCACCAAAATATATTAACCTAGCCCTCTTTTTAAACTTTTGATCCACAGAAGACTTCTCTGGCCCTCTTGTAACACTCTGCTTTTGAATCAACAAAGCAGTGGCTCTGCTAGTGTTTACAGAAGACCCAACAAAGAAATTCTTTCATCATCCTATATATTTATTCATAGTACAGAACATATTTCAGATCAATCCAGTTCTTGCCAAGCCACAGCCAGGATTGTAGGATGGAGCTTATTTTTAGATTTCGTTCTGGACTTACCGGATGCCCTCCCCGCACTGCAATTAGGCTAGGAAAAAGGCTCCTAGCTGTTTCCAAGCGTAATTACCATATTGCGGGTGTAAGACTGTTACACGGGTGAGGGTGGATAAGAGGAGGAGGAGGAAGGGTTAACTTTCTCTATGTGCTGTGGCCATTTATTTGAATAAAGTCTCCCATTGGCTCCCAGAGAAGTCTGTTCTCAAGTCTTATACAGCCTTATTATTAAAGGTTTGTCATTGGGCCCAACTAAATGGCCTACATGCTTCCTCAGTTACCCACAACTGTATTTGATTTTAATCTGATTGGAGAGAGCCAAGAAGCTTCCAAGGTATCAGTTCTTCATGATCTAACAACTGCTGCAATTTGAGCTCTTCAGGAGCTCTTCTCCCCCCTTCTACTCAACGGCCACTTCAAGCTTGAAGATCAAATTCCAAATTCAGGTTTTGCAAGTATTAAGGGCTATTCTTATGGCTATGTGCACCTTTACAAAACTTGAGAATGTGAGTGGAAGCTTTCGTTTTTGTTTTGATCCCAAAGTCATTTAAACTAAGAGTCAGTTTGAATCTGAGCACAGAAACAGTTCCAGACAGTCTGGACCTTGGCACCATTTGGTTTAGAAACTGGCAATAAATAAAAACAATAACAAAAGTTATAGCAGGTAGAACCAAGGGGATGTTTCCTGGTCTAGGGCTCAGGCCTTGTGTGATAATACTGTTGCAGCTGCTGGCTGACTTTTCTTTTGTTAGGAAGATAGCTCGTTAATTACCCGGAATGGCTGGTTATTCTTTCATCAGTTGGTGTTAATGGTTATGAAATGCCTCTTCCTGATAGTGTATGTGGTTTTACATGACACACGACCTGATATGTGGAATGGGAGTGCGAGAGTTGCTTTCTGATGAATCTTCCGCCTTGTGGGAGTGCCTGTTTATGCCCATTTACCTAATACGATATTTGTATATAAAGCAATTAATGGATACCTGAAGTATCCCCTGCTGTTTTTGTTTTTGTTTTACTAAGGAAAACAAGATCTGCCAACACATCACCTGGAACTTCTCATCTAGAGAAGTAGCTTAGTTCTTGTGTGGTTCCTATTCTTTTCAGTGGGGCTTGTGCAAGAGAACTTCCTGATGGATTGTACACCATACATTTCCATAGTCTGTTTCAAGTGTTCAAAAGACACTGATACATTATCTCAGTAATGCTTACAACACACCTGTAAGGTTGGCCAGTATTACTGTCTAGGGCGTCTTGCCCAATAGGGGCAAGTGGCGTGGGGCGCCAGGGTGACAAGTTCTGGAGGGCACCAGGGAAGAGGCGGAGGCTGGAAGCGGCACTTCCCGGCACCAGCTTGCTGCCCTTGCCCGCCTCTGCCATGCCATGCCAAAGCAGCGCCGCGCCCGGAGCCTCTGCCTGCCGTGGCCACTGCGGCATGGGCGCCAGGGAAGAGGCAGAGGCTGGGCGCAGCGCCTCTTGGCATCAGCTCACCACCTCAACCGCCTCGCTGAGGCAGCGCCACGCCCGGAGCCTCCTCCTCTTTCCCGCCGGGGGAACTGCCCTCCAGCTGCTGCTGCCCGCCTCCTCCAGCCCATTTAAGACGGCCCTGATTACTGTTGCTTGCTGAAAGTCAGTCAGTTTGTGTCTGAGTGACACTTGAACCAGGAACATTCCAGCTCACACCACAGCTGCTCATTTTGAATCTATTTATTATAACTACAATTCAGTCTTGGAAGAAATAATAATTTTGCTGCTTCTGAGCATGTGCAAAATCCCCTTTCTTGATTCTCAGCGCTCAGTGACTGCATCCGGAATCTGGGAGATGAACCTTGAATCTGAGAGTGTAGCTTCAACGCAAGTTTGATCTTTGGCACCTTTCTTTCTGTTTTGTAATGAATGACCTGATTTATTTGAATTAGAGTTGAGTGAGGATCCAGGTGTTTTGAGGAGTGGCTGGAGAGGAGGGTTAAGGACTACGGCAGGCTGTTGGAGGCAGTGCTTGAGACAGGAATGGTGAGTAAGGAAGGCACAGAAGATATGCAGAACCTTGAAGCGTGAAGCTGTTATTTTATTTGAGGTTTTTTTTGCTTAGCTCAACATTAGATACCTACCTGATGGGAGAAAAGAGTAGGGTTGCCATATTTCAAAAAGTGAAAACCTGAACACAAAAGTTGTTTGGTTTTTTTTGGGGGGGGAGTTGTTGAGCTTTTTAAATTTTTGGCCAAAGTTGTTGATCTAAGAAAAGAAAGAAGTTATGAGCTATTTTTAAGAGATTTTGCCAGAATATACACTTGCAGCATGGGTTGCCATATGCCCGATGTTTTCCACCCGGACGTTGTTTACAAGGGCAGAATCCTGGCTATGTCCGGGAAATTCCGGATGTATGGCAACCCTATAGAGCAAATCGAATATGGGACAGGCATGGAGCCACTTGTTGCACTCCATTAAGATCCACCCCCCTCCTGAGTTACATGTTTCTTTCTTCTTTTTAAGCAGTGTATTCTGTGCCACTGTAATCCAGTTAGCAGCTTTATTGAGCAGGTCACACCCATGTTTATGCAGGGACTGTTTTATCCAACACACCTGTTCAGGCAACTGGCTTCCTCTCCCTCTCTCTCCCTTTCTAAAACCCAGCATCAAATTACCCTGATAAATAGATCTCGTGATGCAACAGCTTCCAAATGAATTCTGCAAGCGCTGAATATGGAATGTGGCAAGAGCTGGTCATTCTATCTCCTGCCACCAGGTCATTAATTGGGGGTGCCTGCGTGAGATGACTTATCGCAAGCTAGCTATCATTTAATGTACTTTTAGTGGCTATTTTAGGATGTCTCTCTCACTCTTCTCTTGATATGTCTTTAGTATTTGTACATACAGAAAAATGAAATCTGGATTGAAAAATGAAATCTGGATTGAAGTTCCAGAAGAGCCTTCTCTGGAACTTCAGAGTTCCCAAGGCTTTCTGGTGACTGCACTTGCATCACCAAGTGCACCACTTGGGAGGAACAAACAAGTGGGGTGTGTGGCAACCTTTTGAAACATCACCACGTCTGATAAACTGCCTGTCCCAAAACCAAGTGCTGAGGAGCCTCTACACCAGCAGCAATTTTTTGCAGAACGGACTAGGATCTTGGAGACCATGGTTTAAATCTCCACTCAGTCCTTATGTACACTGAGTGACCCTGGGCCAGTTGCTCTTTTGGGGCAAGGCAGTTGGCAGGGGGGGGGGGAGAGAGAGTGTCAACCACCATCACCACCAGTTTTCAAAACCTTTAGTGGAGCTGACCAGCATTAACTGATCTTCACAGAATTGTCCTGTTTATGCTACAGTGGTACCTTGGTTCTCAAATTTAATCTGTTTGATTCCCAAAATGGTTTGAAAACCAAGGCACAGCTTCAGATTGGCTGCAAGAGCTTCCTGCACTCAATTGGAAGTCGCAGAAGCCATGTTGGATGTTCGGCTTCTGTAAAACATTCACAAACTGGAACACTCAAGCGCTTGTGTGACTACGTCTGTGACCTTCTTCTAGAACGGGGTGGCCAAATTCCAAGACACTGTGATCTACTCACAGGCGCGGGAAGGGGGCCAGCGATCGACCAAAACCTCGCAGGGATCGACTAGTAGATCGCGATCGACCTGTTGGACATCCCTGTTCTAGAAGAATCTAATGTGCAGCCAGTTTCTACACCAGTTACAGTCTGTGGCGACATACATGGACAGTTTTATGATTTATGTGAATTATTCAGAACTGGAGGTCAGGTTCCTGACACAAACTATATATATTTATGGGTGACTTTGTAGACAGAGGCTATTATAGCCTTGAGACGTTTGCCTATCTTCTTGCCCTGAAAGCAAAATGGCCTGATTGCATCACACTTTTATGTAGGAATCATGAGAGCAGACAGGTAACTCAAGTGTATGGGTTTTATGACGAATGCCAAACCAAATATGGCAACACTAATGCCTGGAGATATTGCATCAAAAGTTTTTGACATGTTCGCAGTAGCAGTGTAACTAGATGAGCAAATCTTCTGTGTACATGAGGGTTTATCTCCAGACATAAAAACACTGGACCAGATTCAGACTATCCCACACAAAGGAGTTTTTTGTGACCTTGTTTGGTCTGATCCAGAAGATGTGGACACCTGGGCCATAAGTCCCCGAGGAGCAGGCTGGCTGTTTGGGGCAAAAGTCACAAATGAGTTTGTCCATATCAACAACTTAAAGCTCATCTGCTGAGCCCACCAGCTGGTGCATGAAGGTTATAAATTCATGTTTGGTGAGAAGTTGGTCACAGCTATCGCTGTGGAAATATTGCCTCAAGCATGGCATTTGAAGGTGCAGATACAAGGGAACCAAAGCTCAGAACGTGTGCTTCCGCCAAGAACAACCACACCGTATTTCCTCTGAGATGTGGCTCCCATACCCTTTTCTTTTGTGACGTACCTTTTTAGCACTTTGCTGCTGAAATGCTGCCTCTTGCCTTTTGTATTTTTTAATTATCTAAATGTGTTGTATATGGTCAATAGGGACGCATCTTTCAATCTCTTTCTCTGTCTCTCCTCTTATCGCTACCCTACCTGTCTTGCCAGCTTTTGAAATGTCTCTGAACACCTACCTAGCTGTTTTGTAATACTTGTGATTTGTTTATTTTTAGTTCAGTTCTTTTTTTAAATAGGGACACTGCATTTCCCCTTTAAAGAAATAAATCCAAACAGCAAAACATCAGAACTAGTTGTATCTTCCTTCATTCAAGGGGTTGATTTTGGGGAGGCTGTTTTTTTTTTTTTTTAATAAGCTGTTAAAAAATTCCAGCAGCAAAGTTGTATTTGGTGTGCATAATGGGACTGTCCAAGCCCTGCTAGTGAGCACATTGCCAAGATGTAAAAAAAAGGTCCTGGTTTATATTTTGTTTTAATTCAGCATAAATACATGGTTTTAATGGCTGCCTCTGATCTCCCGCCACCCGTTGCTTTTATTATCTGTTTTATTTTTTTAAGATTTAAACTAAAATGCAAAACCTTGTACAGGTATTTGGATTTGTACGTTGAAATAACGGTTCTGATTTTTCTCGGATACCTTGTCTTTTTAATAAAGTCATATCCTGAACTCAAGTCTCTAGGTTAAGCATTCAAAATAAAACCCTGCATTGTTGATGTGGGAAAGATAATAATTCAGGATGGCTGCTCAAGGTTTCCAATGGAAGCTATTAAATCTGTGAGGAGGTAGAAGCAAAGGGGGCAAGCTGTATCTCAACAAGTTGTCCCATCTGAGTTTCTCCCCATTCCTCCAGTACCTGCAAGAGAGTTGACTTGAGAAGGGGATGTTCACTAATATACCTGTTCACAACTCATCAGGTAGAAGCCAGTAACCCTGCACTGGGGACCATGCTCTGGATGTTTCAAGTGCTGCAAGGCTTTGCCCTCTGGTCTACCAGAACTACCCTGTTTAGTTCCCAGAATATTAGCTTCTCGAGAGCTGGCAATCCTGCACTTGCTTCCTACTCCACTACAGTGAAGCATGGGAGGGAGTAGGCTAGACCAGAACCTTTCTCCCTGCAGTTACTGGGAGTTTTTTTTACTTGCAGGTGGTATTTTATTGGTGTGGGTGCATTAAAATACTGCACCCTTGCAGCTTTGAAGTGCTACACTGCACTCTAATTATACAACATGCATTGACCAGGCTGCATTCTCACAGTGCACCTGTTTTCATGTGACTAATATCAGCTTTCATTTGTTCCTGCTTGGCTTTGTTTTGTGAGCCTCTTCATTGCTCATGTACCGTCTCTGACCTGTCAGCCTGCCAAGCATTATCTAACATCTCTGTCCTTTTGAAACACGGAATGGTGTAATCTTAATTACTATTTATCATCGCTCAGATGATTGTGAACTTTGTACCCGTTCTCCTCTGGCCTAGCTCTGGCTGACACACCTTGGTACTGCGAGGCCTTGAAAATCCGCCCCAGAGTTGGTATCTCCACCCTCCACAAGAGAACTGTGAAGCCATTCATGCATGGTAGACAAGCAAGCTGAAATAGAACATCTTTCCGTCCGACTCTCTATCTCTGGCTTTATGATTCGAACAGATCCTTAGGGAGTATTGTACAAGGCACCTCTCCTTTAATAGTCAAATTCAGGGCTTGATTTGAGGGGGGCTCAGCAGAACTCAAAGAATTATGCTCTGGGCATGTCAGAATCTTGACTAGAAATCCCTACACATTTAGCATCAGGAAAACATCTTACCTGAAAAGAGGGTCTGACTTCCAGACAGGTTAGAGGCTCCTCTCATTTCATAACCTAAACTTAGCACAGTTTATACTCCTTAAATCAACAAACATTGCATACTTGGCCATGAATTTTAAGGCTGCAGTCTCTTGCACTCTTACTTGGGAGGAGATTACATTGAGCAAACTTTGTTTTATTTACTTATTTTATTTTTCATCCTGCCTTCATCCAAGTTAAAGCCCCAGGTTTCTGAAAACAATAACTTTATTAATGATTTTTCAGACTGTAACAATGGAATCATAACACAGAATTGGTAGAGTACATATTGTCAAATATCTGAACAACAACAACAGAATTATTCACTCATCATTGCACGTCTTCATGTGTCTATTGTAATAAACTGCAGGGAATATTCAGGCCACACCCAAATGCATAGCTCCTCCACAAATTAATCTGGGACAATCTGGCCTGCATTTGCTCTCTATTCCAGTTTTGAGAAGTTAAGAATGATATCCAAACAGCCTCTAACTGGTCATTTTTAGCATACTTAATCAGCTCCCAATTTATGTTAAACATTCAAGTAATGCCATTTCCCGAACATTATCCAGTCAGCCCTTTTTCAGTTTTTGTAAGGATATGTTTGTACTGTTTCAACTACAAAAATAGAATAATAGAAAGATCATATACCTAAAAATAGAGAGTAATCGGCAATATCCCTCATCCACTAGCTCATAGCCATCTTATCCTAACAGGTTTCTCCATCAGGAGTGTCCAGAACAAGTGATATTTTTATAGGATTTTATGCCCAATGTGTTATGTACTGAAGTTCTCACCGTGGGCCAGCAGGGGGATACTGTAGATAGTTTTCACTCAGGTCCACATATGCAAATAAGGGATTGAAAGTGACGTTCAGTGATTGGATAGTTACAGAATGGTTGGTTACTGTTGCGTTGTAGTGGAGCTCTATATAAGCAGGCTGGCTGAACCCTTCAGTTCAGTTCTGTTCTGGCCTGTGAATAAACAAGAGCTGTTTGAAGAATCGCTGTTTTGTCTGATATGTTCACCCACAAATTAACACAATGCAAAAGCCATTACAAAAACCAATCGCTTGCAAAGTCATGTCTTAATGCTTGTGCTTGTTTTGCTAGCTACTTTCATTGCATAACCTATTGGTATGCCATTCCATTATACTTCCTCCTTCCCCAGATTTCCAGTTCTTCTCAACCACCTGCTTTACAAATTTTCCAGTGACTAGCTAACTCCAAATGAACAGCTGTGAGCAAAAGAATTATTTGGTCTTGGTGAACTTATATTGGTGTCATCTGGCTGCACTATTGCCAGTAGGTCCAGGGCCAGGTCAGGTGGGATTGATTGCCCTTTAATGTCTGGGATTTTGTAAATATCACTTCCCAAAAACCTTGAACATATACTATCACATATGGCCCATATGCACAGGTTTTGAGTTGTGCAAGGCAAGAGCTCTCCCTCACATTTTTTTTTCAAAAGTAGGTTATCTTTCCCAAACTGCGTAACCCCTCACCCCAGCTCATCTGACCTTCAGTATTCATACGTGGGCAGTGATGCCAACTAATATAGAGAATGATGAAAGATGAGATAACATACGTAATCTTAAACTTTTATTTTCCTTATTTGAGCGATGCATATCATACCCCTCAATAAAATTCTTGACAGGTATTTTGGAGTGCTTTGGGACTAGCTTGACAAGTAAAACACACTTTTTCTGTACTGTATATTAATTACTGCTATTCAGATTGACTATAGTGTTTCTAAACTGTTGTGACATATTTGACACCTAGCTAAATAAGAAAACAAGGGCACTATATTTGAGTTATGCTGGCTGCATGGTCTTAGGAAGTGGCTAAGTGCTGTTAGCGCTCCTTTGCCAGTCCAGATGGAATTACACCTCCAGCATGACACATAAGCTGATGGAACTCAGCTGGTATGTTGGCAGAGATACTGCGCTGGCAAAGTGACACTGGTAGATAGGACAGGTGCGGTGGGGAAAGCAGAATGGGTTGGAAACATGGGTGTGCCCTGAGCAGGGCATAGTTACACCTCTTCATTTCCAAGACATGCCCATTTGACAGTGGAACATTATGCCAGGTCTGAGGTTGGTGCAAGTAATTTTGTCTCCCATAGACACTAACAGGGAGGGGGAAATTACATAAAAAAATAGCAGCCCTCCCACCTCCTTCCCCACCCACCTCCGAATGATAACAGCATACAGGAGTCAGCAAACCTTTTCAGCAGGGGGCCAGTCCACTGTCCCTCAGACCTTGTGGGGGGCCGGACTATATTTTTTGGGGGGAATGAATGAATTCCTATGCCCCACAAATAACCCAGAGATGCATTTTAAATAAAAGGACACATTCTACTCATGTAAAAGCACGCTGATTCCCGGACCGTCCGTGGGCCGGATTTAGAAGGCAATTGGGCCAGATCTGGCCCCCGGGCCTTAGTTTGCCTACCTATGGCATAGGATATGCCTTCCACTGGCATATCTGTAGCATGGTGTGAGTAGAGGACTGTTTTGCTTGGGTGCAATCCTATACTCACCTAGGAGTAAGCCCAGCTGAACTCAATGAGACTTCAGAATCCCTATGTATAGGATTGCAGTTTAAAATGTGTTTTTAGTGGTAATTTCATCCTTGGTTGGGTGAACAACAACATTTTAACAGAAGGATTTGCTTGTGCAGAGGGGGGAGGGCGCAGATTATAATAGTTTTAAAGCTTAACATGTAAGCATTGTGTGATCTTGTTTTGAGATTCCAAGGTGTTTGAGAGGCTGTTCATGATCAATAAACAAATTTGTGTTTTTGAGTATTGTTTTAATGAAAGATAGGTAAATAATTGTGACATAACTCAACACCCTAAGTTTTTGATTTAACTATTTGGCTTTTGAAACTTCCAGGTTCTGGTAGGTAAAATTCAAAATTGTGACATTTTGAAAATAGGCGTTTTGAAACAGAGTCCAGTATACTTACACAAATTCTCACATTTTGGCTCTAAAGCCTTTCTGTTACTTGATATCATTTTCAGTGTCATACCATATCGTGTTTGGAATACAGTGGTACCTCAGGTTAAGCACTTAATTCGTTCCGGAGGTCCGTTCTTAACCTGAAACTGTTCTTAACCTGAAGCACCACTTTAGCTAATGAGGCCTCCTGCTGCCGCCGCACCACCGGAGCACGATTTCTGTTCTCATCCTGAAGCAAAGTTCTTAACCTGAAGCACTATTTCTGGGTTAGCGGAGTATTAACCTGAAGTGTATGTAACCTGAAGTGTATGTAACTCGAGGTACCACTGTATCTGCAAGTTTAAATTATTGAGTGAATTTAAAGTTTTATTGGGTACGAGGAAACCGTGTACATTGTCAAATGTGTTTCCCAAATCCCTCTATTTTATCCTTCTCTAAACTGTAAATTACAAAAATGAAATTCACAAACTGAATGCTACATAAATTGTACAATTTTTTTTGAAGGATTGGAGAAAAGATTTTTCATTATTCCAATTTTAAAATCCAAAAGCTCCTTTCAGATTTGAGTTCAACACTGGCGAAGTGCGAATTTAAAGTTTGGCAGCTGCCATTCACACAGGTTCCCTCCGCGGCCTCTGAGGTTTCGTCCTTGGTTGCCCGTAGCAACCCACCTAAGATGTCGCTCCCTCTTAAGGTGAGACGCAGGCCGCTATGAATGTACGGAGATTACGTATTGGGGTGGGAGGGGGAAGAGCTTAAGGACCCGTTGCGGATGGCAACACCGTCCAAAGACAATGGGAACGACCGTAGTAGCTATTCGATCGGCGGTTGGTTGCTACCTCCGTCGCTCAAACCACATAGCGCGGGGGAGCCTCGCGAGCGTTTAACGGATTGGCGAATTTGTGATGTCAGTCGGCGCTCAGTCCGGCCGGCCCACTACTATAGCGATTGGGACTTTCCCCTTATCAGAGTCTTTTCTTTTTTTTTAATACCATCCTCATCTACCGTTCCCCCCCCCCGAGCGCGCTCCGATTGGCCGTTATGATGTCACTCGCTGGAAGGTTCGGAGCTGTGAGGCCCTGCTTGTCCTCTGATTGGGCAAACGACCTGTCGCTCGCTTCCGTCTTAGAGGAGGATTGGACGAGGCAGCGCGGCGGGCGGGGAGAAGAGTGGTGGTAGACGGGTGCTGCTGTTTGGGGCTCGGGACCGGCTCCGGGGCAAGGCCCGCCTGAAGGCAGCGGCGGGTGCTGAAACAACGGGAGCTGGGGAAGAGAAGGTATGAAACGAAGTGGGGCGGGGAGGAGGATAGGGCTATATGAGGGGAAGGGGGTGGAGTTAAACAAAGCAGGGGGAAGACTAAAAGGGGAGGGGAGGAAAGCATAAAGCGGAGGTGGGGGGGGGGGCGGCGAGGAGAAACTGAGAGAGCAATGGGGTCCGCGGTAGAGAAGAGGGACCTCTAACTGGGTCGCTGGTGGAGAGCGAATTTGGGGGAGGGGGCTAAAGAAACGGTGGCCTTGAATAGGCCAGGTGGGAAAGAAGCGGGTAGGAGAAACGTGGGCTGGGCGAGCAGCGGCGAGAGCACGAGAAGGCGGCGGGGAAGACCGAGAGGAGCAGAAAGCTGAGGAGAAAGGAGCCGCGTGTGGTGGGCTGGAGGCTGCGGAAGGGTAGGGGCCAAACTGAGGCCAGCCCCTTGCAAGCGGCGGCTGGTGGGCTGATGGAAGTGTGGGGGAAGGGCCTGAAAGCTGTGGCGTGGGGGGGGGGGAGGTTTGAGTACGGTGTATCGGGGGACTCGAGAGCTAAAGGGCACCACGTGGGCTAGAGGAGGAAAGGAAAGGGGTTGGTGGGCTTGGGCTGTGTGTGTGTGGGGGGGGGGGGGTTAAACGTTAAAAGTTGGCCTGGAGAAGTGAGGGCGGGGGAAACTCCCTTTTCTGGTTTCCCCGGTGTTGTTGGGAAACGAAGCAACCTGAAGCAGGGACTTCAGAAAGGATGGTGCAGGTGGATGTGGGAGGGGTTACTCCACAATTCGGGGGGGGGGTAGTTCGGGAGCGGAGGGTCAGAATGGACGAAGGATTCTTGGAGTGGAGCGCGACTTTCGTTGTAGGTTTGGGTTGTAAGCCACATTCGGTACAGCAGGGTAGAGTGGTGGTATGCAAATTTTAAAAATCGAAAGAGCCTGTGAATTATAAGGGCTGTTTGGTGCCGTTCTGAAGAACAGTATAGGTATGCTTTATTATGCAACAGTGATTTGGGGGAAATGTTGCCCTACCTTACAAGGTTGTTGTAAGAACTTGTGTAGTGTTCGAAACTCCCATTGTTCTAGGCGCATTTTGCTAATTTCATTAGCTCGAGCAGTTTCTGAGCTCTGGGTGCAGTACTGTGCCTAAGATTTCAGATTAAACTGTAGAGTGGGAGGAAAGGAGGATCTTTTTCTGCCTCCCCACTTCCAGCTACTCTCTGAAGACTGGAGAAGAGACCCTCTTAAGAATATTGGGGGGTGGGCAGGGGAAGGACTAGACCGTGTGAAAAATGAACATAATACTTTAGCTGCAGTTCATTCTTTTTCAGCTTTGTATCCTTCTTATTAAAAAATTGTGCCTAGACATTCCATTGTTGCATCCATAACCTAGGTTCAAAGTGCCATTTAGCTTCTAGCTTTCATATCTCAGTTTCTAACATTGCTACTGTGATAAAGTATGTCAGCATTCCCCAATTTGGTCCCCTCCATATGTTTTTGACTGCAGCTCCCATCTTCCCTGATCACTGACCATGTTTTCTGGAACTGATTGATGTGGGCACCCAGAAAGAGCACTGTAGGAAAGCTAAGTAGTATCTATTTACAGGGTTCCCATAGGCACCTGGTTGTCTGCAGTGAGAACAGGATGTGGGACTTGACTGGCCTTTGATCTGATTCAGCTGAGCTCTTGTATTCTTAAATGGATGCATGGTGAAATGTATATGGGGCTGTAAGCATCAGTGTACTTCACTATCTATTGAGTATAGTTCTGTTTCCCAGTAGAGTGCTAGGAGCCTGGAGGAAGATGGTAGTGGGTGTGGTATAGTTATGGTCAAGATGACCAAGAGCATAATGGGTAGTTTGGAGACTAGCAGATTATTGAGTGGGGGAAAGAGGTGATTAGAGCAGTGTTTTTCAACCACTGTTCCGCGGCACACTAGTGTGCCGCAAGATGTTGCCTGGTGTGCCGTGGGAAAAATTGAAAAATTCGAAAGATTTTTTTTTTAAAAGTCAAATTTTCGCTCACTAGGTGGGCGCCGGACTGTGTCCTGGGTATGGGGGGGGGGTTTGACCCCACCCTCGGCCAGCAGGGGCGCCGATTGGCGCTCCTCAGGGGGACACCCTCCACTTTTCTGATGTCCGGGCTGTGATTGGTCCAGACTCCAGCCTGGACCTATCATAGTAGGACATCATCTTCCGACTTCCCGCAGTCGCATCTTCCGACTTCCTTCCCGCCCGAGCACAGTGTAAGCAGAGTGAAGGAAAGAAATCCAGATGTGATTGTTACGCATTGTTTTTTACACCGTGAGGCCCTCGTAGCCAAGACTTTACATGACTTTACAGGAGCAGGAGGAACTAACTGAACTGAGACAAAATCGTGGTTTCAAGCTAAGATTTGCTGATCTACCTTTGGACAGTTTTTGGTTGGATACTGCCAAGGAGTTCCCCCTTCTGGCAAACAAAGCTATTTTGACATTGCTCCCATTTTCCACTACATATCTGTGTGAGATGAGCTTTTCAAGCATGATTGCTATAAAAACTAAATACAGAGAGAGACTGAGAGCTGTTGATGAAGAGCTACGTGTGTGTCTTTCTTCGATTCCAGCCAAAATATCAGCTTTGTGTTCAGCCAAACAGGCCCAGGTTGCGCACTGAATAAAGTATTTTATAATTTTTCATATTTCTGTTTACTTACTATTTCATAATAAAGTAATTATAAAATACTTTTTGTGTTTATTTGATTCCTATTCAAGAGAATTACTTTATATATAGTCAATATAGGCACAGAGTTAAATTTTTTAACATTTTCTAATGGTGGTGTGCCTCGTGATTTTTTTCATGAAACAAGTGTGCCTTTACCCAAAAAAGGTTGAAAAACACTGGATTAGAAAACCTTTGGATAGTATACAACTTTATTTATTTCATAAAATTTATACACTGTTTGATTGTAAACAAACAAACAAACCTCAAATTAGACCCTCTTAAAAATGATTAATTATGAAAAGTTCTTGCGTTCTGATCCCATGTTTGCAATCTTCAGAAAATGAATTGAAATCCCCATTTCAAAGAAGGTCTTTTAGGTTTTGTACACCATGTTTTAACTGGTGTTTTTTTTGACTGTAGACGAATTCTGGAGGCTGAAGTCTTGTGCATATTTACCTGGAAGAAAGCCTCATTGAATGTAGTGAGACTCATCCTTAAGTAGACATGGATTGGATTGTGCTCTAAATTGTGATAATGAATAATAATAATGATAATAATAATTTATTTGTACCCCACCCATCAGGCTGGGCTTCCCCAGCCACTCCGGGCAGCTTCCAGCAAAGATTAAAAGTACATTAAAATGTCACACATTAAAAACTTCCCTGAACAGGGCTGCCTTCAGATGTCTACTATGTGATCCAGGGGGTGCAACTTTTGAGTGGGCTATTAGGTAACTGGAACAAGAAAGTAATACTTTCTAGAAGGAGGAGATAGCAGGGAAATTAATGGCAAGGAACTGTTTTATGCGTGGCTAAGAGTGTGTGAACACCAAGTAGGGTAGATTGATTTAAATCAGGAAGAATAAAAGACAAATTTAAAATACTGATTTTAAATTGTTTCCCATTGATTCTACGAATTATTTCTAAAACTATGGTGTAAGACACCAATAAACTACCAATACGGTATGTTATTTACACGGTTTAATTCTTTCAACCAGGCTTTACACCTCTTTGTCATGTTGTATGTACATTTTGTATGCTCTCCTTTCTTACCAGTACAAAAAATGTCTTTAAAATATTCCCGTATGGGGCCTGTCATAATCAGGTTTCATGATTGTTTGGAGGTTAATAAGCATTTCTTCTCAGAAGTAAGTCCCATGGAGCTCAGTGAGACTTACTCCTAGAAAGAGAGTATAGAATTGGAACCTTAGCACGAGAATATTGGAACATGCAGACTGGACAGTTTGTCTTCTCTTCTTCCCAATGTTCTTCTCTGCTTCACCCCGCCTTTGTCCATCCCACCCTCACAAATACCGTATTTTTCGCTCGATAACACGCACCTGACCATAACACGCACATAGTTTTTAGAGGAGGAAAACAAGAAAAAAAAATTCTGAATGAAACAGTGGATGTATCATTTTTGTGCTTCATGCTGCGGCCACAGACATGTGATTTGACGGTGAGTTTGGGGTAGCCCAATGCAAAGATCCTGAGGATCCATGTGGATCCATGCTTTGTAACCACGTTTTTGCACCATTGCAGCCCCAGGCAACAGTGGGTGCGTGATTTTTTTGGTGCAGGCTGTAGCCATGGACATGCTATGTGATCTGATGGTGAATTTGGGGTGACCCAATGCAAAGATCCTGAGGATCCATGTGGATCCATGCTTTGTAACCACGTTTTTGCACCATTGCAGCCCCAGGCAACAGTGGGTGCGTGATTTTTTTGGTGCAGGCTGTAGCCATGGACATGCTATGTGATCTGATGGTGAATTTGGGGTGACCCAATGCAAAGATCCTGAGGATCCATGTGGATCCGTGCTTTGTAACCATGTTTTTGCACCATTGCAGCCCCAGGCAACAGTGGGTGCGTGATTTTTTTGGTGCAGGCTGTAGCCATGGACATGCTATGTGATCTGATGGTGAATTTGGGGTGACCCAATGCAAAGATCCTGAGGATCCATGTGGATCCATGCTTTGTAACCACGTTTTTGCACCATTGCAGCCCCAGGAAACAGTGGGTGCATGATTTTTTTGGTGCAGGCTGTAGCCATGGACATGCTATGTGATCTGATGGTGAATTTGGGGTGACCCAATGCAAAGATCCTGAGAATCCCTGTGGATCCATGCTTTGTAACCACGTTTTTGCACCATTGCAGCCCCAGGCAACAGTGGGTGCGTGATTTTTTTGGTGCAGGCTATAGCCATGGACATGCTATGTGATCTGATGGTGAATTTGGGGTGACCCAATGCAAAGATCCTGAGGATCCATGTGGATCCATGCTTTGTAACCATGTTTTTGCACCATTGCAGCCCCAGGCAACAGTGGGTGCGTGATTTTTTTGGTGCAGGCTGTAGCCATGGACATGCTATGTGATCTGATGGTGAATTTGGGGTGACCCAATGCAAAGATCCTGAGAATCCCTGTGGATCCATGCTTTGTAACCACGTTTTTGCACCATTGCAGCCCCAGGCAACAGTGGGTGCGTGATTTTTTTGGTGCAGGCTGTAGCCATGGACATGCTATGTGATCTGATGGTGAATTTGGGGTGACCCAATGCAAAGATCCTGAGGATCCATGTGGATCCATGCTTTGTAACCACGTTTTTGCACCATTGCAGCCCCAGGAAACAGTGGGTGCATGATTTTTTTGGTGCAGGCTGTAGCCATGGACATGCTATGTGATCTGATGGTGAATTTGGGGTGACCCAATGCAAAGATCCTGAGGATCCATGTGGATCCGTGCTTTGTAACCATGTTTTTGCAGCATTGCAGCCCTGTTTTTGCATCAGATCATTGCTATGTGATCTGATGGTGAATTTGGGGTGACTCAATGCAAAGATCCTGAGGATCCATGTGGATCCGTGATTGGAACCACGTTTTAAGTAGGGAGGGAAGGAAAAACATAGAAGCGACAAGGAGAGGGGTGTGCAGAGAAGCAGCTGGCTAAGAATGCAGGAGAGGGGTTTTACCGGAGGGAGGAAAGGAAGGCAAAAGTCCCCCCCCCCCACAAGCCAGCCCGCTCTCTCTCTCTCCCCCCCCCCCAACCTGCATGTTGCCTTCGAGTCCCAGACGCACGGAGAGGAATCTGTTTTCCACTCTGCTTGCCTGGAGGGGAGGGGTTTTCTCTGCTCTTTGTTCCGTTTGAGCAAACACAGTAAGGAAACAGAAGCGGGTGGGCAGTAAGACCCTGAGGCAGAATGCAGGAAAGCAGCAGCTTCCTCTTTCCTCCCTTCTCCGGACGATTTGATATTTGCCTGATTTTTGCCTTCACTCACGCTTGTCAGCTCCAGGGACCACACATTCGCTCTATAACACGCACAGACATTTCCCCTTACTTTTTAGGAGAAAAAATCTGCGTGTAATAGAGGGAAAAATACGGTACAAGCAAAAATAAAATACACATGAATGATATGTCATAGCAAGGCTTCATAGTTTGTAGGCAGACTAGAATAGATCTATTTTCTTCAGGTGAAAATGCATGTATATGTTTGGCAGATAGTGTAAATACTCATATTTGAGAAATTGTCAAATTGGCCTTTTATGTACAGAAGCCTCATTTAACTCAATGTATATGACACTGATTCTGTGGGTAGCTGGAGGACTAACCTGCCTTTATTAAGATTTTTTAATATTAACCTAAATTATTTGCAGTTTAAACAATATTTCTAAATATATGCGCATATATAACCTTGCAAGTAGGAAATATTTCAAAAACTTGCAAGTAAGTCTAAATAGAAAAACTAAAGGGAATTGTTCTAGTATAATGTGAGGAGAAGATGACATTCTCAGTTGAGAAAAGTGTTTAAAGAGTTGAGGGTTGGGGATGGGGTTGGTTGGGGCTGTGGATTTCATAATGGAATTTAAAATTTTTGAAAGCTCA
This sequence comes from Podarcis filfolensis, assembly GCF_964270895.1. Classification (NCBI taxonomy): domain Eukaryota; kingdom Metazoa; phylum Chordata; class Lepidosauria; order Squamata; family Lacertidae; genus Podarcis; species Podarcis filfolensis. The sequence continues at coordinate 32,190,007 of NC_139615.1, forward strand.
GAACTGTTAGAGATGTGCATCCTTGTGGGGCTGTATAAATAAGTACAGGCTCTCTGGTGGTCTGAAAAAGGATTTTATGGTAGTGACTGGCCTAGGGGGAATTCTCCAGGCTGTCTCCCGTGTTATCTGGATGCATTTTGAGAAGGTTTAAAATGAGACTGAAATGTGAGCCCAGAAAGTCATAGTGACAGAGGTTAGGATTAAAGAGGGGGCAAGCATGCCGGAGAACATGTGTTGGGGGATTCTGGCTCTCCTAGATCTTTAAAAACAACAACAACTTTGAAATCACATGTCTCTGATGGAAAGGAAAGGAGACTGAAATGTGATAGTAGGCCAGAACAGAGATTGGGTAAGGATGAGTACATGATTGCACTTAGCAAATCAAGGTATGGATTTTGAAATTTCTTGTCCCCCGTCCCCCCATTGCTGGTGGTGACATCTGATTGAACAAAGATTAAGAGTGGGTTACAACAAATGTTACAGGTTAAATGAGGCAAAAGTTGTGTTGAAATGCTACAGGAAGGCTTGCAAGCTATCATCTTTCTACTTAAGGCTCATATATAATTATTATTTTAAAAAAATCAAAGATGCGTTATGGATACGTTATGATGTGCACACACATTTTCTCTCTCCAGCAATTTTGTGATGGACATGCTAAGCCTTCCCTATTCTCATGTGCCTTAATTGCAACTGTCAAAAGTGGGTTCTTAATAGTAATTTAATGCAACCTCATGTCCTTGGGAGTTTGCTAACTAAGAACTTGCATGTGAGTCATGGGCATAGCCAGGATTTATGTTGGGGGGGCAGGACCTTTTTTTGGGGGGGGGGCCAGAACTGAGCTATCTGCAACTCATATTATTAAGTATATTTATTTACCTGCACCCCCTCCCCCCGGCTATGCCCATGGTGTGTGTGTGTGTGCGTGCGCGCGCTTCAGGGGCTGCTGTGTTATACTAAGTCAAACCATTAGCCCATTTAGCTCAGTATTATCAACACTGATGGCAGCAGCTCTCCAGGTTTTAGACAGGATACTTTCCCAGCCCTATCAGGAGACACCAGGATTTGAACCTAGACTTTTTGTGTGCAAAGCATGTGCTCTAGCCTTTCCCCTTTGAATTAAACTCTTAGGAACTTTGGCTCATTACTTCCTGTCCATCCTTCTCTGTACAGTTTCCATGGTTCCTTATAATCACCAGAGGGGCTGCAAGGTAGATTAAGGATAACAGGGAATTGTCAGATTTTTCATACATAAGCTCAGGATGTTAAATGACCCCCAATAGTTAAACACTCCTTTCTCCTTTGAAACACAATGCTTGTGTATTCTGTAAGCATTACGATGCTATAAACGTGGTAGGTGCAACTTTTTGGGGAAATGTTGGAGGATTCTTTCAAACTGATGTGTATATACAGTAATTCAGAGTTCTGTAGCTAATAATTGAGGAAATATGAACATTCCAAAGTGGGGCAAGGCACCATGGAAAAGAAGTGGAAGAAGCTGGTGGGGGTGGAGGTCATTTGGCTGGTGAGGTCATTTGCCTTTCCCACAGTATCACAAATCTACATGGTAGGTATCTGTGACTGGAATGGAAATCAGAGGATTGTTTCTGGAGCAGGGACAAAAGTAGGGGGAAGTGAACATGTTAAGCAGGAGCTTAATAGTATTTTTGGTCCTGCATTTGCTGGATAAATGTGGGTTTTGTTCTAAAGTGCCAGCAAGCTCTGTGTGTGAAGTAGGAGAAGTAGCTGCAGAGATGTATGTTGATGAATAGGTAAAGGTACCCCTGACGGTTAGGTCCAGTCACAGACGACTCTGGGGTTGTGCACTCACCTCGCTCTAAAGGCTGAGGGAGCTGGCGTTTGTCCACAGACAGCTTCTGGGTCATGTGGCCAGCATGACTAAGCCGCTTCTGGCGAACTAGAGGAGCGCACAGAAATGCCATTTACCTTCCCGCCGGAGCGGTACCTATTTATCTACTAGCACTTTGACATGCTTTTGAACTGCTAGGTGGGCAGGAGCAGGGACTGAGCAATAGGAACTTGGCCTGTGGCGGGGATTCGAACCGCCGACCTTCAGATCGGCAAGCCCTAGGCTCTGTGGTTTAGATCACAGCGCCACCCACATCCCCACGTTGATGAATAACACCCTTCTAAAACCTGAAAGCCAGGCTTCTCACTTGTACTTAATGTAAATTGACCAGAAACTCATACTGAATAAAAGCATAATCAGCATACTCCAAAATCATTGGCTGTAAGCAGCTGGGATAGAGGATAAAGGGTGGTTGAAACGCGAGTAGGGCACTAGTTTTATTTGCAAGGTTGTTATTATCAGTTGGTTCTTTGTTGTGTCTTGCTGAGGAGTCAAAGGGGAGTGGAGAGAAGTGAAAGATGATGTTGCTACAAAATGGAGGAAGATAAGCAAACCAGGGCAGTATTGACCTAAATATAACTTTGTGTTTGTCAAGATATACTTGTTGGTGAATTATGTAGACTCTGTGCACACTTTTTTCTTTGTGGCCCATAGGTAACAAAGTGTTTCAGTGTTGAGCAGTGTCCAAAGGGTGGTGTCTCTAGTGTTTTATCGCCTTCATTTTTTTGGCTGTGTTTCAGTTTCTGACGAAACCCAAAGCAAGCAGCAGAAGAGTCTTTGAACGTTTTCCTGCCCTGGAATCTTGGACTAGAGGAAGGAGGAGGGAAGAGTGAAGTTGCAGCTGTTCCAGAGGACTTGTCCCATCTTGTAGTCCGTGTGGGAAATTAAGACTCAAGGAAGTTGCTGCATGTGGACTCTTTGAGACAGTAAGTCACGTGGGTTTATATGCAACTACCTTGGCTTAGTTACAAAACAGTTTTTGTCTCTGGATAGGCAGAGAGCAGCAGAAATAGGAGTCCTCCTGCTGGGAGACAGCTTTCTCTCTTCGGGAGATCTTTAGAACTTTAACAACTCTCTCGGTGGTAATGATTGTTTTTAGGTTTTATTTTTTAAATGGGGTTTGAACATTTTTTAATTAGATTTTTTCATTCTTTAACTGTGGAGAGTTAGCTTGATAGTGTGAGTTTTAGTACATTTTCTGCTACATGCATTTGCTTTTCCTTTTCCAGAAATGCTTTCTCTGAAGAAATATTTCACTGAAGGACTCATCCAGTTCACCATTCTCCTCAGCTTAATAGGTGTGAGGGTGGATGTAGATACTTATCTGAACTCGCATCTTCCCCCTCTGCGAGAGATCTTTTTGGGCCAGAGTTCTGCTTACACCCAGACACAGTTCCACAACCTGCGGAACACTTTAGATGGCTATGTCATCCATCCAAAAAGTGTAGATCTGGACTATTATTTCACAGCTCGGCGGCTTCTTAACCAGGTGAGGGCCCTGGACAGGTTCCAGGTGCCCACCACAGAAGTCAGTGCCTGGTTGGTACACCGAGATTCTGAAGGTTCTGTCTCTGGTGCCCAACCCAATACAGGCATTGCCCTTGAGAATGGCAGTGGCTTGCAAGATGGAACTGTTCCAGACAATGAAGTGAGGGAAAATGGAGCAGAACAAGGATTTGGTGAAGAATTGGAAGACCTAGGTGCCGTGGCTCCTCCAATGAATGGTGATCTAACCAAAGAGGTAGGTTGTTACTCTCAGGCACAATCTGTGGACTGATGTGGTGGGGAAAAGAGAACTATTTGAGTATTTATTTGTGACTTGCAGCTATAAAAACGCTACTTATTGTCAATAGCTTAATATTTCAGCGATTTGGGTAGGATACTGGGAAATTTCTCTTTTTGGTAAGATGTTTGTTGGTCTGAAATTAGAGCAGTTCTTTTGTTGCAGCTTTCAGGAGGCATCTCAATAGCACCACCTGCTTATTTTGCAGCATTAGGTAATAGTCTCAATGCATGTATCAAATGGATAGTGATTTACTCAGCTCTGGAGTACTTCCAGGAGATTTTTCTACTTGGTTTTCAAGGGAGCAATGGGTAAAGCAGGTCTCCTGCTCCGTCCTAGTTTCTAATTCCAGTGTACAATGACTGCCTAGTGCCTTCCTTTTCCCACCCCTTACTGTCTCATAAGGTTTTCCTTATGAAAGCCTGTTCTGGTTTGACCTGTTTGTATTGTGCCTTGCTTAGTGATGATTTGAATTAGCTGGCTTGTTTACTTGGATGCTCAAATCCCTCTCCCAAACAGGGTGGAATGGTCATGGAGAATCTCTTCCAGACCACCCTTAATCCCTGATACTTTGTGTTGAAAATGGACAGTATTACTAGAGCTAGTGGCCAGGCTGGGAGTTGCTGAAGCAGCTGCTGTGGCTGCCTTCTGCTCTTGTCATGTTTTCTCATCCCTACAATTGGCAAAAATAGGCTGAAGGTTTCTGAGATCTTATCCTTGGAAACTAAAAGTGAAATATCTCAGTTTGCGGGGTTTCCCCTACAGATTTAGATAACAGAGAAATGGAGAATGACCCACTAAGATAGGAGTGTGTGTGAGGGGGTGCATGTGCCTGTGGGGTGCTTGGAACAGGAGACTGAAGCTAAAGAATTGAAGGTTTTTTGTTTTGTTCTGGTAAAGCAGGGGATACTAGGGGGGAGTCTTGTTTGAATCCTTAAATACATCTTTTGTGTTCTGGATTATTGTTACTGGAATGAGGAAGAAGATGGTTGTACTAGAATTTCTCATATTTTAAGACTGCTATCTTTAAAATATACATTTTAACTACCCATTGTTGTAATTTTAAAAATGAGAATACTGCGTTAAAAAGTTGAATAGCTTTTTTTTTGTATATTTTAAAAGTTCTATAAATAGTGACTTGCTGAAATGTGCAAAGCAATTTGTAAGGGAAGTGTGAGGGTTGCTGGTACTTTCCTTTGTGTGTGTGTGTGCACACGTGTACTTTCTATTGCTAGGGTTACAATGCAAAAAACACAAATATAAGACTAGGGGTTTTTGTGGACAAGGACAATCAGTAGGCTCTTCAACCATGAATCTGAAGACCAACACAATACTTGTTCACCCTTATAAACCCATGAGGCCCCCAAAGGGTGAACAAGTTTTGTGTTGGTCTCATGGCAATGAAAAAGTGGGAGTTACTGAGGCGTGGCTGATTCTGACTTTGATCAAGGTGTGTGTGTGTGTGTGTGTGTGTGTGTGTGTGTGTGTGTAGGACAGGGATAGAAATTGTGCAATACAGAGAAGCTCCTATTCTGGAGCAGCCTTTAGGGTTAATTCATTTTGCTTCCTATCTTTTTGTGCTGGTCATGTGTGTTGGAACGGACTTGCCATGGGTTCATTAGAAGTATATAATATTTCATTCTGCACTTAAGTACTCGGAGCACTTCTTGTTCATAATGCTACAGGCACCAAGCCATTTTCCTATTCCATATTGTCAGTTGTGGACTGAGTAAAGTATGATTTGCCTTAGTGAATTGATAGCTGAGACTATATTTGAATTGGGTGCTTTCCAATTCATGGCTCACTTTGTTAATCGCAATGTTAGACCAATTATGTGCTTTCACTACTGATGTGCGGATACTGATCATGCACAAAACTTCAGGGTCGTGGTGGGGATAGGGACATAGTCACTTTGCTTGTAATGAGGTAGTGAGTCACTCTCCTTTTTTTAGTTGTGCAGAGAACTTAAATTCAGACACAGGCTGCAATACAGTCTGGATATGAGAGAGATGATACAAGCTTTGATGGTCCCCAGCGGCACTTGTCCCCTCCTAAATGGGAAGTCCCTGAACACAAAAGGAGGACAAAAAGGAAGGGTTTGGCAGAAATGTAGAGTTTTATATATGCACAATCCCACTAAATGAACTCTTACGGTAGAGTGTTCAAACTGCCATATAAAGGCTACATATTTTCTCGTTATGAGATACGGTTTTAGTGCTAGTGGTTTACTGGGTGATGCACAGATTAGAAGCAGACTTAGGGTTTGCTTTGGATGGACAATACAGGGTTTATTGGATATAGGTGGACAGGTGTTATGTCCGTAGAGGAGCAGCTCAAGTGAAGATAATATGCTTCAGGAAAGGCATTGTAAAGGGAGGTTTGGCTCTGGTTTGTGTTTAAGCACTTGCTAGATGCAACGTGGTTAGAATTTTCTGAGCTGAATTGCTTAACAAAAACAACCTTAACATATTTATAACAAGGAAATAAGTTTTTCAGCTGAAGGCCTTCCTAAACGATCAGGTTCTGGCCAAATGCCTAAAACACTGAAGTGTTATAGCAGTAGTGATTATTGCAAGGTCGATTGTGAATGCCATGAAGGATGACGAACAGAAGAAAGGGCTGCCATGAGCAGTTTTGTGCATTGTCCAAAGTTGTGAGCAATAGGTATGGGAAACCATGTTCAACTGATCACGCAGCTCTAAAGCTCATTGGGTGGCTTATGCAGGTCACCATCTCTTAGCCTGCCCAGTGATTTTTGAGAAGCTAAAATGTTTGTCAGAGCTCTTTGGGAGAAAGGCAATATATCTTGTGATCAGGGTAGCAATGAGGTTCAGCTATTATGGCCCTCAGCCCTGTGATTAGAGACTTGTTTCTGGAAGTAACCGCAATTTGGACCATGGATTTACTGTACATCATTGGGCATATCTTGCTCTTTTCTCAAATAAAATGGGAATAGTTGCCTGTCTCACAGGGTGGCTATGAGGGTGAATATTATCGGGAATACAAAGCAATTGGTATGAGTTTTGGAGTCCTTCACTCCCTATAGAAAAGGAAGGAACAGCAGAAGTAGCAGTGGCTTGTGAGTTTGTTGAGAAAGGAGAGGCTTCAGCAACGTGAAGGTTTTTTATGTGTAGGTGAGCTGTGTAGGACTTTGGTTTATCCTATTGTATCTGCAGAAGTGGTTATAAATGCTTTGCATATGAAAATAAGGGCCAGGTGTGAGTAGCATGAGACCACTTTTGTGTTGTCTAGGGCTTTCCTTTTTTGCATCATAAAATATCATGCTACTCCCTAATGCGTTGCTGAATTTGTTTTTTATTTTAAGCCCCATTTCTCAGCATATGTTCTTTGCTCAGTGGATGCAGTGAGCCTGCTAGGAACCCTAGCTGGCTTAGACTGGATCCACTGCCGGGAAGAATTTGGGCTAATCCAAATACCAGTTTGTATGGGAGGTAAGCATTGCTGCAACCCTCAAAACACTTTACCTCCCTCACCCCCACGCATGCAAATGCCACAAACTACTTGCTATGGGGCTACACCTCCTCCTGCAGCAGCTGCACAGCCGCTCCCTGCCCAGACAAGCAAATGTAGTATCCCGTGAGCTGATACATTATGTATTTTTTTAACTGTCTAGAGGTGATGTGAGAGCTGGGTTTGCTAAGATTCAGCATGGGACATATGAACTGGTAATAAAGAGCTTCTGACTCTTCATTTCACCATGTGATAACCACCAGTCAGGCCCTATCTGATTACCAAAGGAATTGTTTTATTTGTATTCTGTTAAAAACATACAAACTCTCAACATGGCTCAGAACATAAGAAATCATTAGGACCAATCAATAAAAGCAGTATAAAATTTTAAAATATGTCCCACCAATATAAAATGCAGGCCTTTCTTATATGTGTGATCTTCAGTCACTTCTTTTTTTGAAATTATAATATGGGACAGCTTGTGAGATGAGGACTACATGTCCTGCAGCTCTTCTGTTCTTGGTCCACAGGATAATGAATCACACAACAAAAGGCTAACTCTTCCGATGGGAATTTAGCCCTTTGCTGTCTGATCCACTCCCTGCTGACCAGAAAAATATTTCCTTTTCCTTTTCCAATGACTGTTCATTCAAAAGTAGTGAGTGATCCTTTGAAAGCAGGTGTCTGTACCAATCTAGCACTTCTCACTAGATGGGTTGGGGAAGATATAATTTCTCCTTGGGCCTAGTCAGTACAGTGGATGCTTCTGCTTTTCTCTGTCCCTGAGTTGTGTATTTATCACTGAGATAAAAGTTGCTTACCTTATCCACAAGACCAATGCCTAGCTTCCATGACTGCAATAATGAGTCTCCTAAGAACCCCCCCACCTGTATGCATATTCATGCACTTACCCAAAACTGCATGCTTGTGATGTGTAATCTTAACTTCAGAGCAATATTTTGGCTTACTTTTTCTTTGCTGAGTGACCTGAAGCACTTGCAGGGGATTTTGAGATGTTAAGGGGCTTTTTGTGTTAATAGAAGTAATGTAGAAGGCATGCTGTCTGCCTTTGAATAGTGTTGCATTAGTGGGAAATTTTTCCCATCTTCTGCCATCTACTTAGAAATACTGTGGCATTTTAAAAGTATCACAGGCACAAGACATGCTCCTAGGAGCCTTGCTATCCAGCCACAGCAATTTGATTTTCAAAGTTTATTGAGTGGGTAGAATAGACACTCTAATGCTTGGAGATTGATTCTGTGGATAAGTTGTTCTCATATCTGGGAATTGGCTAGATGGCCTGTTCTGGACAGGGTTGTGCTTCCTCTGATGGAGTTGGGTGCATGGTGTGGGATGCTCTCGGATTCATCTCCATCACCGGAAGCACCTTTTTGCTAGCTTATTCCTGGAAAGAGAGCCTGACCACAGTGATCCATGCTCTGGTAACCTGTAGATTTGAATTCTATAATGTGCTCTATATGAGGTTGTTTGGGAGCTGCAGCCAGCATTTGAAATTAGCCAGGCGCCAGTCTCATTTTGCAACTAGCAACCAGCTTTTTGCAACTGCATGGAGATATCCAGGTGCCACCTCTTGACTCCTAGCATCTCCACCTGCTTGGCTGCAGTCAGCTGGTCTGCTGGGCACCGCGGCAGCAAAATTCGTGTCTTTTGGTGCCGTGCTACCCTGCAGACTACCCAATTTGCCTGGCAGCAAAAATAAGTAAAGTTAAAATATTTTTTTGCTGCTGGGTGAATCAGGTGGTCTGCAGGGTAGTGCGGCAGCAAAAGACATCCTTTTCAGCGGTGGCTCCCTGGCTTTGGAATTCCCTTCCTCTTGAAATCTGGTTGGCACCAACATTGGTAGGTGTTTGGCACTAGCTAAAAACTTATCTTTTAAAAAAGTGGATTCTTGATGTATTAGGCAACTGACTTTTTTTGTACTGATAGGCCATATAATATGTAGTTGTTTTTACTAGAATTGTTATGTTGTTAGTTTGATGTACCCTGCCTTGGGATCACTTGTTTGATGAATAGCGGGTTGAAAATGACATGGATTCATTTATGTATTATAGCCACTGTTTGTTTAAAACTGGAGCAGATTTACTAAATAAGAATGTTTGTGTCTGTCTTCTGGTGTGTAATCAAAGTATGGATTTTTCTCTTTACTCTATAATAGAACTTTCCCCTACTTCTCCATGGTGTCCAAGGTTTGTGTTGTTTTACATGGGATATTGTCCTTAGATTCTGCCTAGTTTCTTATTTTAGCAGCTGCTACATGAATGACTTTATCTTAGTCTTCACTTCCCACTTTTGTGGAAACACACAGCCTGTTGCTGTTAGCTAGAAGTGGCTCTAAAAATGTGAGTACTGGGATTAAAGCTTGCCTGAAACTTGCCTGCTCTGGAAAGCTCTTCCTCTCTTCCTTGCTGTGTTTTGGGTTGGGGTTGATTATGAAATAGTGAAATAAAGGTACTCTGCACATGCTCAGAAGCAGTTTATAGGTACTCCATGCTGAGCCTTGCCTGAAGGTAAGAACTCGTTTCTTACTGAATGCTGCCCATGACTAGAGCCAAAGGTTAAGGGGGGGGGGGAATTGTAAAAGTATGAAGTATCTTTCTAAGTTCTTTGTGTACAATAATGTCTTGGTAATCCTTATATCAAGATGTCGGAATAATAACATTTGGCATATCACAAGTTGTTTGCTGAGACTGAAAAGAAAGTGACTTGTTTGAAGCTGCTTAGAGGGCTCATAGTATAGAAAATGAACTGGGGACTTCCAGCTCACTTTTTGTGTTCTTAATATTATGTCACACCAGATCAGTATGCTGAGATACGCTGTTGTAGAAATACCTGGTATCCTGGAGCATCCTTGTTAATCTAAGTAATGTAGTATTTTGATTCCATATTAATTTCAAGTATCTTGAAATAATTTTTTAAAGCATATGTGTTTGGGAAATCCACACTCCCAAGTGAGTCATAAGCTATGGATGAAAGAGATTGTGTAGATTACATTTATATGCTTTTTTGAACATCATCCACCTTGTCATCTGAGCTCCCGCATTGTTCCAGTGGATCAGAGTGCCAAGCCTTGTGCTTTAGATTGTTGAGGGGGGTGGCTCTTCAGCTGTAACAGCTTTCATACCAAACTTGTTCTTTCATCCCTGCAAGGCCGTATAGAGTTGTTATGGCTGTCTTGTATTATTGGCCTTGGCTGTCAGTGCTTGTTTTTCAACTTTGTCCTAGAATGGGGTGCTTTGGTTGCCCCAGCTCATTAGCTGTGGATGTTGTAGATTGTAGACAAAAACCTTCATTGAAACTTGTCTGTGGGGGACTATAGGAACATAGGAAACGGCCTTACTGAATTAGGACCTTGGTCTATCTAGCTCAGTATTGACTACACTGACTGGCAGTGGCTCTCTGGGGTTTCAGGCAGGGGTCTCTTCCCATTCTATGTGGAAATGCCAGGGATTTTACCTGAGACCTTCGGCATGCAAAGCAGAGTCTATGACCCCTCCCCAAATACTTGCATTCTGCCTGCCTGAAACTTTCCATTAAGCTTGCTGCCTCCTCAATTATCTGCCCTCTTGCCTGGTCTGGTATCCTTGCACCTGATTTCATCAGACATGATCCTTCAAGATTGCTCCTGTTCATGCCCTGGCTAGTCTTGTTCAGTCATTTCCTATAAATGCAACATTGAGTGACCATAAGAGAGTTGGGCAGCTGTGATTTCCCTGGTCTCTGGCAAGGTTTTGGAATTGGGTGAGAGTGAGGGATGCTTGTACAATGGTACCTCTAGTTGCGTGCACCTCTGGATACGTATCCTTCAGGTTATGTATGCGGCAAACCCAGAAGTATTTTTGCAGGTTTCGCCGTGCGCACATGCGCAGAACAGGCACCTCCAGTTTCGAAAACCTTGGGATCCGACCGGAGTTCTGGAACGGATCCTGTCTGCAACCAGAGGTACCACTGTATTTAGGAGTCCAGAGTCTTGATGCCTGCTGTGCAAGGATTCAAGAACAGTGCTTGTAAAAGTGGCAGAGTTTGCTGTTAATTTCTCTAGTATTTTTCCTACTTTATGATTGATTCTATAGGCTTGAGTTGTGTAGGCAGCTTGATCTTCTAGAAGGACTTGTTCTCTGGATTATGGTGCCCTTGTATTATATTTCCACAACAAGGGTATAAAAATAAATGCCCAGCTCAGGCAACATGTGATGAGAGCTGAGAGAGTTAGTATTATTCCATCGTGACCCACTCCCACCCCAAGCCTGTCTCTACTCTGGCAACATATGGAGAAGATCTCCTTACCCTTTGCTCTGTCTCCCCCCTCCCCCTGAATGCTGGGGTGGTGGGGGGAGAGTTGTCCCTTAAGCAATTCCTGTAAACATGGGCCAGTTGAGAACATACTGTTTTCCTCAAACCTTAAGAGGTGAAGGGAAGGGTTCCCCCCTCCCCTTTCCAGACATGAGGGCTAATGGAGTTTACAGGAACTATTCTAGTATGTGCACAGACATTTTTCAGTGTGAGACTAGACTGCTGGCCTTCTGAACCTGGGCACTCTAGAACAAGACTGGACTGTTCAGAGCAGACTTGCATAAAGTAGGCACTGCAAAACAGGCACAGGACTTCAAAGCTGCTGAGCAGCATTCTTATTAGGATACAGCAGACTCCTGTAAGATTATACATTGCTTCTGAAAATGGCTGCTGTCTGCTAGTAAGAATGCAGCTCAGCACCCTTTAGCCTTGTCTCTGTGCTTCATTGCATATTTTAGCATTTCCCTTGCTGCTTTTCCAGGCTGGTTTTAGGTTATCTTCATTGGGCAGCTACTGTGCCCCAAGGTGCTTAATGAGAGGCTTACTTATTAACTCCTAACTTGCCCACAGTGCCACCTCTCCCTGTTTCTGGCTCACTGTGATATTATGATTATCATGTAATTATAATTTCTGTCTCACCATTTCTACAGCCTGGGACTCAAAGCGGCGCTTACACAGATAAAATAGAACAAGCTAAAAACATAGAAAAGACAATAATTAAAATGTAATTAAACACTAATTGGGTGCACCCACCCTTTAGCATGCACCACCAATAGTGGGAGCATTTTCTGCTATGATTTGCTTGCCACCAAGCAAGCAGGCAATGATGCCTGATAGGAACAGCAGTTGCCACTGCTTACTTGCCTGCCTTCTCCCACTTACGATGGCAGCAGCAAGCAGTGGCCACTGCTGCACTGCCTACTCACTGGATGGCAGGTGGAGGGGGGAGGAAGAAGAAGCCACTGTCCATTATGGTGACTTACCTCGTGGAGGCGGGGTGGGTGAGCAGGGTCATCTCACCAAATGGTTTGCTATCAATAGTCCCTCAAAGGCTGGAGCCTGCCCCAAACGTCTTTTCTTGCTATTCAAAGTGTTAGGATTTGGGCTTGATTCATGTTACCTTGGTCTGCATCTCTGATCCATCTGAGCCTTTCGTTCTCTGTACTTTTAGTTCAGGTATAGGCAAACTCGGCCCTCCAGATGTTTTGGGACTACAACTCCCATCATCCCTAGCTAACAGGACCAGTGGTCAGGGATGATGGGAGTTGTAATCCCCAAACATCTGGAGGGCCGAGTTTGCCTATGCCTGTTTTAGTTCAAGTTCTATCTTTAATACTGCATAAGCCTCTTTCTCACCCCGACCCCTCAAAAAGTGATTTATTACTTAGTCTGGACCAGAGGCTTAAGGTGAACTATAGTATTCACATACAAATCTCAAATCCGTAAGTTCCAGCTCTCCAGGGAAATGTTTCTCCCCTGCCTCCTAGACCTCCTCGCCATATTGTTGGCAGTGGCAGAAACAAAAATATTGTCGACATGATATTGGAGTGGACACCTTGATGGGGATGCAAATTGTCCCCTTCCCAATCATCCAACTGGTCACTTGAGCTTGGAGGGGGTAGTTAGATCTTCATGGCTCAGCTGAAGGGCAGAGCACTGTGTCTTGTACATGGGTTTGCCCTGTGTGTAGGTTGTGGTGAAAAGTGTGGTGTTACCACTGGTGTGCAGACCTTGGAGATCTCACCAAGAGTGAATGTGGGTCTTGGACCAAGAAAGTTTAGCTACCTGTGGCCTAAAATATTTGTAGGTATGTCACACAAGTCTGTTTCTCTCAAAAAAAATATTGATACCAGCTTTGTATAGGAAAGTCAAGTATTGCACAATAACTTAAGATTAAAGTGCACAGATATTTTGTTACATGTTTATGCATGCGTGTTAAGATAGCAGGAATAGGGCCCCTGAGTATGTGTTTGCAGAAGTGGCCCCTAGAGGAATAGGCAGTAGGAGATGACAGGTTTGGGACAGACATGGTCCAGGGGCAGACATAACTAGGGTATGGGCATTTAGTCTCAGAAAGCTGGGGAGCAGGGAGGCTCGAGCTACCCTACTTTCTTGAAAAGAAATTAAGGACTGTTTGTAGAAAACTGGCTGGTCGAAAAACACAACTTGCCCACAAACTTTGACACTTTTATTCCCACTTCTTATTGCATCCAGCACAACTTCTCCCTTTCCTTGAGGAGCTGCAGCTATTCTCCAGTCTCGCACTTCTCTTTGTCCTCAGGGCCCCCTAAACCTGGGCTCACTTGTGTGAAAGTAGGACCCTTCGCAACCTTTAGGATTAGGAGGGTTTGAAGAGGTTCCGCCCTGTCAAATTAAAGGAACAAAATGCTTGAGCTGTGTTTATTTTTAACTGTAGCAGAGTATGTTGCTGTTGTTTTTAGTAAGCTTGTCTTTCCTGGAATTACAACATGAATGCACTGGGACTAGATCCATACACATTAGTTTGGCCTGAACCCTTGGGAAATAGCCTGACTATAAATGCTATCGCCCATCGTTCACCACCACCCTGTTTCCTGACCAATCTTGTTTGCCTTGACATGGCTACCAAAAAGCTAACTTTTGTTGGAGATTAGGCCCCAGAGTCCTGGAGCTCTTCTTCAAGCCCCATTTAAAGCAGTAAATGCTGCTTCAACAGAACATACTTTAAAAAGGGGCAAGTCTTATAACGTCGTCAGTTTTCGTAAGCTGTCATGTTTATCGCCCACATACTGAGTGTTTGCCTGTGCTTACCTTCATCGTGATTACGTGTTTATATATGAATGGCAAACTGGAGTGTAGAAGATCAAAGAGTTGCCAAAGTTTTCTTCGGAAATTGTGATGCAATGCATGCAATACAGTTTTTGGCTTTTGATGTCATGCTTTGACCTCAGTTTTGTAATGGGGTGACTTAGGATGCAGCCCCCTTGGAGTCCACTGAATGCCAACTTTTTATTCATGGTTATATATATCTATATCTATATCTATATCTGTTCTATACTCTATTGACTCTTTCTGCATCTTGCTTTCCTCCCCTGTTCATTTTGAATTAGATATATACATAGCAGGATGCCATTCCCTCACCTTCTTTCCCCAAGACCTGCTTTTATTTCTCATCACACTCAACCAGAAACTTCCCCCCACCCCCGCTCCCAGGGTGATCAGGGTGGATTAAAAAAATAATCTTTTTTTAAAAAAAAAGTGACTAGAAGTTTATCTTAAAAAACAACTAGTGCATGTTAGCACTATAGTATGCCTTCCTACTGATTTAATTTTTACCTGCTAGCATTGGGGCTTGCCTATATCTATATCTATGTCTGAAGATCCAATTTGATCAAGTATGAATATTTGCATTCAGCCTACCAAAGTATTTGGTATTTATTTACCTAATGAAAATAACCCAGTAACTAGCAAACCTTACTTCCATCTTTGTTACTTTGTTTTTGTGAGGGTGAGGTTGGGCCGAAGCAGAGAGGAGGAATGCGCTAAATAAGACAACAAATTTACCCAGTGGTCAGATTCCTATATTTTTATGCGTAACCTCACAAACTCTCATGGCTATTGGTTGTAAGCAAACACTAAAGGGGAATATTTTAAAGGCATTCCCTATATAGCTAAAGAAAAACCTACAAACCTTGCTACAAAATGTATACAATGCAAGATGCAGGACATGGTTGTAAGAATGAAAACAGTATAAACAATACTCTATTTAGACAGGAACCATAGAATACGTTGGAGCCTCATCTCTGCAGAAACACCCAGTGTCCTGGCCCTGCCCGGGGGCTGTCAGGCAAGGAATGTCCAGAGTGAGGAGGTAACTCTTTATTGTCAAAAGTACACTTACAAGTAGGGAAAAGGCATGTCTATCAGTCCTACGTTGCTCAGCTACTCCAAGGTGTGCACCCGATGAGGCAGTTGCAGTGACAGGGAGGCCTGGCCCCTGACCTCAGCTTATGTATCTTCCCCACCCGAGTTGCGCGTAAGCAGCATGTGAAGATGCATCTGCATGTAACCTGCTTCTGTTCCTCCCTCTTCAATCCTTGCTTGGTCCTGGGAGACAGTGGAGCAGGAGAGGTGGGGGCAAGAGGAGGAGGTGTGGAAGCCCTTGACCAGGGGTCAGCAAACTTTTTCAGCAGGGGGCCGGTCCCCTGCCCCTCAGACCTTGTGGGGGGGCAGACTATAAGCCCCCCCCACTCTCCCATCCCTTCTCCACGGTACTGGACGAGCCCTGGTGGCTGCTTACCTGTGTCTTGCGAGCGGCAGGGGCTGGCGGCGGCGGCAGAGGGACGATGAGCAGCACACAAAAGGGCTCCAGAGGGGGGCTGCTTAAAATGGCAGCTGCTCAAGCGCTGCTGACCCTGGCACCAACAAAGCCCAGCCCCCTTCCTCCTCTAGGCAGGGCAGGGAGAAGCAAGGAGGAGGGAGGGAGGAGGCGCCAGCGCCGGAGCTGCCGTGTGAGGGAGAGGGAAAGAACACATGTGCTGGCAATCCATGCAGCGATTCCCAGACCATATGCGGGCCGGATCCAGAAGGCAGTTGGGCCTGATCCGGCCCACACACCTTAGTTTGCCTACCCATGCCCTTGACTCTCCACCAGCCTGACCTCTCCCTCCTCCTCCTCAACCTGTTCTTCACTCTCTAATCCTGCAGCTTATCCTGCCTGATTCTCGTATCCTGTCTGTTACAGGCTCCCCCAGATCACTGTTCCCTTCTTCCAAGTTAGTCTCTAACCCCCCTTCTCCCAGTGGTGCCCACTCCTCAGTATCCAACCACCACTCCTCAGTGTCCAACCAGCCCCTGTCACAACATCAGGTTTGGGTTTGAAGAATTCCCAGCTTTCCTGGCCACCCAACCTGTTCCCAAACCTGGGAGAGATTTCAACTAGCTCAGGATGTTTCATAAATCACTCCTTCTAAATCCCCTTCTTTTATTCCCAATGACAGGAAAATAGTTTTATGTATTTTTTTAAAGAGAAAATTCCAGAGGGAGTGCAAGTTAAAGCAGTTCAATCACCTTTGGTTCCCTTCCTCTTTGGATTGCAGCATAAACTGTAAATGAATATGGTTTCATGATCAAATGTGCACCATTCTTTAGGAACTATATGAAGAAATAATAATCATTGATTTTAAATCAGCTTGATTTAAATCAAACCACCTTGTTGGTGATTGCAGGCTTGTTTGGGAAAAGTCTAGGTGGAAATGGGTGGCAATATATTTTGAGGTCAGGGTTTTAAAAATTCCCACATAGTGGCTCTAGGCTCTGACTACACAGTGAGCTGAGCACACATTGTTGACTGACTGTCTGGCCTCTATGTTGACTACTTTTAGTTAGAGCTGTCATGAGGTTTTTGTAAGTAATTTTGGTATATGCTTTCACTTTTGTCATTTATAATGTAGAATGGGGGAAGTGGAACATGTGTTTGTAGTGTCAGCTCCTCTGTCTTAAAAAGGAGATGGGTAATAAACTATTTACAGTGTAATTTTGTACATGTCTACTTACAAGTAAGTCCTACTGAATGTAGTGAATGAGTGAATGTAGGATTACAGACTTAAGTTCCCATGTGCCAGTAAAAAATAAAAAATCATATATGTTCAAAGGACCTGGGATTTTTCAATTCCTACTTGAACTATATTCTGCAAAATACAATGGAGGCAATTGAAACCACCAGGTTCAGCTGGACTGAACAGTTAGAACTTCCGCAGCTAACAGAAGATAGAATCAACAAGAGAGCATTGAAACATGCAACTTGGGATGGCCTATAATATATAATATTTTGTGGCATTAAGATGCTGCTCTGTTCCAAGTACTTGCTCTGAATCTTTGACCTTTAGCCCATTGCTGTCTTAACTCATTTCAGAACACAATGTAGACAGAATCCTACCTTATTAATTTCACTGTATAGGATGTAAATGTGTAAGTAATAGAATGGCAGGTAAGGTTAGACTGGACTGTTTGTGGGGGGGAAACAGACATAGAAGCCACTGGTAACTGTCCTGATCCAAAGGGATGGTATAAATATTTCTGAGAGAAAAGGAGCCCTGTTGGATCAGACCAGTAAAGGTCCATGGCAGCCTCCAGGGAGGCTA
This sequence comes from Podarcis filfolensis, assembly GCF_964270895.1. Lineage (NCBI taxonomy): Eukaryota > Metazoa > Chordata > Lepidosauria > Squamata > Lacertidae > Podarcis > Podarcis filfolensis. The sequence continues at coordinate 32,207,561 of NC_139615.1, forward strand.
CAAGTCTCCCCTTTTTCTTCCTCAGCAGCTGCTTATGTATGTAGAGGTTCCATTTTACTGTCATGGTTATTGGGTTTATTAATGGCCATCTTCTATTAACCTGTCCAATCCCTTTTTAAAGCTTTCTAAAGCAGTAGCCAGCACATTATAAATATAAATATCCCTTCCATCTGACTGGGTTGCCCCAGCCACTCTTGTTGCGGCGAATTCCTTAAATTGTGTTCTGTGATAAAGTGATTTTTAAAAATCTACTCATTGAGTTATTTGTTACATTAGTAGAGGAAAATATTTCCTCTTCGCTTTCTCCACACTTTGAATAATTTAAAAAGTTACCGTCATGTCCCTTGATCTTCCTTTTCTAAACTGCCAGTGAAATCCTATGCATGTAAATACAATTGATTAAGATGGGACTTTTCCTGAGATAAGAGTGCATATTAGAATCACAGGTTTAAAAGTCTCAAACGTTTTAGCATTGGGGAACATATGTGAAGTGGCTATGGAAAGGGCTGGATAAATAATTTGTGTTTTATTATTTGTAGAATGCTGCTGATTGCCTGTGTGAGTGGATGTGGTAGTAGTAGAATCACAGAATCATTGTAGAGTCGGAAGGGACCCCGAGGGGCATCTAGTCCAACTCCCTGGAATGCAGGAATCCTGGCCACAGCGAGGTGGGCTCAAACCACCAGCCTTCTGGTTAACAGCAAGACGCACTGACCCTCCTCTGTCCTGGCACTCTGTCTGTGTCTGTTAACGCTGCTGTGTAAGAACCCATAGACCCCCCCTCACCATATTTGTATATGCTCATTCCTAGGGCTTTGCGTAGTTTGAAGTGTAGTGCAGCAAAATCTCAGCAGCCGCCGTGGGCTTCAGTAGAGCTTTTCTGGCGGTTGAGGGGCTTCCATACCCTTCCGTGCTGCCATAAAACAAAAGTGTGGGGGTGGGGATGAAATCTGTGTTGATACGGAAGAGGGAACTTTTGGTAATCTCCGGCAGGCTGGGCAAAATGTTCTAGGCGAGGGTGCTGCCTAGCAGGACTGATTTTGGTAGGTGATATGCAAGAGCGAAGGAATGTTGTCGGCATTTTATTCTTTTCGGTGTTCCCCGAACTGCTGCGAGCATCACTGCCTGGCTTGGGTGGGGCATCTTGGCGTGGGAGCTTCTCAAGGAGACAGAGGCCCAAACATTGCTGCAGCTCCCAGGGCGACCTGGGCGGGGTGGAAGAGAGGAGCAGCAATTGGCTCTCCTCTTCGCATTCTAGGTGACGAGTGCGAGGAGGAGCCCTTTCCTCTGCATCCTCAGCAGGGACCTGAGGCCTGGGATTGGTTCTTTCTGCAGCCTAGGTAACCAGCACAGGGCGGAGCCTGGCTCCCTCTGCATCCTCCGCGGTGACCTGGGGGAGGGGATTGGCTCCGGCTGCAGCCTAGGTAACGGGTGTGTGTGGTGGGGGGGTGTTGTCTCAGTCTCGCTGCAGCCTCAGCCCGGCACATGGGGTGGGGATTCCATATCTGCAGCCTGGGCATTGAGCAGGGGGTGGGGATTCGCCGGAACTCCTCTAAGCAACAAGAGGAGGAGCGCTGAGGATTGGATCTCATGCTGGGGCGGAGGGAGGAGGGCTGGCGATAGCACAGCACCTGTGGGTCACATGCTGGCAAAGGAGGGGGGCTTCTAAACAACTCGGGGGCGGCTGGCAAGCCTGCCAAAAAAGAAAAGAAAAAAAGAGCAACTGTTAACTGAAACCAGAGATGTCTGTCCAGCACCCTGCCTGGGTCACCCAGCTCTGCCTGCCCGGAATTTGCGCTCTACATAGACCATGATCTGGGTGGACAGCTCTGGGAGCGGCAGCTGGGGACATGAGAAAGGTATCCCTTTTAACCCTTTTCTTGCCCCTCCTTCATGCCTGCTATTAGATTGTGGCCAGAGCAGGCCAGATCTCTTCCCACCAGGCACCTTGGAGCTAATAAATCTGTAGGGGGGAAAGGATGTGTTATATCGACTTGAGGAGGGAGAGGCTCTGAGAACAAGAGGAAATGGGTTGTGTGAGAAATGAATATCCTGAAGTGGGGGAGGGTGAGCGGAGTCTTGGAATGGGGGGGTACATCTGGGAAGAAGCAGATGGTCGAAATGAGGGTGAGGGGGTGCAGACCAAAGACGCCTTTGGCCCATATGGGTATCCTGGCCTGTTTACTGAAAGGTGCAGGTGGGGGGGGGCAGAGATGGGTACCTTGCTGGCATATCTCTTTGCCCACGCCATCAGATCGCCCCGAGACCTGAGAAATCTTCTGTGTGTAACTGGACAAGGCATCCATCCAGATTGTATTATTTAATTTGAACGGGTTTTTCTTGTTAAAGGGCACACTGCAGGAGAATAACAAAGTTGGGTTTGGTCAAGGTACCCATTTTGTGAGATGGGGAAGAGGGTTGTCTAAACTTGTTTTAGTTAATTTGGGGTGAATTCAAGAAGTGGGGGGGGGGAAGGTGGTCCAAATAGTGCCTCTGACAAATTAGGCCCTGAAAGAGCATTTGATTCTGCTGGGGTTGGGGATAGTGAGAGTCCATAGCAGAACAGGATTGGCAGGTACAGAAGAGACTGATTTGTAAGGTCCTGAAATATTTGACCAGTGATTGAAGGTGATACCAGAATTTGCATATTCAAGTTACAGCTATTATTGACAGGAGGAAAATTCTGAATAGTGTTGCAACACAGAGCAACCTTATGCTCTGACATTGGGGGCCGGAGAGTAAGGGGAAATCACGACACTTTTCTGTTTTCTTTTTGGTAGTGCTGTGAAAAAGAGGGCACTTTACTCTGCTGAGTTCTTGTCTGGAAGAAAGAAATAGCAACTTAAAAATTAGTGTCTCTGGCAGCCTGAATTCTGGATCCATATGTAACCTCTGTACATAGTAGAATAGTAGTTTGGGGTGGGTGGGTATCTGTTTTCCTTAGGAAATAGGTTTGTGGAGGGTGGGGCCAGAAGTGCTGGCTGACAGTGGCGCTTAAAAAACTGCATATGCCTTGTAACAAAAAAGAACGACCGCCTGTGCCACAGGGTGGGGAGGTACCTCTGTGTGGTTGGCAATTCTAGGGCTGGGCCTGGATGAAAGGAACACACTCCTGCAGTGCGTGAATAAATATAGCCTGCCTGTGGGGGGTGGCTTAGCCTTGGGAGAGGCCTGTCCTGCAGAGGAAGAATTTTCAGGATATTGTGGGGGAAGGGAGATGGCATTCCAAAGGAGAAGCATGGCTAGAGTCTGGTCTGGATGAGGGCTGATCACTGCTTTGCGGTTGGAAGAAGGCAGTGTGTTTTGGATGCGTTCAGCAGGGCAATTTGCTTTCAGTTTGAAGGGCTGGTTAAGGTAGGCAGCTCTGCTGTCTGGAGCAGAGGGAGCTGGCCAGGCAGAGCACGCATGGCAAAGCCGGGTTCTTGAGTTGCATCAGGTGGCTGAAAATGCAGAGAATCCCCACCCCTTTATGCAAATAGCCAGAATGGCACCACAGGCTGATGCAAGCCCGCTATGGAGCAGCAATCCAGAATGACAATTGGCCCTCCCTTCCCTCCCTCCTTCCTCTCCTCCCTCCGCCTGCCTGCCAGCCAGCCAGCCAGCCGTCTGAGCGGTTAAAGCTGCAGACTCCCTGCTGCCTGGACAGAGCGAGCACTGCTGCGTAGCATGGGCAGCGGCAAGGAGACAGCTCTGTTGCTGTTCATGGAGTTCCCGGTCTGTGCCCCGGAGCAGCCTCGTTGCAGAGCCGCTCTTGGCCAGCTCCCAGTGCAGAATGGCTGTAGGTGGGGGGAAAGTATCTGGAGCCCCACGACATCAGGGATGGTCCAGAAAAGGAGCAGGAAAGGTGGGGCTGCACCACATTCAGAATGAAGGGCGGCACTTGGAGGTGAGTAGGGTCAAATGGTGGCGGATGCAGTACGTCACAAGGGAGGGTGAAGTTGCAGGGGAGGGCATCCTCCAGAGAAAAGAGGGCGGCAAGGAAGGGAGAAGCCTTATTACGAGTTTTTAAAGTGTCCCCCCCTTGTTTTTCTTTTGTTTTTAGGACATTGATTTAATTGACATCCTGTGGAGACAGGATATCGACCTTGGAGCTGGGCGTGAGATTTTTGACTACAGCCACCGCCAGAAGGAGAACGAAGTGGACAAAGAACCAAATAATGGGGAGGAGTGTGGGGATGGCTGGAGGAGCAGCGGGGGCGATGTTGCTGACAGGGCCTTGCTAGTGGATGGCGAGACAGGGGAAAGCTTTCCTGCACAGGTAAAAAAAACAACAACTCAACTCCCTAGTTGGGTAGGACAGTTTTCTTATCCACCATCCTGGGATTGTTCTTTGTAGCTGTTCAGTAGAGGAAAATCTGCTGCTCCCTCTCACTGCATGCTTGGGTAGGCCTTGGGAAGAAAATAGCTGTGATGCTAGAAAATGTCCTCCCCTTTTCAAGTTCAGACACAACTCTTAAAAGGGAATTAGTTCTGAAACACTGATGTTCAGTGTTGCTGATCCTGCCCAGGAAGCAGGCAGGGCTGCTTCTCCGTTTGCGTTGGGTTTGAGTGCATAGATATTCATTACCTTTCCATGCTTGGTTAAAGGCCTTGGTCTGTGCTTTGTTGCTTTGTGGTAGTCCTCAACATACACCCCTTGCTTCTTCCTAGGCTTCACACCACCACCTTCTGATCCTTCTCTCAGCATCCTGGCTTCTTCTCACCTCTGTTCTGTGAGAATTGGGCCTTCTCCCATGTCTTATTTTTGGTTGCAACTGTTAAGAGTATGTTATTTAGTAAGAATTTTTAAATCTCTCTCTGTAAATCTCATTAGTTTTAACCCTCCTTCCAAATGGGGCTAGGATTTATCAGAGAATCCTGCTAGCAGATGCTGTGGGGAGGCCATTTCCCCTTATTTCTCTTTATAACATCTCACACACTGCTCTGGAGCCAATTTTGTGGGGGCAAAGGGGACAGCAGGGGGAATAGGTAGAATCACCATGAGTTCCCCCCCAACATGGCAGGAGCATCTTGTGAGTAGGATTCTACTTGGGGTTGCTCTTGCTTGGCATTCTAGTCTATATCTCTTTCTAATTTGGTGAATCCATCCTGAGTCTGCAGAGTAGGACTGTGATATCCTATCAAAGCCAGTTAATAAACTCTTGACCCTGGATGGCTTTGAGAACAGTTGTTACTGGGCACATCAGATCTCCAGATTCAGTTCAGTCAGTCCCCACTTATAAGACTGCAGGAATGCAGGTTGGTGACAGCCTCTGGAATGGCTCACCCCAGTTAGAATATCCTCTGGAAGCAGGGCTTCCCTTCTTGGGGGCTGCATCTAATTCTGCACCAAGAGAATTTGCATTTGATTAAATTTTACTGTGTGACATAAACCGTTTCTTGACTTCAGCATTTGAAATTTTGTCAGAATGCAGGGTGTTTGAGAAGAGACTCGGGGGTGTCATTGGAATAAGTAGTGGGGTGGTTGTGGAGGGGTTGTGGGACAGGGAACTGGGTGTGGTATTGGAAACCGTGCCAGATAGACAACCATGTAGCTATTGGCTGTTGAGGTGAGTTTTTAGGAAACTGTGTCGCTTGGTCAGGACTACCTGGTTCTGAGCATTTAGCCCTGTCCCAGGCTGTGCATTGGACTACATCACTGGGTTTCGTCCGTGTCTGAGACGGGTGTCACCTCAGCATTAATTACATTTATCTAAGTTCAAGAGAAGAATAAAAGTGAGTGGGGCGAGGAGGAAAGATAAAGGTTAGTTTAGTTTATTCAGCTAATAGATTGCTTTACCCGGCCAAAAGAAAAGAAGTCTCTGTGTTAATTACAGAGACAGTAACACACAAAATACAATATTTTTAAAAGCAATGCAGATGCACTATAATGTGCATCTACAACATCAGCAGCAACATAAAATAACCACCCCATCCACATAAAAGTGTATACAAACAAGCACACACAAACAAACACAGCCACTATTAATGCTGCTGAAACGTCTAGGGGAATAAAAATGTCTGCCTGGTGCTGGAAGGATGACAGAAAAGGGCTATTTTCTCATTGCCACCCTCCAGATATCTCTTAAAAGAGGCACACAAAGAATAGGAGAATGTACAGGCTTTTTAAAAGAAGTTAGTCATATGTTGCCGGTGGAGGTTGGTCTGAAAAAGTTGAAGGGCACGGGTATAGATGATCTTACAGTAAAATGACACTTGAATTATTTGCTCTTCCAGGTGCCTGGTGTTGAGGACCAGACAGCCTTGTCCTTGGAGGAGTGCCTTAGGCTGCTGGAGGCCACGTTTCCCTTTGGGGAGAATTCGGAGGTGGGTCAATGATGGCCCTTCGGAAAGAGAAGATTTAACTGCTTAGTAGTAACAGCATATGGCATTTCTATAGACGCATTCAGTGTAAAAAATGGACTTGGACAATCTTTATCTCATGCCCTTGCCATAACCTTGTGAGGCTGTGAATTCTTCCAAATGAAGAGAAAAGCTTGTTCTTGTTCCAGGCACAAGGCCAGGTAGATTAGCAGGAAAGAAGTGGTGAGAATGCCACCCCTCCCCTGCAAATGCTTTAAAGCCCCTAATACTGTGGTTGCAGGGAACCTTGGGAGTGGGGGATGGCTGTTACAGTCTGTATCAGAAGTTCATGCAGAGAGGAAGCGGGAGTAATGATTTGTTGCTGACATGACACTTCACTGCCACATGCCTACCATGACTGAAAGGTGTTTTGCTTTCAGTTTCCAGCTGCAGATGCCCCCAGCCTAACTGAAGTTCTGCCGAGTGAGAGCGGGCCTTCCACTGTGCCAGACGGGCTTCTGTCTCCCCTACTAACAGGGACAGAGTTGCCCTTCGACCTGGAGCAGCAGTGGCAGGACCTCATGTCTATAATGGAAACGCAGGTGAGGAAGACTGGCTTCTACCCTTGTTTATTTTTCTAGGTCCTCCTCTGCTTTCTCTTCAGGTGGGTTTACCATGCCACTGTTTAGTGTTTTGCTAGGTTTCAGGCAAATGTGAAGGTTGTTAACATCTCTGTTTTGTGAATTTCTCCTTCTGTAGAAGAATGATCTTTCTGCTGCTGCTGCAACCATCTTTCCTATAACAGTAGGCAGGAGCCTAGAAGAATTTGCAGCAAATGGGAAACCAGAGCTGCAGAGTTAGGTGACCATCTAGTTCAAGAGTCGTCAAAAGCAGTGCACACACTGTACCAAGTGACTGCCTGCAACGTAGCAGGGCAGCGGTCCCCTGGGAAGGGCCAAACAAAAGACACCTCTCTCTTCAGGGTCGTAATAAGCCACTACAACTTGGGGACAGTTCTTTCCCACCCTTAAAACAATATAGCATCCCTGTCACAGGATGCATGCAGCCTATTCATTATCCTTGCTGGGAAATGTTTTGCCTCTCTGCATACCAGGTATTGATTTTTTAAAAAATAAATAAATTCCTCCACAAATTGCACAGCCACTGCTCCCGACCCTGGTTTTTTCACCTCTGGGCTGCCAGATTGGTGGTCAGATGACACTCTTCAGATGGCCTGATTTTGTCTAAGAACAATCAGTTTCTGAATGTTTGTCTGCTGTCTGCTTCCTATACTAGACAAAAAGATTTATCAGTGGCGTGTCTCAGGTCGGAGCCATTTCCACCACCCCCTCCTGGACCCACCCCAATAACTAGGTAGCTAGCTACAGAGGAGTATTGAGTAATGCAGGATGCAGACCTGGCTTTGGTAGATAGGGCACAGTTGCTAGCAAGCATGCTGCATTGTTATGCAAGTTCCTGATTTGTTGCAAACAGAGACCCGTGTCCCAGTTCTCCACACGTGCAAGTGGAAGTGAGTTCCCTTCATGCTAACGTACTTAAAACTTCTGAATGATTGGGTCTTTGGTTTTCTTTGCGCTCTCACAGGGTCCTCTTTGGAGGACTTGTTTTGTGTACCCGTTTACTCAAGTTGTGTTCTAGGAGGAAAATAGAGACACCTAGAGTCTGAAAAGTTTCTTTCCCCTTTTCAGGGTATGGAGGTGAACAGCACAGCAGCTGCAGGGACCCTGTACGATAGCACAGGTGGAGACATTCTGAATGCCAACTACAGCCTTGCTCCATCCACCCCAATCAACCAGAATGTCAGCCTGCATCAGGCGTCACTGGGCAGCTGTACACAAGACTTTGCTTCCTTGTTCAGCTCTGAGATGGAGAGCCTCTCAGTAGCTGGCAGCTCAGCTTTGTTGCAGCTGGTTCCTGACAACTCCACTGGCTTCAACACCACATTTGGCTCTACCAACCTGAGTGGGATCTTCTTCCCTCCCCAGTTAAATGGCACTGTAAACGAAACATCTGGGCCTGAGCTGCCAGATCCTCTTGGGGGACTCCTTGATGAAGCCATGCTAGATGAGATTAGCTTGATGGACTTGGCCACTGAAGAAGGCTTCAACCCAGTGCAGGCTTCCCGCCTGGAGGAAGAATTTGATTCCGACTCGGGGCTCTCCTTGGACTCGAGCCACAGCCCTGCTTCTCTCAGCAGCTCAGAAGCATCGTCGTCATCATCTTCAGCTTCCTCCTCCTTTTCTGAGGAAGGTGCTGTGGGCTACAACTCGGACTCTGAAAATGTGGACGTTGAAGATGCAGAAGGGGCAGTTGGGTACCAGCCAGAGTACAGCAAGTTTTGTCGTATGAGCTACCAGAACCCTTCTCAGCTGCAATATCTGCCTTATCTGGAGCATGTAGGTCACAATCACACCTACAACATGGCCCCCAGGACCTTAGACACTGACGAGCCCCAGCCAGCCACCATGGGGAAGAAGAGTGCCAAGGATAAACAGGCAGACTTCTTGGATAAGCAGATGAGCCGAGATGAGCACCGGGCCCGAGCCATGAAGATCCCTTTCCCCAACGAGAAGATCATCAACTTGCCTGTAGAAGAATTCAATGAACTCCTGTCCAAGTACCAACTGAGTGAGGCCCAGCTGAGCTTAATCCGGGACATCCGGAGACGGGGCAAGAACAAGATGGCTGCCCAGAACTGTCGTAAGAGAAAGCTGGACACTATCCTCAACTTGGAACGGGATGTAGAGGATTTGCAGAGAGACAAGTCAAAGCTGCTCAGGGAGAAGGTGGAGTTTCTCAGGTCCATTCGCCAGATGAAGCAAAAGGTGCAGAACCTCTATCAGGAGGTATTTGGCCGCCTGCGTGATGAGAATGGCCAGCCCTACTCCCCGAATCAGTATGCCCTACAGTACGCCAGTAATGGTAGTGTTATCCTAATACCACGCTCCTTGGCTGACCAGCAGGGCAGACGTCAAGAGAGGAAACAGAAAGACAGGAGGAAGTGAGAGGTGATGAATGTTGGCAGGAGAGTGCAAAACTTGCAGAAACTGCATCCTGGAGAAAGGGCTGAGCCCCGAAGAATTTGAAGGAACTTTCACGCCTTCTTATCCAATATATCTTCTCAAACCATGATAGCTGCCAGTCAGTGTATAGGAACAGACTGCTGGGCGGGGGCCTACAAGTCTTGAGAGGCAGAATGGCAAAGCATGTAGGGAAAGACCTGTGCCCCCAGCAGCCTGGAACCCATTATTGAACGTTGAGGGAGGGGGGACAAGCTGGCATAATGTGTGTGGGGAGGGGGGTGAGTCTTGGCAGAAGATAGAAAATCTGAATTGTTAAAGCTGGATATTTTTTTTAAGGAAAAAAAGGTTAAGTGGACAGACTGAGCAGGCTTAAAGTCCCCCCCCCCCCGCCTTCAAACTTCGATATTTCAGATAGCTGGTTTTGTTTTTTTCGAACCAGTTTTGGCATCAGTTGTGCGCGATTTGACAACATGACTGAATCCCATGACATAGCCGCCATCCCTTCCTACATCTGTATGTATATGTAAGTGCAGGTGGAACACATTAAGTTGTGTTTGTTTAGGGGAGAAGGGTGATTTTTCTTAACCCTTTTCAGCTCGGGGGAATGGAGAGATCTCCACGCAAGGAGTTACCGAGTACAGCCTTTTGGGTGGACTTTGAGTTAATCTGCCATAAAGGTTGGAATGGTGAGAGTGGAAAGGGTTAATAGAATTACTATGGTGATGCATCTTTCCACCGCCCCTCTCTTCCATTCAAAACTCACTAAGCATGTCACTGCCCACAGTGAGGAGCCAGTGTTATACTGGGCTACCATCAAGGTACATTACAAGATGGCGCATGGTAACTGCATGCTACAATGCTGACATTTCTCACTGATTTGGCTTGAAGAGATTCATTTTGTGGACAAAAGGGGGTGTGAGGGCCAGGTGTGAAGGCTGCACTTTCATTTAGCGGAGGCTGCAAGGTGGAGGGGTCTGGTGTGTGATCACCACTTGGTCTACAGCACAATGGGTTTTACCCCCATAAAGTGGGCATGTTGTGTAGAGCAAATAGCCATCTATGGCAAGCCCCTTTCTTAATGGGCACTTTGGTTTTAATTTATTTCTGTAGGACTTGTGTGCGCCTGTGTTTCCCCATTCCCATAGGGCTGTAAAATGGATTTGTGGTATGCAGGAAGGAGAGAAGGGAGATGTTTTCCCCCAGATGATCAAAGGTGCTGAAAGGTATTTCTGCCATTAAGACTCGGTGTGTTAAACTGTGATTCCACAGCTGGTTTCTTTTCTGTCCTTGGGTGGTGTCATTCCAACTTCCCCCTTTCCCCCTCCTTAAAAAAAAATAAGGCAAAGGGTGAGGGTAGTGCCTTGAACACAGCTGGCCTCAAGCTCCGAGGCAATCCTCGAAGCTGTTTAATTTGCAGTATAGCACAGCTGGGAGTATTATTGACTTTACCAGCATCTGATGAGCTAAATGGCTTTGGTTTTCCCCAGTCAGTCCTGTGTATGTGATGGCGTGTGAGGACGTAGCACTGAAATGGGCATCCTCCAGAGAACTGTGGGGGTATGAAGCACTGTATGTAATAGAGGCAACTTCTGCAGCCATATGTTCTCTATGATCTTGTTTTTCTCAAGGCCGTGATTTCTTACAAGGAAAATATAAAAGGTGAGAGGGGAAGTAAACTATCGGTGAGTCTCTCCCACCTCTCAGGCTTCTGTGATTTGACAGCATGAAACTTGAAGCACAAAATGTGTTGGAACTGTGGCTGGGTTGCTGGAGGATAGAGCCCTGATGTGTGCATGTGTTAATTTATTTTTTTCTGTAGAGGTTTTATTTTGAATGGTTTCTATGACCTGTTGGGGAGAGGAGCGAGAGTGTATGAGCACAGGACAAAAATAAAATGGCTTATTCACTATTTGAGGATTTGTTTGGTGTCTTTAATTTTCTGCACTTTTCTTGGTAGCCCCTAGCCCTGTGTTGTGATAAAAGGTAGGCTCACCAAATTCAGCATTACAATGACCGAGGGAATGTGCCTTCTCTTGACTTTATGTACCGGCCATGCTCCCCCATAACATACTGCATTTCCTCTGCAATACTTCTCAGTTCAGCATATCACTTATTCCTGCAATATTTTCTAGTTGCAATTCAGTACTTTGTATTGTAGAATATTTTCAAGGAAGGCCTGGACCAGATGAAGAAGAAAAAGAGCAGGACTATAAATCTAAAGTTTTATTGAGACAAAAAGACAGTTCAGTATGAAGTTAAAATCCAAACACTTGAGTTTTAGACAACATTTTCACAGAAACCTAACCATGCTTTGTTTTTTTAAAAAAAGGTTTGTACACTTCTACGTACATACCACACCCCCACACACAAAGGATGAATGGGGGGTCAGTGGCTTGTGGGGTGTTTGAATGTCAGAGGTAAAATTGTCCTTTGGAAGAACAAAGTATCGTTAGCTTAAAAATGAAATGGGTAGGACTAGAGCAAGGGAAGCAATCATAAATGCCCAAGTCTGAACAGAAGATAGTTGTTTACAGAATATTCTGAAACCTACTACTACCTTGTGCTGTAGGGGATAGATTTCACCCCTACTTTCCTTCCCCTTAATTAAAAGGATGTCTAAAATGCCACATACATACAAGAGCGAGGGGGGGGGGGGAGAGAGAGGCTAAAAACCCTCAGTTTCTGGTTGATTAGAAGAAAAAAGATGCAGAGGTACTAAAAAAAATTGTCACATGGTTTGGGGGCAGAGTGCCCTCACTATGCCTTAGAGGGCAAAATATGAAGAAGCTGCCTCCTTTCCAATTCCCGCAGTAATAATTCTGGAAGGTGACTGTATTCATGGTTGCAATCAAATTGTAACTTTTAACACTTAGACACATAAGCTCCAGCCTCGCAGGAGTCATCAATTCCACTTGCAGCAGGAGGCATGTATTTTGTAAGAATTGCAATTCTGGATACAGATACCATGAACTGGCCCTCCCCAAATCAATCAGAATGCACCCTCCCTTCCCACCCCAACGATACACCAATAATAGCAAAAGGAAGAAAGAAAAACTACACGCATGCTAATCTGTAAAAATGCAATTAACACTATTGGGGAGTAAGGCTGTAGATCACAGAGATGGTCTCTGAAGAACACACAGCCTCTGCCTGCTATCCCTTTTGGCAGCCTGTTCCAACTCTATTATTTTTAGTTATTTTTGCTTCACCCCCCCCCCAAAGCAAAGAACAGCTGGGAACTCACCAATTCTCTCCTCTTTCCTCATGTATATATGATGAGAAAGGAAGAAAGGGGACAGCATGTTGTCACACCTAGTTGTCAGGGGCATAGAAATTGTCCGGTTTCTACAGAGAGCATCTTCCACAGCCGCCTCTTCACTTTCTCACTCATGTTCAAACCCACAGTTTGATGATTTAATACAAAAGTCGGCCAGAGGAAGGATAGGGACAGAAGGGGAGGCAGGTTAGTTCTTCTCATCCTTCTTGTCATCATCTTCTGATGGATAGGAGTGCCATGTCAGCCTTTCCTCATAGAACGAGATGACCACCTGCGGGCACTTGATATTTGCTTCCTTGGCAGGGACCAGATCAGCTTCGTCAGAGTTCTTCCTGTACAACCAAGAGGTGGGAAATTTGGGATTGATCCCAAATAGAAGGTATGAAGCTATCATTCTAGCATTAACATTTCTGCCAAATGTGTGTGCATATGGCTGAGTCTGGGGTCATGTGATCTTAAAGCTCTGGATAATACTGTGAATTTAATGCATGGCTTTGCTATTGATGCATAAGCACACCGAAGATTATTGTCCAGAAGGATAATACAAATCTGAGATACCTTAACACTTGCCAGTTCATAGAATCATTGGCCACAAATCCTGATGCCTATAATGCAAAATACGATTTATAAGCATACATCTACTTGCCTGATCCACACAATCCTTCCTCAAGGCATGGAAGGATTGTGGGAATGGGTTGCAAGAGCTAGTTATTTCCTGTTATGACCTCAGAATGCTTGCAAGTAAAAGACAGTTGAACCTTACACAACAGAGAAAGCAGATTCCAAGTTTCATATAAATCACTTGCAAGGAACTAAAAAGCAGATCAAAATGCAAGAGGTCATCGAAGTGATGAGACTGTATAGTAACAGCATTCTGCAGCTAAGATAATTAGCCCCCTCCTAAACTTTTAAAAATGTTAGAGAACCAATGGTCTTGCCACCTGATCTCATTACAGACACTCACACCAATAAGTAGCTGTATTCCCAAAAATTCAACATCTGGATTCTAATCTCTGATGGAGGATGCACAACGGAGAAAAGACAAAGGAACAGGCTTACCATTTCATCAGGAACATGAGCTCTCCACTGGAGTCTGTGGCACCAATAATCCGCTCTGGTTCAAACCCTCTTGCAAAGCCTCGAGGCTTCTCAGCCTGATGAAAGAATTGGAAAGGTTTCTGATTATTGCCTTTAAAGGGTGACAGAGAAAACAGACCCAAGTCAAGAGTGACATGATGTAGATGCTTTGTCTGTGCATAATTATACTATGAGATTTGAACTAGTTTTAAAGCTGTTTGAGCTGCTGCAATTCCTAAGAATCCCATTAATTCTACATCTGTGAAAGTGTTAGATCTCCAGCAAGAATTCTTAGCATACTCACAAAAGTATTATTCAAGCTTCTCTGGTACATGCTACCAGTTTAATCAGTTTCAAGCTCTTTATAATATGGCACTGCTCTCTACAGTGCATATTAAACAAGGAGGTTTTAAGACAAAGGGTTTCTTATTTGGCATTGCAATTTTAAACAGCTCATTCCAAACAAAAACCACACCCATCACCTTCCAGAATCTTTCCCACTTTTAATCTACCATAAAATATTTGTGTAGCACTACTGAAGCAACTGCCTTGCTTGCTAGAGCAAGAACTTAGCTGGCAGGGAAGGAGAAACAGACATCAGAGTATGCTAGTGAGGCAGAGAACCTGCTCTTGTTGCATTCTGGTTTCTTCCTCGGCTGAGGAGAGGTGTTGGGCTCAACCATTCCTGGAAATTATTTGCTGAGAATAATCTTCATATTACTACAAAGTATCTTCCAGAACAAAGCTCCGGCATTGAAAGATTTCAGAGCTACATTTTGGTAAGCCCTAGCTTAATTATGTTATGTTTCCAAGGGAGGATGTGGAGAAAAGGGCTGGAGAGGAACAGCTGAAAATGGGAGGGTGTGAAGCAAAGACACGAAAAAACTTATAAAATCAAAGAAATCAGAAATGAAGAGGAAAGAGAAGAGGAAGAGTTGTGTGCTAACAGGAAAATGCAACAATATAACAGGGATGGAAGTGCTAAGCATTAACAATAAATAAAGGGAGGATGAACAAACAAACAGACAAAGGATAAATAGTGCAAACAATGGGGAGTGGGGAAGAGAACTGTGAACTTTTGAGAACCCATACATATAAAATATTGGAATGGTCTGGCTGTTTTTACTTAACCACACAAAACTATCAGAAGTCTCTTGTCTTGAAATAAAAAGGAGGGATAATGTGGCTAGAAAGAGTTTAGAGGCAGAATGAAAAAAGGCTGTATTCAACAGAATGCAAGGCAAGACACAGGGCAGACTCTACAAAGAGAAATACATGAGAAAACAGAAGCCCACCACCAGCCAAGTCACCAGATCCAACTTTTTAAATGCACCAGTGCTGTATGCAAGAACAACGCAATCAGGACCATGACACTTTGCTTCCAGCATACTAACACAGCAAATGGAGTCTTCCCACTGTAGCAGGTGCATCCCCAAAATTGAAAGAACACATAGCCACATTCTCTGATGGGGAGGTAACTGGGCTGGAGGCAGAAATTCTGGTGAGAAACACCACTAGTGGTACCACAGACTAATGAATGTCAACCATATTCCCAAAGACACTTGCAGCTGAGGCACTACACTACACAGTTATGTAGCTCACTTTAAGAAGGCAATAAAGATCACTGCTGTTAGCTAGTGTTTTACCCTTTCAGAAACATCAATCAGTCCTTTTTCATTTGTCTTTAACTGCAAAGCATAAAGCAATCCTCATTGGGCCACAGATGGAGAGAATCTGCCTTACCTCCTCTTTCTTTTTCTTTGGTCTGCTTTCCTCCCCCCTATCCTCTGAATCAGATTCTGCCTTGCGCTTGCCTCCCTCTGACTTGTCACTCTCATGTGCCGTTTTCTGGGATTGCAGGAACTCCGCAATGAGGTCAGGGCAGTCGAGGTTCTCCTCTGGCTCCCACGTGTTATCTTCGCTGAAACCATATAATTATTATCAACTGGAGAGGACTGCAAAATACCGTATTTTGTAACTAGAGTTTATTTTGCAAAATAGCCCCTTTAAGAATTTATCTCCCTCGTTATGGGACCTGTAAATTCTTGGCACAAAATCTATAAAAATGACTTTTCTAGGAATGGGGAAGACTTAAAATCTACAGATTTTTGCAATGATAGGCAATTTCTGCTAGAATCCCGACATGGTGGGTTGAGATTCCTGAAAAGTTTTCTGGAAATGCAAAGAAGACACCCTAAAGTTGTAAACTTGAGAATGTGACTTAGTGTGACTTAAAACTGATGGACTGCTGTAAGACAGAATAGGGAGTGATAAGAGCAGAGTAAAGCTACCAGATTTTCAGCTCTGTTATTCTTGACTGGGTTCTGACTTAATGAGATGGACCCCAGATTTGCATTATTTAGAAGGAAAAAGTGTAAGTGCAAACCTGGAAGCCTTCTGCAGAAATTGCAACTTCTCTACAAGCACATCAGATTTTCAGCTTCAACACTAAACAGGCAGATAAATACTTTTAGGCATGGTTGCTTTCTCCTACATATAACTAGCAGTCTTAGATACTTTTCCCCTCAAGCACCCGTTACAGCAGAACTGAGGACTGCTTATTTGCCCAGAAGCACACAATCAGTTTGAGGCTGACCTGCACTCTGAACACATACAAGCATCCACACACGTGAAAACATTCATTTGCTCACAAACTGCAGCCAAACTGGGCCTCAAACAGAATTTTCAAGATAGTACTTTTGGGAAGGAAAAAACCACACCTGTTTTTCAAACATGTTTTCCCTCCTGCAGGAACAGAATTAAGCCCCACACATATCTGGAAGAATTCCAAAAGAAGATTTCAAGACCATGAATTAACCAGAAATGGGGTGGGGAAACTGGGCTGGTTTTTAAGACGCAGGTATTCAGCAGCCCTGGCACATCACCCTAGCCTAGAGCAAGATAAAAAAGGCCTAAAGCAGGCTTCTTAACAGCTCATGGGTGACAAGGCAAGCAAGGCTTTGAAAACCGGAAGAGATGTTGCCCTCTCTCAACACCAGTGTGCAAAGAGATTAACCACAAGTATATGTGGACCAAGAGGCTACTGATTTTATGGGCTACTAACCGTTAAAGATTAGTTTGCAAAGCTGAAATAAAGGGAAAGCAGCCTTACTCTGAGAAGCCTTTCCACTTGAGCAGGTACTCCACTTTCCCTTTCACCACCCTCCGGTCAAGGACCTTCTCCACCACATACTCCTCCTCCTCTTCTTCTAGGACCTCCTCCACTTTCTTCTTGTTCTGCTTTTTTCCCATTGTGCTCGCCAGCTTTGCAGTTTTAAGGAGGCTGTTAAGAGATAATGCAGATATATAGCTTTAGAAACTGCAATTGTCAACACCAGAGATCCGTGACACTTACAATTTTTTGTCTGTCTTGTTATTTTTTAATATGAAAACATTTTAATCTAAAAATACACAGGGAAATGTACAGTGTAGGAAAAATGTTCCAGAAGCTGCAAAGTGACACAAATAAAAGAGATACAATATGTAGTCACAAAAGCAGTGAAACGCTGAAGCCCATCAATATCAATGGGACCCACATAAACCCAAACCTTGCTGTACAACATCTATCCACATATTTGTTGTTGTTTAGTCGTGTCCGACTCTTCGTGATCCACATATACTGATTATTAAAAAGCAGGTGCAGCACCTCATGGTGAACACTTCCCTATGACAGCTAATCAGGTTCTGCCTTTTTCTGCAACAGGACATACATGGCTCCTTTTCTGGAATTTATGTTAAGACTTTCCCCTTGCCTCAACATGCAATTGCATAAAATCTAATGCTTTCCCCAACTCTAGGTACTTTAAAATATGGCATACGAATCACAACTGTGCTCAACATGTTCCATCTGCCAAACCTATGATTTGTTTGTTGCCCAAGCAACTTATGACACTGTTAACCTATACTGAACACTTGGACCAACTGTAGGAAGCTCCGTAAAACTAACATTTTTCTTCCAAAAGGAGCAGGCACTGCAGGAGACAGAATCACTGTGTCTCTGCAGAACTTTGAAGTTCTTCAGGCCAGGCCTTTCTGCCTGCAGCAGGAAAAATTCCCACCATATCCTCCCTCCACCACTTTCAGAAACAACAGGACTATGTTTGTGACTACACAGCAAGCACGGCAGTGCTGGGGAGAGAAGGCATCCATGAGTGGTGGAGGCACCACAAGGGTACCCAGCAAGCATAGAAGATTAAACAGCTTGCTTTTTCTGGAAATGAAAAGTTACAGTGTACCGGAAAAAGAAAGCTATGCTGGGCTCCTGCAGGCAAAGCATCTCTCAGCAGGAGGATGCACTTGTCTCAGTCGGGGTCTGATAAAACATAGGCAAAAGGGGCCGTCAAGCACAGCTAGGTTTTAGAGGAAATGGGTCTCGTTTGCAGTGAAGGATGGCTGGCTGGGGAAAGAGACCCACAAACAGCAGCTGAATGGGGAGGAAGGAAGATTTTTAGAGAACACAATTTCACGAAGCTTAAACTAGTCCCGTCTCCTTCACAAATGCTGGGATCTTGGCACACTCATGAAGTCACTGTTTCCAAAAATTTTACGGAAGAAAACCATATTAAAACTAGTTTAAAACCAGTTTACATTGTGTAGACATTTTCCTCCTTCCAACCAGGAGGGGAATAACATGCGATCTGCACAGCTTGGTGTTAGTCCTATACAGTGCCAAAGCTCAAAATTTTTGGAAGTGTATCTCAGGAACAGTAAAGTAGTTGGGAAGAAACATCATTTTTTTACTCTGAGGTATGGAGGGGAGTAGCTGGGCATCTTCAAGTACAAGGAATTTTATTCTTAACCAGCATGACCTGGAAGCACTGGGACTTCATATTCCTCATGGGCTTCAGTACAATTATCAAGCGTTTTAGTGAGATCTCTATGGGCCTCACACAACATTTCAAAGGTGCCTGTGGTCTATAAAACAGACTCCATCTTGTAGACTAAGAAATTGAAAGTGGGCTATATAGATTTCATCATGCCCCATATCAATTACTTTGACCTGCTATGTTATCCACACTGATGCCTACATACATGCACAAAGTTTGAGGGGGGTTTTTTGGGGGGGGGAATATTTGGGAACTATTTTTAAGGTAAATCGCAAAAAACTCATCAGCCAACACAGGTTGCCATACGTCCGGATTTTCCCAGACATTTAATGTTGTGTTTCTTGGCTTCCCACTGTCTGGCAACCCTACCCAATACAACACAATTCAGATTCCAGAACCTTTAACTTTGGTTCCTTTATTATGAGGAGAAAAGGGTTTCAACTGACCTTAAATTTTCATTCAGTTCAGTCCTCAGAATTCCCACCACCTTTGATCAGAAGTGGTGTAGCTCCTTTTACAGGCCCCTTGAGCCAAACTCAAAGTGGATTGTCTTGAGAGGCAAAGGAGTGTCTCCAGCAAAGTCAAACCGCTGCATTGGCAGCACAAGCCTAGACAGTGTGTATGGAGATCCTGGGCTGCCCAGATGACAAGACCCCACCCCATGGCCTCGCTGATGTGGTCCCAAATGAAAGCAGAGCAATACATTTGGCACCAGGTTGGCTGCAGAAGTTGCCGAAAGGAGACATACAAGATGCCATTCAACTGTCTTAGGGACTCCACTCTGAATTTGTGTAGGGATTACTCCTTAGCCTTTTCTTCTCCCGAAGATGTCCCACAAGACACTGGAGGTGTAGGATCAGAGTCTTCCTAGATGGGCTAACTTCCCAGGTTGACAAACCTCCAAAGCATGAGACAGCGGCCACACCCCAGGAAATGGCTTTGATTGGCTGGTTAAACCAGGTGAGGGTCGCTGCGGCTGCTGTCTCATACTCAAGAGCTTCTAGGAGCTGCAGTGGAGAGCTGAGTGCAGGTGGGGACCCAAACGATAACACCTATTCATGCAGAGGAAGCTTTGGTTTGGGGTGTTAGGGGAGGGGTAGTACCTATGGTGAATGACATGTCTT
Organism: Podarcis filfolensis; assembly: GCF_964270895.1. Taxonomy (NCBI): domain Eukaryota; kingdom Metazoa; phylum Chordata; class Lepidosauria; order Squamata; family Lacertidae; genus Podarcis; species Podarcis filfolensis. The sequence continues at coordinate 32,227,191 of NC_139615.1, forward strand.
GCTCCTAGGGTACTTTGTCTGGTAGGCTCAGTTTTGCATTCCAAGCAGGGGCAGCGTTTAGCAGTGTGCTTTGTTAATCTTTCAGCTGGAGGGCTGTTTTCCCTTCCAGGGACCTTATGCCAATGGTGGGTGAAGCCAGATGGAAAAGTTAGCAGAACTATTGATGCAAAGTTTGCCTTTACCTATACAGTACACTAGTTCCTACATATACTCCTCTGTCCTCCAGTGAGCCTTGCAAACACACTTGAGAAGGGTATGAATCAAGTAGCAAGTGAAAAATGCAACCTAGGAGACCTGAAGTTTATATGCTTTTGAAACTCAACTATGCATAGCCCCACTGCTTCTACACTAATCACTTTTCTACCTTCAAAATGGCTTTTCCAGTATTTTCCATTAAAAACACCTTTCTAGCATTGTAGCTATAAACATCCCAATGCATCCTCCTATGTGCTGTTCCCATGTTGTTTAATAGGGTAGTCCAATTAGTCTGACTGGGAAAACTGAAGATAAAGTAGTTACTAGCTATTTAATAGTAAAACACCCCAATGGATGAATGCATGACACCTGTGGTATCAAAGCTGTAAAATAAATGAACTATTGTGATGTATGATGAATGAAAAATAACTTCATTTAGTTTGTTCAGCACAAAGAAAAGGAGCCTTGCGTAAGAGGATCAGACACTTAGTTTTAAGAGATCATGTTTACCTTAAGCAAGGAAAGTGGGGAAATTCTGATATATCTGGCTAGCAAAAATTATACTTTTCAATCAAGGGAAATGTCTAGAGCAGGGAGGTCCAACACATGGCCCTTGAGGCCTTTTTGGGTGGCTCTCAGCAACATCTGACCCGCCCCCCCGCAGCCCATGAGCTGCCTTCCCAAAACCTAGGTGCTGGGCTTTGGGAAGGAGGCATGAAGGCACTTGGACCCTGCCAGAGCCTCGCTTATCTGACTTTGGGAAGGCAGCATGATGGCTGGGGCAGGGGCATCAATTTTGGGCCTTGCTTCCCCAACCAGCCCAGGGTTCTATGTTGAAGTACTCTTGTGGCCCACTTGGTATGAAAAGTTGTACCACCCTCATCTACAGCCTTTAATCCTCCACTTAGTGGTTGTGATACAGTGTTTTATAAGGTTGTGATATTTGTATTTTAGGTTTATATTTTATTGTTCACTGTAAGCCACTTTAGGAATATGAATTAGGAAAGAAAGAAAGAAAGAAAGAAAGAAAGAAAGAAAGAAAGAAAGAAAGAAGTACTTACTATCAGCAGTTGCAAAATAAGTAAGAACTGAGCAAGGCTTTATATACTGCTTGTCTCTTAATACCAGTTGCTGGCAAACAGCAACAGGAGAGGGCTATTGCGCTTATGTTGTGTTTCTTGGCTTCCCACATATATTGAGTTAAGCTACTTAACTGTGGGAAACGGGAATTGGGCTAGGTAGGCTTTAGGCTGATCTCACAGGGCCCTTATTATTTTTATTACTATCCATGACAGCCTTTTAATAAAAGTCATTGGGTCTACATGCTTATGTCTTGAACATACGTCAGGGTGGCATAGGGAATAAAGTGCTGGACATGGGACTAGGGAAATCTAAGTTCATTTCTACACAGTCATAAGTCTCACAATGTGATCTTAAGCTAGTTAGTACCTCTCAGTCTAACCTACCACAGGGAGGATAAAAATGGGGCAAACCCTGAGCTCCTTGGAAGAAACATGGGGCATAAATGTAATAAACAGATACATCTCTCTCATCAAATGCAACACTATTTGCCAATTTGAGCCATCATACAATACCACTGCTTAGATACATTCGAAATAGCACCCCATTATGAGGTCCTTTCACTCTAACAAACAGATCCACATCGACTAAAATTCACATATCATAAATTTCCTAGTTATTTCCCTGCTGTACACCCCAGTTCTTTTTATCTTTTAAATATTAAACCTGTTCACCCACACGACTTGGTTATCTATTAGCGCTCTTCGAATCAACAGTGATCATTTTGGCTGTTTTCCAAGTCAATTAACACCCTCACCACTACTCTTATCTTCTATCCAATCACCACTACATACCAGACTGCCTAGCTGTATGGTCCCATTTTCCTTCCTCCAATACTGCACTATGATTATTGGTTTGGAGGTGCAAATTTATAAAAACTCTCACCTACCTACCTAAAAATTTTAATTTCACCCTTCCTACCCACATTAGTCGTTACACAATCTGTATACAATCCATTTATGTTTTCCCCTCATTTTAGCCCAGCTACACTCCAATACAGACTCTGAAACACTTCTGTCTCCTTCACAGGAACAGCCTCAATCCCAGCACCCCAGTCAATGTTCTTGTTACACTAAAGGAGTGACCAACTTCACAAGCACTACCACCTTGGGTAGATGATCCCCTTCCTTGGAAAAAGTCGCTACAGCTTTACTTTCATAGTTAGTTTCTCGAAGAATTATCCCCCCCCCCAATATCCTATCCTTATTAACTGTCTAACAGAGGAAAGTCCTCTTAACTAGCCATCTCGGCTCCACCTAAACCCACCCCTATTATCCCTTTTCTGCATATTTCCTCCCACTTTCGGGGGCGGGGAAGGACGGACGGACCTATACCCACACTTCTTTCTGCAACCATCCCCCCCCCTTAGTATTTTTTACATCCATTCTTCCACACATCACCCCCTTCGTCATCTTCGGAGCAGCTTCCTCGAACACCTATTAAAAATGCGCGGGCGCGCGCACACAGGCTCCTCCACCGGCCCTTGCATTTGGACATCCCTGTTTATGATACCGCTATCGCTTCTTTTAGGAAACCGTTCTCCACCTTCCTGCACGCGTTCATTAACGCCCCCTCCCTCCCCCCCGGACCGTTATTTACTACCAACGCCTTCTCGATTTCCCCGTTCCCACATGAAACCACGCTGCCCAGCAAATGCCGCACCTTAGGTACACGGGGGTTCATTTTGTGGGTCCCCCCTCCCATTGCACCCCTCCATCTGCTCTGCCCACTCCACGTCTCCCCCTTTTGAAATAGCACACCCACACATTATGCGCTTCCCTCCCCCCATAGACACCCCACTTTTCGGACCCCACACCCACAGGCGCACTTAGGAAGAGCCATAGCCGTCTCCACTCCCAACTCACGTATTTCGCCTCCCTCCTCAGAAAGCACTGTGCCCATTTCCTTTCTGCCCAGAAAAGACCCCCCCCCGCGCGCATATTTTTAAATACTGTACCTCCCTTCCCAAGAGGGAATATCCCCCCTCCCTCAGCACTCCCCAATATGGCCGTCCAGCCCGCGCGCGCCCCAACCCCGCGCTGCCCGTTTTACCTTCTTCAGCCCCGCCAACAACGCACGAGGGGAAATAAAAACAAACGGGCGGGAGAGAGAAGGACGGCGCGAGCGGCGCACGGAGCGAGCCGGTCTCGTTTCAAAGCAGAACAGAGCGACGGTTGGACAACGGGCCTCCCGCGTTCGCTCCACCTCCGCCAAACAAAAGAGCGCTGCAACCCCTTCGGCCCGCCGAGACGCACTGCGCAGGCGCCTGCTTCTCCTCCTACGCCCCTCTTTCTAATTCCCTCCAAGACCTCCTCTCGCCCACGGCATTTTGGGACCGGATGTTGTCTTTTTCCTTCCTGTACCCGTAGACATAGGAAATAGACTCGCGTACGTCGCTTACTTGCGAGTCTTTTCACGCAAGTAGCCGTTGAGAGCGCAGCACCGCCGCGATGGACAGCAAAGCAGCCTGCACAGACACAAACACAACACACACACGCCGCGAAAACAAAAGCTTCCTCTTTTCTTTTCTAATCATGTGGTTTTTGAAAGCGGTTCCAAGCAGAATCCTATATGCGTCTTCTACTCAGAAGTTAGACCCACTGAGTTCAATGAGGCTTACTCTCAAGAAAGTGGTTACATATAATGATGGAAAACTGGGAAAGGATGTGGAAGAAAGGGGTTAAGTTTACTGCATGAACGGTATCAAAAGAAAACATTATGAAAATGATGTATAGGTGGTACTTAACCCTGGTAAAATTAGCAAAAATTTAGCATACGAATGATAATTTATGCTGGAAGTGTAAAGAAAAAAGGTACTTTTTATCATATGTGGTGGACATGTCCTAAGGTTAAGGACTTCTGGGAAAAGATTTATAATGAGTTGAAAAAAATGTTGAAAAATACATTTGTTAAGAAACCAGAAGACTTTTTACTTGGAATAATAGGATTGGAATTGCCCAAAAAAGATGTTAGACTATTTTTGTATGCCACTACAGCGGCAAGACTGCTATTAGCCAAAAATTGGAAATCTCAAGAAATACCAACGGTAGAAGAATGGCAGATGAAGATATTGGAGTTTTGGAGCTGGCCGACCTGACTGGAAGAATCCGCGATCAGAAAGAAGAGGAGCATCAAGAAGATTGGAAGAAATTTAAAGATTATCTAGCTAAATATTGTAATATAAGATAATTAGAAGGTACTTGAAAGTATCAAATAGGCCTAGGATTAGAATAAGAATGTTGTATAGTAATATGTATTTAAGTCAATAAGAAAAGAGATGAAGATAGTAAATTGAAGGAGTAAATTGTAGTAGAAAGATGATTTGTAGAACTGTTACAAGGTGATACAATGAAATTCAGTTAGGGGGGATTTGAGGAAGTCAGTTAATAATGGAATTTAAAATGAACTTCAGAAGGAATATATGTTTTTATTTTTGTTTTCTTTTTTCTTTTAGTATTGTAATGTTCTTTCTTTTGTATGTTTTATATGTTGTATCTGTTAAAATCAATAAAAAAACTGAAGAAAAAAAAGAAAGTGGTTACAGAATTGCAGCTTTTAACAAGCGCAGCTTAGTTGCATGCAAGCCAATGAAACACAAAGCTTGTGTTACAACTGAGTGCAGGATTTGGCTTGCAAGGTAAGCTACCCCCATTCTGCAGTATGTGAAGCAGGTACAGTATTTCATTGACACAGGGCAGGTTTCTTTTAATGCCTGAAAAGTTTAAAGGACAGTTCTTCACGCGAAATATCAGAAAAGCCCTAATTTTTGTTGCTGTGGCTGCTGCCTTTTTAGTGGACACACTGGTATTCAATCACAGCAGCGCAAAAATCCTGGGTTTCTCCATTGTTTCCAATGAATCGGCACGAAGAGGGGCATGGTAAAGGAACCCAGAAGTTTCGTTTCCGGACTTCCTACACTGTCCAAAGGCTTTCCTTTTGCTACCTATCTGACTCGACATTAACTTTCAGTCTAACAACACTATGCCCCTGTAGCACTTAGCACCCAAGAATGGGCGCTCGCAAACAGGAGGTTGCTGTGCCTCCTGGGAGTTGTAGTCTCATGGCAGACAACACCCAGCAACATACTGTAGTTCTTTTTGTTCTGAATTTGTGTGCTGAAGTGGATTACAATACTCAGTACTGTACATCCCAAATAATAGGAAGGAGCTATTTTTGACTCAACATGAATGTGAGCAGAAGAAAATTTGATTCCCACACCCAGGGGAGCTTTGCAGGATCAATTTCCTCCGGGGAAGACAGCACTAAAGACTTTCTCTATTTACTGATTAAAATATACAGGTTGAACAGGTGGGAAGCAAGCAGGCACACAAGCTGTAAAAACAGCAGCTTCAGAATCAACAGCAGCCCCCAAGACAAAGCATCTTCTGATCTGGCTTTAAGCAGCACCCTGCTGGATCAAACCTGACCAAAGGCCTATAAAATCCAGTATCTTGTTTCTCAGCGCCACCAACCATTGTCTCCTGGATTTAGGTACTTTCCAGATGGACTTTTAGATTAAAAACAAACAAATTAACATGATAGGCCACTGACGGAAAAGCAACACCTGCTGTTAAACCATCAACTTGAAGGCTATATTAGGAGAACTTAGGATATATCTTCATTTGTACAGTAGAATAGGATGGTCCATAATGATATATTCTGACTTTTCCCCACAATCCTTTTATGATTTCGAAATTTAAATTATTTTTCTCAAGAAGAGAGATTGAGTGGCTTACAATAAATGATGCAGCATAATGCATCAGGGACAGAATCTTAGCACATATAGTGATGAATAGAGGCTTGAAATTCTTAATGTTTTTGCATTTGGGGGAATTAAAACTTGTGTGACAAATGAAAATGTGCAATCTTAGTCTTTCAAAGAGCATTTGATGTGAAGTATTTAGGCCACATGGAAGTGACATCTGAAGCCACCTGTACCACTGACAGCACAATCCTATCTATACAGGATAGCTCAGTCTTGTGGAGATCATTCCAAGGGCTGCAGCCTCAAAAGGAAATTTACATCTGTTTTCACCCCAAGAAACAAACTCAGAAAGGGACTGTGGAAATAGAAGTAGGTTAGAGTTACGGGGAGCAAGGGACATTTTAGCTCCTATCCTGAAGGCAGTCCCTATTGCAACCCCTTCTTTCCTCCTTCATGTGGATGATTGCTATTCATTCTTAGTGGGGAAAGTACAGTACTGAACTTGAGGACATGGCTTCAGTGAAGGCAACCTTTCTTCCATTCATGACACTGGATGACTCAGCTCTCAGTGACAGAAGTGTAACAAAGGGATGTGTTGAATCTCCCATCATAGCAACAGGCACCTTCTTAATGCAGAATAAATCTGGGGACATTATTTGGTTCGGTGAAATGTGTCCTTTCACTTGGAATGTGTTTAAAGTAGCTTAGTGGTAATCTAAACCTTCAGGGAGGAAATTGTCGTGTTTGGGACTTTGCCACTTCAGAATATACACGTGTGCTAGAGGGAATTGAAAAGTTTGAACGCTTCCCTAGGAAGTGTTAGAATCACAGGCAGAAGAATTCCAGCCTAGCCTTTCCCCTGCCTAATGGATCCAGTCTCTTCCCCAGCACACACTGTGTCTATTCATGTGTTGCATGAATTCTAATAGACTGACCATATGCATGTTTATTCAGAAGCAATTTGAACTATGTAAGCACAAAAGATTGCAGCATAACTTCACCACCTTAATTATGTTTAAGGCTGCATACAGGGAGGAAGGCCCATTGAACCCAGTAACTTACTTCCGAGTAGACATACATAGGATTGTGTTGCAAAAGTCAGTTAAAAGGAAACTGAGGGCTGTATCTAATCCTACTCAGAGTAGACATGATTAACCCCAAGTCATTAATTTCAATGGGTCTACTCTAAATAGAACATCTTCAAGACAACCCTCACTCCGACGATCCTATATAATTCAGCAGGATTTACTTTCGAGTAAGCATGTTTAAGATAGTGCTATGCAATAGGTACCGATCAGAACATGCAGTTACATTTGTTTGGGATGAATTAATCCGGAGGAAACGTTTGCATTTATACAGGATGCAAATTGCAAACCACGGTCTTTAAGCAGAACGCACAGCTGAAATATCGTCCTTTCGGGCTATTAATTCTTGCTGCGGTTCGAAACTGCATTTCCCATCAGCCAGCACGGCTCACGCAGACGAGAAAAAAAGGTCACGTGGGAAAGAAAATCTCAGCCCCCTTTTAAAGCTGAAGCGCTCGGGCTCGGACATTCTTAAAGGGGCCGCGGCAACAACAGCAGCTTAGGCGGGTCGTTGCAAGAAAACAAAACAAGACAGTAAGCGGAAAGCGGGGTGCAGCTGGAGAGAAGGTGTGAAAGACGAGGAGGCACCAGAGCCGCGCCCTTTTTAAACATTTTATTTTAAAAAGAGATAGCGTGCAGTGTTCAATAAGCGAGGAGGGAGGGTGGGAAGTGAGACATGGGGGGCGGAATTAACGGAGAGGACTTCGGCGCGATGAAGGAAGTACAGAGCAACGTTGCAGAAAGGAGGGGCGCGGGTGGCGGTCGTAGGTCGCCTAGGCTGGTGCTGGGATCGTGTGCATGGGCTGGGCGTGGAAACGGGGGTGCCTGTTAAGCACAGAAACGGGACTGCATGTTGGCGTGGACAGGGGTGTCGGGAGGAGGACTGTGGCGTAAAGCAGCAGCGAAGAGTCGGGAGGACAAGCATACCTCGGCCAGGCAGGGCGCTTTGCTGGCAGACGGTCCTGTTGCTCCCCCGAGGGCGCGCGATGCATCTAGGCAGGTCGGGGCTGGTGAGGCGGAATCCCGTGTCTACTGCCTGCAGCTCCATTATGGGAGGAAGGTGGTATAAGCGGACTGAAAGAAATAGGCAGATCAAGCTGTAAGGATCTTGAGAGTAGCGGGGCCAGGAAACGCATCTGTTTTAGATCATGGACGATTGCCGCCAGTCGGGATACTTGAATGCTTGAATTAAGTACCTGGTAAATTTCCGATTAAAGCTTAAGAGGGCTGGAGATCTTGGGCCGTGCTCAGCGGCTACCCGTTGAAACTTAAGTTAGTTATGTCTATTACTTATTTCATAAAATTTATGAAATAATTTTTCATACCCCCACTAGCCTCGAAGTGGCTTACAAAGAGGGGAAAAACAACTAATATAAAAATAGAAACAGTAATAAACTATATACCACTCAAAGCACTCACAAACATAGTGGAACACAAGAGCCTGCCTGGTGCCACTAGGTAGAGAGTTCAAAAGTGTAGCATTGGTTTCCATGGGCCTTGAGTAAGGTTAGCATGGGACACCACCCCCTCGAGTTATTTCCTGAGACACCCGTCCCTCCCCTGTTACTGTTATAGGTCTGTTGGCATTTCATAACTTCTGCATAGTTTCCCCTTGCCTGTCTGTAAACTAGCAAAGTGCTTGTGTTACTTACACACAAACACACACACCCTTCTCCTAAGCACTGAAACACACTGGAACATACTAGACCTGCCCCCTCACCACTTTCCCTGTGCCCTTCCTCCTCCTGCCTGCTTGTGGTGTAGGGTCTGAGAAGACCTATTATTGGAGGAAGCAGGAGGAAAGTGCTTCTTGGGTCAAGTCTGTGGGAGAAGTGGCATGGGGATGCAACATTTTCTCCCCAGAAAATATTGATCCTGCTCATTTATTTTTAAAGCTAACACTACTAATGGTAAGAGATTCTGAGTAGCTACTAACTTGAGACAACTGAAGTAAGGATTTTGACACCCAGCAGAAAAGCAGGCAGGGTTTATGTCTCTACGTGGACTAATCAGCAGGCACCAGGCTCAATTAGGCTCTTCTTTTATCTTCTAGTAGCTGAGGATTGCAGCATGGGATAACACTAATGCGTGGTACTTATGTAGTGCATCCAGGATGCAGAGCACCTGCAGCATTAAGGGTTAGTGGGTGAAGCTGAGTCAGTGCTGTTAATCCCCATGTTATTGACTGCCTGTGGGAGGTCTGGTATTGCCTTGGTGGCACCTGCTTTCTCTAATGGTAACCAAATCACAAACTTGGAAAGGCACCTCAAAGGTCATCTAGTCAAACCCCCCACCCCCCGATGCAGGAAACCCACTACCAGACATTCCTGATAGGAATAAATTGGGATTATGTATGACTTGTCTACCTGTTAAAGGTCAAAGATGTATGGGCCAGGAACAGAGGGAAGTGTTTGGGCTGTAGCCTATTTAAAAGCCATGATCCCTGACCTGGAATCATGCACATGCTAGAATTCTTGCGTGTTTCTGCAAGACTAGGAATGGAATCTGAGGCTAAGTCCTGGTGAAGGGAAGGGCTGCTGAGGCAGGTCCTGAATAATAATTTTAAAAGGTTATTTGCATACTGAGCTTCTGTTTCCAAGATACTGGAGTGAGCAAAAACACATATAAACAGATTTGAGGACTTGTATTGGCACTTAGACACCCTGGGCTTACTGTTCAAAAAGTGGAAGAAGTATATGCATGTGTATGCATTTTTTTTAGCAGTAAAATGGAAGTGCATTGCCTAAGCTTGGTTCTCATCTCAGACTGTCCCATACAGTGCTGGGATAGTGTTATCAGAAGGTTCAGGGGTGGCTGCCATAGCCCCAAACACTGCTGTGTGTGTGTGTGTGTGTGTGTGTGGTTTCTCAACTGTTTACCCTTTCCTGCTGATGATATTCATAGGTGACATTGACACTTGAGGGCTTGTGCTTTCCTTCCCTTGGTCTTTCCATTTTTGGACTTTCTCTCTCTCCCTACTTTCTGCATACTTGCCGTGCCCCTACTGTGTTCTTCCCTCTATGTGGCCCTGCGTTCACTGCCATACAAGTTGGCACTTCACTGGGTAGTGGGCCCAAACCACCAACAGCCAGACACACTGACCCATTGCACCACAGGACAGCAGGGAATAATAACTGTGGATCTCAAAAGGCAGAGTCTCCTGAGCAAGGATATATTTGATACAGGATAGACGAGAGCTTATTTGTGGGGTTTAAGGACATAAAAACCTTAGATGGTATTGTTACAAGTTTTCTGATTGAGCTGGGTGTTTTGAACTTCCTAGCAAATAAGGAACCAACAACTAGTTAATCAACTGTGCAGCACCACATCAGCCTCCTGCTGATAATATCCTTCTTTAATGACATTTTCCTTACAGACAGAGGAAGCTTTCTGTTTATTTAAAGGTAGGGAAGGTGTCTGTCATTTTGAGCCCTAGGCATGGCAGTGACAGTGGCAAGTCAAAGGTGGGGGGAAACATTCTGCATGTGCCCAGACACAGTATTCCCCAGGTTCCAGGATTGAATATTTTTGAGTCATAGCTAAATTGAGACCTAAATCATACTCATTTTTCCTGTGATCCTCAGAGCTCCTTTTGTTTCGATTTTGTAGGTTTTTCAAATCCAGCCCAGTGAATACTTCTAGTTCCTCAACTTTGGTTGCAGATCCGTTCCTAAATTCTGGAGGACTTGGAACCTGTTCAATGGAAAGGGGGTGAATGTGTTTGCCACCCTGAGGTAAAACAACTTCCAGATAGCCTCTTGCAGCAAAATACAAATGAGTTTCCTAGTATGTACTTTAAAGACTTCAAACATTCAGTATACTTGACATTCATGTCCATCACAATATCCCTCCTAATGGCATTTTTAAGAGCAGATTGGGGAATCTTTGGAGATGGAAATGGAATCAATGCTGTCCAACTTGACAAGGCTGTTGTGAGAATCAGATAAGGGTTGTAGAGTGTTTTGCAAGTCAATGAAAGTGCTACAGAAACCATAGCAAGCCAGATTAGCCTAACTGATACTGGTGGTTTGTTTAAATTACCCACTCTTGCCCAATAGAAAGGGAGAATAATGATTCCTTTTTAGCAAGTCTTTCCAGCTCCCCATCCTACATGTAAATATAATGCAGTATTCCCCCTCTCAGTCCTGCATTACTTTGGTTACTGAAAATTGTGTCTATGTAGGGCCAGTATTTAAGGTTGGTAATTTCAGGCATGTGCTGAGATCCGTGCCTCAACAAAGGGTCACTACCAACCCCTCTGCTATCTCGGCCTTTTCACTGTAAGCAACTGAGCTGCAAAAGGAGTAGCAGCACTAGCCTCCTTTGCTCATCTTGCCATCTCCTTCTGGGAAGCTGTATGGATTGGGTCCAGAGGGAGAGAGCTAGCAAATGGGCAGTGGTCACAGCAGCGAGGAGGAACGGGGTTTGCTACGGGCATCTTGCCTGCCATTTCCCAAGATAGTAGCTCTACAAGGTCTAATAGAGCTGGCATTTATCATGTTATCTTCCCACAAGGAAGGTGATTCCAGGTGATGCCACTGCTGTGTGAAAAACTAGCCATGGTTTTACCAGCAACGGAATGCTGAATACGGTTGTGCTTTGGAGTAGTAAAGTGTTTCCAATACTTGGATTGTTACTCTCTCAAAACCCCTGTAAAATACGTCACTGGGCAGAACTGAGAGCAGGGGTAACCTCCTGTGTGTGCTTAATGGATTTAGGAATAAGGTACTTAAAAACAGTATTCGACATACAATAACCTGGCTAGGGGACAACACTGAGATAGTGACTTATTTAAGGGCACCCAGTGAGTCAGTGATTCAAGTGGGACTTGATCCTCAGAATCCCAGGACAACCTTCCCATTGCGCTTGGATAATATCTGCTGGCTCTTAGTTCTCTGGCTTGTGGCAGAGGTCAGAATGTATTTCCTCTTACTTCTGTATTTCTGGAGTATAGCAAAAAGGACCAGAAGCATTGTTCTATTTTTTAAAAAATATGAAATGTCCAGGAAGCTGACTTCTGCACCAAATACTCCATTTCCTTCCTAGTGAGTGTTATAGCAGGCTCTGATATTTATTTAATAATTTGGTTGATGGAGTGCAAATACTATAGCAGTCAAGGAACAACCTGGGGTGAGGTTTAAAGTGCTGACTTGCACTCAGTGTTGATTGGATATCCTTTTCTCTCCCTGCACAGATGCGTCCCTCTGGGATGTGGATGTAGGATGTTAGAACATCAAGTAGAAGAGGTAAGACTTTGGTCATTAACACATGTGATTACGTGACACATCTCTTGTATGCATGTTAAACAAAACAAAAAACAAAAACTTGTCATTATCCAGGAAGGAGAAATTCTGGGAAGCCTTGAGTTTGACCTGGCCATGTCCTAAATGAGGGAGAGAGAGACACACTTACCAATGTCTATGCCAGTCCTTTTGCCACCTTCCGGGAAGATAGAGACCAAAGCAGCATTGGTATAGGTGGTTTTGTTCCCAATGTAACATTTTTGGACACCATAATTTCCTGGTTACATGTTAAATGCAACAGACTTGGGAATGGAAGAACCGGCTCATAACCAAAAGCCTGTTTGGTTCAGAACCACAAAAGATTCACGCCCCGCTGTGTCGTCCCCCACCCCAACTCCCACATGCTCTAATCTAAAGAATCACTGGGGGGGCGGTGGCGTGGAAGGCTCAGTGCGCAACTGCTTTGGTACACAGGACTGTACGCGGATCCCTGTAGGGTCAGGCATGCCATTCAGTCTGTGTTCCATCCCACCTCCCACTTACTCAGCTTGCTTGTGTGAATCAGGTTCAACAGGCTCAAGCACAAAAATCTGCTAGTATGGTACACAGTTGCTTAGTCACTGTGATTTCCCTCTGATTACCCCAAGCATTCAACTCATGCCCCCATATGCCAGCAATGCAGGGGGCTGTGCCTTTCATTATTTGCTCAGGCTGTGTGGTTTGGTGAGCTAGAGGACCTTTCTTTATTTCTTTCCGAGAGCCAGCGTGGTGTAGTGGTTAAGAGCAGTGGACTTGTAATCTGGTGAATCGGGTTTGCTTCCCCACTCCTCCACATGCAGCTGCTGGGTGACCTTGGGCTAGTCATACTTCCCTGAAGTCTCTCAGCCTCACTTACCTCACAGAGTGTCGTGGGAGAGGAAGGGAAAGGAGATTGTTAGCCGCTTTGAGACTCCTTAAGGGGAGTGAAAGGCGGGATATCAAGTCCAAACTCTTCTTCTTCATCTTTCTTTCTTTCTCAGTAAGGTTGTGGATTCAAATTCAACCAGCCCCTCCACTCCTTTCAGAAGAAGTGGGGCAGAAGCGTATATACCATAGAATCTACCTACTGGAAAATGAAGGGAGAACATAATAGAGTTCTGTATATCCAAATACCATTGTTGTTTGGAGGGGCAGTTGTTAGCAGGCAGCTTAATAATGGATACAAAGAAATCTCTTCCTATAAAGAGTACTCGTTTACAGGGCTTAAAAAGAGCGCTGGACAGAGTTGGGAGGACTAGTCTTTTAACAGCTATTAGCCTTCATCCTCAGCACCTGGTACTTGAAGGCATCCATACCTCCATCTTCCAAGACAGTACCAGTTGCTGGCAACAAAGAAAGGAATGTGGTTGCTTTCATCTTGTGCTTTTCAACTTCCTGGGTGCCTCTGGTTGGCCATCACTGAAAAAAGGTGCTGAAGTAGATGTACTTTTGGTATGATCTAGCAAGGCTTTTTTTCTATCTGCTTAAAGAGCCTGTTCTCCAGGCTAGGAGCCATTATTCCTCTTAGGGTATGGGATGGGAGGCCATGGGGAGGAGTATTGGGATTGGAGACTTTTGACTGTGTTTCGCCTCCCCCCTATCCTCGTGCCCAGGAGCTGACCACTGTGCGTGTCCAAGATCCTCGTGTCCAGAACGAGGGCTCCTGGAACTCTTATGTGGACTACAAAATATTCCTCCATGTAAGTATGGCAAAGCTGGAGCTGGAAGGGGTCCAAAGAGCAGCAGCTAAAGTGACTGGAAATATGGCTTGTCATCTCATGTAGAAAACATTTGTAGAACAAATTCTTCTAACAAAGCCATCTTCACCTGGTGCTGAAATGGCCACCTCTGCTACTTCTTCAAACTGCTGCATAAGTGAGAGTAAACTGCCTGTATTCCAGTCCCTCTGGCAACTGCACAGAATTTGGAAAAGAAGTCAACTTTGCATTGTGGGCAGGCAGAAGGCAAGAGATACCAGGAATTCTGCTATTTGTTTCTTACCTTTTCCAAAGCTCTGCACAAGTGAGACAAGACTCCAAGAGAGCTCATTAGCAGGCACGGAGGGAAGAAAGATGCATTTTCTCTTGCTTGTGATGGAGTTCAGAGAATGAAAGAAACAGCAGGAGAAAATCTTGCTGCTTCTTCCCTTCTCCAGGCTGCAGTGCAAAGAAGTCTGAAAGAGACTTCTAGGAGTCATGGATACTCTCCATTGGCACCTTATATTGGTCCACACAGCTCACTATTGTCTCCATTGGCATGCAGCAGCAGCCTTCCAAGGTTTCAGACAGGGTTCTCCCTGCCTCTGCTTGGATTGAATCTCAAACCTTCTATGTAGAAAGCAGATGTTCTGCCACTAAGCTACAACCCTAATCCAGGGATTGTGCTGGTCCTTATGCTATAACAGAGTGACCTCTGAGAAAACAGAAGCTAGCCATCTCGGGATTAGAGGATTATGTGGAGGATGGCTGGGAGTCAAACTATCTTGGGGACCTTACCTGCTGGTTTAGAGGCTGGACCACCAGATCATGCAGATAAATAGGGGATGGCTAGCACAATGCACCCTTCATGTTACCTTTTCCTGCAGCATCTGACTGACAACTGCTAGGCTAGATGAATCTTTGGTCTGATTTCCCCTAAGACAATTTTTCTTTGGGCTCTCATCCCACTGCCTGCCTTGGCTGATCAAGTAATAATAATAATAATAATAATAATAATAATAATAATAATAGTCACATTTCCGAGATACCTCTCTGAGAGGCAGAAGGAAATGTAAGACAAACAAATCTGTTGCTAATAGTTAAAGGGCACTAAAGAGAAAAGGGCCATTCTTTTAATACCAAAAAAATCAAATGGCAAGCATGCTCTTTGCTGACACAGCCTCACCTGCTGGTCAATTAAATCTTTAGTTCAGTCATCGTAATGATTACAAGTTTGCATCTCTAGTTCTCATGGCACAAAGTGTCTACAGTATAATGCTAGTGCTGCTTTAACAAAATGGCCAGCAGAGGGAGACAGCTTGGAAAAAGAGGCTGAGATAAGAAAATGAAAGTGTGTGTGTGTGTGTGTGTGTGTGTGGTGGGGAAATCTCAGAGCAACACTCTCTCTTCTCATTATGCAGACCAACAGCAAAGCCTTTACAGCCAAGACATCCTGTGTACGCAGACGGTACCGTGAGTTTGTGTGGCTGAAGAAACGGCTGCAGAAAAATGCCGGCTTGGTGTAAGTGTGAAATCTTTTCAGAGCCTGCTGTACCCTGTCTGCTAACCCTATGAAAAACGTCACCAGGATAGGCAGGGCCTATGCCCCAATATAGCTCTGTTGAAAATAAAACTAGTTGAGGTTTCTAAATGCATTTGTTTGAATGGAAGCCTTTAAAATGTGCCTAATGAAGAGCAGCTCATTGGGAGAGCACATGCTTTGCATGCAGAGGATCCCATGTTCATTCCCTGATGTCTTAAGTTAAAAGTGATCTGGAGTAACAGTGCTGGGAAAAGGATCCCCTGCCTGACACCTTTGGAGAGCTGCTGCCAGTCAGAGATGTTACTGGAAAGAAGGAGCAACAGCTACCCTCTGAATAAGGCTGCTTTATATGTTGATTTCTTTTGTTAGAACTTAGAAGAGGCTTGCAATTTACCTTTTGCAAAGTTCATGTTACCTCTATTAACTTGCAGGTGAGCCCAGCTCTGCTACTGATCTAGCATCTGCTCTGATACTGATATAGCATCCTGAAACCTACATAACTTTTCTGTAAATCCAGCCTGATACTTTAGTGCTGAGGACCATTCAAAGACATCAGCTTCACCTTGCAGAAATGCTGAGTTTTTCGTAAGGGGACCCGTCATGTGCTAACAGCTCCTGTCAGTCCTGTGGAAGATGTGCATCTCACTAATGTGCTTTTACCAGTTTCATTGCCAAAATCAAAGGAGTCGTGTGAGAGTTTGTTGGAAGTCATTTTCATTCCTGACAAGAGCAAAATGCAGGAGGTAGCTGATAGAACTAGTAGTTTCCAGAGGGTTCCCTTTTCAATAGTGCACAACAAGCTCTTGGAATATAGTCAGAGTCTGGAAGCATCTCTTTTCCTATTAACGTGCATGCAACTTGACTGGAGTGTCTTCATTCTTACGCCCCCTCCCCAATCTTTCAGGCCTGTCCCAGAACTTCCAGGGAAGTCCACCTTCTTTGCAGGCAGCACTGATGAATTCATTGAGAAGCGGAGGCAAGGGCTTCAGCAGTTCCTGGAGAAGTGAGTAGAAAGTAGGAACGAAGGTGGGGGAGGGCAGAGTTATGAGCTTGGATGCTGTCATACATTTGGCAGAAAAGTGGGTATGTGTTGGGCTTCTCCATAAGAAAGAACGTTCCCATGAACAGTTACATTAATGTGTTCCATTCCCCATAATTTGCCCCCTTCTTTTCCCCTTCTGGTCTGGGATAAGTGCGTTTAGCGTCAGTCGCACTTCTTTTTTCATTCTTACTCTGTCCTCCTGTTAAGAAGCTTTGGGTGTAAGGTGGGGTCACCCTGCTTTATCTTTGAAAGCTTCCTGTAAGGTAGCCTAGGCCAGAGAAAGACGGATGCCTTTGCCTAGGGTTACCCAGAGGACTTTATGGTGGAAGGTCTTCTCCTAGTCCAATACATTCACTTTGCTATCCCGGCTCTCACTTGTGGAGACTGACTTAGAAATGTAGTTGGAGTGAGCAGCAGTTAGCCCAGAGTGAGCAGAGGGAGGGCAACACCTCCCTTCCTCAACTTGGCTGATTCCCACTGCAAGGAAGGTGCTCTATTTTGCTGTTAGGGGAAGCGCAATAGCTCAGTGGTTGAGTACATGCTTCACATGCAGCAGGTCTTGGATTCAGATCTTGTTATTTCCAGGTCGGCCTGGGAAAGACTCCTACCTGAATGCAGGAGAGCCATTGTCAGTGGACAGTACTGAACCATTGGTCGGATTTGGTATAAGGCAATTTCCTGTATATCTCATGGCCCTTTAGAACTTGGAGAGTTAGACATGCCAGCTCTGTGGTGCTGTCTTTCAGCATGTGGAAAATACAACATAGCAGTTATGTGTTGTGTTTCTCCTGGCCTCTACAACGATGTTGTGCAGATGTAATCATTCAACCTGAGTATTCTCCAGGTGTCTCAAGCAATTTGTTGGGAATAACAGTTTGAGAAACATTATACCTTACCTTTCCACTTAAAAAAACACCTGCCACAATACCCAAAGTGACTTCCAACATGTTTTAAAGTAGTAATGGGTTAGATCTGGTTGGGGAACCTATAGCCCTACTGTACTGTACTGTGGGATCACTCGTAGCCAAGTAAGAGTGTCTTCCATGCAAAGGCATACCGTGGAGAGTGCAGTGGGTGCCATGGCCCTGGACGCAGTTTTGAGAGGGGGCGCAAACAGGCACTCCCACAGCAGGCTCCTTCATTGGAGCCTGGTTCTGCACCAGGAGCTGCCCTCTGGCTGAGGTGCTTGTGGCTGGCGCAGCTCTGTCCCCAGGTCAGGCCTGACCTGGGGAGGAGAGCAGGCGAGTGGGTGGCAGCACTGTCACCCACCCTCCTCAGCTGCGGCACACCTCATACTTAGCGGCAGCAGCTCTCCCACTGGGTCACGTCTGACCCAGGCCTGACCCAGCAGCAGAGAGCAGAAAGAGAGTGGGTAGCAGCTTCCCTGCCCCTCTCCTACCTTGAACTGTGGTGCATGGGAGGGTGCCCTCCACACCCTGTGCGCCTGTCCTGGGCAGCGCGGGCACACGCTCTGCAACTGTTTCCATGAATATGCTCTTAACAGTGTGTCTGTGGGGGCCAATTCTAGATCCGCACATCCTTCCATAGCGGGGACATAGGTTTCTAGGCAGGAGTAGATCACGGTGAGGATTTGCCAAATGTGCCTTCTTCTTAGCTCATTTCTCCCTTTCATCCTGAGTTTGTGCCTCTTCAAAGTCCATGACGCCTTTGGTAGAGGCTGTTCTTCAACTGGAGCACTCGCAGGCCAGTGTTTCCAAGTTGTCAGTGTTTATACTGCATTTTTTGAGATTTGCCTTGAGAGAGTTTTTAAACCTCTTTTGTTGTCCACCGGCATTACGCTTTCCATTCTTAAGTTGGGAATAGAGTACAGTCATACCTCGGGTTCAATATGCTTCGAGTTGAGCGCATTCGAGTTGCGCTCCGCGGCAACCCGGAAGTAATGGAGCGCGTTACTTCCGGGTTTTGTCGCTTGTGCATGCACAGACGCTCAAAATGACATCACATGCATGCGCAGAAGTGGCGAAAAGCGACGCATGCATGCGCAGACATGCCGTTGCTAGATACGTTTACCTCTAGATGTGAACAGGGCTCCGGAACGGATCCCGTTCGTATCTAGAGGTACCACTGCAGTTGTTTTGGAAGACGATAATCAGGCATCCGAACAACATGACCAGGCTGCTGGAATACAACTCCCATGAAGTCTTAACTTGATGGCGGAACAGGACTGTCCCTACCATTAGGCTGAGAGGTTGTCACTTTGAGCAGCAGATGCTTGGAGGTAGACAGCCTTCACTGAACCCTATGATTGTTCTCTTTTGTAGGGCAGAGGTTTGTGTGCATTTGGCTTATCTCTCACTCACTTAGCTAGCCTGCCAAAAGCTAAGACTTGGCTATGTGGAAGAGAAGGGCAGGAAGGGCTGCTTGATCTGGGAAGCAGTCCTAGGGAAGGCTCTCTTGTACAGAAAGCATGGTTTACCAGGCACTGTTTGCTGTCCCTTTGGTTTGGTACTTACCACCTTCCATTTTCCTTTCAAGGGTGGTACAGAATGTTGTGCTCCTTTCGGATAGCCAGCTGCACCTCTTCCTCCAGAGCCAGCTCTCTATACCAGAGATTGAAGCTTGCGTCCAGGGTCGGGGCTCTCTGAGCGTCACAGATGCCATTCTCCATTACGCCATGTCGAACTGTGGTTGGGTGCAGGAGGAGGACAGCCATTCCACTCTGCTGGCCAAAGGGGACTTCAGCAGCAGGTAATCAGAACTGGGTGTGTTGGTGCAGTTTGTACTAGATGCTGAAAACTCTGAAGCGAATCCAGAATGAAAACAGTTCCCATCTGGGGGAAAGAGAGCTGGATTGGAAGAGGAAGGTCAGTATTTGAATGGGAAACCAGAGACAGGGCAGAAAAAGTAGAGTAGTGCCAGAGTTTCCAGGAACATCATGCTTTCCACCTCCTCCTCAATCAAGTGCCATCAGTCTCCTCTTTAATCAAGTAAGTAAGGCTTGGACATCACCAAGCAATTAACCACCGCACTACAGGCTTTTTCAGTAGTTGGATTTCATCATTTCCCATAATCTTAAAAAAACAGTTATAGTTTTGAGACAAAGGGGGACCGGGTGAACTAAATTCTGGTCTTGAAAACTTTTTTTCCCTTTCAGATGTAGTTTTGTTGAATTTGTTATTAATACGTTTGTGCGTGTGTGTGTGTGTGTTTAGTGAGGCTTAAGTTACTGAGTACAGTATTTTCCTGCTCATCTACAATTGTGTGCTGTTCTTCCATCTCCTGCTCTTCCTGAATTCACAGCGGTGCTTTGGTCTTAAACTGGCTATGGTTCTTGACCAGTGAAAACAGCTACACCATACTTCCCAAGAGATAAACTGCAGCATTCTTCCATATCACACAGGATTCCTGGGTGTGCCATTTGAAAGTGTGGTGCTTTGTCTCTCTAAGCAACTGTGTGCATGGGGGAAGGGGGAATGGGACAATCCTAACCATATTTCTCAGAGCAGGGGTGGGCAGAGGTCATGCTTGCAGGATGTGTTTTGGTTTTTACTAGAACCCCAAGATCTACCAATCAGAGTCAGATACAAAAAACCTCCATTGGAATTAAATTAATCTGTCGTCAGAAATTTGTTTTCAGTACCAGAACGGGGACACACACACACACACACACACACACACACACACACACACAATTTCTTATGCCCTCTTTCCAGCTTTCTTAATAACTGGGGTGGTGGATGGGAGTTATTTGGTTGTTGCCATTATTAAACAATTGGAAGCCAAAAACGCTTGCTGACCTACTTCAAATCACCTAGAGCTCTCCCAGGAGATCCTGATGTGCCATCTGCCCACCTCTGTCTTAAACGATACATTGGCAGTGTAGGTGTAAATATGTTTGGTCTGATTCCAAACCAAGGAACTCTGGGATGTATAGTTCTGTGAAGGAACCAAAGATTTTCAACAAAGTATTCTCTTTCTTCCCTTCCTTCCCCTTTTTCTTGAAACCCAACCCTCCTTTTCTCTTACCTCCTTGTTTTGAAACCCAACCCTCTTTTCCAAAAGCTCTGTGGAATCTCACCCTCATTGGAGTGACATCAGCATGGAAGACAGCCAGTTGGAGAGCCCGGATTCTGAGGAAGAGGAGCCACTGCCCGTTGACTCCGTAGCATCAGCTGACCTTGTCAAGGAACAGTGAGAGCAAGAAGGAAAAGGGCTCTGTCCAGGATGTGCTTGGAGCTCTGTCTCTAGCCCTTTCCTGGAAATTGCATTGCCTGTCAAAACTCCAGGGTCCAACTCCTATGCTGTAACTGGTGACCTGAGTGGGCGACCAGCCTGGACCAACGCCCGAGAAGCTGAAGCTCACGCCTAGGAATACTGCAGTAGCTGTAAATTATATGATGTAGCTCCTGTTTTTGCAGCCTGATCCTGCCTTGCTTCCAGCAAGGGCATGTCAGCCTATCACTTCTTATCCCACCTTCTGTAGATTTTGGCAAACAATCCTACGCAGGAAGCTGCTCGGTTTTGTTTTGGCTGCGTTCCCTTTCTCTCCCTCCTCCTCTCAATCGCTGATAGTGTTTCTCGCAGAGGCCCAGCTGTCTTTGGTTACCCTGTAGGCGTGTCAAAAACAGTTCGCCTGGGGTTGGACTTTCCTTTGTTACAGAGAGCCAGAGAGCCCACCTGCTGGCTGTGGATGCCAAGCCCACATCTGGGTTTCCCTGGCGGAGCTGCATGCAGCTGGGATGAGTGGCTGGGCACCCTCGCCAGCTCATTAGCACCAGAGCTGATTCTTCTGGTTAGAGGGTGCGAGCGTTAAGAACATAGAGGGGGAAATGAGGAGGTTATTCTGTAATGCTCTTGTGTCTTTGATGCATGCAACCCGTCATGTGCTCTAGAAATAAGATGACCCCTCCATAGCCCCACCACTGTGTATCTTTGTGAGGGTATTAGATAATTTCCTTCCAATTGTCGTTGCACAGGCAGAGGACCAAAGATCTTATAGAGATCCTCTGACTTGCCCATTCTTCTTTGGGTAGAAGATAATGCAGAGCTAAAAGAAATGGGCTCAAATAGGCTGGGAGGCCTGCATGAAACATTTCTTACTTTCTCTTTTTCGCTGTTTCTTCTCCTCTGTCTCCATTGCCTCCCAAAGTTTGGCGTACTATGAAATTAGGCTTCTGGTGATACCCATACACTTCCCCAAAAACCCTTTTTAATGAAAGTTAGGAAGTTTCTTGCCCTCCAACATCAACTCTGGGGTCTGGGTGCTTTCTGCTGTAACTTGCAGATTCAGTCTGTGGGCTTTGAGTTTTGAAATGGCAGAGAAACTCCTCAATTAAAGTGCTTTGACCTTTTTTTCAGACCTCTTTCTCTCTCCAAATATCTCAGTAAAACAAACATGCAAGTAGAACTGCTTCTCACCTGAAAAGCTCTGGTCATACGTTGCTTTTAATCGTTCATTCTCCCAGTCCCCAGTCTGCCACCCAGTTATGACATATTTTCTTTTTAGATGTGGAACTGAGGAGGGTGCAGAAGAGCAAAAGAAGCAAGTGGTCCTCTCTTTCAAGTTCTGGTGGTGTATATAGAATGGTGTGTATAGAAAGTAATAATGGAATATCCTATTACATCCATCAACAGACAGGCCAAGTTCAGATATACATCTCTCCAGTTGTTGACTTTCCAGTCGTTTTGACCTTAGGATGTAAGCTGCAAGGCCCTCTTCACAAGTGGTGCTGGAAGGGCACTTCCTCTTGCAGGATCTTATAGCACGGAGATCATGGGAGCATCCATGTGAGGGTGGTCAGTGGCATCTGTCTTTCCCATTTTATCAGAGTCCGCCCCCTTGAGTACTGATGAAGCAGGAAGGGATTTTGTTTCATTCATGCACACTCCCCAACAGGCACAGATTGCAGCACAGAGAAGGAGATCCCTTGCCGCAACAGGTGCACTGTGAGAACATCCTCTAAGATACTGTACATGTGAATTTTCAGAAATGTGTATACTTGCAAAAATAAAAAAGGATAACATTTCCAGGCAATGTCCATTTACAGTGCTTTGCTTTTTACCCAACCTGAGAATGTTTGATTTAACCTTTTCTTTTACAAGCAGTGCTTTAATCTGAGGCAAAGGTAAAACATTGTGCAAAATGCAGTTGCCTCGTGAATAACCTCCGCCAACCTCATCCCACACTTGTAGCACCTATAATATTATGCATGGATTGCCAGTGGATAGTTCAGGTGCTTGGCTAGGGGCATGTTATAATAGGAGGAGTTAGAGCCAATCCGGGTTAAATATTATTATTATTTAGGAGACATGGGAGACTCCAGTGTCCTTGGTAAGGTTTTGGTTAACCTTTCACTAAAGGCATAAAAAATGGGCAGCCCTGAATAACAGGGAAGGTCTCTTATGATATCGGGGCAAACAGAAGAGTGTTTTGGTGATGGGGTGATCTGTCAGTTAGTTTTCACTTGGCATGGATATGTTTCCTAGGCTGAAAGACTGATATGTCTGGAGGTAGGAAAAGGTTTTACTGGCAAGTGGGATAGGTCATGAATCTGGGATTTTTAAAAATCTTGTAGCAGCTTTCGGGAATCTGTGGCTGTCCAGATGTTGTTGAATTCCAATTCCCATCAGCCCCAACCAGCCATAATTTGCTTCGTAAGCTGTTTTCTGTCACGAACTTGGCCTCTGCTTGTGGCACGTGGTATTTTGGATTACGTTGGTGTTGGTGTTTGGGCTGTTGCTGGATACATGACTTTGTTAGTAGGGATTTACACCCAAATGGACTTCTAGTCCATTTCAGCTTGATGATTCATGGCTGCACAGCATAGTAGTTAAGAGACAGAAGTCCCCCAGTTCAAATTTCAGCTTGGTCAAGAACTCACCAAGTAGATTTAAGAGATGGTATTATTCACTGGCCTTGCCTCTCTGCCTGTAACATAGGGATAATAATGCTGGCCTTCCTTACTAGGGATGCTAAGGATTAATGAGATCATGTACATGAAGTGCTTTGAGCACTTAGGTACAGTGCTATGTATCTATTTAAGTTCCTCTATATTATTTCAGCTTCATAGTTGCTGCTGCAGCATGGCTCATTTTTATGTACTATGTATCTATTTACAGTGGTACCTCGGGTTAAGTACTTAATTTGTTCCGGAGGTCCGTTTTTAACCTGAAACTGTTCTTAAACCTGAAGCACCACTTTAGCTAATGGGGCCTCCTGCTGCTGCCGCGCCACCAGAGCACAATTTCTGTTCTCATCCTGAAGCAAAGTTCTTAACCCGAGGTACTATTTCTGGGTTAGCGGAGTCTGTAACCTGAAGCATACGTAACCTGAAGCGTATGTAATCCAAGGTGCCACTGTAAGTCCCTCTACGTTGTTTCAACTGCATAGTTGCTGCTGCAGCATGGCTCCTTTTCATGCCCTTCTGGTGCCAACAGTACCCAAGGTCATGTGCAAGGGGGTTGCTGATGTGCTACTTCTGACACAAGTACTTCTGACACAGTCTTGCTGTCTTCAGTTAGAGTCTTAAGTTAGTGGAGCACTGTAGGATGTAGTCATGCGGCTGAGGCTATATCAGACTAGGCACTCATTATTACTTTAAAAAATTGAGATGCGATACCTCTGGAGGCCCTCCACCACCGCCCCCAAATTTCACATCTCCTCTGCCTCTCCTTAGTTATGGCTTTACATTGCAGGGGGCTTTGGGGCCTTGTGCGCCGCAAAAGGGATCAAGCCAAATGCGCAGGTGGAGGGTGGGCAAAGAGGACTTTGAAACCTACAGAGGAAAATTCTCAAAATGTCAAAAGAAGTTCACTTCAAAAAACAAAAACAGAATAAACCTCTCCTCACTAGCCAGATGCTCACTAATGACAGCTACTCTCCTGATTGGCCGGGCTGCCTCATGAATATTGATGAGAGCGCATGATCCAAATGGCGCAGCTGTGCAACCACCTGCCCTTGCCAGCTCAGCTTTCGAAGCTTCCAGACAGTCATTCGGAGCTGTTCGGAGATTTGATTTCCCACCCTCCTGAAAACTCAACACAAGTCTTCCCTCCCCTTTCCGCATGGTGCTCTCTCTCTTCTCGAGTGTATTTGGAGAGAGATGATGAGACAACCAGTAGGGAACCAGTGCAAGTTAGGCAGGGCTTCATTTTATGCTCAGGTTCAGGCCAAAGACACTTTCAGTGTCTATATTACACTATAGATTCAGGACAAACTAAAGTTTGTGCAATCAGTAGCAGACACGTTGTAGAATGTGTCGATGGCTTTTTGGCTTCCAAGCACACAGCAGAATGAGGTGGCAGAGTCCAGAGATGCACTTCAGTTTATAGGTGCTGGTGATGCTCATTTTCCATTGTTCCTCCATGCAAAAACAACCAAAGCAACTCCTTGGAAGAAGAACAGAAACACTGCCAGGAGAGGCCTGCACTGTATTATTGACATGCTAGCTTTCTCCATGCAGGGAGTCTTATTTTCTAAGTGGGGGAGTATTTCCCCCCCAGCCCCCTCCACCTGCAGTCTGAAGTAGTACAGTCCAGAATTCTTACTGCCTCATTCTGTGTAGTTGAATGGCTCCTATCCTGAGTTGGGGCGGGTGTTACCTACTTGGTATAGGAAACAAGGTGCTCACAGCATGAAGAGGGAACCCACATGTGTTCAAAATGGGAGTATACTAATTTATGTAGGACGATCTGTGGATAGCTATGAGCTGTGATTGCTGAATGGCACCTCTCATGTTCAGGGTCAGCATATCTGACTACCAGCTGCTGAGGGCAAGTGAGGAATGGTGATCTCTTCTGCATCCTGCTTGAGAGTTTCCAAAGGCAGCTGGCTAGCCACTGTTTAGAGACAGACAGCTAGGCTATGTAGATCTTGATTTGATCTAGCAATGTAACATTTATCTTAGCATTCACTGGATTCTCATTCTCTGATACTTTCCCTCTACAACTGTGAGCTGGCTAGAGAGTCCTGGGTATGTAGAACACCTTTTCCTTCCCCATGGTGAAATGGCAGCCAGTCCCTAACAAACCTTAGACAAGGTAAAAGTGAGCCCTGGTGCCTGTTGCTTCACAAACCAAGAATTTAAATGAGACCTTGAGGGGAGATTCAGCAGCGCTGAGGCTCTGGCATGTTTGCAACAGGAGGGCCAAAGCTAGGAATGTAACACTAAAACATTGAACAAGAAACCCTCTGAGCATACTGAGTGCCTTTTAAGTCTGCATAGTAGGTGTGGGGAACCTGTGGTACTCCAACCGTTTGACTACAACTCCCATCATCCCTGATCACTGGCCATGCTGGCTGGGGCTGATGAGAGTTGGGATGAATTCCATTTAATGTGTCTAGTCTCAATACAGCCAGGATTAAAAGGCAGGGATTGTAGATCTAGGCAGTAATAAGTGCAGCCACCCTTTGCCTTTAGAAATGGTGTAGTACAAATGTGCAGGGTTGAATGTGTTAAAGGAAATGGTTCTCTGCAAGGAGTGCCACAGCAATATCAACATCTGCAGGCTTTATTTTTAGGTTAAAGCTGGTTTAGCCTCCCTGCTGTGCAGAGATCCATTTAGTTCCTGTAAGGGACTAACTTGGCCTGGAGGTTCCTTGATTCTTAACGAGATCTTAGCTCAAGTGCTGGCTTTTCCTTCTCCTTCTCAAGGCTCCCTGGATAACTTCAGCGCAGATTGTGTCTATCGCACTTTCAACGTGGGCTTATTCCAAATCCAACCATGCTGCTTGGCGATTTAGAGAGGCAAAAAATATATCCTGCACATACTCAAAGCTATTCTCTCTCAATTCAGTGGGGTTTGCACTGGAGAAGTTGCTGGCCAGACTGCCCTACCTTCCACCTTTAACGGGAGCCCCAAAATTTGCCCCCAGAGGAGAGTGCCTCCCTCTGTTTTGTTGCAGGGTTGTTTCTTGCTTTCTGGGTCCTCCAAACTCTTGCTATTTCCTCTGCTGAGAGATTGGGGAGTAGGGATTAACACCCTTGGAGCTGCAAGCTGTTAGCCAGGTCAAGGCTTGGAGTTGCAAACATCTCTCTTGGCTTGTTTCTTTTCTTTCTTTCCCTGCTGCCGGCAGGATTTCTGGCGGAGCATCATTAAGGCTCCCCAAGTCTCCCTGCCTTCTGCTCCATTCCGAGTTTCTCTTGGCAGGCGCCTGCCCCCCCCTTTTTTTTAAATGGAGAAAGTAATTTTTGCTGTGCCTGCCAGCAGCCTGGAATTTCAGGGTGGTGATTAGGGGGAAAGGAAAAAAAAGGGGGGGGGGAGAGAGGTTGAGTGCTGTGCCTACTGCAGGCTCATTAAGCTCAGGGTTGCGGGGCGGCAGCTGCGGATCGAGATGTGGGCAGCCATCTGAGACGCGGGAGAGATGCTTCTTTCTATCAAGGCCTGGACACGAATCCTGCACCCCTATTCTCCACGCGCCACCTCTTGCCAAAAGTAAAAACGGCAAGAAAAAACACCAGGCTCTATTTGAACTGGGCTGACTGCAGATCGTCCTTTCAGCACTGGATTTGCAGTGGCACAAGCATGTGAATTAGACTCCTGCTACTATTACCCCTCCCCATCAAGTCACTGCGATTTGGGTCGGATATTCTAATATAAAGGGGAAGTTCAAGATGACCTTGAAGCAGAGCTTTATTTGAGACAGTTTTGAATAGGAATCTTGACCCTGCAACATATGAGTCAGGGATAGCCAACACGCAGCCCTCCAGATGTTGAACTATAACTCCCATTGTTTCTGACCATTAGCCATGCTGGCTGGGGCAGATGGAAGTTAGAGTTTAGCATCAGTTGGATAGCACTACATTTGCCATCCATGATACAAATTAATAATGAAGATGAATGCCACTCTGCATATGCTTCAAGCGCCTTTTCTTCACAACCAAGAACCTACAGTCTGCTCCTTCTAATCTTGGTATTAGAAGGGAAGGCTTCCAGGCCAATGAACATAGAAACATGGAACTGTAGAGTTGGAAGGGACCCCAAGGGTTATCTACTACAACATTAATTTGAGCCTTAGCCCACCCTTTTTAAAACAACAACAACAAAAAAGAAGTGCTACCTTGGTTTTACTGCTTGGGATACTAGCTGTAGATAGATGGGGACCTCCTTGGGCCCAGGGCTTGGTTCCTAAAAGGGAGATGAAGGATTCAGACCTTACTGGGATTTATCTCCTGTGACCTGCTTCCAGAGGCTTATCTTACAAATGTGCAGGAGGGAGCTGGCTGCCTTTACTCATTTGAGCCACAGCACCTTGCTAATTGCTACAATGCTGTGGAAACACCAAGAGACGCCTAGTTCCAAAATGAGAAATTCACATTTATGATTTCAAAGTTAATTAACTAGCTATGGGCAACCCTCTGCATTATCGGACTAACAGCAGTGACCAATCCTACTAGGGTGTTGCAAGGATCACGTGAGGTCCTTGAAACACTCTATAGACGTGAAGTTGTGTTACTGAGATGAGAAGAGAGCCACATTGGAGTCAGCTTGCCAGTTTGGCATAGCTAATCATTTTATATGGTGCCATAGGAGCAAACTCGGGGGCTGTAGGGGCTTCAGACCCCACAATAAAACATTTGAGGGGGCTGGGCCCCCATAAAGTTGATAGGCATTCCCACTCAATTGGGTGTGTGTGTGTGTGTGTGTGTGTGTGTGTGTGTGCGCATGCACTGCATCATGTAATTATGTGGGGCGGGGCTTACCTGGGCCTGCACAATATTTTATTCAAGTTGGCACTCCTGCATGGTGCCATTCCACATGCAAAGTACTTTGTAAACTATATGGTATTGCTGTTCTTTTAGGATTTTTGTGAGCAAGGTCAACATGAGTCTTATATTACAGAGCAGGGATCTGGGCTTTGCCGAAGCTCACACCATAGCTTTGGTGCAGAGGATAAAATCTATGCATGAAGAACAGCAGACCCCACATTGCAAAGGGATAAGGCATGCAGAACTCCCCGGCTCAGCTCTTTGAGATGTCCATGTAATGGGGGCTGGCAGGGCAGAAGACAAGGGAAATCAGAGGCAGGCGGAGCCAAAGTGAGTGACAAGTGTATCTATTCTGTTTCTTAGTAAGAAGGCAGGCAGGTGGGGGCTGGCTAATGATAAACTGGAGATTAGTGGAGCAGTGCTCTGCTTGCCCTTATGGTCCAGCCTTCACTGTGCCCATATATGCCAAGCTTGTGCCCGAAGTGTGAAGTAGGCCAGGCACTACGCACACGGCCTTCTCTAGAGTCGGGTGACTGGGTGCTGTTCCCATGAGATGATAGGAAAGTTTTAAGAAAAGATTCTTACAATTCCTTTGGATGGTGGGAGGCAGAACTGCTCAAGTCAGTGGATCTATAGAGCAGGGGTGGCTAATCCCCAGTTTGGGGTGTGTGATCTGGCCTCGTGGGGAAAAAAATCATTTCACTCTCTAAGAACCAACCAAGTTTAGGAGCAGTGGCAAAAAGGGAAACAAAAATAAGCAGAAACAGTGTTGTGCAGGGCACAGTGCCTTGATGCAACCCTACGTAATCATACCAGCCATTTCATGAGGGAGAGGGAGTGGTTACCCTTCTCAGCTGATCTGCGCTGGCCAAGTGTAAATGTGACCCATGCCAAAAAGGTTAGTTACACTCACTATAAAGATTTCCTATGTAGTGGATTTTTAATTTTTTTCTTAACAAGGTGGAAAACTAGCAGCTTCCGTCCAAAAAGCTCCTGGCTTATTATCTGTCCTCCCCATTCACATTATCACTAGGAGCTACTGTAGCAAAGTACCTTAGAGACTTGAGTTGCCAAGTAGGAAGACCTTAGTTTAAATTTCACTGCAGCAATAAACTCTGTGGAAACACAATCTCAGCTCCCCACACCTGAACTATGGGGATTAATAGTACTAACCTACCTAACAAGGCTGATTCATGCGGACACAAAAGTGCTGTGTGCATGCTAAATATTGTTGAGAGCTAGTAAGCCTTGATGGGCAGAGGGAGGAGATGGATGCCAGTCATTTTGCCAATTCCCCACCTTAGCCACTGCTGAGGCCGCAGACCTCAATGGGTTCCACAGAGAATAAAGACAGCCCTGTGTTCTGAGTCTTGGTCATGCTAGAATATGAGAGCATGTTGGGAGTGTGAGACCGAATACTGGGAGCTGATTTACAAGAAGATCAGACTGGACACAATCCACACTGAAATGAACCAGATGTGCTCCCATTTATTTCAATAGAGATTTTGCGGGAGAACTTCTTGGTGAATTGTGCCCTTTA
The DNA here is from genome assembly GCF_964270895.1 of Podarcis filfolensis. Taxonomy (NCBI): domain Eukaryota; kingdom Metazoa; phylum Chordata; class Lepidosauria; order Squamata; family Lacertidae; genus Podarcis; species Podarcis filfolensis. Next base: position 32,257,008 of record NC_139615.1, read on the forward strand.
TTTTTCCTCTGCTGGGCAACACAGTTGTGGAGAAGAGCAAACAATTTGCGGTAGGCAGCGATCCCTGCCTCCTGTGAGTTGAGAGGTTCAAATATGTCTTCCCAATTAAAGCACAGCTGTTCAGAAAGAAATGGAGAGGGAGAGGGCTGCTGGTGGTGGAGCTGCTGTCTCTTTAAAGAGCCCTTCTAGTGACTGATGAGGGTTGGAGAGATAGAGCCAGGCAGGCCCTGATGAAACACTCATCGCACAGCTAGAAAATGACTGTAATTATGAACCAGTCCCTGCAGAAGGATGAACTCCAAGTTTGCTAATAACCCCGCCAGGTGCCTCTCTCATCTCTCTCCATGCCCAAGTGGTCTCTGTGGCAGCAAAGTTGGACTTACAGAAACTGTAGGCAAATATTTCCTAATGAGAGGTAAATTCCTTCCTTCCTGCAACTGGACCATCCTTGTCAGCAGGATTGTGTCTATTTATGTCCTGCACCAAAGTAAGAACTGAATTGTTATCTTAAAATGTCAGACCACAAGGACCATCAAGCCTAGCACCGCCTTCAAATAACAGGCAGCCAGATGCCTTAGGGAAGCTCACACACTGAGTATGCTGAAGAAGACAGCCTCCCCCCTGACTTGCTTTTTGCCACAGGATCTGATAATTAAAAGTACAAGTGGGACATGCCAAAGCTCAGGATTCCAACCAGCCATGCCCTTGCCAAGGATACTTCATTCCATTCCTCCTCCAACAGTGGTCAGTCAACATCCTAAAGATGGTGTGTGCTTCTGCCATCCTTTGGGTTTCTCCGAGTGTGTAGATAAGAACATAGGAAGAGCTTGCTGGATCAGGCCAATGGCCCATCTGGTCTAGCCAACCAGATGCCTATGGAAAATCCCCCAAGCTGGATTTGAGCACAAGCGCACTCGTCCCTCCTGTGGTTTCCAGAAACTGGGATGCCAAAGCATTGCTGCCTCCAAATTCTGCTGTTCTGACTACATCAGTGTTTGCTGTCAGGTGTATGTAGAAGGGATGGGGGACCTCTCTATCTGGTTCTCAGGAACTGCCCCCAAGCCATAACCCCTGTCCCCCAAGCTACACCCTGCTTCAGCCCTACTTCATACCCTCCTTGAGTGTCATTGCCTGGCTGGTATGTGTTCTTGAATTTTTATAATGCCTCTCAGTTATTTCACAAAACTCCAGTTTCCAGAATATGTTGAAGCTATAACAGTTACTCAAGTCTGAAATAACTTTTTTGTAAATGTGGAGTTGTGGACACAGCTTATTACCACAGTAAAGCTAAGGATAACAGCAAATCAGAACGCGTCCTGGCACAGTCCAATGTTTACTGGAGTATTAAACATAAACACTAAACATCTGCTTGGACTCTAAAAATGAATTCAGTACATAACAAAATAGATGAAATGGGAAACAATTGACCTTTTATATTGAATCACTCATAACCCTTTATTGAAATACTGAAAAAAAGGAAATTTGTTAATGAATTTTTGTTCATTGTAACTTATTCTCTCTCTCTAATTGCTGTCTGAAATAGTTGCATTCACATGTAGCTAGCCTGAGTTCAGAAGCTGTAATGTTCAAATAGGTTGAACATTCTGCACATTCTGGTTTCTGAATGTTCCCATGTTCCCATATGCCCAATCTGTATCCATGTTATGGAAACCCTCTAAAAGCTTGACTATATTTCAATTTAAATCAATTGTTACGATTTCCCTCTCTCAAGGAACTCTGGGAAATGTAGTTCTGGGAGATCGTAAGGCTCTAAAAGAGAATTATCAGTATCTTTCCAAAATAAATTTCCCAGGCTACGTTGGCTAAGATCTTATAAGCCATTTAGTCCCCCTGCTTGATGCAAATAATCTAAAGCATTGCCAAGAGAGTGCTTGTGTTTATGTGAAATAAACGTACATTAAATTTCATATGTTGCAGTATACATGCCATCTTTGATGTGGATGTTATTGCACATCATATGAAGAGACTTTAAAGTCTGGGTAAGAAGAGGAATCTGTTTTCATGAACAGGATAGTGGGTTATTTTATGCATGTTTCAGCACCCTGGAGAGTTCCTGTTTCCTCCAGTTTCTCTACCAAACACTTGTCAAGAAGACCATGCTGTAATAACAACATGTAGCCCAGCCAAGGGCCCACGTAATCTAGCATTCTGTCTGCAAAGTGGACAAGTAGATGTCTCAGGGAAATTAAATGGGACATGATGGCAAAATGCACCACTTGTTTGTCCAAAGCAAGTTGTAATCAATGGTATACTATCAGGAGAAAGGTGGGATATAAATGCAATAAATAAATCAATAAATCTGTGAACATGGAACTTCAATCTACATCACTCACCTTTCCATCATCCTGTGGACAGCATCTCATTTCTGCCTCCAAATGTGCAAAGAGTATTGGGTAGGAAACCATAACCACTGGGGTCCTAGTTAGTAGGATAGAAGTTCTTTCCCCCATTTTGCTAATTTCAGCCCCACACATCCTACAGCTAGAATCCTGAGATTTAAACATAAACACTAGAAAGGATGATGGCATGAAGAAGTTACTTTATATAAGATTTCTAGTAGATACATTCATTCATTCATTCATTCATTCATTCATTCATTTAATATCCCATCTTTCCTCCAAGGAGCTCAAGGTGGTGTACAGCTTTCCTCCACCTCATTTTATCCTCACAACAACCCTGTGAGGTAGGCTAGGCTAGGACTGGACCAAGGATACCCGGTGAGCTCCATGGCTGAGTGGGGATTTGAACCCAGACCTCCCAGGTCCTAGAGCAACACACTAACCACTACACCACACTGACATGTAGGTAGTCTAGTTCACATTACTCAAAGAATTGCATTCTGCATTTTCTAAAACTGAAATTTGGTAAAATGTCAGAATTTCTGAAAACTTGCAATTTTGCTTTCAAATATGACTTAGAAGGATTATTTTAAAATCTTAAACCTCACTTCCCATTGGTAGATTCTGGCAGAAATGTGAAGCTTGCCAGATTTATACCAAGGCAATCTGATGAATGGTAGCTCTGTGTGTGCATCTCATATCCCTATCTCCCTTTCCCTTATGCTACTAGCAAGTTACCCAGGCAGAATTGGAGGACTGAATGGGAATGTGGGAAGTGCACTCAGCACACCTATTTTGTGCCATGTCACTTCCACACATGTCCACTCTTGTTCAGACAATGATACAGGTGAAAAGGAATCCAAGCTCCTTTTAGCCCTATGTGTGTTGGCCGTGATCAAATGGGACTAGATTGCTCTCCTTGTTTCTTCCTCAGCCCACGAAAGCCAAGTGAAATTCAGTAACAGCGAATGTTGAAACAAAATCATTTGCAAAGTCCTACATGCAAATTCAAGTTAGAGGAATTTGCTTAAGGTGTTCCTCTTCCCCAGTTAGTTTCAGGTGAGCCATTTTGAAACCAAATGTAAGGCTGCAATTTTGCACACAGTTGGCCTACTGAGAATCTTATTTATTTCAGTGGATTTTAAGTAAGCTGTGTGCAGGTCGCAGCATAGGTTTTCATCCACGAAGCACGTCCATTGGATTTGTCAACATGAAAGACTAAAACACTATCTTTTCCCATGCCATCCCTGGGGAGTGTGGGAGGGGAAGAACTCCAGGTTTGCTACCACTGGGAATTTAGATGTACCAGGTGAGCAGTTAACTACCGCCATCTTGTGGCTTCAATGACCTCTACACCTGAAATATGAAGAGAAACAGCTTTCCACTGGCTGGCATCACGGTGTGGCAGATGGTTTGCAGTCTCATAGCTCAGCTATGTCACACCCTGGAGGTGTAGTTTAATAAAACTCACACAACTAGATCCATTGTGTCAGATAGTGAGGGCTCTGCCACCTTTATCCCAGAGATCCAGGTGTAGGCAGGCAACCTTCCATGCACTTGTCCTGGATGTGTTAGTTGCAACATTTATTCTGAGCCAGCAGCTCTCAAGGGTTTCAGATTGAGGTGTCTCCCAGCCCTACCAGGAATTGACCCTGGAACCTTCAGCATGCAAAGCAGCACAAAGAATTCTCCTTTTCCACTAAGCATCTGCAAGACACTCTCCATCCATAGGCAAGGGGCTCCCATGCACATCTGAGTTCAAGTTTGAAGTTCAACACTTATCACTCTAGAAAATAGGAACCGCCTGCAGTGGCATTTTACATTGCATTATTAAAGCTGAAGCAGATCAGTTTTGGGTTTCATCAGATTTTGGAGCAAAAAGCTAGATCCTGAACAAGATGGGGGCTAGGAGTTTGGTCTAAATACCTATCCATGAGTTGTAAGTCAGATAGATTTTTTTCCTTTATATAGTATTGCTATATTTGTAGCTAGCCTGTCCAACTTGTGACCTATCCAGGTAGACAGCTAGCAGCCATGTATGACAGCCAAACATGGCTCAATAAACCTTTTGTCTTTGCTGCCTGCCTGGGACTTGAAGAAAACAGGTCAGTCAAGCAGCTTGCTGACAAGGCTGTGAGGTGTGTTCAACTGGAATATACAGGCCTGTTCTATAGGACTCTGTGTATGTGTGTGTGTGTGTGTGTGTGTGTGTGTGTCTACCAGATTTCTTATTAAAACACATTCCCACCTCTGATGCTGCAATAAATGAATAATGTGCTAGATTAATAGGTTAAAAAGGACTGACAAAGCCCGGGACCAGGAGGAAGGGACGCTGGATGAAGATTGGATTGTTTTTCTCTTTTTTTATATATATAATTAAGATTGTTCTATAAAATTAATGAATGTTAGAAAAATGTTGAAATGAAATTACTTGGCTCTTGTAAAAATGTCTAAAGAATTAGGTAAGAATGTTATGGTTAGGAGAAGTTGGTAAAAATAAGATTTAAGCTTTAAACTTTAAGATTTCTATATGATAAGATGAAAATAGAATTAAGGTAATGTAATGACAGAATATTATGAATTAAGGAAAGGATTTGCTGCGATTATTATTAATCAGAATACAAGAAAAGGGAGGAGGAGGAGGTCAAAGAAAGAAGGTATTGAAAGTGGGGAATCTGAGAATGATGGTTTTATTTTTTATTTTTATTTTTCTGTCTTGTTTTTTCTTTGTGTGTGTGAAATTTCTTTTTTTAAAAAAACAAAACAAAAACCTTTTTTCCAATAAATATAATTTAAAAAACAAACAAACAAACAAAATGAATAGCAACAAAAATGAAACATTTATTTCTTTTTTACCCAGTTGTCTTTCAATCTTTATGTTTCTCTTAATGTAAGTAGCGTATATTTATTATAAGCATACTTAATATTTTAAGCATGAATAAAATCCAAATTACTCTGTTCTAAATGGAATCTCTTCTGCCTCCCTCATAACTTTTATCTGGGATTTGGGAGTTTTATTCTAATTATACTGTATTCTGTACTGCATGTTTTGGCCTTTGGCTAAAGCAGTAAAACTTGACTAGCTGATAAACACACACACACACACACACACACAGAGAGAGAGAGAGAGAGAGAGAGAGAGAGAGAGAGAGAGAGAGAGAGAGAACTTCAGCACAATAAACACTTTCTAATCAGCAAATGACAGAAGTATTTATTCCGAAATATTGTCAACATATTTCCCCATTGAGTGTTCTGCAAAAGCAAGTATTGCCCCCACCATCATGTATGTGGAATGTCTGGCCACCTTCTGCAGAACAAGAGCATGTGCCAAGTGGGGGAAAAGTACTAGAGCAAAAGTCTCTAGAGTGTGAAGAACTCTATCTCAGAATGGAAAAGGCTGAAGGAACAACAGGAGAGGAGACTGTGCTTCTGCAGCAGATTTAATGTGGGTTGAGGACATCTCGTGTGCACATATTTTTCTTAGGAATAGCAAAGAGGGGTTCTAGGAAGTGTTTCTGTTGCGTCAACAATGCAAGGGACGGGAAGAGATGATACCCAGGTTATCTAGGAGGGAACATAAAATAAACATGAAGATGGTCATTTGGGAGGAAAAACTATGAAAATAGAATGATCAGTAAGGTGGCCAACCCACAGCCCACATTCAGCCCAGGTTTTTTGTTGCTCCGCAAGACCCTCCCACTCCATTTTTTTAAAATTGACAATATTTCATCAGTCTTGATGTGGACCCCTCCGTTTGTGATGTCTGGCGACTGTTGTGCTCATTGTAAATCACTCAATCTCCACACAAAAGGTCCTGGACTTGTTGTTATGTATGTCTGAAACACAAACTTCAAAAATGGGTTTTCACTCTAGGCAACTAACCCACTACATCCAGCCTTAGGGTGCTGGATGCCCCTCTGCTCTTGGTTCACAAAATAAGCCCTGCTTGGAAATTTCAAGTTATATGAAGAAAGCCTCCAATTTCCTTCTGGAAATGAAAAACCTACACTGAATACAGGCAATCGCTTGCCACAAGGCTACAGCACAAGGAATGCTGAGCAGTTTGCCCAGGGCTCATAAACGTTTAAAGGGCCTATGTAGCTTAGTCCCAGACCTGGCATAATTTCCAACTCACCACTCTTGGCTGTTGGGAAACCAGCAGGGAGGGTAAATTAAGGAGTGTGCAAGTGACCTGAGTGGATCTGGCACAAAGCCTGCTCACCTGCTTGCTGTAATCTCAGGACTCTGGATATCAGAGGTAAGTGTTACAGGTTTGAAGGTGCTAGAGTTTAAGGCTTGCAGTATTAAAAACAGGAAACAGCCAGACTCATGCACATTTAAGACAGATCCATGTGTGCATTAGAGCTGCGTACTAGGCACTTCCAATCCTTTAATTAGCATGTGCGAGAGACCAATTAAAGTTAACTTCCTAAACTGTGTATTAGACACCTCGTGAATCGGTTGAAATTAACATGTGTTAGAAAGTAATTGATCCAGCTTGTGACAGAGTAGTGGGCTTTTGCTTGAGCAAATCTGGTACCCAGGTCCAAGCAAACATGGAGCTAGCCTTGCAGTTAATTAAACAGTGGTGGCCAATTTATTGGACAAGGGCACCCAAGCAAAGTCCAAAGTATTTCATAATTCCACTGCAGCATACACTGCACCCCATTCACATGCCTTGAGGTGGCCTTGCCTCTAAGTGTGGGGAGCAGGCAGGAAATCAGACCTGACTCCATGCTACAGTCAGGCCAATGAGACTTCACTGCCTGTGCCACTTGTGGCACCCACGCTACAGATTGGTCACTAATTCAGTAAAATTTAAAACTGTATTTTGATATAGTTTGTTCTTCTACCTTGACTCCTACATCTTTTTAGCACCTTTGTCTAACCAGCTATTCCTCCCCTAGCCCTGCCTTGTATAAATGTGCTCCCTGCCAACACGGTATGACCTTACTGAATTCCACTTCACTGTTAACTCAAAATTCACCTAATGAATCTTAATGCTTTCTCCTAATGTGGAGACTTCCTGGCTTGCTCCGGCAGAAAGGAGAGGCCAGAAGATGGAGCCAGAGACAATATTCCTCCAGGTTTAATCCAGGCTTATGTAAAAAGACAATCAAGAGACATTGCGTGCAGTGCCTTTTTAACAAACTCTCTGTTAATGTTTCAGATACCCAGTCTGCTCTTGGGCTGGAGAATATCATCCACAATAATGAAAGGATATGGATCTCCCCACTCACTGTTCAATTTAAGCCACATCTCACCATAACACAGCCTCAGAATTTGTTTTTGCCAGGGTTCAGAGACCTGGAATATGTCACATATAATAGAGACAGGAGTGTCTCTGAGCATGGTTGAGATTTCTTTCCTTTGCTATCTGGTATCGGGGGCTGCGGTTCCAGATCAGTGGGAAGCACTGCCAGATAGGGGTAACCCTCAACAGCCAACAGCTGCATGATCATCCTTGTTGTCCCATCCTAAAAACAACTGTCCCAAGACAAACCAGTGGTTCACAGAGCCACTTTCCCATTAGTCAACAGCAGATAAGACTGAGTCATTACCAAGGTTTAACAAAGAAAGTAGTTTATATATTATGACAATTATATTGGGCCAGCTTATATGGCTGTGAGAATATGCTATCTTTTGGAGTTGCTCAATAGTTTTCATCAGGCAGACAGAAAGGTGGTTAATTACCCAACAGTTCATCTCTGCCTAGACAAAACAATTATTTGCAAAGGGAAGTCAAATTGCTTTCTCTCTATAGTTGAGAATAAGCCATATAATACCTCTGCCTCTCATCAATGACTTGATCTGTAGGGATCTTCAGAACCAGATAAGTTATAGAATACAAATGAGCAATTGCTGAGCTTCCCTCCATTTTCTCTTTGCCAACTGTCCACCATTTTGGAGCATCCCTTCTTTCACCTTTTTTCCCCAGCTGGTGCATTCCCTTCAACACAAGTAACAGCACCACCTCCTGGTGGTTCATTAAAATCACACTATGTGTTTCATTTATCTTAAGTGCAGTTCAGTTAACTCCAAGGCACCTCTGAGGGGAGACTTATCAGCCGATGAAACAGTAATGGGTTTGGCAAGCAGCTGAGAAATGCAAAAGGAAAGTTCCTTCAAAGTTTTTGACTTGCCATGAGAAAAGTAAGGCAGCCACTTCAGGTGATGAATTTCAGGTGCCATTAAGAGCAACGGAGTGAGGGCCAAACTACATGCTAAGTGCATATTTGAATTTGTCAATGTCTTTAAATAGCAGCTGCAGGTTCCTCTAATCTCAGTACTATAGCAGGAGTGATAGGTATTTAGTGGAGGGGGGGCGACAGCATTTTTCTTTTTGGAACAAATAGTAGTTTGTGAGGTGGGAAGAATTTTAATTGGAACTGCACTGCAGTGGAAAGGGTTAATCCACTCCTCAGCCTGTGCTGAGGCCCCGATTCAAATTGATCGAGGATGGGGGCTTAGCTGCTATTTAAAAACACATGCCACACATTTATTATAATGTGTAGCTTGGTTCTGAGAGACTGACGTATCTGAGAACAGTAGTTCTTTGGCAAGTTCTAGTGAAGGCATAGGCAAACTTGGCCCTCCAGATATTTTGGGACTACAACTCCCATGATCCCTAGCTAACAGGACCAGTGGTCAGGGATGATGGGAGTTGTAATCCCAAAACATCCAGAGGGCCGAGTTTGGCCATGCCTGTTCTAGTAAATCAGCCCCACTGAAGTGAGTAGCAACTATTCAAGAGCATCGCATGGAGACTGTAAAGGAGAACTGTCCCATGGCAGGCAGTTAAACCTGAAGGAGATCTGCCACAATTGTTGCCCAATGACTTGAACTCAGCCTTGTCTTACCTGCCATTCATCTTTCCACATCGTAGGCGGGCATAAGATATTCCTTTGGCACAATCCCCACCATGCTGTTCAGCTCTCCAACCCACCAGCCATACATGTTGTACTCCTGGAATTGAAGTAAGAACAGCATTAAGTGAAATAGCTGGATGAAGGGCCTTGATGTCATGGGCTTAGACTCCTGCCTCTGTCACAGAAGACGAGTTTGGATTTGATATCCCACTTTATCACTACCCTAAGGAGTCTCAAAGCGGCCAACAATCTCCTTTCCCTTCCTCCCCCACAACAAACACTCTGTGAGGTGAGTGAGGCTGAGAGAATTCAGAGAAGTGTGACTAGCCCAAGGTCACCCAGCAGCTGCATGTGGAGGAGCAGGGACGCGAATCTGGTTCACCAGATTACAAGTCCACTGTTCTTAACCACTACACCACACTGTCACAGAACTTGTAAGAACATAAGGGCCTCCTGGATCAGCCCAATGGCCCATCTAATCCAACATGGGAGCCACACACACAAGCAGCCTGAAAGGTTACAGCAAGACTGCACTGATTGTCACTGTAAAACATACACGTGCCCATCATTCTGGGTAGTGGTGGGATAAATTGCAACATACTCAGCATTAAGTGCCACTTGGTGTTGATAGAAAAGTTAAAGGGCTTAATGGATTGTGTCCAATGAGCACAGGACCACAGAATTGTAGATTTGGAAGAGGGTCATCTGGTTTTCTCTTTACCAGGTTAGACATACCCAATTCCCTCAACTCTTCCTCATAAGGCTTGGTTTCTAGACCCCTGATAATCTTGGCCGCCTTCCTCTGCACACATTGTAGCTTGTTAATATCTTTCTTAAATTGTGGTGCCCACAACTGGGCGCAGTACTCCAGGTGTGGTCTGAAAAGAGCAGGACTATTCCTTCCCTTGATTGGGACACTATACTTCTGTACATGCATTTAAAATAGCAATATGAATTATTATTTCTCATTTAATATTTTTTTGAACTTTTAATTTGATGTAATTTTTGGTTAGCTGCCTTGGACACTGTAGAAAGACAGGCTACAATTAATTGCATTAAAACAATAAAGATACAACTGTCAAGAGTCTAACATATAAAATAAACCTGTTGGAATAAAGCAGCATTAAAGCAAGAGTCCCAAATGCTTTGTATTTCTCCCTTCACAAATGCTGCACCAAATAAAACTACTTTTAACTTACCATAACACTTAAGAATACAGTATTAATGTTCATAGATAAGATTCTCTGTACACATAAAGGTTTGGACTAGGCTTCTGCCTGATGTACCAGTTTTCTAATGGGAAAGGGTTGTGTTTGTTTTTGCATATTCTTCAAACTGTATCCTTCCGCCTGCAGCTTGAAGTGGAAGAGTTCAGAAAAATATCTACCACTTAACCCTGTTCATTGTGCAAACTTGTCCTTACAGAGCCTTTTGCTGCAGCACCCAGAAGAACTGCAAGTTCTGACAGAAGTTCTGTTTTGGCTGTGGAGAACCCGGGACTGTCAGCTCTCTGGCCAGTGAGTGGGGCCATAGAGTCTTTGCCCTTCCCTTAGTGGTGGAAAACATGATTCTAGCAGCTGTTGGCCCACTGGACACTAGGTGAGGCAGAATGTCCTACATTTTGCTCCTTAAATAGCTCCAGGGATATGTGAAGTAATAGTAAAGTAGAGTTCCTCTGAGCAGATTCAGAGTGCTTTCTTCTCTAGAATAACCTCTCTCATGGACACGTTAGGAGCAAGACGCTGCAAGCTGAAGGGTTTCCAGACAAGTGTCGCAGCATTCAGTATAAAGGCTATGGGTTGTTTCACACAAGTATGTTAATCACTTGTTGACTACGCAGCATCTAATGGCGACATGCATGGTGAATGAGCCATTATAGATTAATCACCACAAACATCTTTCATATCACCTGATGTCAGTTCACGCACAATGCTTTTCAGCCCAGAGTCAGTTCACACATTCTGCTAAAATAGCCAAGTGCAGAGTAATGAAGTGATGTAGATGTGTGTGTGAACAAGCCCAAGGCACCAGGAAAAAACAGAGAAAGGGAGACTGTGCCAGATGGATGTAAAAGGCGAAGACTGAGACCGGACCCACCTTCTTCCAAGCACTGCCTTGGCCTGAGCACTGTGAGGTATTTTAAAACAATTTCGGCTTTGATGGATTGCTGGGGAGCCAGCGATTGTTCATAATCAAAAAAGGAAGAATGGAATGCAAATGAGCACAAGCCGAGAACCATCGGCGCCGGGCGCTTTATTTCCCTGTGCTGTGCCAAAAAGAATTAAAACAACATTAAACTCCCAGCAATAATGTTTAAGCTCTCGTTTCCGAGTGCCAAATTGCACCGCTCTGGATCATACAGATGTTCGTTAATTATGCTAATTTTTATTAAACTATTAAAATGGAGGAAGTTGCACTGGCAGAGCCCCGGCCCGAGGTGAACCCTGCCTTGCGTCTGGAGGTGCTAATTTGCCAGCTTCCCTCCATAAGCTGCTGATGCCGGAGGTTTGGGCTTTGCTTAGCGAGGGGGAATTTTTTTGTATGGGGTGATGGAGAGGATGACTTCTTCAGCAGAAAATGTTGAAACAAATTCCAGTGAGTGCTAGACGCTAGACCCTCTGGACCTGCACACATCCATTGATCCAGAGCAGGCTTGACCATGAGGACAGAGGAGGTAGCTGTCTGAGGTGGCTCATTTCAAGAGAGGCTCCCCATGCCACACCAGCAATCCTGAGTCCAGGCTCTTAACCCTTTTGTGGTAGCTGGCTCCCCATGGAGAGTGTGCTCCAGGACCTGTGCACTGTAGCTTAGAGTTAGCAGGTGACACCCCTGACTCATGCCAACAAGGGCAGCAAGAATGCCGAGTTTGTCCTACAGCAATCCAGCATTAATAAGAGCTTTTTATTATTATTTTGCAGGCATGTTTCAGCACGTAACTTGAGGTCAGCATCCCAAGCAGAGTTCAGTTTCAAAAATGATAGTGGATTTTGGAGAATATACAGAGTTAATTCCCAGCCCCTCTCCTGGGCCCAGGGTAAAAGGCCTCAACAAAAGGATATCCTTGGCTAAAAATTTACATCCTTCAGGTGTCCTGCACCCCCTGATTCATAGGAGTACTGGTATGAAAGACAGGTACATTGAAAGACTGCCTAAAATTGGTGTGCTGAGTAGTGAAATCAACTGGAGGCGTGTAGTATTAAAAATTAGGAAAATCTGTGATGTTCTTGGCTTGAAGTCTGAACTGCAGCCTAGGGAATGGGATCACAGGATTTCACCTTACCTGCGCTGACTGCATGAACTGAAAGAGGTGTGTGTGTTATCTAAGATGTGTAAAAGGATCTCAAGAACAGAACATAAGCTTAGCGCAGGGGTGGCATCCCTGCCGATTAAAAAAGACGAAGCAAAAATATGCAAAGGAAGTAAAAATGAAATGCAAAATTTCTCTCCCCATCTCTTGGCTCCCAAATTTCTTGTCAGCAGCAAAGCTGAAACAGCTGCATGCGGATCAATCTTTCCTGGGCGTGGGGGTCCGTGGAGGGATTGCACATGCACAGACATAGAAGAATTTATGTTGCTGATGCACACCAACTAATGGGAAAACAATATCTAAACCTATGGGAAAGGACATATAAACCAAAATAGGATGCCGACAAGCAACAAGGGGGACATTTCTTGGCTACTCTCAGCCTTCTCATGCGGCTGCTTTACTGCTTTTCGACAGCGTCACGGGTGTCCTTTGCATGCCTCCTGTCTTGATGTCTGGACTCTCTCTACCGTGCCACAAGAAAATGCCTTAGCAAGCAGGTAGCGGCGGGGGGTAGGGGGAGGAAGACTGGGAGGAAACAGCAGGCAGCTCTCGTAAGCCGGAAAAGAGAATGAAGACCCCTGCTACAGAGCCGCTCGCTTTTAATTTCCATCTGCCCCCATCCCCACTGTTTCCCTATTTGTAGAGCGTTCTGCATGACAGCTCAGCAACTACCCAAGATGACCACTGATACGTCTTTGAGGGGCAAGGCAGAAACAGCCTCAGGGCTGCAGCGCTCTTTCGCTTTCTGCATAAAATATGTGTGCATGTATATTACTGGGGTGCAAATCTAATGGGAAGTCATCACCCACTGAGTTCTTTCTCGGTAAGCCCAGATGCAGCGGCTGGTTGCAGTTACTCAGTGGTCATAGGAATATAATGAATGTGCTTTATACTAAATCAGACCTTTGGTCTATTAAGCCCAGTGCAATGTACTCTGACTGGTGATGGCTCTCTAGCAAAGGTCCTTCCCAGTCCTACTCTGTGAGGTTTTGTAACTGGAGATGCCTATGCCTTGGAACAAACTTGTTACTTTCTGCATGCACATGACATGTTCATCTGCTGAGCTAAACCAAGATAAGACCTGCTGCTTGTTAAGGGCTAGTTTTAGATGTTATATATACCCCACATGCAGACAAGGAGAAGCCCCGTTATGTGTCGCAAATGCTTTATGCGGGAAGAGTGATGTTTAAAAGATCCTTACCAAATGCGTATCCCTAACCACAAATAGCAGGACCATGCTTCTGATTCTGGCAGCAGCTTTCACAACTGCTACTCATGATGGGTGAAGTGCATTTAGTGAGTATTTTTAAATATTACTGTTCAGGATCTCATGTGCATTACATGTGCAGCATCTCTGTAAGTAAGCATTTCCTGCAGGCTGCCTATCAGCGAGGCAACACTGAAACAGGCTGTCATTTGCAAATAATTAAGAGCAAAAATGAATTTGACTCAGTGTGTGTGTGTGTGTGTGTGTGTGTGTGTGTGTGTTTGTTCAAGCAAGTTCTCCTTGCTACAATTTATTTCCAAAAATGTGAATCTATATTCTCCTAATTATGGTTGCACTGGGATTTAGAGCTAAGCTAAGCTCTTGCAAAATTCATCCCACTTGCATGAGCTGCCAACAGCACTGACAGTGGAATAAGTGAGACAATTTGCAGAACTCTGAACTAAGCTGTTGACGGGAACAGCAAACTACAATATGGCCACAGATTAAGATTGACAGGAGGAGGAAGGCTGGGCTTGAATTCCTAGTCAATCACTAAAGAGGTTGGTTAATTTTTGGGAGCAAGAGGTGTCTGGAATAAACACTCAAAGGAATTCCTTCCTTCGGTCCCAGAAGTGTATGCATTGGATATCCTGTGGTTACTCAAAGTATACAGTAACTACATGCTATGAGAGACATGGGGTTGCTATCCAAAACAGTAGTCTGGTTTTGAGTTCTCCCCTTCCTCCTCCATAACTTGTAGTAAAACTAACAGCATGTTCTGATACCATCATCATGTTGCATTTTTCCTTGCACTGACAACCAGTGATTTATCTCTATTGATTTATTGCAATTATTTATATCCTGCCTTCCAGGATGTGGCAAATCCTTCCATGATGTGAGGAATTTGATGTGAAGCAATGACAAGGAAACACGCATCACGACATCAAGAAATTGGCTACGTTTTACTACACGTTACGGAGCAAGGAGAACTCAATACAGAACTTTTGCTTTTGCTGGTAGCCCCGTATTTCTCATCATGTACAGCTCTGCCCTCACTATGAATGGAAAGAATCACTACACATGCTCAGAGGCACTCTTTTTTTCATGTACTTAGTTTTCTCCAGAGCAGAGCCATGGCACCAGGGCCAGCCCACACATGAGGCAAGGTGAGGTGATGGCCCACTCGGGCAGCAGATCCCAATGTTGATCTCCCCCCCACACCTTTGTTCCTGATGTAGATCTTCCCTCGTCCCTTCTTCCCTAGTGGGAAAGGGGTGCTATTTTGGGGTCTGCCTCAGGTGCCAAAATGTCATGGGCTGGCCCTGCTTGGCACGTAAAACAGATTCTGGGGCTAATACATCCTAGCTCCTGACTAAGCCTCGGGGTTTGGAGGCAAACTCTTTTCTCTATAGTGAGACATTACCTGTTCTAAAACAAAAGGCTGGCTCCACACCCCACCTTGCCAACGCTGATCTAGCAATATTTACTCCTCAACCCCAACTTAGCTCTAGTTACAGTCCAAGCGCCTCGTAAACAACCCCGATCCTACTTTGGCGATGTAGTTAATCAGCCCAGTCGCTCACAGAAGATCAATGGCGGGATGATGGATGCCCGAGGAGAAAAGCCAAAATCAATCACAGGCTTATCGGTATATGATTGCTTGGCCCCATTATTAGTGCCGGAGCATCATACATTATTGTTAGTAAAATGGAGGCCTCTAATTCATAGGTGAGCTGTGTCACGCATTATTGGAGGGTCGCTTGACATGGGAGGGTTTTATATTGGGTCGCTGCAGACATCTGTTTACCTCAAAAACTGGCCCAGGGCTGAAAGCTGGCTCAGAACAAAATTTAGGGCTTAACACTGGAAAGGAAGAAACCTGAGCACAGTGGCTAGTTTTTGAGAATGAAAGAGAGGTGCTAGGGTCTGAATGTCCCCCAGGAAGCTGCAGTGACAGCTCAAGACGTTTCTCCTGTGCTCATGTGCAGCTCCCGCCCCGCCCCCCGTCATTTCAAAGGGGCTTGCATAGAGAAACTTCCCTGTAGGTAGTGCTCTATGAATGAGACCTCTTTGTCTCTTTAGTGCCCAAAACCTATTTTCTGAGATGACAGCCTACGTTGCCTCATGGTCAGGCAGAAAGTCATGATGTGGCCTCTGCCATGGAAGTCTAGCCTTCTTAATCCTAGATATTGGGGTCAGGAAGGGGCCCCATCTCTTCAAAGGAGCTTGTACTTTCCTTCCATTTCCTCTGGGATATCAGGAACTCCTGCAACTAGGGAAGGAGCTGCTTTTGTCTTCTCCCAAGAGGAGAAGAGTGTGGAACCTCACAGTGTGGAGATGGGGTGCGGAAGGGAGAGAGAAGATCTGGGAAATTACAGAGTGGCCAGTCTGACTTTGATACCTTGGAACACACTAGAACAGAGGAAAAAGGAGTCAGTTTATAATCATATGTGTAACAATGTAGTGATAAGTGATTTTAATTGGGTTATAAGCTTAGTGGATTGTGGGAATGTAGTGGACATAATTTATCTTTATTTCAGCAGAGCATTTGATATTTGGTTAGCAAACTGGTTAAATGCAGGATATATAATAATACCATCAGGTGGATCCAGAGCAGGCAAAATCGAGCATGTTCATCAATGGTTTCTCATCAACCTGGATCATGTTTTTGAGCATAGTGCCATAAGGATCTGAGCACAAGCACACTATTCCTTCCTGTGGTTCCCAGCAACTGATATTCAGAAGCATTGCTGCCTCTGACTGTGAAGGCAGAGCATAGCCATTGGGGCTAGCAATCACCTTTACAGAATAACTGGGCACAGTACTGCAGATAAGGCCTGTCCAGTGCAGAATAAAATGATTTTTTTAAGACTTGGAAACTATGGTGCTACTAATGCAGCCTAAAATTGTATTATCTTTTTTTTTTGGCAGCATCACACTGCTGATCCATGTTCAGCTTGTGATTGATTATAATTCTGAGATTGAATCAAATCTTTATTATTATGGTCAATGACCAGATCCTGAGATCCTTTTTGTATGCCTGCCAAGCCAATGTCCCGCACACTATCCTTGTGCATTTGATTTTTTTAAAAAATTGTCTATATTGAATTTCCTTTTGTTAGTTTCAGCCCAGTTTTCCATTGGCACCACACTTTTAAAAAGGATGCAGACAAACTGGAACAGGTTCAGAAGAGGGCAAAAGTTGTACAATGAAAGGTTGAGGGAACTGGGTGTGATTAGCCAGGTGAAGAGAAGACTGAAGGCAGATATGAGAGTAAACTTCAAACCTCTGAAGGGCTTCTCTTATAGAACAGGGTACTTATTTTCCGCTGCCCCAGTGGGCAGGACTAGTTCTAATGGGCTTACATTACAGATGGTAGATTTCAGTTAAACATTAGGAGAAACCTCTCAACAATAAGCACAGATAAATGAAGACCGGGAATCCAAGGGACCTAATGAGACCCTCCAGACTTTTCTATCTGTTCCTTGGGACTTTTCCTAGGTCACACCTCTTAAAGGCTCTGCTCTGCTGGAGTGTGTTTTCCCTTCAGACCAGTGTGCCTGATAGACTACAATATGGATACGCAGCAGCTCTGAGAGCTTTAAAGGAGGTAGAGGGACATGATTGGTTTTCTGGCATTACCTGATTCTATGGACCAGGAATGTGTTATTTGCATCTTGTGTGGAATTGTCTGAAGTTCCTCCCTCTGAACAGCTGTATGGGTGATGCATTCCTCTTCTAATTGGTTCTTGAATGAGTGCTTAATTTCTGACTATATGTGATTATTTCTCACAAACACCTGTATCTCAGAGTGAATTCAGTTGTTTTAACTTCTAAGTGCTGAAGACCAGTTGTGAAGTGCTGGCGGACAAAACACGTTCTATAAACTAACACTGGACATATCTGGAGAGTGCTTAGTTCAATATGGGCACTTCACATCAGAGTTGTGATTAGACAGTTGGCAGGCACAAGTGTCACTGATCATACCTTTTCCCATGGATACAAAAACAATTCAATGGCACATAGATTTCCCCCAAGGATTCATACCATTAATGTTATATCTAGTCATAACATTAATGTCATAACAGGGGTGTATGGAGTGTTAGAAGAGGGTACTGCTTCTGGTGGGGGACATGTTGTACTCCTTCTGGGGTAATTTGTCCACCTTTGGTCCCCACCCTGCACTCAGCTCCCACCTGTGGCTCCTAGAAGCTGTCAGCATGTGACAGAGCCAGGGAATGGCTTTGACTGGCCAGCTAAACCAGGTGAGGGTAGCTGAAGGGACTCAAACCTTCGGTGGTTAGGGACTTTCCCTGCATGCAAAGCCAGGCTCTGGGGAATTGAGTGGATAAGACCAATAGTGGGTCCAACAGCCAAGAAGGTGGCTTCTGCACATGCTGTAGAGGGAAGTGAGGGGCAGATGGACCTCGTCAATCTGGGAAGGTAGCCCATCTAGGAGAAGGAAAACTCTGATCCTAAAACTTTGTTGCCTTGCAGGACATCTTCGGGAGAAGAAAAGGCTAAGGAGTAAACCCTACACAAATCCAGAGTGGAGTCCCCAAGACAGTTGGGTGGCACTTTGTATGACTCCTTCTGGCAACTCCCGCAGCCAACTTGGTGCCAAACATATTGCTATGCTTTCCTTTGGACCACATCAGCAAGGCTGAGAGGAGGGTCTTGTCATCTTGGCAGCTCAGGACCACGATACACACTGCCCAGGCGTGCACCCCGGGGAGCTCACTTCAGTGCTGCTAACACAGCAATTTCACCCCTGGAGGCACACTCCATTGTCTCTTGGGACTGATGGATATCAACAGCTAAGTCATAACCTGAATGGTAGACATAAGTCACAACAGTATTACTACTACTACTACAATTTATATACCATCCTTTATCAAAAAATCCAAGGGCGGTGTACAATATTAAAAACACCTTGCTACTCTGGGAACCTCAGTAGCTGAAGGCATGGGATATAAATTTATTAAATAAATAAGCAACAAATTAATAAGAAAGCTCAGTGATCAGCAATACAAGATGCTTTAAAGAATGGCAGAAAGCTATTACTAGATTTATCTGGCAGGGGAAGAAACAAGAATAAAGTATAAATTACTGACAGATGCCAAGGAAAGAGGTGGATTCTCCTTACCAGATCTGAGATTATATTTTGAGGCGTCTTGTCTTTGCTGGTTAAAGGAAAGGATATCGCTGGAAAACAGTTCCATATTAGATCTTGAAAGTCATGATAACAGATTTGGCTGGCATGCCTATTTGTGGCATGACATAAAGCTTTTTTTTTATAAGGAAACCGGTGTATGAAGTATGGGACAAATATAAAAAAATTACTGGAACACAAAACACCATGGTGGCTCTCCCCACTTGAAACAATATTGGTGAAAAAAAGGAATATGAGAAATGATTGGGCAACATAAAAAGAATTATTAATAGAAGTAAATCAAGATTTAAAATTAAGGGGGTTCAAAGATATAAGAGAATTAGTAACTGACTGGTTGCAATCAGTGGTGTAGCTAGCCGCTCGGGTGCCTGGTGCGGGGTGTGTGTGTCCTGCAGCCGGGGCAGCATGATCTGCGTCGATGGGGGCAGTGTGACCCATGCCGATGGGGGTTGGGCCAGCCTCTCTGAGGCTTGGAGCCTCTCTGCCGTCTCCCCCTCAGCTGTGAAGCAGCTGAGGGAGAGGCAGTAGGCAGACGCAAGTCCCATGTTGCCGTTTCAGGCAGTGCAGAACCTGCAGGCGCCTAAGCCACCATGTCACTCCTAAAAAGTTTTGTGAGCCCATTTCCCCCCCCAAAACCCTCATTTTGTCAACCCCCCCCCAGTGATGACACCCACGGAGGACCACACCCCCTTCCTCTGCCACTGGTTGCAATATCACCAGCTTAATGAACTGTTTAAGTTGGACAAAAAGAAGGGTTTTCTAAAAAAAAAAATCACATGTGGTGGTCATGTAAGATGATAAAAGACTTCTGGGAAATGATATGTAATGAATTGGGGGGAAATGTTGAAAATAACTTTTCCTAAGAAACCAAAAGCTTTTCTCTTAGGTATTATAGGTCCAGAGATTCCGAAGGAGCAGATGAAAGTATTCATGTACGCGGCCACAGCTGCCTGGACTCTGTTAGCCCAGAAATGGAAAGATGGTACAACTCTGATCAAGGAAGTGGCAGATAAAACTGATGAACTATGCTGAGATGGCAAAACTTACAGGAAGAATTAGAAACCAGGAAGAGGCGGACTTTAATAAAGGATGGGGAAAGTCTACAATCTACTTGAAAAACGATTGTAAACAATTACACACTTTGGTAGGAATGACAGAAAACTTGTGGTAAAAATCTGAACTATGGAATGATAGAGGGTTTATAAGAACAGATTTATCAAAGAGATGCAGAGGGGGAAATCATAATATTAAGATCGACAATGGGGCAGGGAGGGAAGTCAAAGGGGATTTCATGTTTATCTTCTTATTTTGCTTGTATATGTAAAATAGAAAATGCAAAATTAAAATAAATAAATAAATAAATACGAAAGTTCAGGCGAATAGCCTTTTCTCTCTTGGCAAAGGTGGCATACTTCAATTGCCTTTCATAAATCCTCTGCCCACACCTTTAACCACATTCCGGTTTGCTGCCTTTCTTTCTTTCCATGTGTTTACATTCACCACTCCTCCTCCTAGGCTGGTTCTTTACGTATTCAAACGCTTCTTCCCATAAATCACAATTAGTATGAATTATTAAATCTACGCAACATGCACAACCATCCCATATTACTTCTTTGCTATTAATATAATCAGAACGCTGCAAAACTCCCACAAGGAACTTCATGGGATAGAGGCAAAAAAAGTGTGCAGTTAATTTCCAGGAGGACGCAAGACAATTTGGGGATGAACACTGGAAGCAGAGATGTCTTGTAATAAGGTAAGCCTTCCTCAGATGCCTGGTTTTGGCAGCTCCCATTCATTTCAATCAGGCATGTACAGGGCACCTTCCCAACGGGTTGTGCCCTTGTTTATTATGAGTGCAAGGGCATGCCAGTTAGATTTTCCACATCAGGCATCAAAAGATGGTGGACTCGCTCATGGGAAGGAAGAGAAAGAGTGCACAATAATGTCTGCCTTTGATTGTTTTCTTAAGTTATCAAAAGCCCCTGACCATTAGGTCCAGTCGTGGCCAACTCTGGGGTTGCGGCACTCATCTTGCTTTGCTGGCCGAGGGATCCGGGGTACAGCTTCCGGGTCATGTAACCAGCATGACTAAGCCGCTTCTGGCGAACCAGAGCAGCACACGGAAACGCCGTTTACGCCACCCGCGTCCCTAGGTACCTAAATACAGGTACCCTAGTGCCTCAATATGCTCTTGATAGGGGCTTGTGGCACTTAGTTGTAATCTCAAAGGTGAGAGAGGTGAGATACACCAATGTAAGAGGAATTGTGTTTCCTAGGGAATGCATCCTAATGTTGAGGGGGAAATTTAACATAATAAAATTTAAGACTTAAATCTTGATGAACTTTAAGGTAAAAAAGTTTGGTACCGACTTTTCAAATTTACCACTTTTTATCAACTTGTTCGGCTTTTCACAAAATTCCTTAAAGCCAACAGCATCAACAAATAAAATAAAAATTTCAAAAAATAATTTGTTTTTGTAATGATGCTTGAATTAAGAGAATTCTGCTCCCCTACCAAAGTGTAAAAGTGCTAGTATATTTGCCTTTGTTTCCTGCAGACAAGTGCATTATTTAAAAACAAGGAGGTCCCCCCGCCCTTTTTCCATTTCCTTGAACTTCTATTGGAGGAAGAATCTTGTGCAACTGAAAAAAACTTGTATGTTGGATTGGGATCGGTGGTTTGTCCTAGCACTTTGTATTATTTTACTTACCTTGGGAATTTTTTAAAAATAACAATGGGTGTCCAGCTTAGATGCCCCCCTGTTTTTTATTATGTTGAAGACAGTGTGCACCCCCATATCTAAGCTGGCGGGGTTGGGGCGCTCCTGATGTAAGATCTCGCCCCCCCTTTGGGAGAGTGACAGACTTGATGACCTTCTGGTCCTTCCCAGTTAAAAGAATTCCATGATTACATATTAGTTCTTCTTACGTTTGCAAAGTGCTTTACAATCCTAATACCATTTATCCTCCACCCACCCCATTAAAAAAAAAGAAAAGAAAAGCATCCAAGTTCCGAGACAATAGCTTGGTTACAGCATTTCTCACCCTCTTCCTCCCCCCTCCACAATCACCCCAAGCCAATGGGATCGCAAAAATCACGTGGTGCTGCCATATTAATATTTATTCCATAAAAGCGTGGCGGCTCCTTACCACTCCGCTGCGCCGCTCTGACCGCAGTGCCAACCCTCAGGCACCGCAACACAATTTGGAAACAATGTGACGGAAATGTTTAATCTGTGCAGCCCATCTGTGCTGCGTATTTCTCCACATCTCCCCGAGAGAGGCGCCTTTGAATCTCCACACTGCCTTTAATATTCTCCTAAATCATTCCCCCCACTGCACTTCAAGGGCCATTGCTACAATTTCACAGGTTCATCGAAAGTGCACCAGGGAGGGAGGGGGGATGTTCCAGGGTGTGTGTGTGGAGGGAGGGGGCGAAGCAGGGGTAACAGGGCATTTGTTACTTGAGATTTTTTTATTTCATTTTATACTAATTTCTAGGGATTACTCTTGCTCGTGCCCTTTCCAAAGAGGCAGGGGGTGGGGGAAAGCACACCCCAAATAAAGACATCAGGCAGCTGGCATGAGTAAGGTTGCTTTTAAAGAAAGCTGGTTGAAACAGAGGGAAACATTATTCCCTAAGAGTCCAGCTCTAATCAGCTTTCCAATTTCAGGCCATGGGGCAACTGTCTATCCTATGAGCTTCAATGGGGTTGCCTATGATGAACTGATTTGGCAGGTCCCATTAAGTATATGAAGAAAATCACTTTGTTTGTCATTCTGAGATTTGGAGATCCGTGGCCCCATAGCTGTCTAGGGCAGCCACTATTGGAACAACTTGCTCATGTAAGCCACCAGACCAATACAAGCCTCACAGGTGCCCATGTGCCAAACCAGCACAGAGGTCTGCTACACTGGGTATGCATAGGCCGATTGTTTAGGACACAACAGCATTCGTCCAGCAGCACAGTACAGTGGTACCTTGGTTTACGAACTTAATCCGCTCCAGAAGTCTGTTCTTAAGCCAAAGTGTTCTTAAACCAAGGCGTGCTTTCCCATAGCAGCGGGGGACTCAACTTACAAATGGAACACACTCAACAGGAAATGAAACATGTTCTTATTCCAAGGCAAAGTTCACAAACCAAAACACCTACTTCTGGGTTTGCAGCGTTCTTAATCCAAGTTGTTCATAAACTAAGCTGTTCTTAAACCAAGGTACCACTGTAATGCATGTGTGATCTCATGCATCATTTTACAGTGAGGCTCAGAGCTTGCACACTGTCTACTTTTCAACCTCAGATCCAGTAGAACATCCACAGTCACCTGCTATTCCATACTTCCATGAACTGGGTTACTAAAGTACAAAAGCAGCTGGTTGGTGTGTCACCTTAGATCTGCTGCACATGCCACTTAGATGGTCCTGGTTGCTGCCACCTCTTTGGTTGCTCCCATGCCACATCAGGAGTATTTAGAGCTTCTCATCTGATTAGGATTTCTTTGTGTGTTTATACAGCACACCAGATAGGAGTGCTCTCCAGAATAAAACACAGATCAGAATGCAGCTATCCTTCAGTTTCGGCACTTCTCCGAATTTTGTAAGGTAGTTTTTGGCTCAAAAACCCCCCTAACACAATGCATATAGAAAAATGCATGTTGCAGTTAAAAGTTTGTACAAAAACACATGTGTTAGGGTAGAATACACACAATAATATACATTATGCAGTAAAACGCATACAAAAATGTGTTTAAAATAATGCAATTTTCATGCATTTAAAAAAACCCAGCTGATTGATGCAGAATAGTTATGTATTGACATACTAAATTGATATGGACTGGAAATATACTGAACGGCATTTCCTACAACCCAGTAACAAACTTCAGTAAAAAGATGGATTTCCTCCACCTTTCAGAGACATGAGTATGGTCATGGAAAAAAGCAGAGAACATGTATGTACAATGTTGTCACCTCCTGTGTATCTCTTTGGCATATGCAGGAAAAAATCAAGATGACTTTCAGAAATCATGCTGAAATTCACAGAATAGACAGAACAATCTTTTAGGGTGCAGGCCAGTATATTTTTAGTCCATTGTGAGGATGTGAACTCTTGAGTGGGAATTTTTAATGGACCAATCTTGTGGAAGTTATCCAGTCTCCTAACAAGAGTGGAAAAGCAGTAAGTTTTATTTGTCTTGCTTTCAGTGCATGCATATTTATTTCTAGACCAAGGGAATGGTCAAATCCAATAAAGCCCCAACTCTCAAGCCACACGGATCTGGGCCTGGACAGTAACTAGGTGGAAGACCATGTGGGATTCCTTCCTACGCTACTCTGAACTCCTTGGAGGAAATGTGGACCCCAAGTGATAATAAAAATAATAAATTTCTATATATAACTGCCCTCACCTAACCTTTAGAAGCAGAGAATATTGCAACATATAAAGTGTAGACATAATAATATTATATTAAATTATAGCTTTGGAAGTAGTATTGTATAATATATCAATAAAAGCACACCTTTGGAATGTACTGCTAAAATAAACCTTACTAATTTTTTGCCCAACTTTCATTACTGTCAGACGTTGCACAGGCTTTGGTGAATTTGGTGTAGTATTTAGCTGAAAGTTTTACTGATGGGAATGAATGTATATATAGAGAGAGCGCTTGTCCAAATTTCAGCTTCCCAGATTATAAAATTTGGATTTGCATTTTTGCTTCTGTGGTGAGACGCTAAATAGTTTTGACATCCTGAAATCCAGATTTCATCCACGAGATGCTGTCTGCTGTCTTTATAAGTCTTGCTTGGTTGGAATCAATTTTTCTAAGCTCAAGTTCAAATTGGACAGTTTCTCATTGCTTGAAGTTGTCTGCACTTTCAGTTTCTACCAATATCTGTGTCAGAGCTGATCAAAAAGTATGTGCACAGCAACCCAGAATTAGACAAAATATGAATCTATGAGCAGCCATGCACCTCAAAACTCCTGTGGTGTCCAGGATGCCCTTGATTTGAACATAAAATTTAGCTTGTCCTTTGCAATCTTCTTATTTTTACTAGGTGCTCACTTTCAGCTGGATTTTGCCCACACCTATATCTGATGGCTGCTGAGAAACACTGTACAGACTATTAAAAACTGGAAGACGTGGCTACCCTCTTCTTTTAGGGAAGTGCACATTTGTTAGCAAGTACTCATTTCCCTGGAACATTTCTGCTGTATAGAGGGACCATCCTGAGGTTCTCTACGCCCCATAGAATAGACGCTCCTACAAACTCCAAAGATTAGGACTCCCCAATCCCACACCAAGACCCACAACGTCCCACAAAACAATTGCTAATTTGTGTCACATTGTCTGTGCAATGCATTGTATTCCTTATTTAACGATCTGTACTTGACATGGAGGATCAGATGAACCCATTTCCTTGTTGAATGTATGTGTTTCTCCCCCCCCCTCTCTCTCTCTCATTCATACACATATACATACACTTAACCATCCCTGCCTTGCCATTCATGGGGTTCAGGTGAATTGTGGGGGTACTATGAGCAGTATAGCTTTTATTAATGGCAGTGCTGCTCCTGGGTTTGTGTGGGCAACGAGGCTTTCCTCACCTTGAGCTAAAGCTTTCTGCACCTATCCCTCCCTCCTGCAAGCTTTAATCCAGTCCCCACTGTCTTCCTGCACACCAGCAGGGCAGCAAGGATTCGGATTCAGAATTGTGCCCTGGCCGAGTCTCTTCTTGAAGATACGTTCAAATATCCATGAGAATCTCAGGCAGCTGCCTGATCTCGGTAGATACAGGCTAAGATAACTAGCTTTCCTGCTTTTGGGGTGGTGGTGAGGTCCTGGGGGCGGAGGGGGGAGCATGCTGGGGTAAATGCACTTTGAGAGCTTTTGATCCCTCATTTCAAAATCCAATGGGGTCAAAAAAGGTACATTGTATACCTTCAAAAGGAACGAATGAATCATGGTAAGAGCTGTGATTGTTTCAGCAAACCCTGTTCATGTCTCTGTGTGTGTATGTGTGTGTGTGTTGAGGGAAGGAGGAGGGGAGCTGGACGCATTCTGGTTTGCCAAGATTTTCAGGCCGGTGCTGTTCGTTACATCATCTGTTCAACAGAGGTGTTGCTATAGCAGCTGCTTATAGCTTCATTTCCTGGATACCCCCCCAGGGGGGTGTCACAGCCGGATCCACCTGCTCTTTTACCCTACCCTCGGCGGGGTCATCTTAAGGTCGCCAAAATAAATGAACGCCGTTGCTAATGATCTGTTTGCTGGCTGTTTATGCTCCGCGAGTGTCAGGGGCGCTCACATTTAGTAAACTCATTATGGGTCCAATTAGACTTCACCATTGCTAGATATTTAACTCTTTTTTTCCTTTTAAATTAGCATTTTAATAACATTCTATCCAGCAAGGATTGGGGTGGGGGGTGGGGATGGAGAACAAAATGACCATTTTTCACGGACAAAAACTTCTTTAGCCGTAGGTGGAACTTTAATAGCAGATCTGTGAGGGCGGCAAAAGGGAGCAGGTCCACCTTCCATTCACCCCCACCCCCATGCCAGAGAGGAAACGATAGAAGGGGAAAAGGGGGTGGGGGAGATAAAGGAAACATTTCTATTTGCTTTATCACACACTCAATTTCCTAAATTTGTTCAGCAGCCAATTATTTTCAGCGTTAACGTCTTGAGCCGCTCGCATCTGATGAAAATGAGCAGCCATCAGAGTTAAACTTTGGAAGTGACCTGTGAAGGGGTTTGGAATAATTACGTAAAGGAGTCAATTTATTTCAGATTCCCCTGGCTGGAAGAACAATCCAGAGGAAAGAGGAAAAGTAAGAAGGGGGCGGGGGAGATTAAAAGAAACAAGTGCTGATTAGATGATTAGAATTATCAAAATATCTCTTGACTGGAACCCCCCTGGAGGGCCACTTCTCTTAAAAAGGTCACTGCAATTATTCTAGTGGGTTTTTTTTCTTCATTCCCTTAGATGACTGTGCGGAGAAATTCTTCCGCCCTCCCCGCCCTCAGCAACCTGTAATGACCAATTCTGCAATAGAAAGGGTGATGGAAAGCGGAAAACGAGTCATCGCATGCACTAGTTTTTACCAAGGAGCAGTGGCTGGTTTAAAGAAATAAGAATGGCTTTACTTTGGTCCATTTGCAGCACAACCTTGCTTGTGTTCGATGGAGTTTACTCACATCCTAGGTAAGTATTCATAGGATTGCAGCCTTAGTTCAGCACCCTCTCTAAAAGTTGCATTAGAGGCCCCTGAAAAATCCCCAAGCAGGGCACAATGGAGAGAGCCGTTCTGTTTGGCCCTGGCATCTGGTAGACAGTGATATAGCATCTTTGAACAAGGAGGCTCTCTTTCAAGCTAGCACAGCTACTAGCCATTGTTAGATCTTCTCATAGGCATCTGGCTGGCCACTGTGGGAACAGCAAGCTGGACTTTGAGCTGATTCATCTTATCTGTTTACTAAGAATGTGTTCTGATTATTTTAAAAGGCCATTTACTTTCCATGAAATCAAGTGGTTCATGATGTTGTGAACTTATGCCATGCCCTCCCTCCGCTGTTCTTTGCATGCTTAAAGGCCCCAATTATTTAAGCCTTTCTTCATAAGTGGGTGGGCTGATACACCACTCTTCATCAACACAGATTCTCTTCCACACTTGCTCATATCCATATTAAGGTCAGGCATGCATCTTAAAAATGTCATCTGCACCAGCCTTACGAATATTAACTTTGAGACTGTGAATGAAGCCTGTTCTCAAGATCCAAATCCATCCTGGCACCTGCAGTAAATGCTGAATCCCAGGCTAGTTAGAAGTGCCGTGTGTGGAGCCTGCTTTGTGATGGCTAAGGTCACCTGCAGAGATCTGCATGCACCAGGTTTTTGCACCCTGCTTCAAACAGCGGAAGAAGCATGCCCCAAAGCGGATATGCATAATAAAAACAAAACAGTGCATTTCTATAGGTGCTTTCCCTAACTGTTCAAAGCACATTGTGTACTGCACATGATCTCAGTCCTGGTCTACACATGCAACAGAACGAGATGGTATATGCCATCTGTAAATGTGCTACTGCACTCATGCCCTCCTGGTGGGCTTCTCATAGGCATCTATGGGAACAAAATGTTGGGCAAGATGGTTCTTTAGCCTGATCCAGCAGGGCTCTTCATAAATTCTTATTGAATGTTTGCTCCCAAAGGAGAAAGATTCTCGCCTAAGCCACCTGCTAGACTCTTTTTCTACTTGTAGTGTGTGTGTGTGTGTGTGTGTGTGTGTGTGTGTGTATGTATGTGCTTGTGTATACATGTGTTTGGAGGGGAATATTAAAAAATGTGCCCCATTTCATTCTGATGCGATGTCTAGAACGGGTCTCAGTTATCCTGACAACAGTCCCATCACCTAGGTCAGTATTATTTCCATATTATAGATAAGAGATTGTTGTCAATATGGTGTGAGAACTGCTAAGGAATAGCTTCCAGATGGTCTAGCTTTATATCACATGAGAAGCTCCAAAAGTATGGATGGCCCAGATCCTGTGGTCATGTCTCATCCCGGCACTGCACTATCCTCAGGGCCACTGACATTGGCATAGGAAGTCACCATGAGACCTGGCAGGTCCATGTAATTGGAGTTTCTGTACATTACTAATTTAGCATGAAATGTGACTAACCACTGGGAAGCATTTTCTTTGAGATGACCATGCTGCATCAACATCTAGCTGGGTAGATATGCTAGTAGGTTGTAGCGAAAATGAATACAGTGGCACAAGCTTCTTTGGAACAGTGCTAAGTTCATTCAGTAACATATAAATACATATTGAAAAAGAATGTGCTGCTAAAGGCTACTAGGGCTTCCAGTTTGCAACTCACACACTTAGACACTACACTTAGCAGCCCACCCGAGTTACAAACACGTTGGCAAGCTTCACATAATTGCTCCACCATGTAAGCTCTGTGTTTAGAAGCTTATGCTTTCAGCAGCTAGCATGACCCAAGTCCAAAACAAGTCCGGGGATGGTGAAAAATAATGTCAAAAGCCACAATGAAATTCAAACCCAGACTTCACCCAAGTATTTTACTGCTTTCTGTAATTCTAAATTGGCTGGAATCTATAATTGCATTATCTTCTACATTTAGAAATGGTCTTCCTATGGGAGAAGAAGATAGATTTGTAGGGCAATGGAGTTTGGAAACATCCTCATTTTGTTCAGTACAAATATATCTCCAAGGTTGAGCTTGTGGGGCTGGGGGAGGTCTGCTTGCAGAAAAAGGCAATGAATGAATGGTGTAAATTGGGTAAAGCCTGCGATGTTGCCAATACATCTTTTGTGAGGAAAATAAATATATATGTGCTTTATAAAAGTAAAGCAGTAAGCCCACCTGAAGTATGAGAGAAAGGTGAAAAATAGGTAGGTGACCCAAGGCTGTATTCAACTCAGTTTTACTCAGTGTAGAAACATTGCAATTAATGGACCCAACTTGTCCCACTGAGTTTAGTGGGTCTGTTCTGAGTAAAATATAGTTGAATGCCACCCCTAGTGTTTTATCTTGCTGGACAGTACATTCGTCATTGAAAGCTTGCTGGTGAATATTTCACTGTGTCTTTCGTTTCAAAAACTAGTTGAACTAGGGGACAGTTGAATGCTAGTGAGGGCAAGTAAATACATCTACTCCATGAGCCACAATATATAAAGGGAAGCTGTCCTGTGCTGCTCTTTCACTGTTCCCATCCATTTCAATGGGGCTAGTGCTGGAGAACTCCATTTCAATGGGGCTTGTGCTCCATGTCAATGTGTGCTGAGTTTTCCATGCAGGCATCCAACTGACTCTACCCAGTCCTGCCTGCATCCAATCTCATATTAATAATCATCACCTCTGACAAATGCTGCTCAAAAGGCTCAAACTCTCGAAGGTGAAAACGTTCAGAACGAATGCAAAGAACGCTTCTCTTCTGGAACTTCATAATGTTTTGCCAGTACTCTTCCACACTTCCCTGTTCCTACTGCTGTGTATATTGCAACCTGTAACAATCTGGAAAATATCTGAGAAGAAGTTTCAGCTGTGACATGTGGGCGATGGATTCAGGCAATAGTCATCTAAAAGCTTGCTATGTGGGCCCGACTGAATTTACTCATTTAGTTTGTAAGCCCTGAGGGAAGGGCCTTTGTCTCATCTTTTTGGTAGATGTGAGCTGCTTTTGAAGAAGATCTGTTTGAAAAATGGTATAAAAATATACCAACAAATAAAAATAAATACACATACAGAAGCCCGAGGTGGTTAAGTCCTGGAATATAAAGATGCAAGAAATAGGAAGCTGCCTTACACTAAACCATCCTTTCCAGGGTTTTAGACAGAGGACTCTTTCAGCCCTACTCAGAGATGCTGTAGGTTAAACCGGGGACCTTCTGAATGCAAAACACATGCTC
This sequence comes from Podarcis filfolensis, assembly GCF_964270895.1. Taxonomy (NCBI): domain Eukaryota; kingdom Metazoa; phylum Chordata; class Lepidosauria; order Squamata; family Lacertidae; genus Podarcis; species Podarcis filfolensis. The sequence continues at coordinate 32,287,358 of NC_139615.1, forward strand.
TGCCACTAAGTTGCAAGCCTTCTGCCTTTTTTCAAATGTTTCAGCACATTAAAAACAATGCCACAAGTAGAAAACTAGCATATCAGAGACATTGTTTGGAGGTATTTTGTAGTTTTTGTTTTACATAGGGGAGCATTCAGATTTCCCCCCATGAAGCCTGAAATGGTACAGTCCATTCTTTCAGTTCAGATCTCAACAATCTTCATTCTGTTGCATCTACAGCTCCAGCTATGGAGAAATCACCATGCACTGATATCACCATAATCCAGTCAGGGTGTGAGAAATCTGGAAAACCGAGCTGGGATAATCCTGGGCTTTTAACAGCAAGATTGGAGGTGACCGTCTTCCTTCTCACAATGTGGTTAAAGTCACCACGGAGTAGGATTCTAAGTTATTTTTGTGTTTGTTCCTGAATAGCTGAATGTCAACATGGCAAGATGCAATCTGCATTATCAATGAATGCAGATACCATACCAAACTCGTATGGAACTCAGCTTGTGGTAGCCACTATATAGAAAACAGTGTGAATTGATATTTACTCTGTAGTAAGTTGGCTCTCCCACCAAGACAAGTAGTAATAAAGGTATTAGAACTGCTAGGAGGGGAGGAGAAGGAAGAGCCATAGCCCCATATCCTTCAATATTTTCTATTTTATATGCTTGTATCATCCCGATTTTCATACCAATGGTTATTGCCCATGTTCCCCTTTCCCTGTTTATTATTACACATCAATTAATGCTCTTTTCTGCCATTGTTACACTGCATTCAATTACTCTGCAATAGTCTGCTGTCCACCATTTCAAAAGCCAGCATGATGCCTGTTGTTTAGGTTAAGAAGGCTGAGAAGCAAAAAGGTGCTTCCAGATTGGCCTCTATCACTACCCAATCACTGCTTTTTCACTGTAGAATTGCAGTGGACTTTCCACACTTGTGGGGTGAGAGTAGCCCTTTTGTGTGCATACATCACACTATCTTCCATCCACACTAGCGGATAACAACTGGGGCAGAAGAGAAGCCATTCATCTGAGCATGTAATTTCATTAATAATTTTCCCCCTATTGTTTTTAATTTGCTTTAAAGGACTTTGAAATAAAATTTAAAAATCAATAACTTGTTTAAAATACTTGAAAGTGTTTAGGCTAAATTGTAAGAATGGGGGAACAGAGACCACATTGGTAAAATAACAGCAACTGAAAAGACCAGGATAGATAGTGTGAGATTTTCCACAGCAAAATTTTAATTGTGCTAAACCCCCCTTTTTATTTAAGTGCTATTGTACAAATATTTCAGCGTTTGGTTATTTATTTATATGTAGGCAAAAAGGCATTTTATTGCAATTTAAGAGCTCAGTTAAAGAAACCAAACACATGCTGATAAAATGGTGCTGCCAGAAAAGATAATAGCTAAATTGTACGGAAATTGATGTGTGGCAGTAGGCTCTCCCACTCAGCATGTCACTGCACACGTTAAAACAGCACCTCTTAAAAAGATGGAAGAGTAAGAGCTAAGGCGATCTACACCTGGAGACTGCGTTACTGTTGCATTCTTTTTCTTTTCAAGTCAATTTTTCTGCAATCTGCAGAAAGAAGCAGCATGGCGAAAACAGAAGAGAACAACAACTGGACGCCGACGTTATACTGACACCCCATACAAAGTGAGTGAACGGAGCATAGCTATTCCATAGCAAGTAGCTAGTGTGGAAGCACCCTGAAAAAACAGAATTGCCCTACGACAGGTTACCAGTAGCTCAAACCACACGGCAGCTGCTGCGGTGAGTGTGATATAGCAAGATGTGCACTGCACCGTGGCTTCACATTCATGCATGTGCACCAGAGGCAAAGATGTGCATGCTCCACCCCCATACCTTCAGAGATTTAATTCCAGAGAAATTGGTGAGAAGTTGAATTGTGAAGAAGGACAACTCTACCAACTCATAATAACACAATTCAACAAAGCATCCCCCAAGGACAAAAAAAGAAAGACAAAAATAGTGGCAATAATGTAACAGGGGACAGGAACCACATGTGATCTTACATTTGAGATTCCCCATTATGGAAATAGTTGCTCATCATGCCCCTGTTTTTAGCACAAGTTCTTGTACAGTAGGGGGGCATGTTTATATCTTAGTGAGCCCTTGACTTTTCCCAGGTGTTGTTGAGTATCCTGCAGAAGAACACAAGAGTGATGAGGTCCCAGCCCAGGGCAAAGCCATCTGTCCCATCTCCAACACCCTAGAGAAGGCATCAATGTCAAAATCTGAGTATCTCCCTCACTGAACCTTTCTGGTGAGCCTCATACAGATTTCTCCATATTGCTCTAGTGACTTCTACCACAAGTATTCCTCTACAGATGTTCTGTTGAACCTTGCAGGCCAAAATGTAGGTGGGGTAGGTTTGTTCTTTTTCTGGCAACAGGAAGTTTGAGCAGAGACACCTGCACTTGGGTACAGAAAGAAACAGCTCTAAGAAGCCTGCTTTTCTCTCATTCAGCTACAAATAGAGCCTTAGAGAAATCCAGATGGTCCTAATTTTGGGGAGCAGGTGCAGCGACTCAGTGCTTTTGATCCCTGAGGCTCAGACATGTGGGATGCTTCCACTGGTGCTTGTCCCCACCAGTCCACACGTCTGATGGGGACCACGGGGACAGTGCCATTCACATGACTGGTTCACCATGATGAGTCCAGGGGAAGGTGTGTCTCTGGGAGGACGTTATTTGCCTTTCTCTAGGGCACCTCCTGCCTGTTCAGCTGTGCATGAGATCCTGTCATTTGGAGGTACCCTGAGATGCTATTTTCTTATGCTTAGGTGTGTGACAAAACTTTCCACGGCAAGAAGGGGTAGCATTACCCCATTTCCCAGGATTCTGTAGGTCAAATGAAGGAAAGAGAAATTCCCCACAGCTTCTCCCTTGTGAAAATCAAGATGCTTCTGCTGCACAAGGGAGAACTGAAGGAGAATTTGGGGAGTGGAGGGAGGAAACAGAGCAAGGGGAAAAGAAAAGAAAAGCATCACCTTTTCTTTTCTTTTTGACAGCTATGGTTTAAATGTTTACTTTCTGTATCAGCTCAGCTGCACCTTCGAAACTGCCGTTTCATAAATACAACCGGGACGGCATAAGCTATAATTTGGAGATAGCAACCGCAGGACATATCTAGATCCGTTTGCGCTACTTTAATTAAATACTGCATTATGGCTTGTGACAACTTCATCGCTAAAGCGTAAATGAATGTGGAATTAAAGTGTTACTTAGGCTTTCAATATCATCATCTTTTGGGGTCTTTTTTTGTTTTGTTTTGTCTGCTCACGTCTTTCTTTCTTTTTCTTTCTGCTCCTCACCCTCCATTTCTCAGTTTAACAAAGAAAAGAGCCATAAAATCAAGATGCTTGTTCATTTACAGATGGAGCAGGCGTGGAAAAAGAAAAAGAAAAAAGGAAAGGCAAAGAAAGGAAGAAAAGAAAAAGATGGGCCACGTTACACAAGTCTATAGCACTCCCTCTTCTGAGGTTTCTCTGATAGCAGAAAGAATTCCTTTGATGGGAAATGCTTGAATATTAATTGTGTGTGTGACTCTTATCTTTCAAACCCGGCTCCTTATGAATGATAGTTCTCATGGCTGTGGGATTTTGCCTCTTTTGTGTAGCATTTAATAGCCTGCTTTTAATTTAATTTAAATTTTTTTATAAAAAAAACCAAAACTGTTGATTCGTTGCTACTCTGGTGCAATAGCAGGCTCTGGAAGTTCATACCATTTCATTTTTGATCTCCACAAATGAAGCAAGAGCAGTTTCCCCAGTCTCTGCTGCCCCTTCCAGCCCCCCCCCCTTTGACCACATCGGTAAACTTGAAAGGAGTTATGGGGCTAAAGCAAACTTATTTTATTCCCAGAAATGTAAGCCCCGATCCCATCAATCTATCTGCTTCTCCTCTAATGAAAAGCCAGACCGTATGTGACATTTCGTGGCACCAACCACTTTAAATGTTACCAACATCAATCGGGTTTTTAAATGTTACTCACGTCTCGCACGGATTGGGAAATGGTTTTATAATTATCTCCTGCTCTCTAAACGAACTGAGAGATTTCCACTGTTGTTCTTTCTTTCCTTTTTTTAATTCTTTATCACAGCCAAATTAAATGACAATGCATATTTATATTACAAAGCTCCAGGAGATAAAAAATAAAAATAAAATTTTTAAAGCCTAACAAGTTTTGTGCGAATGTGTAGTTGCCTTCTCACCAAGCTCTGGCACAGTAAAGGAAGTTCTAAAGAATTTGATGGGTTCTTTTTTTCTTTTCTTTTTTACGGACAATAATTGGATTTACAAAAATTCTTTTTCTCCAAATCACTGCGAAGTCGTAAGGAAGGAGGAAGTTGTGATGTTGGTCGAGCTAAATATTGTGCTGACAAAACCTTTTGCGGTTCCTATTTTTGAACTCTGCAACCTAAACAGAAATGTTTGCCTCCTTTCATCTTCCTAAGAAATAACCAGCATCCTTCAATAATTAGTAATGTTAAGAGGAAAAGCTTTCCTATGCCAATTTTAAATAGGGTGCCACATTGAAGCATCGCCCCCTTTCTCCCCATCACCAACGTGGGCAGATTAGCAAAGTGTTTAGAACTAAATCTTTGTCTAATAAAGGCAGAGTTGGTTTTCACCAAGAGCTGCTTGTTATAAACCTGCCTTTGGAAAATGGAAGGAACGTCGCATTTAAAGACACAAATTTCCCCGATAATATATTCGAATGGAAACGCACCGAATCCACTACGACACGGGCATAACTAATAAATTTGCAATATTTCAGCCTCAACAGCCTACAACGGTTCGTTTTAAAGATTTATGTGGTAAAAAATTACTCGGCGATGAATGGAGTTTATTCTGTGCCGGATTGGAAGGTATAAGGAATTAAACTACTGTCTTTAGCAGTGTATTTATTATTACCTCTGTCAAAGAACGAAGACTTTAACAGCATCCATGATAAATTTCAGCACAGAATAAACGGGGTGAGGGAACGGCACACATGCAAACACGAGCACATATATATTATATAAAAATATTACACACAACACTCCGGAAAATCCTGCACATGTCTGCCTAGTTCTTTTTGCGTACTGGATCATTTGCGTTTCCAGACCAAAAGAAAAATAAAATTTGGAACTCGTATAAGGGCCGTTTATTATGTCATATAAGGGACTGTAATATTCTGGAATACAGGATGTCTCTTTAAATCAAATTATGCTTCTAAAAATAACAAGCAGCTCAACGCCCAGAAAACATGCCTATGTGGAAATGTCCACGTGGAAGATAGAGAGGAATGCAAGCTAGCCTTAATGATACCTGTCAAGATAATGGGCACAGTCTTATCCAGGTGAGATCAGATATGGAATGACAATTCTATTTTTCCACTCTGAAGACAAGAGCAAAACTTGAACAGATGTCACACAGGTTACTTTGCTGAATTCGAATCCTAAATTCCAGCTCAGCTTTTCCATTTAGAAAGATGAAAACAGGATTGGATCAAGATAGAAAATCCAAATGGCACTTCTTTCCCAACAATTAACCCGGTGAATAATCCACTAGGAAGATTCCCTATGCAAGCATCGCTGAAGTGAAGGACTATGAAGCACAGCTCCTATGCATTTTAGCGGGGCTTGCGCAGCAGAACTTCCCAGTAGGTCAGATCTGTCCATCTCCAACTCTGCCACTCTTAATGGCAACCCAAACCTGCTACCTGGCTGCCTCATGATTTGGCCATATTCCAAGATAATTGAATGCAGATTAAATTTAGCAGCATTCAAGTCACAAACAGGGTCCTAAGGGTGGATTCCCTACTCTCCAGCCATTCAATGACTGCTTATGGGTATAGTGGGGATTCCAAACTGCATTAGTGGTTGAGTTACAGAACCAGGTGGTGGTAGTTCTTCCACACTGATTAACACAGAGTATAAAAGCGGACGTGTGTGTGTGTGTGTGTGTGTAACTGAACCTCCTTTGCTCACACTATGAATGCCTGTCAGTAGTATACTCCAAAGCAGTTGAGAATGAGAGATGTTAACATTACCTATGGATTAAAGAGCAGAAGCTCTGTGTGACTTGACACCTTTTAAACAACCTGACATATTCACAGTCAAGGGAGTAACAGTGATTTAAAAAAAGGATTTTCCACCCATCGCTTCCTTCAGTATACACTTATGGGTGACAGGGGAGATCATAGTTCATATCAAAAAGAGTGTGTGGATATGATGTAAGCAACCGAGACTGTTTTCGCAGACAGTGGGACAGCCTGAGAATTTGGAAAGGGGAAATGATGGGCAATTGCAAGTTCGGAAAGGAGTTCACATATTTTAGAAGAGCACCCAACTCGCCATCACGCAACCTGCCATAGGCAAGGTAGCATTTAGGGTGGGAGGGAGAAGAGTTAAAAACACCTGGAGTTTATATGATTATAACCAGATTAATTTTAGAATGGCACAGCTATTGGGCAGCGATAGATTATTCGAGGGGTAGAATCACATGATCCCAGCTCCAGCTCCCACCCTACCCTGCCCTGTAACCTTTCTGTCTTTTTACAGAACGATGTATAGAAAATTACATGGGAGGAATAAATTGTCCTGGGGTTTGTTTCTGGATGGCTGCTTCTTGTCTGAGGGTGGAGATGGAGGGGGGTTGTGTTAGGGGAAGCTTTTCGAAGTGGGGATATGAGGTGGGGAAATAGCCTTAAGCCTGAATTTGACCGGTGCATGACCGTTGCCTTCTGGCTGACCTCAGATTCTATTCCCAGGCCTTTTCCGATTCTATAGTCTCCTGTCCCCGTGGGGGTTATTAATGGAAGCAAAAATACCCCCCTCCCAGCCAACGACTACGTCTTTCGTCATTGCAATGCAGCTTGTTAAGAATGGGAAGATGCTGGGGGTGGGGGAGGGGATGATATGTGGGTTTAAGTGCTACTTGCGAAAATGGTCTTAGTTGAAATCAAGGTTCATCACAGCGAAATCTGACTGTTCTTACGCCCCCCCCCATCTTCCAGATCTAATGCCATACTTCTCCCTTCCTTGCACTCCCTCAGAAAGACCACTAGATGTCACCAGCCTCCTCCTTTCACTAAAGGGCCTGCGGAAATAAAATGACGCTTAAAGCAACAGAGAGAATTAGCAACGCTGGAATTTATTTATTTATTTATTTGGTTGCTTGTCATTCACAATGAAAAGGAAATCCTGGTGTATTAAAATCATCATCCAACTATAGAATGTATATAAGCTACGCTTAGTTGGCGGGGAGAGATGCTCTATAGTGACTGAATAGTGGGGTTTTTTGTAACATTATTCTAGAAACAAATAGTTGAGGAAAGGACTACCAAAGAAGCAAAAGCATAACAGTGCTTTGGCTGACTGATCTGATCCCAAAGAATATTGCTGGACCTGCAGAGGATTGCACACATATTGCTGCACTCACTGAGAACGAATGTCCAAGATAGAATTTTTGGGATGCAGAGGAATCCCGGAGGAAATAGGCATGCAGTTCTGTGTAGTCTTGCAGTCTGTCTCCCATGAAATAACATTTGGAGAAAATATAGATTGTGTTTGCTGCATCAGGATGCTTATGGAAGCTGATGACTGCATTCTTAAAGTGTTAGGTGGGTCAAGGTAAAGATCCTAGGACTTAAAAAATGAGTGGCGTTTGGAGCCATAGAGTCTCAATCAATGGCCATTCAGTGTGCTCTTAACTGAATCATAGGAAGCGAAGAGAGCTGAAGATCAAGGCCATTTGCTTGCCAAAAAGCAACATTTCCCATACTTTAGTCCCTATTCCTGCCACAAGTCACCCAACAAAACCCAGGACACATTATTATTATTACCAGTAGTAGTATACAACTGTTCATCCATAGATCACAGGGTGGTTCACATCATGCCACAATTAAAGCAAATGGACAATTAGCCTGCCACACCAAAAAGCATCTGCGATCAGAAAGCTCTGGATGACTCAAGCAAGCGAGCCAAGCACACAACATAGACAGTTCAAAATATAGCCTCTAAAATCATCAGTAATCTGAGCTGGGGATAAAAAATTCTTCCCAGATTGCTAATATGATAATCACACAATTCTGAGCATGGGCAAAACTCATAACAGAAATCTATTCCACACATTACATGGCGCAAACCAAACTATGTGACTAAGTGTACACTTGGCAAGGAACTACAGACTATTCTGGCTCTCTGAAGAGCACGCTTTCATCTTGTATATGTTTCCAAACATTTGTCTGCTTCACACATAACATTTTTAGTTGTATTAAATAAGCCCAACAGGTGTGTATACATGCTTGGAACACGTCAGCTGGTGTCCCCTTCCCTTCCCCTGCCACATCTCTGGTCTAAAGTATCCTCTGTTTAAAAATGTTGTTGGGGTTTGACTGTACTCATTTGCATGGAATATTTAGTTAGTCTCTTATTTGTGAGGCTCCTCAGATGACTTCAGGCAAGCCATTGTTGTCTGGCTCGCAACTTTCATATGGATAATGCTGGTGATGATGACCTGTGATGGTTGGGTAGATGGGTTCTCCATCTCATTCAGAATCCTTGTTATGAGGCTCTGATATCGAGATCACACCAAAGCACTTTTTGCACACATACGCATGGTTTTATGGAAACGAACACATAAAAGTAACATATCCAGCAGTTCTTTCATAGGAGTGTGGGAGTCTTGTAGAATGCAAGCCATCTGGGGGCAGAGACAACGTCACACTGGTGCTCTGTACAGCACCATTTAGCTGGTGCTAAATGTTAAGGGGAAGTTCTTTTTTTAAAAAATTGGGACATCTGGCAACACTAGTGCCAAACCAGACTGCTAACACTAGTAAGGTTTGCTACAAGCCCTGAGTGTCGTTTAAAGACACCTGAGGCTGCAAGTCGGCTAAGGTTGCTGAGCGTAACCACTGACTGCTCTGTTAATGGTGGTAGCGAGGAGCTCCAGAACAGCTTTATCAGTTGTGCCAGAGGTGCGTTTCTAGCTCAAATTCTCCAGCTTTGCTGTGTTCAAGAAGATTGCCTAGGTTTTAATGCCGGAACCACAGCAATAAAAAAGATGAACCACTTTTTTTTTTAAAAAAAGGCTTGAAGCTTACAAAGCACATGACATCCTGTCACAGACCTCATGGCGCCAGTCAAACACCTGCAGGCTACACCTATCCTGCGGCTGGCAATGTAAGCCAGGGATCCTGGAGGCTGTGCCAGGCAGTAGTGCCAGAAGTTGAAAGATCAAGGCTGGAATTTTTGAGACATGCTGGTTATGCACAAATGAGAAACCCACCTTTCATCTCACACAGACAAGAGGGGTGAGTTAGCAGATGTTAGCAGAGTTAGAAGATTTAATAGACAATGTTTTTATCTAGTGTAGACAGGGAAAGCAAGCACGATGGCAGGCTTACCTATGTCTGGCCAGGGGTATTGTCTTTCATGCTAAGCCCACCACCCCCCTTTTAAAAACCTTAGTTTTTAAAACTTTGCTTAGCTGGAGTCTTAATATGGTCAGAGCCTTTGCTTACAGGGTGGGTGGGTATGATGCAAAATGCAGGGCAGGTGAGACCTCAGCTACGTATCTACCTTCTTAATTTGCCCAGGGGCACTCTATGCATTTATGCTCTGAACCCTTTAATAACCTAGCAATGCCTGTGGGGGGAGGCAGTATAAAACAGGTGTGAAATTTGGTCACAGGTGCTGAATTCAGCATCCTGGAAATTCCTGTTTTCATTTATTTATTTTTAATGATCCAGGTTTCTAGCAAAGACCCACTTGAAAGTATGTGGAAATTCTGCCCCTTCCTTTAAATATAATAAATAAATAAATAAAGAACACTTTGCTTATGGAGCAGCTTTCCCTCTGAAAGTCAGCCTATAATCTGCAACTGTAAATTAGTGCATGCAATTTTTATACAAATTTGTGCTGTGGGTCTGTGCTCTAAGTCTTTTAGTGATCCACCAATGTACCAGGACAAAGGCTTTCCCCAGTCCAACAATGCCAGAAACTGAAGCTGGGCCTCTAGAGGTGCAAAATGTGTGCTCCAATACATGTCCATGGCCATTTGTCCTTGGCGTTCCCTCCCTACAGTCACTGGCGGAAGAAGAGGCGTGCGGGGGGAGCGCACCACCCCTGGCAGCAAGATCCCGGCAGGGTGCCGTTTCAGCTGCTTCCCTGCCTGCGCTGGGTGCCACACCCCTATGGGTGGCACACCACGCCCCCGGGACACGCGCCAGCCCTGCCCCTGCCTGCTCTCCGCCCCCGGTGCCGGAGCATGAAGCTCCGCCACTGCCTACAGTATGTAATTTTGCCTTGTTCCACCTTTTTAAAGGCCAAAGCCTCCTAAAATCTAACTAAAGAACTGAAATATAACAAGTATTAAAATGCAGCTTAGTTGGTTAGAGCGTGGTGCTAATAACACCAATGTTGCGGGTGTGATCCCAATACGGGACAGCTGCAGATTGCAGGGGGTTGGAATAGATGACTCTCAGGGTCCCTAGTCTCCCAACGCTACAGTTCTATGATTCTAGCCTGATGGGTCTCTAACAGCCAGCCCAAATGGAAAGGTCAAATATACCGGTACATATATTTATCTATACTGCTTTTGGGAATGTGTTCATTCCCTAGTGGAAGGAGTTTCAAAGTATCATGAAAAGAATGACCATTTTTAGCAGGACATTATAAGGCTCCTTGGTTGTTGCCAGACCAAAAGTGAAAGAGAAATCAAAAGGGTTTCTATCCAACCTGATGATCTGAGGATAGTTAGATTTTAGTACAGTGGTACCTCTGGTTGCGAATATGATCCGTTCCTGGAGGCCTGTTCGCAACATGAAAAGAGCGCAACCCGCAGCGGCGCGTCTGCGCACGCACTTCTGCACATGTGAGTGATGTCATTTTGCACGTCTGCGCATGCGCGGGCGACAAAACCCGTAAGTAACCCTTTCCGGTACTTCTGGGTCGCCGCGGGACGGAACCTGAAAGAACGTAACATGAAGCGGACATAACCAGAGGTACCACTATACAATCCAACTTAACACAGCAACAGGACATAGGAGTAGAAGACAGCCTCACATCTTAAGTTTGTCAGCCCCAAACTGTTTTAAGATGCTACTCTCTACTTCAGTTCATTACAACTAACCCAGGTGAGTGGAACTACATTTACTTGCTATGATTTCCAGAGTTCTCTTTCTCTCCTCTCTCCACCACATATTTATATTTGTTGCATAGTTTAATGCAAGGGCTCAGGTATGTCACATTCATGTTCTTCTGTGAACTCAGAAAACATCTTACATGTGCATCTAAAAATGCAAAGAATGCAGTTGCCCTGAGCAACCCCACCCAAACATCTGACTTCCATAAAGGCTTAAGCCTCAGCACTTGTAATTTCATAAAACAATGGATTGTCTCAGTGTTAAGACTATTCAGCTTTCAAGTACAGGTTCTTGTATTTCACTCTGCTGAACAGTTTAATACTGCCATGCTGGTAGAAGCTCTGGGGCAGTTTGAATGCTCCCCCGCACCCCCCCCCACTTTTCTCTTACATGACTCTGAGGGCTAGTTCACATAATTCTTTTCCCTAGGTTGAAATCAACATGAATGGATTTACAGTTGTTGAACTAGTCTTGTGAATAGCCCAATATGGATGTCTCTGAGCCATGAATCAACACATCCTGATTCATACCACTCTCTTGAGTTATCAAGATTTAAATGCTGGAACTGCAGAAGCTCACTTTTCATTCCCACAACTTGAATTCCAACACAATATTTAGAAACTATTTCTGGCTCTAGTGAAGACAAAAACTTGAGACTGAAAAACCACCAAAGTCTAGGGCACATTTACAAGTGATGCTTAAATCCCCATATTTGTAGATCAAAGGAAAACTTCAGGGACCAGAACATACCCTGGAAATAATAAGTATTTTGCTTTCTCGCTTTCCTTAATAATATTGGCAAAATGGCACATTCCAAACAGAGATGAAACAAATTAAAATTTGACAAACTTTCAGAATTTGAATATTTGAATCGAATCAAATGTTTTCAAAAACTGACTTTGAGGATATTAAAAAACCCCTCTAAATAATCTGCTGATTTATTATTCTGCTGATTTATTTAAAATATAAAATGTGAGGTAACTCTTTGCTATATTCAATTTATACCATCTTTTACACCATTTTATTCTCATAAAAATCCTTCATTTGGCATACTGATTTTAGTCCAGTTAAAGGTAAAGGTAAAGGGACCCCTGACCATTAGGTCCAGTCGTGACCAACTCTGGGGTTGCGGCACTCATCTCGCTTTATTGGCCAAGGGAGCCGGTGTACAGCTTCCAGGTCATGTGGCCAGCATGACTAAGCCACTTCTGGCGAACCAGAGCAGCACATGGAAACGGCGTCTACCTTCCCGCTGGAGCAGTACCTATTTATCTACTTGCACTTTGACGTGCTTTCGAACTGCTAGGTTGGCAGGAGCAGGGACCAAGCAATGGGAGCTCACACCGTCATGGGGATTTGAACCGCCGACCTTCGGATCGGCAAGTCCTAGGCTCAGTGGTTTAACCCACAGTGCCACCCTTTTAGTCCAGTTAGCAGACTTTAAATCACAATTTTATAGCCAAAATAAAAACTTGAGAATTCCCCTATCAAAAAAATTAAAAATGAAATAAAAATCAGACTTGTACTATAGACTTTTAATACTGCTCCACACATTGTTTTTTAGGTCACACCCAGAAGTGGCTTGTCATGCGGGGTAAAAACTATCTGGCAGGTGAACTGCTGTTGCTTACTGGGAGGGAGACAAGGAGGGGTGAGATAGAAGGGAGGTTGGTGTGGTGCAAACACACCAGTGAAGTAAATCTGGCACTCCTGTCAGTGAATTTGCACCATGCTGTCCACCCCAGTACTTTACCCTCTCCTTCCTGGTAAGTAATACACCTGCACAGAAGCTAGAGTTGCAGTTCCATTCCACCCGGTCAGCTGATTCTGGTCATACCTAAAGTGTTTTTAAACATTTCAAAATGTAAATTTATAAATGTGATGAAGACCAAACTACACATTACATGCAAAGTTAGGCCAGAGGCCCCTTTTCAATAGGAAAAGTCAATTGGGGTATGTTTTGGCATGGAGAAACAGAGGGCATGGAAAGGGTTTAACCCCTCCAACTGCCCACTCCCCATGTGGCTTTCACGTGTTAGAAGTGCCCGTTGGGCTACTAGTGTATGATGTTGTGTATACTGTTTGGCTCTGAGACTCACTGTGACGTGTTCACTTGGAGGCAAATCTGGATTTTTGGTTGTGTTATGTGTGATGCAGCCCACTGGGTGTCACTGGTGAAAAGAGCTCATTATGCAAACAGAATAAAAAAAAATCCTACAGATTCTGAGCCTTTACAGGATTTCAGGATGTTTACTATTGTTTGCACTTGACAACACTGAATGCAGTACTGCATTTCAGTGCTACTTGAGATCTCAGTTGCATTCCTGAGTGGAACTATCTAAAATGCTGAAGAGGAAAACAACCAGCTTCCATTAAAATTAATTTTAGAGTAAATGTATGGGGTTCATGCTGTTGGTTCCTCTTGCCCCAGTAGCAAGATCAGATAGATTTTTGCCTACTTACTGTTGAATCTCAGCCAACTAACCCCCCAGCCCCAAAATCACATCTCCCCACGGCTGATGCGCGAAAATGTCAGACAGGACCTTAGCAGCAGACGGCATGCATTCCAAACAACACCAGATGGATTTTTATATTAGCTACTATTTCATGTTCAAGGCACAGCGACCGCAATGCTTTAAAAGGAAAAAAAAAAGAAAAAAGCCAGCCAGCCTCTGCACTGCTGCTACGCTTGCTTCGGCGAGATTAATTCTGCAAAATTAATTGGGACAAGATTGAAAAGGAAATTAAAATGCAGCTGAGTGAACAGGCTTTTCAAACACCTTTCCCCCCTCTCTCACTCCCCCTTCCTTGCTCTCTAACTATCCCCACCCCCACACCACAAGCTTTATTAAGCCTCGGTTTCTTGGATGGCCATAGGTGAGTTCTGTTGTCATGCAAAATAATTTATGAAAGGAAGACACTCAGGACCAATTGGTTACACGTGAAGAAGTTGTGCTGGAGCTCCAAACCGGAGCCACTGAAGGGAGTTAAAACCAGGTCATAGTCTCATGTCAAAGGGAGGGAGGGAAATAAGTCAGACACTATTGAACTGCATGCATGTTCTTTCACATATAGATGTTTGATATAACTTAATTTTTGGCGGTATTAATGTGGAAGGCCTTTAAAAAACAAATACTTTAGGATTCGGGAATGGTATATTCTAGAAAATGTAACATTCTGGCATACATATGGTTAATAAAAATGGATATAGAATTGCCAAGAACTGCTGTGGTGACATTACTAAATTATTTTGAAGGGGTAGTCCCAGGTAGACTCAAATAAGTGATTACAAAAATTAATTACTGCACAAATAGGGATGGGCAGATTATTCTATTTACTGTCTGTGTCAATATCCCATGTGGTCATTCATAAGCCTCTTCTGTCCAATTTCTACATTAATCTGTGAATCTCTGAAATAAAAAACCTGTGCAGAGTTTGTATTTAAATATGTATTTTATCACAAAATGTGTATTTAAATATGCATTTGATTTATATTTTATGCTAAAATATGTATTTTGGCATGTTTGTTGAGAACTGTATTGCAAAATTTGGTGAGAAATCCAAAGAACAACTATGCTCCAAATCATGCCTTAGTCCAAGAGTTGTGAATTAGATTAGTCTGGTTAAAAATGTGGACCGAACAAAATTCTCCTCCACCTCTATTCAAGCTAAATACTGGCAATGGAATGAACATCTATGAATTGAATGGATGGCTGAAAACTGGAAAACCCTTATATGTTCATAATGTCTAGTTGGATGGAACCAAGAGGTAGCAATAGTCTTGAAAATTAAGAAACTGAATTATCATCATTATTTGACACATAATGTCCTAAGTATGTAAATGTATATAACATTAATGTTAGTAAAAACCCTCTTAATTAGGATGGCCATGTGTTCTACTGTACAAAGGTCAGCCATCTATTTGAAGGGCTGTCTAGTCTAAGTCTGTTTCCTCATCCCTTTTCTATTTCAAACTGAACAAGTCAACTCTCTTCTAGGTTGGCATGACATTAGCTAGGAAATGGTGTTGGTTGTGTTGGCTGGTTCTGTTCTGAAAATAATACATAGACCTATCATAATGTGTGTCCCCAAATACAATTTGCAACACATTTATTTGGTAGTGAAAATCGTTTTAAATTGCATATGTGTATTAGGGATGGTTCACAGATATAGAGAAACTAGCAATGGGGAACCTCTGGCCTGCAGGCTTAATTACACCCCAAGATAACATCTGATATGGAGCAGTTAAAGACACAACTGCAAAGGAACAACTGGATACTGACTTCTTGGCAAGTGGGGTTTGATGATAGTGCCAATCAACAAACTAGCACGGACAATAAGCCCCTCCGAAGGTGTCACCTGATGACCTACCCACCCACAAAGTGGCTGGTGGAGGAGGCCAGGATATGATTCACCAGTTGGATCCAATCTCCCACCATTTATGTAAAGATTTTATTTCTCACTGCTTGATGAAAATGAATGTCTGAACTGATTTGAATGGAAAAGCCTGTGTGAGAATATTTAATAATTTTGTTTATTTATTTTTCAGACTTACGTCCAACTCTTTGTCCCAAGACCTCAGGGTAGGTTATAACAAGATGCAAGGTGATGTGAATATTCTATCTGTGGTACGTTTTCTATGCTGGCCCATCAGACCCAGCATCTCCACTCAACACCCTCAGAAAACTGGGAGCTATGGAAAACAGTGATGGACTCTGGGGTCTCAAATTCCAGTGGCACCCTGTGCAACACCCAAATTCAGCACCCTGCTATTCGCTATCCTCACACTGCTTTTCAAATCACAGTTGTGGCATCCCCAAGGCTCTGCGCCCGGTGCGACCGAACCAGTCACGCTCCAAAGTGCTTTGCAGTTCAAAGTGCATGTCTTTTCTGTAATGCTAGAGTTCCCTGCTACATTTTCATGCCAGCATCTCCCTTTAAACCATGTCAGAAAAGATTTGGTTGATTCGGTACAAAGAAGCGTGTCTGAAGTTGCCATAAAACTAAAATGTAATGTGTGCATTACTTCCAGGAAATTATCCTGCAGAAGCTTTATTGTAAGAAAAGGGAAATGTGCAAGAGCATTACCATGCTGATGTCCATGTCCTGTTAATTGCAATGCACACAAGAGTTTCTCAAAGGAATAAGCCCTGTGGCCTAGAATCAAAGAATCGTACAGTTGGAAGGGACTCTTCAGAAGGCCAAGTTCTGGTGCCTTACCCTCCTGTACCACCAGTACTCTGTATCTAATGTAAGACTGAGGATGCCATTTATCCTGTAGCACCAGCATGTCTGAGCATCTGATCAGCTAATCCCTACTGACCAATCTAATGCCACCAGAACCTATAAACCTAGCTACAGTCCAAGCAACTCATCTCTAGTATGAAAAGACTGCTTAAGCTCCTGCTCCCTTTCCCTGATTGCTCCCTTAAATCCTGATTCTTGCCTGGTTTTGATTACACCCATGTCTCTGGATCACTTGGCCTAACACTGGACCACTGCTTATGCCAATTTATTCAACTGCACATTTATAAATCAGCTGATGTATCCACTTGCACATTTGTGGCAAAGAAAGTACTTCACATCCCCACACTCTCCCCGCCTTCCTTCCTTTGCTCCCCTCACCCCTACATCACACCTGACCAAGCAACTCAATTACCCTTGCAATTCTTGAGTGATTACACACATGCTCAAGCTATTTTCTAGACAAACTTTGCTGTGAGGCAAGTAAACATAAAAGGATGGAAGAATTTCCAAAAGCAGCTCTCTGGGCTAGGGAGGGAGATGGCGTTGGGAGGTCGGGGTGAAGAGAAAGAAGGCGGAATGATTACTTAGATCCATGGTTTTCACATTTTTCCAGCTTCAGGGGACCTTTCCAGATTGACTTGTCTGTCAAGAAAACCCTTTGTGTCTGCAACAGAACCTCTGTAAGTTGTCAAGGGTTTGTGTTGGGTGGGTGGAATTTAGCACACTGAAAGAAGATGGTCATGCATATCAGCAAATTCACTACTTGTCTACGTGAACTGAGAATGCACCCTTGAAGACAAGCTTCTTCCTCAGCATCCCTGCTACACCTACCAATCACACCATTAATGAATTTACTGATCTGTAATCCTCATGGCAGATAAAAGAATCTCACCACACACTCCCCAACACTATACAACTTCAGTTCAGTAATGTTTAATTAAAAAGGTAAAGGTAAAGGACCCCTGACTGTTAAGTCCAGTCGAGAACGACTCTGGGGTTGTGGCGCTCATCTCGCTTTACTGACTCAGGGAGCCGACGTTTGTCCACAGACAGTTTTTCTGGGTCAGGTGGCCAGCATGACTAAGCCGCTTCTGGCGAAACCAGAGCAGCATTTAGTGACTTAATAAATAAAAAGTTGTCATGAACCTGGAGTCCAACAGCAATCCATACACAGAGCTGGAGACTGCAGGTGCATCACCTAAAGAGCCAGACCAGAATCAGGGCTCTAAGCCTGGTGCTGAACAGAGGACCATTGGGCCTGGGGCTGACAGACAAGAGCCTAGAGAACAACCACCCATAGAACTAGGCAGAGCGTGCAGGGCCAGAGCCAGAGGGGCCCAATGCCTCCCACGGTACCCAACTGATCCAATGGTGCAGGAAGCACAACAGGCAGGAAGCTAGGAGCATATGAGGATGGCCACAGGATTGACCCTTTAGGGACCCTAGTTCTTCACAAGGGAGGAGAGGCAGGTTAGGGGAAGTTCAGTATGCTTTTAGTCTCTGAATGTGTGGGTTGCTTACTCAAAGCTATTGGTGCATCTGCAACTCTTGAATTGCCTTGCCCCATTTGATCTGGGACCTGACCAGACCTGGTAACACCAGCAAGGCTTCCTGTCACAGCAAAGATGTGTGCGTTCCTGTAGCCTTTCAGAGGCCGTGCACTTTTCCCCTCCTGCACTGGCGTGCACATCTACTCAGAAATTAAACTAATAGCAGCACAGCATCTCTTACGCTGCAAGATAACTTCCGCCTTAGCAAATCTAATAAAGGGGATGGTGGAATTATGTGCAAGCAGGGTATCACGCTACTGGTATCAAGAAAGTACTGAAGAAGTATCATAGAGACACTAAAATGAGGTTAGATCACAGTTTGACTGATCATGTGGAGAAAGCGAGTCTGAACCTCTCTCCCCACAGCTTTGAGATGCACCCTTTATGTTAGAGAAGTTGCTTTCTTTTCCTTGGAGGGATAGAACTTATTGGCTGGAGGCTGTGGAAGTAAAGCCGTCTCTACACATACCTTGCTGAGGATGTATATCAAATCTCCTCGCTGGAATGACAGCTCATCTGGATGGCCACCAGCACAATCCCACAGACCTTGATAGTAATTCACATACTTTCTTCTGAGTCCTTGTAGAGAGAGAGGAGAGTGTTAAGAATAGATTATAGTATTCAGATCAATAGCTGCAAGGCAGACTTGATTTCTCCTTTGGCAGCAACTTACGGGGAAGTTAGATTTTGGTAATTTATCCCAAAAATGCTGCACCTGGGCCTTAAGTTCACTGATGTTCACCTCTAGTGGCAGTGGCTGGAGGGTGCTTGTGAGTCCCTCCAAGTTGACTGTATATATCTGTTGCATGCAAGCTTCCTACAGCAGCAGGGGCGCTTATGGATGAGTGTGCCCGTCGTAGGTTCCCTAAATAAGCAAAAGGGCATTTGGGGAAATTGGGTAGATGCCTTTGCATCATGCTGACTTACTGATTCTTTTCCTATTTGATAAGGGTGGTGTGGTGTGGGGCAATGGGAAGGTTTGGCTAAGGCAATGCTTCAACTCAACACTCTTGGGCAGGCTGGCTGTCAGCATTCTCTCATACCATAACCAAATTCTGTATCAAGATACCGTATTTAATGCTCTATAGGACGCACTTCCCCCCCTCCATAAATGAAGGGGAAATGTGTGTGCGTCCTATGGAGCGAATGCAGGCTTTCGCTGAAGCCTGGAGAGTGAGAGGGGTCGGTGCGTACCGACCCCTCTCGCTCCCCGGGCTTCAGGCAGCTATCCGCAAGCCTTTGGGCTCCGAAGGCTTGCGGATAACAGCCTGTTCTGGGGGCTGGGGCCGGGGGAAGCTCTGGGAGTGGTGGAGAGGTTGCGCGCAATCTTGCCACCGCTCCTGGACTTGTTCTGGGGGCTGGGGGGGGGAAAATAATTTTTTTTGCTCTATTCCCCCCCCTAAAAACTAGGTGCGCCCTATGGTCCGGTGCGCCCTATGGAGCGAAAAATACGGTAACTGCAGCCCTGCAAACTCTGGGAGCAGCGGCGAGGTTGCGCGCAATCTTGCCACCGCTCCTGGACCTGTTCTGGGGGCTGGGGGGGGGAATAATTTTTTTTGCTCTATTCCCCCCCCTAAAAACTAGGTGCGCCCTATGGTCCGGTGCGCCCTATGGAGCGAAAAATACGGTAACTGCAATTCTGCAACCAGAATAAACCTAGAGCAGTGATAAGGAACCCATGGCCCTCCAGATGTTGTGAACTCCCAACTCCCATCAGCCTCGCCAGAATGGCCAGTGGGCACAGTGATGGTTGGCACTGCAGCCCACCCACAGGTTTCCACATACAATACTGTATATGTTCATTCTGAACAATTGATTCCATTTCTGCTATGCTAAGAGAGGATGGACAAGTTTTCAGGGTTATCATTGAACCCATTAGCAGGAGGAACTTGGTTTCAAAAATCAAATGTCTCGGGAAAATTAAGAGTGCATCTGATACTCAAAGGGGAGGGGGGCTGGCTCTGTAGGCAAGAATTCATCCAGCCCTCTGAGTTCCCTCTTTCCCATCAGCTGTTCAGTGGGGAGCTACACTTTCTTTACCCCTGCACAGCTGTTTTTACTCAACAGCTGACAGGTGGGCAACAGTTCAACAGGGGCAAAAGGGTGAAGGGACCAGAAAGGAGAGAGGCGGAGGAGGCAGAGCCTTCATTACCATTACAATGCAGGGGACAAGTCCCTCTTTGTAGTTTGCTTTGTAAGGTGTGCAATTATAGCTCCCTCTTCTGCAAGGAGATCTGCCTTAGGAAGCAAGAAAAACTCCAGTTGCATGATGTCTCCAGTCTGTAGTTTGCAGATAGGCAAAGAATCATCCATGCATGTTGGAGATTACACACATGTAATCTTCAGGATGCAATGGCATTTTGGAATTTGGGGCTTTGAATAGCTGTAAGGCAGATTTTGTAGTTCAGTTGTGCATTCATGTCTGCATTCATGTCTTTTAATGTTTTTAAAAATGCCTATGGAAAAAATGGAGGATGGAACTTCAGTTACTAAGAATTACAGGGCCTTCTCAGCAGTGACTCCTACCCCACTTATCAAATTTGATTTCAAATCAGAGATGCCTCATTCCTTGTTAATTTTAAACAATGTCTTAGAAGCTTAATTTTTATCATGGCTTTTGAGGGCTAATTAAGATATGCAAATGAAATTTTGTCTTTTAAAGCTACTTGTGTTATTTTCCTTTTATTGTATGGTCTGTGCATTATGGATGGAAATGATAGCCGTGTGTGTGTGTGTGTGAGAGAGAGAGAGAGAGAGAGAGAGAGAAAGAAGAGATTTTGTGTGTGTGCATTAAAAGTGCGTGATTGTCTGCAAGTCTGCTCCCACTCACTATCTGAATGAAGCCTTCAAGAGTTTTTCATTAGGGTGCTAATGAAAAGAAAAGGTGCCTGTCTCTGCCTAAATGCATGCATTAATAGTCTGGTAGTTTTTCAAGGAGGTTTCACCTTCCATTTCAGTGACAGGATTTCCACAGCTAAACTCTTGTGCTTTTGTGGCTCAGGAGCCTATGCCAGCCCCTTTCCCCAGTTGCTTTCTCTTGCTCAAAATTTAGGGTGTACCATATGCCACCAATGGAGTCCTGGCTGTGATACAGAATAGAAGGTCCACACGAGGAGGAGGGCAGAAAAGCATTATTATTTGGATGTAAGGGACATCATGATAAGAAACCCTCTAAATTTGTGTGGTCAATTTTAGATTACCTAAATTTGTTGAAATGAGTAACGGCCGAGCAGGGAGAACACAAATCTCAGCAACAGTACATGCAAAAAAGTAGGTCTACTTCTTTTGTGTGAGATATTGGAAAGGGAACAGGGGGTAAGACACAAAACAGGGAAGAGAGTAAAGGAGATCATGTAGAAAATTAAAAAATTGCTCAGGGCTCAGAGCTTCTCATCTAAAGAGAGAAGCAAGCATGGGGCTTATCACTAGGCAACCATAGATGGGAAGATTCAATATTCAAACTAGTTTTTCTCCCTCTTGTTTTGAATTTTAATCTTTCTCCCACCCCCACCACATTTGTGTATGTCTTAGTCAGCTTCATATTATTTCAGGCTTCCCCAGGAGGCTGCCATTGATTCCTGGTTCCCACTTCCTTACGTAACACAGAGCTATGTGAGCAGCCTGAATATGGAGTCTGCACATCTCTGCACCCCTAAATGCATTTAGCACTACACCGAATCATTTGCCCTAACGTCCTCTGCAAGATGCCCTAGCATTGTCTCCAGTCTAAAGCGTCATCTCTGCCTAAATCATTCCCAAGTGTGACACATCCATGCCAACGATTGCCACACCATGAATATTCCTTAAGTTCATTAAGCAAAATTCTTCTGCAACTTTAATTAACAGCTTCCTCCTCCTTTTTAAATTGTCTTCTGTTTAGTGTGGTCATGGTATTAACAATAAATTGTCTTTTATATTAGTTCTTGTTTCCGTAAGGAGGAGGCTTTAATTACTGGTTGCAATTGCACACACAACAGCTAGTGTGGAAGCAATATGAAAGCAAACTCCCACCATCCCTAACTATACACCATATTGGCTGTGGTTGATAGTATGTGGAGTCTAACAGCATCTGGATAACCCTGCTTTAGGTAATATTCATTTGCAAGCTAGTTGAAAAGCGCCGTCCGCAGAAACTCCTTCACAAGTTAAAAAAAGAGAGCTGCTAAATAGCTAAGATCTATATATTAAGAAAGCCATTGTTAAGGAAACATTTGGTACAAAAAGAAATAAAATGATTATAATAATTTACTTATATAGTGCTCCTCCCTTCACTTAATAGTGATTTACAGGAATATAATAAAGTAACAATAAAATCATATTAGTTAGAAATCATTAAAATCATTTTTTAAATGGATGTAGGGGAGTGTGTGTGTGTGTGTTTGTAACCAAGCGTTTTTAGCTGAATTCAATAGTGCAGGTTTTATTTTAAGGAAGAGCTGAGCTCTAAGAACTGTTTTCAGTGCCAGCATTCAGCTATGAAAAATATAAAGCAATCATACAGAGCATCCACGACTGAGCATGTGAAGAGTGAATCTGCTCTTTTACGGAGGAAACCACAGCCAATCTTCATCACACATCTCAGCTAAAGGGTCAGAATTTCTTGCTCACATGCCATAACTTCTAATAGCTTCTGGGGGATGTGAGCCCCAGTATTTCCTTTGGAAATAAGTGATGCAATAGTGCTTCTTCTAAGATGCTTCTAAAATGTTGGAGATGGGAATACCATCTTAGTGGCCTTGACAAAATACAGTTTACTAGAACACTGCTGTTTCCTGAGCTGCAGACAAAAAGACAACGCCCAGAACTGCAGGAAGCTCAAAGCAGCTCTGCCTAAGTGCTTCTTTCCTGAACTGGGCCCATACATTCCAACAGAGAGAGAAGCAAGTGGGCTGGTGGGTAGGTGGGACAGGACTGATCCAGGAAACAGGTTTTCTGCTCAGATCCTGCATGGCTTCAATTCTCAAGGAAAAAGCAAGGGTGGGGATGAAGGTGCTTGAGCACTCTGGAGGAGCAGGCTGCCTGTGGTGGCTGGGCGTAATGATTGAGAAGGCAAATTTTCCAGTCTACAGAACTTCCCTGCTCTCCTTTCCTCTTGGCGCTGGTAACTGTGACTCTCCTTTCACCCTGCCTTTGTTTTGTTACTGGGTCTGTATCCATCTCCTTCGTTTTTTCCATAAGCTTTTCCTCTTTTGCTTTCCTCACTCCTGACAATTCTCTTTCCCCTCCGCCCATCTGTTGCCTAAGTTTTACGAGCCTGGCTCCTTCTCAAAGACTTTTTGGTACCTGTTTCCTGAACAAGGAGGGGTGAGGGAAGTAGGAATATTCAAAGCATTTGCACTTGGGGGGGGGGGGAAACAACAGCCAAGAACTGGATGCTAAATTAGACAGCCTGATAGAAGTAAACATCCTTGATATGTCAATCTTAACCCACTATAGATTTAAGGATGGAGGAGTGGTGCACAGTATGCCTCTTTCATCTTTTGTATTTAAATTTTACACTATGAAAGGCCTATTTCCTATCTTGGGATTAAGAAATTCTACATCTGTTCAATTTGCTTAATTTGGACTGATGGCCAGGGAAAGGTGTGTTTCCTCCTCCCCACCAGGTTATCTGCTTTGCTTTGTAGGGATAGTGAAGCATAAATTTTAGACTGCTTGATGAAGATCAGTATAAAGAGTACAATTCCCACAACTGCATTCCGCTTGAAGGTGTGGAGGTGTCCCATTGGACTTGCCTTCTCTGAGATTCCTTTAGATCCTTTTCTTGCAAGGACTCCACTCCAGCAGAGCTACAAGACAGGGCTGTCAACTGATGCATGTGGTGTGACACACACATACACAATTAATGATCCAGG
Organism: Podarcis filfolensis; assembly: GCF_964270895.1. NCBI lineage: Eukaryota > Metazoa > Chordata > Lepidosauria > Squamata > Lacertidae > Podarcis > Podarcis filfolensis. The sequence goes on from NC_139615.1 coordinate 32,311,168, forward strand.
TTTTAATTGATTGATTAAATGTCAGCATGTCTATATGTTGCCCCCAAACATAGGTGCACTATTAAGGATGCTAGGGGAAGGGTGTATACTAAGTGTATACTAAGGATGTTAGGGGAAGAGAATTTACACTTTAACTAACAAACTTAGTTGGTCTCAAGGTGCTACTGGAGGTGCTACTATTTATTTCGACTGCGTCAGACCAACACAGCTACCTACCTGAATCTAACAAAGGCTAGCAATTGTTAGAAAGAAATGGCACTCTGAATGTTTCTCTCTTTTTTAGATTTGAGAGAAAGATACGGTGCCTAGCTGAGTAACACACTGTAGCCTCCCAAACCCTTAGAAAATTAACAAGCTCAAAGGCCACCAGTACTGAATATGATTCATGTTTGAAAGTTGTACTGTATCTATGGCAATTTCAGTCAAGCACTGTCAGCTTGGGTTGTCTGTGGTTCTTACGGCAAAGAAGAAAGTAAAAGAAGGCTGACTCAGGGCCGTTCTATATATAATGTGGCAGCAGACCCAGGTTTGTCATCAAGTATACAATTGACAAGGAGCTGCAGCCAAATTTTGTGTGTGGACCTGTATAATATATGTGTGTCCAAACATGGTTTTGTTTCTTTGGTGTACACCTTGCAATTATGGTGGTGATGTTGACGATGATGTAATGCATGCTGATTTGAAAGCAGTTCCAAACCGATATTTTATCTTTTACCTGTCTTCTCCATGCTTCCAGCATCTTCTCTGTCATCTGAAGTGGACAAACCAAGTTCATCATCTACAATGAGATAAGAAGTGAAGTAAATCTAGCAGTTTCTGCCAGAAAACTAATTTTGCAAAATTATACTGTAATCTGGATTTTAGAGCCAAGAAAGCTTTAAAAATAACCACAAAACAAATATAAACATCTGTGACTGCCCATCACTATTTGCACATGGAGGGGGGGATGTTTCTAAAAAAAAACAATGGAATAAAGCACTTGGTAACTGACTTATGTGCTCCAGAGCACCAGGGCATAATTTGTGCCATGACTCTGCCTTGGAATCTAGTTCTACAGAAAAAAAGGGCAAGATTAGAATAGCAAAATTCTACCTAGCACTACATCTTATCCTTTTCCTTTGCTAACAGTGAGGGTACAAGGCAGCAACAGAATATAGGGTTGGCCCTACCATTAAGCAGTCAGGTCACATGATGCTATGAGGTGGGCAGTGGCAGAAAAGTGTTGAAAGGCAGAATTGTATGGGCCACATGACCTGCCCCACATCCCCTAAACTAGCCTGCTGCCCTCAGGTACAGTAGAGGGTGCTCTCCCATTGTCAAGGGAAGATTCGATTGACACAAAGTCTGTCAGCTTCTGTACACAGCATGGGAGTGGATACAACCCTGTTCTTTCCTCTGGGTAGCAAAATGTCTTTGGATGGGCTTGCAGAGGTATTTTATGTGGGCAGAATCAGGGGACAAGAGAAAACCTGATTATGGCTTTAAAGCCACATGCTCCTTATGTGATGAGGCACAGATATTCAGACTTGGAACCTGAAGAGACTAAGAGGATTCTGCTCAGATCATAACCAATCCCGTAAATACAACCTCAGTAAGCCTATGATGGTACACACAGAGGAGCCTAGAAAAAGTGAGTAAAGTTTTCAACCATTCCTGCCCCCCCCCCCATTCAAACAACTCTTGTACAGCTACCAGATTGAATGGTTTGCCTCAGCTCCAGGCATGTGGCTAAAATTATTTGCTGCTCTTTTTAGAAAGTGTTACCTATCTCCCTCCCTCCATGCTCTACAGAGCTAACAGCAGTTTCAGCGTAAAGGAATTTGAATCAGGGAAATGGGATGGGAGGATGTGGTTAAACCAATCCTCCTGCAGTGCTACTTCCCTCAACTTCAAAGCAACAGTGTGAGGCTGCTAATTAGTATCCCCCCCCAGTCCACCACAGACCTCCTGCATCATGTCTAGTTTAGCCCTCACACAGATGACTAGGTGACTCTGACTGCCTTCCCCACTTCTGAGAGATGTTTTATAATGCAAAATTCTTATATGGGAAGAATTCTCATGTAGGCATTACCACACACCCTCTGTAGATGGCAACATCTAGCAAATACACATAAATGTATTTTCCAACTGAAGAGACACTGTGGTCAGCAATACTCCCCATGTTTGTTCATTATCTACAAGCAGCAATAAACCCAAGTGTGAGATCACTATACAGAATATACCAGTTGCAGGCTTGTTTTCCTGTTTTAGGAATTTTGCAACATTTGAAGTGGCCCCCAAAGCTGGCATGGGATATGCATCCTTCCTGTTTACTACCACAGCCCACTGGCTGCTTATTTATGACTAGGGCTACATGCTAAAAAGTCATCTATGATGACTTCATAGAGTTAAAGCAGGGCAATGGTTAATAGACTGACTTGTGAAAAGGATGAGTCCTTGGCTGAAATCGTTCTTCTGCTATGAGCTTAATAGAGACTATGACAGACAATACTCTCTAAGAAAGTTCACTTCTTATGGTGTGTGAACACATTTACTTTGTCCCACAGTTATCCCTGCTCAAACAGGTTATGTGTGGTTTTGAAATAATGCAAACCCCTGAAAAGCCTCTTCTGATCTCTTTTCAACTATCTCACTAAACTGTTTCTAACCTTGGCTGGCTTACAGCTATAACAGAAGTAACATCTTAGGTGTGGTGGTGGTAGTTTGAACGTAGCTTCACTGCATTGGAAATCACAAGTATCTTCTGCCCTAAAGCAAGTTTTGGAGAAAACAGCTCTCCTACTTCTCTCCTACCAAAGCCACATATTAACATATATTAATGGCAACACTACGTACAAATGTTAAGGGTGAAGCGATCCAGTGGTCTAATTCAGGTGTCACTACTGCCAAAACTCACTTCTGCATACTCGAGTTCCCCATTTGACTGTGACATTGTCTGCATTTGTACTTGGCTTGGCGTGGTTAAGAACCCATTTAAGTGCCATACTTCCTGATCACATGACCACCTGGCTATTTATCAGGCAGTTTGGGCAAGCCACATGGGAAGCTGATTTCAGATGTTTCCACAGCCACGTGGAACCCTGACCATACAGAATAAAATTTCAGTAGCAACATGTCAGTACAGCAACGTTAGAAACAGCACTCATCCCTATGCTGTTCGGGAACAACAACCTACATGTGAAAGCTTAACATATAGAACAGGAAAATGGGTTATCACCTGCTAGCAGAGGGAGGTAGTATTTTAAAATATGCCCCATAAACCTATCAATTGTTATTTAAGGCAGTAATAGCAATCACTTGTTATAGCGTCATAAATTTACATGGCACTTTATAAGCATAACACAAGCGGGAAAGCTTCCTTAGCTTTGACAAGTATCTCCGGTCTCACTAAAGAGAAGACAATGAATGAAACACACTGTCAGGAGATGATGGAGGCCATGGGAAGAGGAAAAGGGAGGAGGGCTGAATGCGTGTGGATGCGGAAGGACGGACTTAGCACAAGGGGGGAATGCATTCCAGAAGGCAGTACTGTATGGGTTAAGAGACTAACAGGAAAACAGAGGCCAAACACAGATCATTTGCCGTGATAACTTAACACAGGATGAATTTAACTACTTGGTAAGCTGGTTGTCTGTATCATCCCACCAAGGACAGTAAGCAGAATTATCATACTGCCTCTTTCCTAGATTGCTGATCAAGTGCAGATGTGTGGCAAAAAAATTTCCCCATCACATGGGAAGACAAGCTGGTATTTTATCACTTAGCAAATAGACATCTGTATTCACAAGATAAAAGCTGTGTTGGCATGAAGAAATGGTTCTTCCCCAGCAGTAACTGAAGGTGTGTATGTTACTGTGCACAAACATTATTCCACTTTACTTGTGTGATGCCCAACATTAAGGTATCACTTTCATGAGCCACTTAAGACCAAGAGCAGCTCCATTCGGTCCCATCAAAATGTTACCAGCCTGTGTTTGAAGTCTCAAGGCCTCGAAGCCTGCTTCTAAAAATGAAAACTGAAACACTTGGGAGGCTGAATTCTGGTTCTCATTTATTTGTTTGTTTAACATAAGGAAATTTAAACCCGGAAGACAATTCTGGTTGTAGTATGAAATCCAGTGCCTCTGGGGCACAGAGGTCTAGTTTTCAGTAAACAAAACAAGATAGCTGACAGAAGGTCAGATGCAAAGCTGGTCAGACTCAGAAACAGATCTTTTGCCAATATCATAGAATTAGTGCAAAGTGTGCCGGACAACCTGCCATGCTGCACTTTCTGGAAGCCAAAGCTTCTCCCCACCACCACTTTGTCTAGGGCACAGCTGTCTCTTACTCTCCATTCAAATCAATGCAAACCTGGTCAGTTCATCCCTCTGTGAATTTAGAATTGGATCTGAAGTTGGAGGGTCACAGAAACAGCTCTCCCTGCCCTGTTCCACCCCCACCGTTAGATGGGAAAGTGGCACCAAAGATCTTTTCTAAATAAATCAGGCTTGATTGTAAAACTCAGGCCAATGACGAGACACAACCTCATTAGCATTGATTTTAAAATAAATTATTGAGAGTGCCTTTCCCACCCACCCCACCCCCACCCCTTGCCTGCTCTGTGGATCTGTGAAGGAGAACCATAACATTTAACTTATTACAATGACTTAAAAGAAAGGCACACACACAGAAAAGCGAAGGAAAAAACCCTAACAATAATTGAACAATCAAAGCTCGATTAATATCCTTCCAGGCAATGCTATGATGTGATAAAGAGAGTAAATGGAAAACACAGGGTTGCTCATCCTTTGCTGAACAGTGGAAGGGTTAGGCCAGTTTTTTCAGGCTTCGTGCTGACCAAACTAAAAGAGTGCTGCTGCCAACCCTCAACCATCTCTTGAACCTGGCAGACCTTTTCCTACTTGTGGCGGAGGCAGCAGGAATCACCTCTAAAATGGCACAGGCCATGCATATTACATTCAAGCTCGCTCTGGGAGATCTAAGCCAAGGGACACCATTTAGAGAATGTTTTGGACCTCACGTGATTGTTCTTCAGGAGAACCCGTATCTACAATCAGCACACTGAGCGACCACAATACAAAAAATAGTTTGTTTTAAAAACAATACCACCAAACACCAACTGCTTCTCTGCAGTTTCTAAATACGGTGGTACCTCGAGTTACATACGCTTCAGGTTACATATGCTTCAGGTTATAGACTCCACTAACCCAGAAATAGTACCTCGGGTTAAGAACTTTGCTTCAGGATGAGAACAGAAATCGTGCTCCGGCGGCACAGAAGCAGAGGGAGGCCCCATTAGCTAAAGTGGTGCTTCAGGTTAAGAACAGTTTCAGGTTAAGAACGGACCTCTGGAACGAATTAAGTACTTAACCCGAGGTACCACTGTATATCAAGAACTCCTTCCTCCAGCTTTGAACCGTGTGCTATGGGCATGCCACAGTACCCCCTTGCAGCCATGAGGATACTATTTAGAGCATAGCAGGTCTCTAGAAATAGCACATGTGTCTAGGGTGAAACCTGAAGGACAATATGTACAATAAGTACACTCTCGATGTGAGGGAGACCAGAAAGGGGCTACAATTTAGCAGAAAATTCAGCAAATCTCACACACATTTCAATGGAGCTTACGCAAGAGAACTTCCCATTGCATTCTTCTTTTGAGTTTCTCAATATTGTTCATTTATTTGCTAGGTCTGCATCATGATCATCCTCTAAGGAGCCCTTGGCAGTACATAGAGGGGAATCTGGGAGGCCTCCCATCTAGGCAACTGACCAAGTACAGATGAGAACTTCATCAGAACTATTAAGCAATTCTTTTAACACAGCATTCCTCAACCTTGTGCTCTCTATATGTTTTGAACTTCAACTCCCATCAGCCCCAGCCAGAACCATGTCAAAATGAATCCACATATGACCAACCCTTGTGGCTTTACCATTTGATTTACAGACACTAAAAAATCCAAACATTGGCTGTGAAAACGACCAAAGCAATAAACAGCAAAACAGGGAGGAAGAGAGCAAACAATATGTTAGATGGATTCACATCTTGGGAATTGAGCAGCAGCCTCTAAAAGCTTCTTGTGGGCAAGAACTGGCTCTTGGTTTGAGGGGGTTCTCTGGTGCCCCCCCCATTGGTGGATCCTCTGGTTCATCCCTACCTATCTGTTTCCATGTTTATTGGCTCTTCTCTGATGTACCCTGAAGTATGCCACTGTAATTGCCCACAATGCTCTGGAGTGATGTAGTGTCAGTTCAGAATGCTATGAGCAAATATAATGGCAGATGCAGTCTTCATTGAAAGATTGATGGGAAATGGGCCTAGGACAATGGCTGCATTGGGAGCGTGCCATTAGCAGCTCCCAAAGATGCCAGCTATTGGTCCTAGGCCTGGTTGTGGGAAACCTGCAGGGCTAGGTTGAGTATCAGGAGCCAGAGTCACGAGCAGGTCAGCAATAAAAAATAACAGTGTCAGTGAAGTTAACTCTTTATTCAGAGAAACCAAAACAGCACATGCCTAATGATCACAGCAACACTTCTCAGTAGGTTTTGCCCCAATGAGGCAGTTCTGAGACTAAGGTCCCCGCCTTCCCACCGTTCTCTCAGGCTCCTACCCCGGTTCCTTCTCTGGAAGCCTAAAGCTCTGCCATCTTGCCTCTCTTTGCTCTGCCCTCTTGATTTTCTCTGTGTTCTGGGAGACCATGGTGAGAGGAGCTGGTCACAGCAGGAGGGGGAAACTCCCTGGATTCTTACACAGCCTGCCCCATCTTTGTCTCCTGGCCCCACCTCCTCTCTTGCCTCTGAGTCTGAACCACTCTCTGCCACCGCCTCTTCCTGCTCACTAAACCCTGTTGCCTCTTCAGCTTCCGACGCCTCCTCCTCCTCCTCTGCTCCTTCTTCTCCCTCTGATCACTCATCATTGCCCCACCACCAATCCCCTGGCTCTGAGCCTTCTTTCCTGGGAGGTTCTCCTGGGGATTTGCCAGCTGGTGCCTCTGACCACTCCTCTGCATCCAGCCAGTCAATGACTTCGGGGTCTTGAACAGCCAGACCCAAATTCAGTACTGGAATTCTCCCTTCCAGGGTCCCTGAGGACACTTATCCAACACAGAAGAACAGCAGGCATAGTGTTCTGTCAACCAAGCAAGGGCAAAAGGCTGTAGCCCTTAGGCTTAGACTAACTACCAATTGCTGGGCCCGTGGTGAACATCCCTTATGTTTTCTTTGCCTGAAGAGGGTCCAAGATCTGAGCACACATAGACCTTCAAAGGTAGTGTTTACTGCATCTTTTATTTTTTACACTTTGGTCATTTTCACAAGAGAGTCTCAAGAAAAGGCACTTGAATTTCCCATGACTGTAAAACATAATGGAAAAACTTGGTGAATCCAGAGGCTTCATACAACCAGTAGAAGGGTCCAAGTTGCACAGATAGTATCAAAGAGATCACTAGGTTATGTCAGGTTATGAGGTTCTAGGTTTAAGTTTTAGAATCCTTAACATGTTAGAAAACACTGCCCATCAAATTCCTTGTCTCCTTGAACAAGGTTAGTGAGCATTTGGCCCTCCCTTGCCAACAGCTCAAATTGCTCAGCAAAGCTGTTTAGCTGAGTGAACCCCAGACATTCCCCCAAGGAGATTCTTCTGTCTCGCCTTCTCTCTGCTTTACTGGAAACTCCACTCGTCTTTTCATCTCAGGCTGCTGTGCAAACTGCATTAGCAGAGCTTTCTTAATGGGTTCAGGAAAGTTTGCTGGGTCTAAGTCCTTGGCCCCAAACAGAGCCAAATTTCACCAGAAACGTCTCCTCAGCTGCCTCCATGTATTCTCTGCATTGTTTTGAAATCAAAGAAGGAAAAGAAAAGGAAGTGTGACACCAAAAAGAACTTGGAAAATTATCGAAGAGTTTTCTAGTCCAACCTGTCTTCCCAGAAGGAGTATGTAGGACTTAATTTCAGCTGGACTTCCCCAGATCTAGCTTGAGAAACTCTTTTTCATGTAAAAGGGCTCAGCTATTGGATGTGATGCATAGTAAGAAATGCCTAGCCTAGCAAATGTACCAAGTACCTTTACCTTAGCATTGCGAACCACCACAAATGGCCACTAAACACCTGAGGTGAGAGCTAAAATTTCTGGACTAAAGACTGCAATTTTAAGAAAAGCCAGAGGCCAAGCTCCAGGCTAAGTGTTGAAGAACCCTGATTCTAGTGATGCATAACTTAATAATAGTGATATTTATGAGCAATGGGCTGGTTCACACATGAGAAGTCATCACTCAAAGACTGCAACACTGAAGCAACAGTTTGCATAGGTTAATGCACCAACAAATAATATACTTCCATGTTGCCATAAATACAGTGCTTTTCAATCATTTCTATTCCTACAATCAGCTGCAAGGCATCAAGCGATGAGCAATCCAAGCCACAGGACACCAAGCCATGGGTGTAGTCTATGTGTGAACCATCCCCACTTAGGGTATGCATGCACCAATGTAGTCACTGTATGTTGTTCTTGGAAGATACAATGCTCAATGGCAGGATGCATGTTTTGCATGCAGAAGGTTCCCAGATTCAATTGCCGGCATCTGTAGAAGGCAGCTGCCCACTCTGGCAGAGAACAGCCCTCCAGGAGTTAAGACAGAGCCTCTTTCATCTGCTACCTGATCTTTTCTACCTGGATATGCTTTCTATGCAAAGACTTCCAGGGATTTTACCTGGAACCTTCTGCATACAAAGTATGTGTGCTAGGGTCCTCCCACAATGAAGGATAAGGAGGTAAGATTCTTCTTCTTTGCTAAACTATACACTGAGCAGGTTGTCCTGTACAATGCAGGGGTGCAAGTTTTAAGTTGCCTCAGTCAGGGCTTTGGCTGCAGGCTGAAAGAGTGGAATCCAAGGCAGACAACTTGAAGGATTGCAGTTGAAACATTAATATCATAATTAAATGCCAGGCTTTCCCAGTTGCACAGTGCCCCTAAAAGCTTTTGATGGATGGAAGCTTTCAGGAAAGAAGCCATTCACGTTTTAACTCAGGAAGGTGCTGCCAGCAAACTGCTCGCTGGTCCGGCTTCCACACTAAGGCTGAAAAACAGACTCAGTATGCCCTCCAACCTGACTTCCTTCACTCTTGCCCACCCATAAAATGTGTGTGTGTGTATCACAGAGGACTGTTCCTGTGTAAAGTACCAGAAAAGACCAGTTTAAGACTGCAAAACAAGCATGCATTGCATTTAAATATAGTATTGGTGCTGCAATCATGCAACTTGTTTAACTTGTATTCCATGAGTTCAGCCTATTGCCCAAGCATCTGTTAAAAATCCACCTCTACATTGTACTGGATAACCTGCTCAGTGCATACAATTCCTCAAAGAGGAACGGAGTCCAGATATAAACCCCTATTTGCTAAAGACAGACTACAAGCAAACACCAGAAGACTGTATGGCATAGAAGTTTATTTGATAATAAATATCCAAGTTCTTAAGGTCCACAGGGCTCTTTTTTGATATTTCCCTGCAACAGTCTAAACCATGGGTTGGGGATCACTGGCCATGGAACAAATTATACTTCCCAGGTCTCCTAATTTGACGTGAGATGGTATTTCCCACTGGCCACACACCCCTGTCAATCACCTGACGTCAGGATCAGGTAATCCGCAGCCACAAAGAAACAATGGGGAGCTTTCACTTGCAACAGATCCTTTCCAAATACAGCTTGCATTTGGTGCTGTTTAAATTTGGCATCAAATGTAAGCCATGCTGCTGAGGTTGGGTCTACTCAGGAGCTCCCAAGAGAATCCAATGTCTACTGAAAGTAGATTGCATCTTTGCAAGTGTGGCTGTTTGCATTTGGCACTACTTACAGCTATAGCTGGGCCAGGGATCCCTACTGGGCATCCTGTGTTGTCAGGTGATTGAAAAGTGGGCAGCCACCAACAACATCCCTGTATATTCCGTGTACCAAAGCAGCCAATCAAGGCGCAGTGATGGCTAGAATGCCACAATGACGTCACAGGGACATTCAGGAATAGGGAACCTATGAATCTCCAAATCCCAAGCAGCATGGCTAATAATCAGGGGTGATGGAAATTATAGTCCAACAGCATTTGGAGGACCATAGGTTCCCCATTCCTGAATTACCAGGTGCAGAACACCAACACAAGGTCCTGGAAATTACCATCATGCCCTTCTTGTGAATTTCCTTTGGGTAACTAAAATACCACACCATCAGGGGATAGGAAATTGTGCAGAATAAACCACTGATCTGAACCAATGTGGCAATTCTGAAAATTCAGCAGAGGTTTTGTTTTTGTTTTTTTTCTGTCTGTCTGTGTGAAGTATGGGCTGTTGTTGTTCTTTTTTATTATGGAAATAAAAATCTCAGTTGTGGTTGAGTGTTTCTTTCATTCTTTTTTTAAGAATGAAAGGAAGTGAGACTGGGATAGAGGAAGGAGAGAGACAGAGAGAGAGAAAGATAATTTCCTCAGCAAGTCATCGTCGCTAATGAAGTTTTACAAAAACAGATACAACCAAGGAAAAATAAAATTTCACAGGTGATAAATTTTTCCAATTTCCGAGGCAGAATTCGATAGGATTGTTAAATTAAGAGTGAAGGTGTCTGTTAGGAGGCAACGAACAATGATGGGTAATTTTATAGAGTGGAAAATTGAATCAAATTGCAACATTAAAACACAGCTCCTTGGAGGATCTGCCCCGTATGCAGGCCTGCTCCACTACATCGGTGGGAGACTTGGGGGAAGGGAAGGAAAAATGGCTTGAATGTCTAGCTGCAAGCTACACAGAGACTTGGCTTCAGAAGCTTTCAGAATCATTGAACTTGAAGATGGAAGTGGACAGGATGCTGGAGGGAAGAAACAGAGAATCTCCCCCTGCCAAGTCACTGCTCTAGCTATTGGGGGTTTTCCAGACCTAGATCTGTGCCACTTCTCAAAACTACGTGAAGCAACAAGGAAGTCACTGCCTTGAGGCAGGTTCAGAGTGCCTTGTCTTCCTCTCATTTTATAAATTATATGGTGACACTCTTTTGCCCTGATCTAACAAATGCTGAGACTGTTTGATATAGTACAGGCATACACCTTCCCCCACTTAAGCATGTTCTACTTACATGCAGTTCCAGGAAATAAACAGACAGACAGACAGACAGACAGACAGACAGACAGACAGACTCATACCAAAAAATGGCAGCAGAGAGCTGGAGTCTTTATGGCTCATGGGGAGACCTTCCCTGGAGCCTGAAGAGGATGTCAGTGAGGGCAGAGGAAGCCCCATAGAGACCTGAGGGCACAGCAGGGCTTTGCTTAGGCTGCTCAGCCTCCTCACCTAACAGCTGGTGTTGGAGGTAGCACAGCAGCAGCAGCCACTTTCCTGTGCTTCCTCCAGTAGAGCTTCAACTCTAGTTGAGGAGAGAGCTGTGCAGAGAGAGAGAGAGCAGGAGAGCAAGGAATTCTGGTGTGATCTGGCCTGATCTGCATCCTCCTGGACTAATGTGCAAATCAGAACAAATTACTTTTCGCACTACTCCAAATTTTGCAATACAAAATTCTCCAAATACACTTTCTCACCTCAAAACTGTGCTTAAAAACATGGGTTTGGAAATAAAATAGAAATGCATATTTTGTGAAGATATTTAAATACGTATATAAATGCAAATTTTTATGCAATTTTTTATAATAATAGTTCAACGTGGAAAAAGGACAAAACTGACTAAATTAACATTTTATAACGGAACACTTAAAAATGGGCATTGACTACAAGCAGACTGATCTCTCCCTCTCTAACTTCAGCACATGCCTAAGTGGACCATTTTGCATCAGTATTAGCACAAAGCTACTAAAGCACATGCAGCTGCAAATAGCTCTGTATTTGGCAATCTTTCTCTACCTGTACCTTACACGCTGTAATACCTTGTATTCCTGCAAAGGTGCAACTATCACTGCCTAGGGTCGGAATCAGAAAGGATAACCAGACCTCTTGCATCATGAAATCAACTCAAGAACTCCTTTGAGGAAGGCCAATCCACAGAACAAGTTGAAGACAGGGAAACATTTATGCCTACACTATTCCTTTTAGTACAGAACACCCCAAAGTCACCTCCACAACCCGAAGAATAGGGACCCCAAAGGATCCAGCTAGAAGCTGCCACCATAATGCAAAGAGCTCTCACTGCAGAGCAGGGTATTATGACCCACAGACCTTGCATTACTCAATGAAGGACTCTGATGAGAATGACATTCAGACTGTGTGATCAAGGGAGAACCATCCAAATGGTTCTTCCAGTTGGAAGACATAGCTCTGTTACCATTCTTTGACTCATGAGACCCCTGCAGTATCTCTGTCTCCTCTTTCTCACAAAAGGTAAAGACTACAAAATAAGGTGAGGGCACTTTAACCAGCTGGCCAGTCCCTCCAGCGAGGTGGAGCATTCCATACTTCGGGTCTTGTCAACCTACATAAGGTTTCAGTTGGTTCTAGCTCCCTCCACAGAAAACAATTTCTATAGCTGTCTCAGGAGGCGACTATGGCTGTGTTCACACTCCTATTTACTGTGCACTCCTTGTGTTTCCAGTGCTTGGTTTTTAATCTGTGTTCACACAACATTATCCAAAATGCATAATATCCTTTCCTTTGTTCTAAGATACTACTGGTTGATATGCTGATTCTAAAACCAGCTTCAAAATGACTGAAGACCTTAAGCTGTTCCTAATTTTTCTCTAGTCAAGGTATGAACACCTTTGCATAAATTAAAATATTTCAGCCCTTTTTAATATTCCCTGGTGTGTACACAGCAGCAACCAGAACTGTGAAACACATCAAAAAAGCACAAGTTCAATGTTCTCTAAGGCGACAATGTGAACACAATCCATGCCAACCAGTAGGGCTCCCCCGCCTAGAGCTGTTCAACATCCTGTTCTTGCCTTGGACCTGATACTGCCTGCTTATCCCATAGGTCTCATGCTCCCATGGAACTGCCTCATCCTAGTCCTGCTTCCTCATGAAGATATTTGCATGGAAGTACTTCCCACACCAACTAAGACTCCAGGAAGGTTGGGGCCACAATGACCAGGTATATGTGCCACGGTATCAGCCACAAAATTGCTGGTGTATCTATTTTATTGCCTACTCCTTTGTTCAAGCTCTAGTGATGTAGCTGATTCAGCAGTCTTGCCCATGAATCTTGTCCTCTGATAAGTCATGGCCTTGCCAGTGAACTACAGTGATGGGACTGTGTTTAGATAGGTGGGAACTAGCGCTGGGCAATATATCAATATATCGTCCAAAACTGGTTTAAAGTTCACATCGTGATAATGTTTCATAATATCTGAGCTAGCAATATATCACAAATCACAATGTGTGTAAGGGCTAAGCAATATCTGGTTTTCAACATCGCGATAAATCACCAGCTAAACACTGCAATGTTATCAGCAGCTAAACCTCACAATATCACCAGCTAAACATTGCAATCTACCACAATATCTGAAATAAGGATGGAACTATACAGAGGTGAACAGGACAATGTCCTTGCAACTGCTATGGGTCTAAAACAGATAAATGACAGTATTGTCAATCATCACACACTCAGTTTCATCACCAGGCAAGCCAAAATGCATCCCAACAGGACTTTTGGTTTTGGGCTTGGCTACCAAATGGTGGTATTTAGGACAATCCAGACTACAGTGATGAGTCATAGTGGATAAAAATAATCTGGGACTGCCAGACCACCAGCAGGCCTGCTAGGAGGCAGAAGCAGCAGTGGCAGAAACAGCTTGCCATAACCATGGTACATGTCGGTAGTAGCGGTGACAACCTGCAAGGCCTGGCAGTGGCAGCACCATCATGGTGGCCTGCAAGTCCTTGTGAAGGCAGTGGGAAGGGGCAGCAGTAGCAGCAGCAGCCTGCAAGGCCTCACGGTGGCGGAACAAGCAGTAGCAACTTGTGAGACCTCATGGTGGTGACGGGAGCTGGTGGCAGTAGCAGTGGCAGCCTGCAAGTAGTGGTAGCAGTTGCCAGGACATTGTCCTATTCGCCTCTGTGTAGTTCTTTCCTTATTTCAGATATCGTGATATATCAATATATCACAATGTTTAACTGGTGATATATCGCAATATTGAAAACCAGTTATCGCTCAGCCCTAGTGGGAACAGGATAAAAGATCAGATGATGAAGTTGCCTTCTCATCCAATTATCAGAGAGCAAATGCCACTATACAACCCCCACCCTTCAGAACATAATGCTTTGCTGTGCACAACTATCTTTGGGTTGGATTTGTAGCCCATTCCATCCATGTCAATGTGAAAGCTTGCCACTCATTATCAATTCTCTTGACAAGATTTCCTCTGCAATCTGGGGAGGGATCAGTTTGCATGCAGAGGAAATGCCAGGACTCAAACTTATCTGCAACTCAAGCTTTCCAACCAGAAGGTCACTGTGTATGGAGGCTGACTGTAATGACCCCAGTAGCAAGGAAAAGACACGCTGCACCATCCAGAGACACTCTTGCCAGCAGAGAAACATTAATCTTTTTCTCCTGCATAACCTTGGGGACTTCCTCCTATTCCAGGAGTGGTCTAGAACTAGGAACAGGATGTTGGGTGGAGTTGATCCCCCCACGCCCCGCCTCAGTCTTTGTCAGGGATCTTGTTGGATGGGTTTTGCTCACACTCAGGGTCTGAGTGATCAACATATTTAAGGTCAATAAGAAATTTCCCTTCATGTCAGGCCCTTTTGTTTTTAATTTTGGCCTCTTATTTAAGTCATTTGCAGCAGTTTGCTCTGTGGGTACCTTTCTGTAATACAGTTGTGGGCACACAAGGATTGTGCATTCTAGTGTATTTGTATAGAAAAAAATGTGGCCATTTCAACTGTTTGAACACTGTTCACTCTCTCTCTTTTGTTGTTGTTTAGTCGTGTCCGACATAAAAACAAGGCTGCAACGAAAAGAAGCATCAAAAATTCATTCTGATCCAGCAGCCAGCTTGTGTGTGCTGTAGGAATGTTTCAAATGTAAAGAGCTGTTGAAAATATGCAACCTCCAATGGGATCCTGCTGTACACAAGCAATTATAGTAGATCCACTGTTCTCAGTGTCCATCTGCAGAGACTCGTATGCTGATTTTGCATGTGGGTAGCAAAAGGCAGATTGGTAAAGCAGATCTGCTGCTCTGCTCTGTGTACATTACGCACAATGGAAAGGCAATGTGAAAAGCTAGGCTGTTTTCCCAGATTGGCCATCCACACCTGAACAGAAGGGTGAATGGGTATACTATTCACATCAAAATGGTGTTGTGAGTTTTGCTGTCTTGATTAGCATGAATGGGCCCTATCACTATGGTTTCACCTGACAGACTAATGGGTAATCAGGGGCTTGACAAAAGATGGCTAATGTTTTTTAATGACCAGGGATGTTTTTCTTAATAGCCTGGTAATCTCTCTCCCCTGCCTTTAGAATACAATGCCCATCCAGAGCTAATAGGAGGGGTAAATAAACAATTTGTAAGGTTTCAACCTAGAGAGAAACAAAGTGCTCTCTGTTTATTATTATTATTTATTAAATTTGTATACTGCCCTATACCTGCAGGTCTCTAGCTGGACTGGAATCAGCTGGGGAGTTGCAGATGTTTAGGATGTTGCTTTGTTTGCTAATGTGATGCAGGATTAGTAGTTTTGCTGCCTTTTGTAGATGTCTAATATTTCCAATGAATCCCGCTTGTAAATAAAATAAAAGATAAGTATTGCCCTTTTTGTAATGGTATGTCCCAGATTGAACTCAAAGGGATGTTTGACATCCAAAGCTGTTTATTTTTTGAGTCCACAGGTTTTCTGTGCAAGCATAGCATTTGGTATTGTGACACAAAATTCACCATCCCATTAATCTCAGATTTCAAACAAACACAACAGTTCAATTCTACCATCCCACACTCCTGCTCTTAAATCTAATCTCCACAGCCAGGCCTCAAAAGTAACTGAATCTGCACGGTAAGGAACCTGCCTTCCCCTTATGAAATGACAAAAACAAAATGAGCAGAGTCCATGCCGGTTCTTCAACTACAGCTCTGATTCATTTCCTGCCCGCTACTTGTGTGCTGCAGATGACACAAAAGTAGGAAGGACTGCAAAAGGTAGAGAGAGCAGAACATGTATCTCAGGAAACTGTAGAGCTGAGTAGATAGAATCCAAACCAGGTACTTGTTACCATTGTGCTCATGGTGGCTGACCCTGTGGGTGGCCTGTGAGAGCAGGAGTTGCAGTTTTCACAGCACTTAGAAAAGCACTGTGTGATGAGTGCAGAACATGTGAAATTTGCAGATTTTGCTATTCTTTCTTCCCAGGTGAACTAATATTTTCTGGTTAATTGAGGCAAATTGTTGAGTTTTCTATTCTAACCAGGGATGCCAACGGTAGTGGTGGAAGGGGCTTCAGCCCCCTCAATATTTGTGAGGAGGGGGCCAAGCCCTCCCATTATTGAGGGGGCTGCCATACCGGCCATCGCCAGGCAAGCACTTGCATGCTTGGCAGGATGCGCGGAGAATGATTCGCATCCCCTGCCACTGCCGGGCAAGCGCTCATGCTGGTGGGATATATCACATGATGATGGGCCCCCTCAATGTGGGGTGCAAGTTGGCACCCCTGATTCTACCTGTTCTACCTGCTTTCACTTGCAAACTGACATGGGATTTCATCTGCATAGTAATGTATTCTAGGCAGAAGTTATGTTCTAGACAAAAGAACTCTCTACAAATGGGCACTCTTGTACAGTACTCTGAAATACAAGGGCAGGAAGAGATTGTTACAGATAGCATGAGCACTATTGGGTCATCCACACTTCCCCTTGTCCTGTGTCTAGAAAGCACAGGTCCAATCCTGTTTTCTGGAAATCTGTAAGAACGGGCAATACAGGGTATGTGTATGAATCCTTCCTTCCCTAGGCCCTCAACCCAGCTCTTTAGGCTCCTTCTCTAACCAATGCATATCAGGGGTACATGTTTTCTGGTGTTGTTCACACAATGCTGTCCTCATCCAAGTGGCAGCTGACACTCCACAGCCCCGCCCCACCCCACCCCACCCCAATTTAATTCAAACTTTTCTGATCTGTGGATAATGCAGTAAGGAAAAAAACACAATGTAAAATTGCCTGTTACCCAACTGTGAACATACTGAAGGGCAATGTGTGGGTTGTTGCCATTGTTTTAAAGCGTGCAATGATGATGTCCTGGGTGCCATCTATCACCCATCTATTCTTTACTTTCATTAGCCCTGGTGCTACTAAGTGGGCTGCCAATGAGGCTGTGTGTAACACATGCTTTAAAAAAAAAAAGCAAAACCCATTGTTTTGTGCAAGTCTGGTATATCAGAAAATTTGAGTCTATTTTTTTATTTTTATGGTTGCACGCATAGGTAAACAAATACCTGCCCATATGCCTACAATGGCCTTTAGGTTTCCGGAACTCGGGTGTGTGAATAAGTACTAATTGGCAAGTGGTGGGGGACAACAATACATAGTGGGAATAGATCACATCAAGCACCGCCCACCACTGTGGATGGGGAACACTGAGAAAGAGTTCAACTGAAGGTGCTCGTGTGCGGCCCACATACACATTAACACTGTGGTGTGCACACAGCCTCAGACAGATGGACCAATGGTTTGAGTTGCCATACAAAGCAGCTTTATATGAATGAAAGCCTGCTAACCTGGAAGAACTTCATAAATGCAGTCATCGCTCTGTCTGTCATCCTCATCTTTCTCCAGGTCCAAAGAGGTATCCTGATGATGTGTCACATTGGGGGAATCAAAACTGTCTATGTCATCATAGGCCTCTTCTTTGATATTGTCGTCGTCGTCGTCCTCGACTTCCTCACAGGGGATAACTGAGGACTTAATATCTGGGAGAAGAAGATAAGAAGGAAAATACATGACACACAAAGGAAGAGGAAAATAAAGAGAAAAAGGGAAATGGACAGCACAATTAGATGCTGATGTTCCTTAGGGTAAACAGTATTATTTTCAGCTGGCAAGATGTGGTCCGAGCGAATGTCGATGGATGTTTGTTAAGACTGATTATTAAATTCGTCACATGTCCCGAGTGACGGAAGAACCAACTTCTGCCCTTAATTTGAACTAAGAGGTGCCATAACAAGAATGCTCTGAATATGCCTGAGTTATCCTCTTCCACAAAGCTGTAGATCTGGACCTGGCAAGTACAGCTCTTGTCTCAGTGAAGCATGGTTTGACTGTATCCCTCCCCACCCCACAATACCCTAGTGTCAGAAACTCAGGGAGGCTGAAAACAAAACCAGAACAAAAAACCCTGAACATTAAAGCCCCACTTTCTCCACTAGCTTAATCTCTGCCATAACAACAACAACAGCAAAGTGAAGTATGTGTGTTTCCCAGCTCTTTCCCCGCATAGCGGTTCACAGCAACATGGCTTTATTAGTATCAAGTCAGTGTCTGTTTGTGCACACACTAGGGGACAGGGTAGGAACCTTTAAACCTCTAAAAGGAACCCTTTTAGAGCAGTTGCATGAACCTATACATTGAAACTGGGAGTATCATCACTGCTTTTCTAGAATGAGAGATGGTAGGTTTAAAGCTGTAAAAAGTAGGACACCCTATATAGCCTGAAAGTCCTAACACTAGTCAGCAGAGGTGTGGTGCTAGCTGGCTGAGGTTTATCAGAGGTGAATGAGAAGTACTGTACATATGACCATAGGCATTAGTTTTCTTTTGTGATTATTACTTTATATGCTCCAGGACGGGATCAATTTGCTTAGTTCAGGGATGAGGAACTTCTGGCTTTCCAGATGTTGTTGGACTCCAGCTCCCATTATCTATGACAACTGACTATTTTGGTTGGGGCTGATGGGAGCTGGAATCCAGCAATATCTGGAGAGCCAGAATTTCCCTATCCATTGCCTAATGAACCCTGGAACAAAATAAAACAAACATCTTTACCATTACTGTACTTTCAATTGATCAGAGGTCAAGTCAACTGGAGAAAGATGTTTGGGGCGGGGAGAACCTTGTGCCCTCCTCTCCAACTATACCAAGCTAGTCTGTGGTATTGGAGCTTCTCTCCTCAAACAACAATACTTCTTGCGCCATTTCTTTTCCAGAGATCTCTGCTTAGCAGGTTGCTTGCTGTGGTTTGCTCTTTCCCCCTCCCCTATTGTGGTATGAATTATTTTGGCTAATTGGAATGTGTGGACAGATATGATTTGCAGATTGTTTATCCTTGGAGTTGAGAGGGGACAGCTTTCTGGTGACTCCTAGCTTTACGCGTTTACGTAAGCTGACAAAATGTTAGTCATAGCATCTTTAAAAAAAACCCCAGTATCAATACTGCTTTCACACACTGACCAGAAGAGGGTGCTTTGAGAGCACACATCCTTTGCAACTCAGAAAGTGGCTTCAGCAAAGCAAGTGTGAGTTTGATTTTTAATTAACCCATCACACATACACACACAGTTCATTATTAGGGGTTTATTCTGGCACACAAAACAAGCAACAATAAATAAATAAATATGGAATAGCAAATAGCACTAGCACCTTATAGACAACAACATCAAAAGGAGATGGGGAGAAGAAGGCATCCTTTGGATTTGAGTCTCAGGACACTTTCACTTTGTTTTACGTAACATCTATGAGATCACACACATGGATTTTGAGTTAATTAACATGAAAGAACTAGCAGCCCCTAGTTTTATATCCATATAAACACTGATGTGGATTAGGACTCACATTTCACTCACAAACAAGGATAGAGAAGGTGGAAAATGTTCCCTTGTTCAACATTCCCATTGTGAGCATGGCATTGTGGTTAAAGGGTGTTAAGAGATAACCAGCCAGTGATTTTCAGTAGGTGCCTTTAGAACAAGATTGCTTCTTCTCCCAGTCTTTTTCTCATAGCTTCTGGGGAAAGGACTGGGAGAATACTCCCCTTCTTTGTCAAACTTTCCTCAAGTCCCGTGTTACACACTACACACTTCCTCAGCAAAACCTGAAATGGCCCTAGCCCCATGTTGTTTGCGCCTCTTCACCAAGTCACCTGCCCCTCCCCCATTTTTATCTAGATTGTAGGACCTCTAGGCAGGAACTGTCATATCTGGGTTGTGCATCGTACATGACCTAGGATCCTGTCAGGGAGGTTAGTAAATTTCAAGTGTGGTTTGATGGAGGAAGTAGAAGAATAGAATGTGTGAAGGGGTTGTGAGGCCCCAGGGGCTAGCCCTGCTTCCTGGTGATGAATGCAGTGCATACACACCTATTTTATCCATACATTTAGTTGTCTAAAGGGGCTCTATAAGCATACAATGAAGTGCATGTAGAGATTCTCCACACAAAGGGGGCAACTCTGACTGGGCCAGTTTCCCCACTTTTGTGGAAGAGCTTTATTTACATACATTGTTATACATGGAGAGCCCCTTATGTGCTGGCCTAAAATATGGTCAGCAGGTGGCAGTATGGCCACCCCATGCATCAGCAGTAGGGATGGGGCAAGCCCATGTAGCTTGTGTCAAATGTTCTTTCAGTGTGTCAGTGTGTGTGCATGCTTCTGAACTCCCCAGGATTTATAAAGCTTTGGACTTCAACCTAGAAGAGGTTCGAATTGTCACATGACCACGGAAGCGGTCAGGTAGAGTTGGGCCAATCACCATCTCTCTTCCTAATCCAGCTGACATATTTGCTGCAAGGATAAAAATGGGATAACCTTGATGGAAACTGCTTTTTGCCAGGAAAGGAGGACACAAATGTGAATATTAGAAATTAAATGAGTAGAAGAACTGTTGCCTTCTCGCTTCTCCCTTTCAAAACAATATTAAAGGTTTCAGAAACGTCACTTTGGGATCTTCCGTAAATTAAAGATTGCCTTTTGTTTTGCGAGCTTTTTAGACAATCTTACCACTATGCTTATGTGATTTTCTGCGTGAGGGTAAGAAATCAACAGAAAAGCACAGGCACAAAAGCTAAGATTCTTGTAAGTAATACAGAAGGAGGGTGATCGGAAGTCTGGAGTTTATACACTGTTTGGCCCTTTGTAGTCAATTCCTGTCTAATTAATTGACATAGTTTAAATAACAGGCTCATAAATATATGCTCATCAGTTGAAGAATATACAACTTTTGGAGACTGCATTGCTACACTGGAACATCACAGGAGCCAGGTCTTCCTCTGATGTCTTGCATGTGTGAATGGGCCAGCAACCACTACAGACAGAACTTCCTATCAGTTCATATTCCCTCAAAACACAGTATTTGTCAGTGACAGCAGTACATTCCCTTAGCTGCAAGTCAACAAGTCTCAACTTTTATAGGTGGGAATCACTCTCACCTATATCATATGGATTTGGTCCCTCTTAAGCTACTCACCCTTAAGCAGGAATTGGATCTGATCCACCCAGTCCATGGCTTCTGCGGAGCTAACAGCTGTAAACTGCAAAGGAAGAATTCAATACAGTCACTGCAAAATTTCTGCCATAAGGTCTGTAGCAACTACTAATTTACAGGTGATTGTACTCCACGTGCAAGCCACACTTAAAGAAGCATGCTACTGATTTCAGGGTTTGCCCCCGTCAAGTACTTCATTTAGCATGAATACAGAAAAACATGCATCACAGACATAGGTTCCTTATTACCCACTAACATCATTCGAAACACATCGCTTTTTAGATCTGGCAGTTTATGCATTTGGCTGCTGAATCACTAAGTGATGAAAAAAATCATATGCATGCACCTGCAAATTAGCTATATATTGTAATTTTTGGTCTTGCAATGCGCCTCATCTCTACTATTGTCTCATCTCTCTTTCTTCTACGTAAAATAAAGTGGAGTTCTACTGACAGTACATGGTTATTTTGGAATCCCACAAAGACACATGGAGAATTCTCCTGCCCCATTTGTTTTGCAAACCCCAGACAAATCATTGCAGTAAGTTGGGGTGCACAACTTGTCACTGCTCATATTCAACATGGTTATTACAGTATTTTAAAAGCAGAATCAAACAACAGGACACGGTCCTAAGAGCCATTACAGACCCGTTTTATCTATAAGCCACCTTGAATCCCTGTCAGGGAAAAAGGTGAATGAATGAATGGCAATAAATATATTGAAAGCATGTCGTATGTTCTTAGGACAACCGGAGACAAACCTCTCCTGATCAACTTGTGAACAACTACAGCAGGGGAGTCCGCATGTAGGCATGGCCAGGAGTAGACACTGAAGCCCCAAACACATGCAATGCAAAAGCATACATGTGCTCAGTACCAGTTAACGTAGGCATGTGCTCAGTACCAGTTAACCACTGGTCCTGTGAGCTAGGGATGATGGGAGTTGTAGTCCCAAAACATCTGGAGGGCTGAGTTTACCTATGCCTGAGTTAACGGTTAAGAGACTGAGGCAAAGCTGGCTATACCACGAGGGACCTCTAGGTGGCAACCTATGGCAGTGCTTTGAAGGGGGAGCTACTTCACTCCTGCAGTGTATGTGTGTGGACTTATAGCTGAGTGTTCACAACCTAAGCTAAGGATCAATGAAGGAAGGAGGGACCAGGATACTAAGGGATGACCAAGTGGCAAGCAGATAGTCTTTCTAGCAGTGAGTAGCTGCTACGTAGCAGGCTGTGCAGGGAGGGTGAGGAGATAAATAGCAACAAACTCGTAGTACCAAAGGGTAGCGTCTTGATTCACTTAAAACTGGTTTTTCCTGGGCTGAAGTCAACCTGAGCCATCTTTCCAAATGTCAGTTGGCTGTTAACATAAATTGATATACAAGTTAGCCCTAAAACCAGAACTCTTGGGTTCCCTTTCCAGTTTTGGAAAGGAATTGGGGAGCAGAGATGAATCTAGCTTGCTAGCTTAGAGTGGGAGGAGGAAAGTGTCAAGGTGTTTTCAAATGAAGTCCACAGTGGTTCTTGCTTTGATTGGATTCGTTATGCAAATGTCAAATGTACACTGGCCTGAGGAGAGAGAAAGACCTCTCCTTTCTCTTCCAGGTTTTAACAGTGATCAGAGTGAATGGTGTGGAAGAGGCTCAAAGGCAGTCTAAGTTTCATATATAAAAAGTACTCTCCAGGTCAGATTGATAAGATTTTGTAGCCAAGTAAGGAAGAGAAAATGGCTTGGGTGCTGCATGAGGAGGCCCAAACCCAGTCCTGACACATCTCTACTGGGAGTTGCCCCCCAACTGCAACTCCCACCCAACACATGCAGACAGAAGATCTTACTTGTAAGTAAGAAAGAGATATTTATTCAGGCAAGTTAACAGTATAGGCTTGGCAGCTGATACAGTGCTCTGGAGTCATGATTTAGGAGTTCAGGAGCAGTGCAAGATGTTCAGAACTAACTGGAAGGGATGAAAATGTCCCAACAAATTTCTCTGCCCTTCTCACCAAGCTTTTAAAGACAAAGCATGGCACCAGAACCATCTTTCCCATAGGGCTTAGTGGTGCGTTGCGCCAGAGCTCCGGCCTCTCAGGGGCGCCCCAACGAGTGGGGGAGCTGCACGGCTTTGCCGGCGGCCTCCCCTTTCCCTGCACACCCACCAGCTGCGCCCCGCCAACCATGCAGCATGCCTCCCAAGCCTCCTTGGGAGAACAGTGATCCCTGCAGAGCTTAGGATGGAAGCTGCACCCCGCTAACAATATGGCTGGCGGGCACGCAGCTTCCCTCCCAAGCCTCTGCAGGGGTCACTCTCCTCCCAAGGAGGCTTGGGAGGGAAGCTGCACTCTCCTCCTACGGAGGCTTGGGAGGGAAGCTGCGTACCTGCCAGCCATATGGTTGGTGGGGTGCAGCTCCCCTCCCAAGCTCTCCCGCAGCAGCATGGGAGAGAGTCTCCCCCCCCCCCCCGATGGCTGGCAGTGCACAGCTTCACAACCCCCCCCATCCGTGGTAATTTGGGGACGTTGGGCGGATATTTGCACCCCAGCATCGCATCTGCTAAAGATGGCCTGGCATGGCGCCTTCACTTGCTGGACTCACTTGTCTTGTAAGAATGACGAGATTTCAAGTGCATGCTCCGTCAGGGCGGTTGGGTCAGCTTTCATCTACAAAGCCAATGCCTGATTCTAGGCAACAAGACTACACCCTTCTGTTCAGTTGTTGACTCATGCCCTTGGCTAATCAAAGCTCTCCCCAGCCTCCACTAAGTTCCTCAGGAATATTAGAAGGAAGAGCTGGCATCCCTCTTCCCCCTCCAAAGTGTCTGAAGTCAGGGTGGAAAGGGGAGTTCCCCCCTCCTCCAACCTAGGTTCCCATAACTCAGTCCCTGTACCCAGCTTTGCTTCTCCCTCCTCTTCTGTCAGAGCCTGCCAATCCAATCCCAATCCTGACAGCACTGTGGGGTTCATGACAGGAGTCTTCAGAGGCCAAGGGGTCAGGGTTCCATTGTCCCCACTCTCTCCTTTCAACTAGCACTAAGCAGAATTCCTTGGCTGGAAACTCTGGCTATTTGGGCGGACACACCTACCTCATAGGTACGTTTACCAGGAGAGGTCAGCTCGAAGCAGCAATCTCTTCGAGAATCCTTGCGCAAGTGGAAAGCCATCTGGGCATGGTAGTTCTCAATGGCAAACATGCCTCTTGGTTGCTTGCCTGCATAATACAGTAATGATGATTCAGCAAACTTCAAGTTGCTAGCTTGCTTACAGATAGCACTTTCACAATACAAGACCCAACCTGTGTCTTCCAGATTCTCTCCAAAGTGGGTGGGAAGAAAGAGCCATGTGGGCAGACAGAAGAGGGGCCCTGAACTGTTTCACTGTCTGTATTTTCCTTCCCAAAACTGCTTTTTTAAAAAGCCATTATTTTCTACAGTGGATATTACTTCTAGTCATTGAGCCTCATTGGAAGAAGGGAACATGTTCCCCTTGGTGCTGTGTTGGGGTTTAGCAGTAAACTCAATTCTGCACAGGGATCTGCCACCATTATGTCAAGTGTGGCAAGCCACTATCTATTGACCTCAGTTGTTCCACTTGTAATATAGTGATATTATTGGCCTAACTTACACAGTTGTTGCAAGGATGTCTCTGATGAAAGACATGGAGTGCTTTGAACAGGCAAAATGTGGTATGCGAGTACTGCTGTATGATGATGTTGGTGACTGAAAATCCCCTTTACCATTGGCAAAATTTACAGACAAAGTGGAAATCTGCCTAAGTCCCAGCGTGTATGCTACAACTTGCAACTGCCACGTCGAGGTTGCTTTAAATTGTATATGTATAGCTAATACTGGAAAACATAATTGCTTACTTAGCCCCAGTGTCCATTATCCCTTGAATTGTGCTGGAAAAAAATCCTGTTATTGAGTCCTCCTCCAGCTCTGAATACTCCTAATGCTGTCCCCTCTATCGTCTATTTCTTCTTGTATATTTTTTTTACCTGCTCTGCATTCAATCTCCCTGGATGGGAGGCACAGTATAATCGTAGCCCATCTATCTAGGCATGCCAAATTTGGTTGGAAGTATTAGCTTCCTGTTTATATGCATCTGATGGAGCATAACTGAAAAATATTTATACATGCTGACACATAGATTATATATGGTCACTTAGGGGAGGGTTAAAGCCCGCCTGACAACTAATGGGGGGAAAATGGGCAGTACTTTATTTACACAGGGCCTTGTGTCCGTATTTCTCCTTTCCCTCATTCTTTACTGACAAGGGTGTTGGAATACAACCAGACTCTGTTCTCCGTTCGTAGGGCTGCATCTAAATGGCAGATTCCCACACTGCCTGGTGGGCAATTTATCATCCAGTTGGAAGAGCCACTGTGATGTACTGCTTAGAAGATTACATGTGGATGAGAGAGACCCAGGTTTAAATCTCTGATTGGTTGAAGCTCATTGGTAAGCAATTATCCTAGCCTAACCTACCTCACAATAAGAATGTAAGAAGAGCTAGTAGCCCATCTAGTCCACTATTCTGTGGCCAAGCAGATGCCAAGCAGGACCCATTGGCAGGGCTGCAACAATGCTGCTGCAATGATAAAATGAGCTCAACCCTCTGTATGTGCCTCAGAGCTTCATGAAGGAAGACTGAGGACAATATCTAAATTAAGTTTAGAAAGCAATACTGAGGAACAAAGTAGCTTCAGAGATGCACCAGAGTTCAGGCAACTTTCACCTGCTGTCCCTCCATTCTGGGGACCAATGAACATGAAATCAGGATTGAGGGAAAGTTTAACAGAACCTTCTTTCCTTCCCTCCCAATGTATCTGGATAGTGCAGTGAAAATACTGAAGGGATATGGCTGTGTACATGTGTCAGGAGTACCACATACTTTTTTCAGTTGCAAAGTAGTAGAAGGCCATATTGTCAAGGACACACCATCGCTTCTGCCACTCAGAGCCAAATATTTTAGAGTCTGTGAAGAAGAAAGAAGAAGGTGAAAGGTGACAGGAGAAGAATAGGAAAAGAAGGAGTGTCTCTTCATCCACAAAAGGTATCCCAAGATGTGCCTTCTACATCAATCAGAGGGCATTACTACTACTAATACGACTAGTACTTTGTACCAGCAATGTGCCAACCACTGTACAGTGGTACCTCTGGTTACGTACTTAATTCGTTCCGGAGGTCCGTTCTTAACCTGAATCTGTTCTTAACTTTAGCTAATGGAGCCTCCTGCTGCTGCCTCGTGATTTCTGTTCTCATCCTGAGGTAAAGTTCTTAACCCAAGGTACTACTTCGGGGTTAACGAATTCTGTAACCCGAAGTGTTTGTAACCCAAGGTGTTTGTAACCCGAGGTACCACTGTATAAACAACATAAGAGACACAACCACTTTGTCTATGTAAAATAAATTGGAAGCACTCTGGACAAGCACTATGAGCAAATTCACCATAAAAAATTGGGATCAACTTCAAAATGCACATGTCAACTGTGAAGAGCACACTAGTATATATGCTACTTTTGTTTCCAAAATGTTTGTAGGTGACCTCCGAGGAAGAATAAGGCACACGCTCTACTTGTGAGAGATATTCTAGGGGCAGAGCAGCATGACTAATTATGTCCCCTCTGCCTTTATCTGTTACAAAATCACTTCTCACATGTCCCCTCCATTTAGCAGGAGAAGGCAACACCTTCTCCAGACTGATGGCTTTCTTCATTAAGACCATTCCAGAAAAATCTCAAACTATTTCCTAATCACTGGCATCCATTAAGAGGCATCTCATTGATCCTTCTGGGCCAATAGTAGTAATCTGCTTAACGAAAGTATAATCAGATATACCGCATTTTTCGCCCTATAGGACGCACCTAGTTCTTTTTTTGGGGGGGAGAATAAAGGAAAAAAAATTATTTCCTCCCCCCAGCCGCGGCTTCAGCGCGCCCCACGCTCCAGGCAGCAGGCTGCGGATATCTGCCCGAAGCACGGGGCGCTCTGCTTCAGCGCGCCCCGCGATCCGAGCAGCAGGCTGCTATCCGCAGCCTAGGGAGCCCTGTGGGAACTCCTGCGGGCTCTCCAGGCTTGCTGATAGCTTCCTGAAGCCTGGAGAGCGAGAGGGGTCGGTGCGCACCGACCCCTCTCGCTCTCCAAGCTTCAGCGAAAGCCTGCATTCACCCCATAGGATGCACACAGATTTCCCCTTCATTTTTGGAGGGGAAAAAGTGTGTCCTATAGGGCGAAAAATACGGTATATTCCTAACAGTATTTCAGAGGCAAGTAAGAGGGAAGTAATACATATATACATACGGTACATATACCTTCCGTAGTTGATACAACACATCTGCATTTTTCTCTTGGACACTTTTCCTAACATCTAAATCGGTGAATGAGAAGCTGCCCACAGTGTCTGCCCAGAGGGCTTTAAATTTTCAACAGATGGACAGCATAGGGATGGATTATGAATGGATAAATCAACAGCAGGTGCTGTGAAGATTAGTTTGGCAGATTTTTACCTCTGGATCTCTTTTCCAAGTAACCTTGTTTTAGAATGCCTCCTTGCTCTTGAGTGGCCTTCTGCAAGTTGCTCTCGGCTTAAAAAAACAAAAACAAAATCTCAATAAGCATGGAAAATTATGCTTGGGGAATCTTCCAAGACAACAAAATCAAGGAAATCAGTAGTATTTTAATCAAACTACACCCACAATTATCATCAATTTCCATTATATATGTGATGGAAAAGGCAGTCACTGCCAAACAGCTTTCATGTGGCTGGGCTCTGTATCATGTCAGTAAGGGAGGCATGGGCCAATCAAATTAATCATATTGGTTGGTACTATGCCAGTGTTACATCTCTGGCTGTATACACACTCTTGTTTATTCTGCATCCAGCGCTGTCCCATGGCTGGTTTGGGAAGCAGTATGCACACATTAGCTCTAGTCTATATCTATCCTGTATATATCCTGTCATTCCTTTTGAAATACTGAGCTTTTCTCCAAATCAGCTTCAATTACATTGAAAAAAAAGAATGACCTAGCTGTGTTTTAAGCCGGTGATGTGCATACAACCTCCAGCTATGTGAGGTACAAAATTTGGATTCCAGCATAGGGAGATGACCTACCACTTCCATTTGGTCTTGAACATTGTGTGTGCATGTGTGTGCATGTTTGTGTACGTGGTAAAATCCCAGTCCAGGCTGAACTTGCTTGGAAAGACTGTTTAGACAAGCTTATTCATTTATTGAAAAGCATTTGTATACCACTTAATACTTTAAACATACCTAAGTGGAGTTAAACAATATATCATCAAAACATTAAACCTAAAACCAGTATACAGAAATATAAAAACACATGAAGGCATATAAAAGCAAACCAGAAATAAACAGAGGATTCAAACCCATAAAAGTTGTCACTGTGGGATAGCTGCACAATCCCATACATGTAGTCTCAGAAGTAAATCCCAGTGAATTTAGTGGAGCTCACTCTCAGGTATGCGGGTATAAGATTGCAGACATAAACAACCAAATGGAGACATTCATTGCGATGGGATAATATGTGTTGATATAACTTTGTCATTGCTTCAGTGTGCATCCAGTTCCAAATGCAATCCACGTCTGAGGGGCTCCACAAAACCTGTACCCTTGGGGGTGTCCAGCTGTAACTATGTATAAGTTGCTAGAGCTGCAACCTACATGGCAGTTGCACCCTTTGCTCTGGAGAATCTTTCTCATCCCATTTGTGTGTCTGCAGTTTTTCAGTGGTTTAGGAAAATGTGCTCTGTAAATCTTCAGAGATGTTCTCTTTGTTGTTATTATTTCACATTTTCCAAGATTTGGTAATAAAAATTGAATCTGAGTGAATCTTGGCTCTGGCAGCAGCCCCGTGTTGGGTTTTGGACGCATTATGAAGTGAAAACACTCTCACTTCACAATACAGCCCACTTCACACTGTGAATGCATTTAATACACATCTTGGCACATCAAGCTTGGACTTGTGAATCGATCCGCAGTCTGCCTCAGCCAGAGATTTACACCCTTTCTCAGACATTTACATAACCTTTTGCCTAGGCTGCTTATATTTCTTGTTAATTAGCTGAAAGCTGGAAATGTAGAGTCAATTAATTCTTCCAATTTCTCAGTGTCCAAACTAGGAAACCAGGGGGCCCAACCTAGAGAGCTGTGGTGACAGCAGCAAAGCTTATCCAAGGCATCTCGCTGCTGCAAGTGACTGCACTGCATGATCTAAGTGAGGCACCTCTGGAAGTATCCACCGCTGTAATGTAAATAATGCTGTCACCCAACTCTCAGATTGTGCACAGCAGCCACTTGGGATGCCAGTGCAGTTGGACCATGTCTCATCAACAGGAAGGTGTTGCAGAAATGCAGCACAAATAGATAAGCCATGCCTAGTACACGAGCTAGTGGTACACAAGATTCCGCAGTCTATGTACATATTGTCCAATTAACAGATGATCAACACCAACATACAGCAAGCTTTTATGCACCTAAGCACAGCAAATCTTCATGTGAAAACTATTGTAGCTTGTGCTTTTTAGAAGAGGGCAAAAGGCAATCTATGGGAGAAATGTGCAATTCAAAATTTATGTATCCATGTGCAAATCAAACACATACATACACCAGGATGTTCTGCTCTCTAGCACTCAAAAGGATGGCCATTCTGTTTCTGAAAATATCAGCTTTTATTTTTTAATGTATACAGTAATGTACTATGAGATGTTGTAGTGAAGATGATTAAGCTTCTAGAGGTGTTTGGCTCAGCTACTTGCCTGGCCATTTATTGGCTTAGCTGCTCTCATCATCATCCAAATTTCTGAGTGATGCGTTTTGAAGCAAAAGTTGAGTTTGCATTCAGAACGTGACTTTAAAAACTCAAAATTGGAACGCTTTAAATTCTTGATTGTTTTGATCTTGGAAGGCTTCAGATATAAAAACTCAATGTGCCTATTGTCAACTTACTGCCTGTTATCTAACAAATGCCACTTATCAAATTCTACTATCTAATATTGAGCACCAATTACAATATAAATATAGATGAAAATATTGAGATATTATGTTTTAGGAATGTTCCTGCAATTAGAGAAAACCCAGCAAATATTTTCCATTAAAATTCAGAAAGAGTGCAACCACAAAATACATTTAAAGCACTTTTAGCCACTGTAACAGTCCACAGAATTTCACATGTATGAATGACAAAAATGATAACTTGCACTTAAATGCAACATCTCTTCTTTTGAATATATAGTAAATGTATGCATGTGCATGTAATGCTATAGGAGTGGTCAATGTTGTTGGATTATAACTCCCACCATCCCTGCCCATTAAACATGCCGGTTGGGGCTCTTGAGTCCCAGAACATTCAACATTGATGGCACGAACCTTTTATGAGAAACTTGGCCACATGGGAGGGGCTCAGTGTGGCAAACTACTCTTTCAAATTCTGACCAATCTAGCAGACAGAGTATTCTCCAAAGACTAAGAAGTTAGTCTGGCGATAGATGTTCTGCAGTGGTAATTGGTGGTTTGTTTATGTTCTAGAGCAAGAAATAAAAGTGGAATCTAACTGCAGGGTAGGGGCTGAAACTTGTTTCTATCTAGGTGTGCATTTCTTCATGCTTTTTGTGTGTTTTTTTTAGATATAGAAAGGTGTGTCATATACACAAGGCCCTCTCAGTGGGGCAGATGTCCAGGGCCCCACTCAGCAGCATGAGAAAGACAGCCTCCTGAACACAGCAGGGCTGTCTTATCACATTTTGAAGTAAGTAAACTAATACACATTACCATCTAAAGAGCAACCCCTCCATAAGACCATTAAGGCCAGAGTCTAAAATTACCTAACTGCACCACTGGGCGTTGTAAAAAAAGAAAAAGAAAAACACAAGTCCTTGCTTGCAGCTCACAATAAAAACAAGAGGGAAAGAAATAGAAAACATTTACATTACCTTGTATGGAGAGTGAAAGAAGGAATGAAGGAAGGAAGAGTATAATAATCAAGAAGTAGGAAAGAATAAGAAAAAAAATGGACATCAAGAGGGAAATGCAAGAGAAATTTTTTTAAAAAGTTTTTAATAAAGTCTTCATGTGAAACAAAAGAGGCCAGCTGAATATTGAGAGGGAGAGAGTTCCATCCGCAAGGAGCCAAGAGAAAAGGCATAGAGACAAGCACAAGGGAATGGAGGTTTAATCAGAGTATTAGTATTTGATGAACTGAAAGATCAAAGAAGAGAACAGAAAGAAAGCTATGCAGATGAATAAAGAAAGTACAAGAACATGAGGGGATTTAAAAGTTTAAAAGAATAAATTTAAAATGTTATACAAAACAATAAAGGAAACCAGTGCAGGGAAATCTAGAAGAAAAAGAAGAGGAAGAGGAGGAGGAGTAGTTTAGATTTGATATCCCGCTTTATCACTACCAGAAGGAGTCTCAAAGCGGCTAACATTCTCCTTTCCCTTCCTCCCCCACAACAAACACTCTGTGAGGTGAGTGGGGCTGAGAGACTTCAGAGAAGTGTGACTGGCCCAAGGTCGCCCAGCAGCTGCATGTGGAGGAGCAGTGACACGAACCCAGTTCACCAGATTACAAGTCTACCGCTCTTAACCACTACACCACGCTGGCTCTATAGTGGTATAACCATGATTACAGAATGAAAAAAGAAAAACCAAATGAACAAAAAATGAAAAAAGACCAAATGAAACAGAAAAACCGATAAATAAAATATGCAGAAGAGACACAAGATAGAGTGACGGTTTCTGTGTGCCTCTTTGCTGCCCCATGCTCAATTTACTTACTCTTAAATATCACAAAAAGCTCCACTACAAACATTACATGACACAAAACACTACAAGCACCTGGTGTTTTGTCTTCACAAGGAAACAACCCTTTGGGGTTGGTTTTGGAATTTCTCACTATGCAGGGAAGGGAGATGCCAAAATAACTTCATGTCTAGCTATCCCCACATTTCACATTGGCCATGTCTCTGTAATAGGTTTGCTTCTGTTTATTTCATGACGAATGAACACATGGTGAGCAGGAAAAGAAACCCTGGACCTAGATGCGTTAATAAAGCAAACACATGATGCTTCCAAAATCTGTCTAACACACACCAGCTTGGCCACAAGGATCAGCATCTTCTTCCCAAACTCCTGGGAGGTCAAGAATTCCACCCTCTGGAGCGTGCTGCCAGCCTGCTAGTGAGCGCACCAGACTCCCGTGGAAGCTTGGCACTGTTCCATGCAGTAGTTAATTTATATTGAATCTCTCCCCCACCCGCCTATCTAAAAGTGCTACTGATCATCTCCCCAGTGGCCATGTTCAGCAGCTTTTTAAGTATGAATCCCTTACCAGAAGGGGGTTCCTTCTTGTTTTGCTAAGCGGCTCTCTCTTAACATGCCAATTCATCCATGTTGTCAAATTTTCCCTCCCCTACTCCTCTCTTCCTTCACAGAACTATTTTCATTTTGGAGTTTTATGACTCTGCAAAACTCTGGGGGTGGACATAAATCCTTTCAAATGTGTCTCGAGGTGAGGTGAGACACAACTGCAGCAGCCAAACATAAGAGTTCATTTGTGCAGAATTCCACCCCACCCTGTCCCGTTCTAAGCATTTTTATTAGGGGAGAGAATAAGCTATTATTTTCTTCTTCCCTAAGTGAGAAATTCAGTGTTTAACCCTGTCTTAAGGACCAAGGTTCCCCCCAGATGTGCAAGCAGCAGTCCACATTCAGGATTGGGTACCAAAGTACAAAGGAAAAGGCTGAAAAGTATCTCTTCTCCCAGAAAGCTAGGCATATTATAGTCAATGTGTTTGGAAGACTCTCTTACAAGGGGATGGAATGGCTAGTGACCACTGCTATCTGCTTAGGGTTGTTATTGTGGATTTCTCTGCAGTGTTCAGTGTGGTTTACCTGCTCCTTATTGAACAGGCTAAAAGAGTCATATTGCCCATAAACATGCTCACTAGCATTCTCACCTTTTGGGATGTCAGCAAATAGAATGCCGACAACTAATGCATGTTTTCTAAGGAAAAGGAAATATCAGCTTGGTTAGGAAAAAGCTCACATGAGGATATGGCATAGCAAGGGTTATGTTCTCTTGGCAGGAAGGTAGGGAAAGAAGTAGGAGAGACGAGCAGGCACAGAAGTGAATCCTAGGAAAGTCACTGGAAAAGCACCCAGATTAGTAGCAGTGGGTTAAAAACCAAGGATTTTAGCCAGATGAAGATGGCAGAGGCCTAAGCAGTGAGGCCTAAGCCCCACCATTGCTATTACTGCTTTTGGTTCCAATGAAGCAAATGCCCCAAACCAATGGGATTGAGTGAAAAAAGTAAGTGCTTGGGTCTGGGAAATCCAGATTCAAATTCTATCTTTGTCATTGGAATCCAAAAAATTGCAACAGCAACATTAGACAATATGAATGCTGATGCATCCAATGGATAAACACAGCCTCCGCCAGGGCTACCTCGTGTAGATATCCCTGTAGCTTACAACAGCACCAATACATTATTAGGTGTGCTCAGTCCCCCGCCCCCCAAGTAAGCTATAGAGGATATGAACATGAAAGCTTGCATTGCACTTGGTGGAGCGGGGCTAACTATCTAGTCTTGTGTATTTCAATATTTTTAAGCTTAAATTTCCCATCAGTACAGTGGTACTTCTGGTTAAGAACTTAATTTGTTCTGGAGGTCCGTTCTTAACCTGAAACTGTTCTTAACCTGAAGCAACACTTTAGCTAATGGGGCCTCCCGCTGCCGCCGTACAGCCGGAGCACGATTTCTGTTCTCATCCTGAAGCAAAGTTCTTAACCCGAGGTACTATTTCTGGGTTAGCAGAGTCTGTAACCTGAAGCGTCTGTAACCTGAAGCATATGTAACCTGAGGTACCACTGTAAAACTAGAACAACTGGGGCCTATATGATCATTAAGAGGGCCAAAGAGATTGTACTGAAATGTGTACTCAGTTTTCCTACTATCACCTGAGTCTAACTGCCACCCTCTTCTGGCGGAAGTGTGGGAAACAGAAATAGAACTGGGGCTAAAGGTGGACTCTTCCTCTTCCGGGCAACCAAGTACTTGCAGAAAATTTCACAGCTGCCTCCAGTAATCAGCACAGTCAGAGTGGTGCCTGAACTGGTCACAACAGTTCCCTGCACAAGCACTATTGAAGACCTGCCACTCTCAAAGTGAAGAAGACGCCCCACCACCACCACTCCATTTCAAATTTAAGGCACAGCAGATTTCGATAGCTGTCTACAGTTCATCCCTTTTCAGACTATGCCTCTATCTCCTGCCTAAGGCAGCGTCTTTGGCCTGCCTCACGGTAAGGCCAGCTTTGCATAAATGACAAATACTAAAGTGTGCCTCTTTATTGAAACCCATCCCCCTCTCCCCTTGTGTTAAAGCCCGCAAATCTAAATGTCATCTTGCAGCGCACATTTATAATTACCAACACAGGCCTGGTACACGGGGAGAAATCTGCCAGTATGAATATTAACATTAATGTGCCCAACGCCAGCTCGCCGATCCCGCTGGCAGGAGCATAAAAAATGCTTGAGTGAAACTTTTATTTAGACGTTAAAAGATTCCAAACCTCAGCGGGGGTGACAGAGGCAGCCCGTGTGAGTTCCCATCACCGCTCGCGCTTGAATTGAATTACACCGGGGGGAAGGCGGGGAGATGACAGTGAGCTGCCGCGCTTATTTAATCTCATTTGCTATCAGTACATTGCCAGCATGGGGCTTCCCCTCAACCCCATTCCTCAAGAAATAAGGCTGCAGGAAAACAGTGCAGACTCACTTGCTCCTTTTGCAGAAGCCAGCAACAGGATCTAGTCCAACCAGAATCATGATAGCAACTGATCATGTAACGTATTCCAAGGTTGTAGAAAAAGAAGAAAAATATATGGGCTAATTCTTGTCCTGGTTCCATAGAATGGTTTCAGGTAAAGGTACATGTTCCTTTGTTTCTGAGGAATGCATAATTCACTAAAGTTACTGCAGGTCTGACTGACAAGTGCACTTGGATGTGCATTTCACCTCCACTTCATACCCCTACTCCTGCCAGCCCAGCTTGCACAAGACTTTGCACATGAAAATTCAGTCGGGCAGAATGTAACATAAGGAAAACTAACAAGGAGTCACACCTTATGGATTTATTACAGTGCAAGCTTTTGTGAACTGGAGTCTACTTCATCAAACCGATGCCTCTTTTATAAAGCCCTTCTGTATGGAGCTGCTGGAATCAATATATGGCTGCCCCCTGTGGTGGCATCAATGAAATTCAGGTGGCAGTATTTTCCGTGAATAACCCAGAGCTTTCCCTGCAAAACCCACTCTTTAAAGCTGAAGTGCAACAAATGGCAATTCAGGCTAATAATAATAATAATAATAATAATAATAATAATAATAATAATTTTATTATTTATACCATGCCCATCTGGCTGGGTTTCCCTAGCTGTTCTGGGTGGCTTACAGCATATATAAAACATAGTAAAACATCAAACATTAAAAACTTCCAGATACAGGGCGGCCTTCAGATGTGTTCTAAAACTTATGTAGTTCTTTATCTCCTTAACATTTGAAGGGAGGGCATTCCATAGGAAGGCCGCCACTCAGGGCCAGATTTAGATGAAGAGAGGCCCTAGGCTACTCCACTTGTGTGGCCCCTCCCCACCCCCACCCTCACGACTAGAAGAAAATGAAAGAGTGTTATAAACAAAATTGAGTGAAACCAAGGATGATGACGGGTATTTAAAATTCTGCAATTCACAATTTCTCCTCTAAAGGACATATTATTGTTAAATACCATGCTGATTTTTTAAAATGCATAAAATTAACACTAATGTTGTAATGTTATTCTTAAAAATAATGGGTGAAGGCATCTGACCCTCACCTGAAACTCATAACTCTCCTGACAGGTGATTTGGTCTGCAGCCACAGTGTGGAAATAAAGGAAGAGATTGCCCACCAGATACCAGGCACTCTACTATTCAAATTAGGCCCCAGTGTTTTTGTTACAATCCCCTTCTCAATGAAGTAATCTCAATGAAGTAACTGTTACCGTAATTTCCTATAACTTGATATTGCTGGATAGTTTTGATGAACTGCAAAAGCATTTTTAGTTTGCTTTCTGTTGCTACCCTGGAACTTTCCTTTATTAGTGCCACTTTGTTTTGTATGATTCCTTGCTAATGAAGGAAAACAACTTTTCAGCTTGTATATGTTGATAATATAATTTTGGTTACTGGGAACAAACAAGATTATACAAAAACAGTGTCGGGGCTGAACTATGGTGCGGGACAAGCTCACTCAGGTATTCTGAGCCAAGAGCTTCAGAAGGTCAGCACCAACACTTTGCATTATGCTTGGAAACGAACTGGGAGACACTGAAGATCCTTTAGGACCAGTGTTATATGGTCCTGGCAACCACTCCCAGTCACCAATCTAGCTGCCGCATTCTGGATTAATCAATGGTATCAAATGCCGCTGAGAGATCCAGTAGAACTAGGAAGTAGCTTTCACCTTTGTCCCTAACCTGCCAGAGTTTCTAGCATATAACTAGTTCTATTCAGTATTAGTTTCACAGGTTTTCAGTCATAAATCTATTCCCCATTTTTTTGTTAGGACATAAAATGTACATTTATATTTTACACATTTTGGTATGCACTTTCTCTTAAAATACATATTTTGTACACATTTTCCTCTTAAAATGTACATATTTGTACACTTTTCTATGGGTTTTCTTATAAAATAACATTTAATGAATTTTTGAAACAAAACTGCATCACAAAATTCAAAGAAGTGTGCAGTCTGTTGTTAGCTGCATACTGATTCAACCATAAGTCAGAAACAGCAAATTAGGTTGGTTCTCTTAAAAATGCGGAGTGGACTAAACTAAACTAATCTCTACAAGCAGACACACGCACATCCCACATGTGGGAGTATTCACCAACATTTTCTCCAACACAGATTTATCTCCGGCATTTGCAGTAAAGTGACTACAAATTTGGAAGAAGATACTGGATTTCTCAAAAACAGGGCATATAGTCTCCCAAACTTGGGAGTTTGGAAGGCTTTTCTTTGAATGTTTTTTTCTTTGAAGAAAAAAAATATTTTAATCAACATAGCCTTTAAATAACTTTTTCTGAAACCAGATGATGATTTACATTTGTCAAGAACTGGGGATTTCACCCTAAGAAATCTCAAACATCCTCCCAAAAATGCTGTGTGGGTGGGTGGGTGTATATATAACATTTTCTCAAAAAAGAGAAGCAAGATTACTTACACAAAGGACAGGTGTGAGATACCTCTGTCATCTCCTACCCATTCTCTCAGCTCTCACAGAACAATTAAGATGAAATCTAGAGAGGAGTGCAGCATGTTTTCAAACCAGCTCTTTGTTTTTAAGGTCTCTCTGTGCCACCTCAAAGGAGAGATGAACCATTAAGCAGCAAATACACACCAGAATATCCTATTGCTGTCTGGTTGCCCTAAAGTCTAATGTTTAGGTCTGGAATTCAGACAAATGGAAGCAGGTTTACCTCCCTTAGCACCTTTGGGAAGTGAAGAAAGCAGCCCTTGCCCAGCCATGGCACAATAGTTCTGGAATGTCATGCTCTCTCCCTTCAATTGCGCAAATCGCTATAAGCCCCTATAAACAGAAGGTGCTTTAAAAGTACAGGCTGTTTATGACCTTGCAGATTAAAACCAGCACTTTAAACTGGCCCCACAAACCAACTAACAGAGATTTATAAAATTGGAAACCAGATGAGGTTTCTGAACGCCATTCAAAGGCGGCTCCACATAGAATATTTGCACTAACTTAATCTCGATGTCACCAGAGCATAAATATTTGTAGCACCATCCTTTTTGAGGAAAGGGCACAGTAGGAGTACTTCCTAAAGCTGGTAAGAATCACTATTGACCAACACAGCTACCTGGATAAAAAGGTAAAGGTAAAGGGACCCCTGACCATTAGGTCCAGTAGTGACTGACTCTGGGGTTGCAGTGCTCATCTCGCTTTATTGGCCGAGGGAGCCGGCATACAGCTTCCGGGTCATGTGGCCAGCATGACTAAGCCGCTTCTGGCGAACCAGAGCAGTGCACAGAAACACCATTTACCTTCCCGCCGGAGCGGTACCTATTTATCTACTTGCACTTTGACGTGCTTTTGAACTGCTAGGTTGGCAGGAGCAGGGACCGAGCAAGCTCACCCCGTCACGGGGATTCGAACCGCTGACCTTCTGATTGGTAAGTCCTAGGCTCTGTAGTTTAACTCTGGATCCAAGAACTCACCACCTAAAGCTCCCAAATATCTCATATGTCTTGTATCAAGTCAGCTTGGAAAAATAATTTTGGAGTTCTTCAGAGTATGACAATGATACAACATCTCAACATCTCGTCTCTGTACAAAGCAGAACATTGTGTATGTGGTTTTTTTTTAAGTACAGCATGTTGGGGGTTACTTCCAGTCCCAAAGCCATGGGAGAAAACCAGTTTAACAAGTAACCTAGTGTCACCATTAAATTGACTATTCACTCTTGTCCGGACTCCAGATATCCTTTGAATAAGTCATTCCCAATAAAGATTCCTGAAGGATTCCACTGTTAGCTTTCTTTCACTATGAAAGCTGTCCATTCATTATTATTCTTGTTTCTTTATGTCTCAATCAGTTACTGATAAATAAGAGCCCCCATTCTCTTGTCCCATGATCGTTAAGTCAAAAGCTTAACAATTTCTTATCTTATCTATCTTATCTGTTACTTTGTCAATCTGTTAAAAAAAGAGTCCTGCTTGTCACCTGTATTTAACATTATTATTGTGGTATGCCTTGTGGGGGGGGGGGAGTTTCAGGGGTTGTTACTGCTCCTTACTACTGTAACTTTCAACACCTAGAGATTATGGACAAGATAAGGGAATATTTCAAAGAAAAAAACAGCAGGAGGCAGGAGAGAAATGTAATACAATTGTCAGCAAATGGATCACCTCAAATTGATCCTGTATAAAGTTAATTTTATTGCATTGCTCACTGGAGTAAATAAGAAAAGTGTATAAGAAGAAATCAGTCAGAAATATTTTATGTGGACATTTTTGTAAGAAGCTAGTAAGCAGAAATTCAGAAAGTGTGGGCATCAACAGGAAGATAACAACCCAGAGTCGATGCTGTGGGGTGGCAATCAATGGCAACAAATCATATGGGAAACAGTTATTCAAGTGATAGATTTATTGCCAGAATTTGGACTTTTGCATTTTTCGGGGTCTGTTCAAATGGAGCTTTTACTCTTTTGTTTTAAATGTATATACCACTGTAAAAGCTGGACAGAGTCTCTCACACCATTTCCCAATCAACTTAAAAAATATAAAGTTATTTTCCAGGGCTTTGCTGTGCTGATTCAATGAATCTGAGCTTAATCAGTTGCATATCTGCATGCACCAGTTATCTGGTGACCCACATGGCAGGGTCAGGCAGATAATTCAGTCCACAATATTCTGCACCATAGACTCAAACTGGTTTATTCATTCCCTCTCTCCAGGGAACTCTGGAACCTATAGTTCTTTGGAGAAGACTACAGATCTGTGGTGAGTCTTTAGGATGGACAGGCAATCAATGTAAATAAGCAAACCATAACAATATATACTCCTAGGATATCACTTCCTGCACTTCTGGTTTTGCAGCTGCATACATAACTGACAACTCAAGAAGTGACAGTACTGTATGCACAAATGTCCAAAAAAGGGAGAGCTAAACTGGAATAGTGGCTAACAAACTAAGGTCCCCTCCAGTTGTTCGTTCTATTGTGCAGTCATAGCGATTTGTGTTCAGGTCACATGCAATCCCATTTTCAATACTGTTTTCATTCCCAATCGGTGCATATTCCATAACTTTTTGCTGAAATCCTATAACTTTTTATACTACCAACCTTCTGGGGTTTTTTTGTTCCAGTTTAGCTGTGCCCCTCCAGACAGCTATAATGCGGTTGCATTGCAGTAATTAGAGAAGCACCGAATAATATACTAAAGGTACCCCTGCCCGTACGGGCCAGTCATGACCGACTCTAGGGTTGCGCGCTCATCTCGCTCAAGAGGCTGGGAGCCAGCGCTGTCCGAAGACACTTCCGGGTCACGTGGCCAGCGTGACGAAGCTGCAACTGGCGAGCCAGCACCAGCGCCGCACACGGAAACGCCGTTTACCTTCCCGCTATAAAGTGGTACCTATTTATCTACTTGCACTTAGGAGTGCTTTCGAGCTGCTAGGTGGGCAGGAGCTGGGACCGAAAGGCAGAATAATATACTAAAGCAGAATAAATCTACCAACAATGCATTCTTCTTGCATCTATACGTCCAGGTAAAGGGCAGTATATAAATTCATAATAATAATAATAATAATAATAATAATAATAATAATGTTGTAGAATTTACTTGCAATAAAACTACCAGTTTGGAGGGACCCACAGGCTTCATTTGTTGCTGTCAAACAGTAGCAAAATGGGAGAGATGGAATGATTTCCTGGGGAGAAGTAGGTGGGATGAAGTGCTGATCTCTTATTGTGCTCACCACTTTCTCCCTGAGGTTGCAGTCCCCTCCCATGTCCCATCCTCTTCCAGCTAGGCCCATTACTATTATCAAAGCCTGGCTATATTGGTTGCACCAGGGCAGGAGTCAGCACCAGTGGCTGATGTCCAGGGTCCCACACAGCCGAATGAGAAGTAAGCCCCCACAAAACAGCCTATTTTGAAGGAAGTGAAGTAAAGCTCCTTTGTGAGAATACTGACTGAAATATAAAATTGCCTAACAGCATCAGTGCAGAGAAAGGCAACAGGG
Organism: Podarcis filfolensis; assembly: GCF_964270895.1. Lineage (NCBI taxonomy): Eukaryota > Metazoa > Chordata > Lepidosauria > Squamata > Lacertidae > Podarcis > Podarcis filfolensis. The sequence continues at coordinate 32,352,374 of NC_139615.1, forward strand.
GGAAATGCTTTGTAGGTAGCAGTGGGTTCAACACATACCCCTACCTGCCCTTCTCTTCTCTGCTGGAAAGGGTAATGGAAATGTGATCGGCTGTCAAAGAAAAAGGTCTGCTGTCATCATGTGAGTTCTGCATTGAGAAATAATGATTTGCCCATTTTTTTTCAGTGGAGCAGACACTTGAATATGGGTTTTTGTTATCCATATCCAACTCTCTCTCTCTCTCTCTCTCTCTCTCTCACTCACTCACACACACACACATACACACACAGAGAGAGAGAGAGAGGGAGAAAGAGATCTGTCCCATCAGATTTCTGCCTGGCAGCAACAAACAGCTCACTGAAGCAGATTAGGAGTTGTTCAGATCTATCCAATGTCTTATTCAAGAAGGCTCATGAGTGATTAGAGGAAGAATGATACTAGTTTCTTCTGCATTGTTAGTATTTTATGGAGCTGGCTTGATGTTTTATTACTTTCTCATTGCTAATTTTTATTGTGGTTTTATTGTAGTGTTTATGTTTTTATAAGTGGTAAGAAACTTTGAGAGTCCATTTGAGCTGGTGGTGCAGTGTATAATTTTTGCAGTTAAGTAAATAAAGTTATTTTCCCCATAGCTGGGGAAATTATTCAGCACTGTGACAAATTATGATCGACGTGGGGGAGAGCTGTGTTCCCTATCACAATTCATGTCACAGGGAAAACATAACACGAGCCTCTAGTTTTGTTCAATTACATCCCACATGACAATAGTAGCAATGGCAGCTTTATCAGAGTATAAAACCCCAAAATACTACACTTCGAATGCCAAGGTATCTATACAACAGAAGTGCTATTCTGAGGGAAAACATCTAGATTCCATGCAAAAATTTCAAAGGGCACAGTTTATAACCTTAAGCAACCCATACACTGCCCAGACTTATGAAGACGTGAGGTCAGATAGGACAGGGCTGCAAATAATAAAGGTATCATTGTCACCCAGTCTGATGAAGAAGTAAACTAATAGTAGCAACAGGTGCCCCACCCCCCAAATCTGATGATATGCACAATAACCTCATACACCAAAACTGTATTAGACATACTTCTTTCAGGATCTCTCTACCAAATGTTGCCCACACAGGCAAAAATCTACTAGTTTATGGAACAATTTTCTGATATAATTTTAGCATATAGAATGAATGCAATTTAGGAAGTTAAAAATGCAGACGGTATTAATTCACAAGGAAAAGAATAAAGATAACAATCCACCACAGAACAAGATACAGCTTCCCTGAAATGAATGCAGGACCATTACTGAGTTCTGGCACAGGTCCCATGAGAATGTCTTGGTAGGGTGTGTCCAATGAGGGGCACAATGTGAATTTATTTATAATTCAATTGTTTTAAAAAAGAATTTTGACTTTGAAAGCAAGGGGTGAGAAATCAAGAATTCACCAGCAACAACTATAGCAGACTGCCATGTCACTTCTCTGCATTTCTTACCATACCATGACTCTAGCAACCAGGTCTGACATGCCACAATCTTGTTTACACAAAGTCCATGTCAACTAGCTTAAGAACCATGGAAAAAGTGGAGGCTTTGTTGGCTGGCTTTACCAGTGCCCTGTGCAAGGACAACACAGTGGGGGACAGCTTTCAATCCATGACCATTCAGGCCAGGTTCAATGAAGGCTAGTGCTCATCAGCAATTCCCTGGCCAAATGAGTGACCTGTCTCTAACTAGACCATCCACAACTACACACAACTTTGGGCACAAGTGACATTTGGGCCCTCTAACCTGAGTAACCTCAGATATGCAAAAGCCTTTGGAGCTTTCCATTCTTGAGTTTTCCTACTCACATGGTGTGAGCAGAACACAAACACCTTTTACTGATTTACAACTAGATGTGCTTTATTTTTAAGATTCTACTATTTTCTGTTTGTGCTTGAGAAATTTTGGTGCATGCTTGAGAGTAAAATAACTGTGACACGAAATAAGGGCAAGGGGTGGAGGTGAGAGGAAGGCACAGAGGGTACAGGGCATTCGATGAGAAGGTGGCTGGTTGCCCCTGGCTCTGAATATTTCCACCAAGCTGCTAAGATGGTAATTGCAAAACTAAAAAACTGTAAATCTCAATATCTATTTGCACAGCTCATTAGCTAAAGGCCGCACACTCTACCAAAGAGGAAGGTGGGAAAAATAGAAGAAAGAGGAGCTTTAGCACCAAGAACAGTTCGGAAGTTGCTATGGAAACCAGGCCTTCACAAGAGGCTTAGCAACTCCAGCTTAAAGTCCTGCTCTAAACTGTTTGCCCTGTTGGCATGTCTGCTTATACTGCCAAAAAGGTTAAAACTACATTTGGGGAGGTGGGATCAAAATATTTTTAGATGATCTATATACCTCATTCTCTTGTTTCTTCTCTTCTCCCCCTAAACATAACATTATGTCAGCCGCTCAACCCACTATGCTATCAGGACAGCGTGATTTACTATGTTAAAAGGCAAGCCCTATATCACCCCATAATGAAAACATTAAAGTTAATGCGTCATAAGTGAGGAATTTATTACCATTAACTCCAATAAACAGTTATAAAACACCCGTCCTTTCCTGTCCAGAAGACGCAGGACTTCATTAAGCTCAACTTACTTTGCTCAATCTTCACTAGACCGGTCATGTGTGCTTTCGAACTGGTCACCATTTATTGTTAAAGCAGACTAGCTCATTTTCCAGGGGAGTGAGGAAGGCTCAAAGCGCCTCCCCCCTGCCTCCTGTATTCTCCATTCATTTTGTTCCACAGGCAGCTCTGAGCAGACGGATGGGAGAGAAAAGTTCACGCGACGCGCGTCTCGATGGGCTTATTTAAACACTGCTGAAATATATGCTCGACGAAAGCTGGCTTTGCCTCAACCTGCAGGCCATTACTCAGAGAGGGTTGATGTATAAGTAATAACATATGGGCAAGCTGTGTGGTGACACAGTCGGCGCACTGGCTCACTTCAGGGTGTCTTGTGGTCTAATATTTGCTGCCAGCACCTGCAAGCCCAAGACACAGGAGTCCTTGGGGTCCAGGGATATAGCTCTCAGTCACTGTAGGAGGTCCATGAATGAGAAGACCCATTCTCACACTTTCATCAAGGACTTCTCAGCTCTCGATTGGTTCACACCATGTTCTATTATCATCCCACAGTTTGGGAGCCATATAAAAACACCTAGACACATACTTCAGCTTCTGTCATAAACAATCTGCTGGTTACTTACTACCAAAGTCCATTTTACACGATATTTTTTCCAATTCAAGTCCAGACAATATGAAATTATGATCAATTGGGAACTCCATACAGGTGGACACATATCCTTAAAAACTCAGATTAAGAACTATACCAAGAAGTACTTGCTAAAACATAATGGATGAAAAGCAACAAAGTGTTATGTAGCACCTTAAAGACTAACACATTTGGACGAGAGTCCACTTCATCAGATGCATGAAGTGCAATCGTCAGCTAAATGAGGCATATATAGAAGATATATAAGTTGGAGTTAAATGGCAATTAAATGCAAATAGTACAGTCTGAACAGTCCGATTTGCACAAAACTGGAAAACTGCAAAAGTGTGTGATGATAAGTTCCAATTGCCCAACTGTATTTGTTGGAAAACTTCCTGGGCAAAGAATTTAACAACAACAACATGTGCATGTGCAACATATTATGTACTGTAACTTAAGGATGGGGAAAGGGAAGATAAGAGTGTGATTTGGGAATATAAAATAAGAAATACCAAAGACTGTGGCCAACAAGTGTTTCATGCATGATTTGTTGCAGGTAACTTCCAGACTCCTGCTTCCCTGCAACAAATCACACCCTCTCCCTGCTGCTATGCAACTGTTCAGCATCTCATCAATGAAGAGAACTCCCAAAACTTAGAATCAGTTTCATTCTCTGTGTTGTTCCCTATTAAGGTTATGCTAGCATGAAACACTTCTTGGTCACAGACTTTGGTATTTCTGATTTTATCTTCCTTTTCCCAATCCTTAAGTTACACAATACAAATAATTCCAGATGATTTTGGTGGAAGTCCAAGGTAATTTAGGGTGAGGAGGTGGGGCAGGGTTAAAGTCAAAAGCTACCACAACCAATGTGCCATTTTTCAAGTGGAAACAATAGTAACATGGAGATATATAGGTGTCATCTGGCCCATAGGAGGTGGGGGCTCTGCTCCTTTAACCTCCAGTCATGTCACTCAGGTGACTTCTGCCATCTGAGATATTTTGACTCTACCTTGCCCAAGGGATAAGCCAGACTACTGAAGAGAGGATGAAGGATGCCTGCATCTGACCTCACCTCTGCATTGTCTCATGACCAGAGACATAAATCAGACATTTACCCCTCCCTCCACAGACCTGAGTGTCAATATTCGTGAGAAGGTGGAAAATATTAAAAGATTTTGCCAACAGATTTCCCTCCTCTCCTTCTTCTTTTTTAGTACTTTTCTCTCTCCTTTAACTGTAGAGCTACATTTTACATAAAAGATAGTTTTCCCCCAACACCTCCATTTGTGCATAAAATGTACAAGACAAGAAGTCCAACAACCTGCTTCCACTTTGGAGAATTTTAGAGCCATTGAGCTGGAAAAACTGCTTCCTTTCTGAAATATGAGCAGTGCTGGGGCGCAAGTCTGATGGGAATTCACACCCTCTGACCTGGAAGACATTTCCTCTAATGACACATCTGTTTGGGGCTAGTTGATGTTACTCACTAAAGAAGGAAAGGAACTTCATATAATCCAGAGCTGAGTGCTGTCACTGAAAACAGGTGCCGGGACTCAGCCCTGGTGAGCGAGCCCGGGCTCAGATTAAGTGTTAGCTAACTGCTGACCTCCTTGTAAGTGCTCAAATCCTTTGCAAGTTTGAGAGGGTGAACAGGCACAAATCCATTGTGGGACTTCCTTTTCCTGTGGTGGCTGGTAGCCCCTGGACCGGGTAAGGCAGTGTGGCCAAGGAGGTGGCTGAGCTATTACACCCCAGCTAGTATGGCCAATAAGCAGGAATTATCGGAGCTGTAGTTCAACTACATTAGCCACCTCTGTTTTGAAGTCTGATAGGTTTCAGTAGAATTAGGTGCACAGCAATCTTTATAATCATAATCATAATCATAATAATTTATTATTTATAGCCCACCCATCTGGCTGGGTTTCCCCAGCCACTCTGGGCAGCTCTCAACTGAATATTAAAAACACAATACAGCATTAAACATTAAAAACTTCCCTAAACAGAGCTGCCTTCAAACGTCTTTAAAAAGTAAGATAGTTGCTTATTGCCTTGACATCTGATGGGAGGGCGTTCCACAGGGCAGGCACCACGACCGAGAAGGCCCTCTGTCTGGTTCCCTGTAACCTCAATTCTCACAGTGAGGGAACCACCAGAAGGCCCTCGGAGCTGGACCTCAGTGTCTGGGCTGAACCACAGGGGTGGAGATGCTCCTTCAGGAATACAGGACCGAGGCCGTTTAGGGCTTTAGAGGTCAGCACCAACATTTTGAATTGTGCTCAGAAATGTACTAAGTTATGACAGCATTGTGTCCTTTTTTTTTTTTTACTTCAAATGTTATATTCAGTCCTACCCCACTTACTCCCAAGTCTCATTGAACTCTTCTGTGAAGACATGTATAGAGATGCACAAGACAGGAAGAACTTATACTAAAATATCCAAAACAGAAGAAAAAAGAAGAAAAAGAGCTCTAAATATTATACTCACTTACATGGGGGTAAATCCCACTTAACTCAATAGGATTACTTCACATGAGACTTGTACAGAATTGCATTGTTAATATTAAATCCTTTTTCAAGCCTGGCCCAATCATTGTGTCTCAACCTAATATACACCACAGGGTTTTTGTGAGGATAAAATGGGAGAACTTCCTGTATTGCTACCCTGAATTCCTTGTGGGAAGGGCAACATATGAATCTGATAAGCTATGTTTTTGAGGGTCCATTATGGGGATAGGAACTGGGCTCTAATCTTTGTACAGCCATGAGGCTGATGAGCCAGGCATTATTTGGTCAGGCATTTTATCTCCTTCTAGCCTACTTCAAACGGTTGGTGTTATTGTTATTGTTGTTGCTGTTGCTGTGGAAAGGAACTGTCCAAAGCTCCTTGTAACTAAGGTGGAATTTAATGCAAAAATAGAGCCATCAAGTTTGTGTAAAATGCAACATTATCATTACTGTGGACTAAACTTAGTAAATCCTTGGCAGGGAATCTTTACACAAAGCTTTAAAAAAATTAACATATTTATATTCTTCCAGGAAGAGGTAGACAATACTCTTTAAATAAACATCGGAGTGTGTGCAAAAGAAAACAGGAAGGAAATGAGGAAGGGATAAAAGAATGTTAGGCTAAACATAGGTTCTCCCTCTTTAAAAACTTGGTCCTGATTTTTCTTAACCCTCACCCAGCAGTTCTTTACAGTTAAGGCTGCAATCCTAATGTAACTAACCTAGGAGCAAGCCCCCTTGAATTCAATAGCACCTACCCTATGTCTGACATTGCAATTTACTTTAAACTGTTTTTAATGCCATATTTTAATTTGTTGTACGCTACGGAAAAAAACCTCTTCTCTTCCAAAAGCCTGGAGACAGAGGTACATCTTCATCCTCACTTCCCTCCTGAAAGTGTGTATCACTGAAGAAAGACAGATCTCATTGATGAGACTGTTACAGAGTTTTGGAACTGCCAGTGAATAAACCCTACTTTGGCCCCCATCATGTTAATCTTGTCTCTTGTTGGGACTACCAGGACGGCCTCATAGGTTGATCTTAAAGCAGTGGTTCCCAATTAGCTAAATATTGTGGACCCCCTACTTTTGAAAATTTCTCGTTCTAATTTTTGTTATGTCAGTGGTGACATGGACCCCCAGGTGGGTTACATGGACCCCCTGGGGTCTGCGGATCGCCAGTTGGGAACCACTGCCTTAAAGTGTCTCTCTAAAGTTGTTGTTTTCAAGTCCATTAACATGCTAATGATTTAGCTCATTAGAGCTGAAGATGGTGAAAGTTTCTGGCTGATGTGATCATATAAAGAGATCTGGAGTTGAGCTATGCTTCAGGAAAAGGGAAAGTGCATTTTAAATACGCACTTCCTAGCAGAAGGTCATAGCTCAGTGGTAGAGAATCTGCTTTGCATAAAGTAGGTCCAGGTTCAATCTCTGGCATCTTCAGGTAGGACTGGGAATGCCACCAGTCTGGAACCCTGGAAACCCATGGCCAGTCAGAGTAGAAAACACTGAGCTAAATGGACCAATAGTCTGATCTAGGATAAGGCAGCTTCCTATGTTCATTTGGTACTTCCAGCCTCATCCTCTTACCATGACAGCTTGGTCATGTGACTAAGTCATCTACTGGTTTTGCACATGGCTTCACCCTTGACCCCATGTTAACCATGATATTATTTCTCAACCTACTTTCAAAAACCTTGTGATGGCACAGTGAAGAAACGTAACAATAGTGAGCATGTATATAGAGCTTACAATGATCAAACTTCTGTATATATAATAGGTTGTAGTGATCTTTATAATAAACACCTAAGGTAGATTGATATTATTATCCTCATATTATAGATGGAAGGCTGAGGTTAAGAGCCTAGCCTAATGGCTATACTAGATGTGATCTGGTGCACAATTGTTTTAAAAAACAAGATTAGTCAGTAGGGGAGTAAAATGGATCGGGGCCAAGGTGTGAAGTGGGGAGGAGTGTTACTCCTTTGTCCCAACCATGGTCATGACTGGAATAGCACTCCTCCATGCCTGCTATTCACAATGGGAGGAAGACTCCCATTGGAGTCATGCCTAGTGCTTGTGTGAATAGCATCTTATTGTAGTTGAAACTCTCATTTGCCCACCACAGTGGTGGGTCTTTCTAAGAGCATGAGATCCACCAGCTGGGATGACAGGAAGCTTGAAGGGTGTTGTGTGTGTGTGTTTTTAAAGCAATATTTCACTATACTTTCCTTTCTACACCTGCTTCTTTCTTGGGCTTTGTAGAGTCTGGCATAAAGCCACACCACAGCTGTGAAGTTAGGAAACCTTCTTGTGAATCATATCCCACTCTAGCAAAGGAAGAAGGAGCAGTAATCTTTGTGTGGGAGAGAAGGGGAGGAGGTTACTAAAAGCCCCTGGTGTTGGGCGATATGTGGCTATTAGATAAAAGTGCTTTCCATTAGCAGAGAGTGAGAGTTTTGCTAAGTGCAGTTTATCTGTTAAGGACAGAATCATAACAAACCCTTTGCAGATAAATGAAGTAACTATTTCTGCTCACCTCCCTGCTGCTCCACGATCCATGGCATCCTCTTGGAATTATGGAACAAAGAAGAGGAAGGGGGGGAGCAGCATCTTGAATCGCAAAATAGAAAATTCTAAGAGGATCTATTGAATAATAGAAATTCTATGATAAGACATCCAATATTCTTCTAGAACTATTTATAAAAACATTTATTTATAATAACGAAGATGACTATGATAAGAACCAGGCATGCAATCACATTAATTCAATTCTTGCTCTGTCAGAATCTTGGAGCCCTTTATGAATGACAAGCTCAGTTCTAACTGTTGATGGGGTGCTGTTTCAGAACAAGCCTTAATCACAAAATTCTGCTCAACTAATAATTGCCATCTGTCCATCTCAGGAGACCATGGAGGAGTGAGCCTTTGGGAGTGAAGTCAAACTGTTGAAAGGTTACATTACCTGCTGTGGCTGTAGAGACTGATACAGGAGAGACATGTTTTGTTGCAGCTGGGACAGATGAAGGTGTCTTGTGCTGCTGCAGATGCATCATGACATTTCTGGTCAACTAAGTAGAGGTCATCCATAAAACTCAAATGACTTGATTTTGTGAAGCAGTTTTCTAACTCTAAAGGTTTTTTAAAGATCAAAGTAAGATTAAGGGTACAATCCTATGGTCTCTGGCATGCCATCCTATGGCCACGAAGAATATTGTGGAACACCTTCTCAACAGGAGGAGTAGGAGATCCATCTTTGGAAGTTCCCACCCCAGGCAGAGTGGAGAAAAGGTACCATTACTGGTGCTTCCCTGTCATTGAAGCTCTGGAAATTGAGAGGGCAGAAAGGGAGCACGCAGTGGAGGTTTTGTATCCACTAGATCCAAAGCCCTTCTGTTCCCAGAAGCATGTCCTCAGAATGGGGGTAGGAGAGCACATCAGCCCTGGGACTGGAATACTGACAAGAAAAAAATCCTCTCTTCATCTTCCACTCAGCTGGTGAGAGCCTGGTAGGGCTTAGGATTTGGTGCTTCACCTTCCTCACCAACTCTCTCTCTCAACATGGCAATAAGTTGTGTGTGCTCGTATGTGTATTTGGTGGGCATGATTTAGCAAAAAACTTAGGGGGTCTGTGGGGCTTGCAAATTTCATTAAGGACCCCTCTGGCCACTTCTCCCATCTTGTGAGCACTGCTAGCATCCAGTTGACAGACCTGGACCTGAATTAGTCATTTATAAGTACATGAAATCAGCCCTGAGTGCTCACTGGAAAGACAGATCCTGAAGCTAAGACTCCAATACTTTGGCCACCTCATGAGAAGAGAAGACTCCCTGGAAAAGACCCTGATGTTGGGAAAGATTGAGGGCACAAGGAGAAGGGGACGACAGAGGACGAGATGGTTGGACAGTGTTCTCAAAGCTACTAAGATGAGTTTGACCAAATTGCGGAAGGCAGTGGAAGACAGGAGTGCCTGCTGTGCTCTGATCCATGGGGTCATGAAGAGTCGGACACAACTAAATGACTAAACAAGTACATGAGAATTCAGGATTGTTGCACAGCAAGAGCTAAATTTGATGGCTGCTGCTGGATTTGTCTTTGGTATTATAAACGTACAAATTTATCAACAATTCTAGAAGAATACTGTACCATCTTCATTTCATCCCTGTTTTGAAGGTTGATATCATTCCCAGCCTTGATTTCTCAGATCATGACCCAGACTGCTCAATGACTGAGGAGTTGGAGGAGTTCACAAGCCCTGAAATTTCAGGAGGAACCCTGTATGGAGTGCTTCCAGAGTATTCTCTTGAGTGGCCCTTGGGTGGGTTCCAGTCCAATTTCCAGCCTGGTTTTGAGGATCTGTGTATTGTCCTTGAATCCAGGTATTTGATTTGAGCCAGAAGTCACATTTCCCACACCTCAACATCAATGTTTAGCCAAACTAAATGAGAGCTGAAGTTATCCTCAAGAGCAGTGTACTTCCTTGTGAATACCCTATTCATGAAATATGCATACCTGGAAGGGGGAAAGATGCATAACTTCTAGGCTTCTGCCCCTGCATAACTCAAACCTGAGAAATCAAGTACTGCCTGAAAACGGCTTTAGAATTATAGCCAAGCACTGACAAGTATCTGTACTTTGTGTGTTTCTATGATACTATCAAAAAATAAAACTGGGAGGCTCAAACCGTTACATATACCTTTTGTTTGTACATTGTCTCTGTTATCCTTCAAATGTTACAGCAAAGGCACAACCCAGACCCTGAGATTTTTCTTTCAAAGAACCAGTGTGGGTTGTGGGAGAGCTGGATCAGGACAGTGATGTTGGGGAAAGGGGACTTTAATCTCCACCCTCACAAAGTTCTATTCCAAATGGGGGGAGACAGGCATGTCATGTGCATGGGATGAAATGCTCTCATTGGGGACCCCAATTCTGACCACAGCAGGAGGCAGAAGGTTAAAGCACCACATACCATGGTTCCTAACTGGGTGAACCTGCATATCTCCATGCCGGCTCTTTTGAGAGAAAAAAGACATGCACTTAAGGAGGGCAAACCATGAGATTCATGTCATGTGTTGTTTGGTCCTCACCTATGGATCTACTTGTTAGTTCTTGCTATAATGCTGGGAAGCAGTCTTCCATGGGCACTGAACATGAATCTATCATTCTAAGACCAGGATAATGCTGACTCTCACAGCTAAGAAATGCCCAGTGCCCAGAGTAGAGAGCAAGTTCCCAGTTGGCCCATGAATAGCAGAAGACGCAGCCAACCTGATTCAAATTCTTCTGAAACTTGTCATTGACAGCCAGAGTAGTATACTAGCTAAGAGAGTGACCTTTGAAACAGGAGGTCTCCGCATCCTAGCTCTGCCAAGGCCCCACTAAACGGCCCAAGGCAACTACAATTTCACAGCCTCTAAACCAGCTGCAAAATGGAGAAAATACTACCTGTTGTAAGGATTACGGATGTAATGTATGTCAAGCACTTTGACTACTCAAAAAGTGTTGTATTAATTGCTTATTTTCCTCCTCCTCAGATGGCTGCAAGCAAACCCCCTTTTCTCATCTTTTTGCTGACAAGGACATCATTCATCACGGTATTTCTAAAGGATTATCAAGAGACTCACAGCCTGCTTACATGACTCTGGAGAAAAAGTGTACCTCTTATCTTCCAGTAACAAAAAAAAGGGCAGCAGGGCTTGAGGAAAGGGCAGCCAACACCTGCAGGAGGTGTGTCTCTTGCCAGCTCTCATTTCTATCCCCCAACACCTCTGTCTGAACCATTTCTGCCTCTTCTGGGTGAGTAGATCGGGGAGGGGAGAGAGAGAGACAAAAAGTCACACATGATGGATTTGACCACCTTAATTAATGTAAACAAGGCAAAGTGGAACATCAAATAATGTCTTCAGCTGCTTGAAAGACAAGAGGAGTGGTGAAGGCAACACTGAATGAAAAGAGGAGGGCTTTTGATGTGTGGGCCAGCAGGTCCCCAGTTTGTAAATAAAGATGGCCTCGTATCGCAGCTTATCCAAATATTTTCATTTACCATTACAAGCTGAGAGAAAAGGTTGATGGGCTTGGACTCTTCAACTTTCAGCCTTCACCCTGCAGCCCTCAAGGGAGGAGAGAAAGGAAATAGAGGAGAGAAACAGAGATGCACACAGGTTGCTCCGGTTCCCCATTTGCACATTGTAATTGCTTCATATATAACCATTTCAACATGGCTGCCCAAGAGCATAAATTGCCCAGAGTATTTCCCAGTTTAGCATAGGTTCTGGCCCTTCAGCAGCCAAGTCTATTGTCATTCTTCTTCCTCTTATTTGGCGATCACTCGTAGCAGAGTAAGATTGTCTTCCATAAACACGGTTTTAGCAATGAGTCCGTAAGTGACTGTGGAGGCCAATTCTGGATCCACACGTCCTTCTACAGTGGGGACATCAGGAGTTGATCATGGTGTGGATTTGCCAAGCGTGCCTTCTTCTTAGCACATTTCTCCCTTGCGTTTCTCTCTTGTCATAGCATCCCCTGGGCCTGGTATGGCAAAGGCTGAAAGAGTCCAAGCCTGTCAACTCTTCTGACTGCTGTTAAAGAGGACTGCTTTAAATAAGGCATGTTGTCCAAATCTGCTCACCTAAAAGCTAACGGGAGCTGTGGGGGGCGGTGACACATCTTAAATAGGCTGCTAACTAAGGAAGATTGCTGCCACACAATTTGGCCATGAGCCAAGCCAGTTACAAAACTGCAAGAACCATCATACTCATGCATGCTCCACATTCTCCCTGCTGATCAGAATTAAGGATACCAGCCAAAGGGCAAGGCATTATACAGCAGTCTATGATAAACTTTGACAATACTTCTCCTGAGGTAGTTAATAAATTATGTTACCTTGGATCCATGGTGAATGACAATTTATCACTTAATTTGTCACTTGCATCAGGAAAGAAACTATCACTTTAGGCAGATTTACAAAGTGGGCCTGAAATAATACTAATCTAACCATCAGAACAAAGATACTGACCTAACAGTCCTGTATATGTGGCACCTTGCTTATATAGGGCAGCATGCCCCAGACCACCATTGGTTGCCAAGAGAAGGAAACATCTTCCATCTTGGCTGTTTATGTCATATACTTGGCATTTCCTGCCAAGATAAGATCACCAGTGCAGACAGCCTCACCAGCATTAACCTGCCAAACACTCGTTTTCTCTTCTGAAGCTGGCAGTGTTTGGTCTGGGAACTTGCATCGCTTGCAACAAGAAAAGGAGGTTGCCCCATTGTCTTGATAGAAATAATATTGCAAATGTGATCTCAGAGGCCTTGAGACAAATATCAAATTGTAGAAACGTCTTACAAATAACAGGAACACTGTGTCACAGGCTCTGGTTGGCACACAAAAGCTGTGACATGAAATGACTCCTACTGCATGAGAACAAGGGCAGAAGAAGAGTGGCAGTCATGATTTACTCACTGAGGGTTAATTGTGACAGGTCCTCCTAATCTAGATTGGCCTCTTTGCTTCAGCTACCAAAAGAAATGTATTCTGATGTAATCCAAGACATTCAGAAGAATATTTCAAATATTGTCTTCCCAAGGTAGACGGGTGCCAACAACATGCTACAGAACTCTTAGTAATTTCTAATATAGGCAAGTAATGTCTTGGCAAGGAGTAAAATGTGTCGCCTCTATAACACCTACCATGCTCTTGGCACTAAATAAATCAATACAGAGTTGGTAGCTTCTTTACTAATGTTGAATGCTCATGCTTTGACTCAATCTCTTTCAGGAGAATTGGGATGGTGTGTGTGTGTGTGTGTGTGTGTGTGTTTCATTCTCTCTCTCTCTCTCTTTATGCTTTTCCAGTTTTCTGATTACACATCAACTTTTCCTATCATACAATATTTCTGTGCAGACTTCCCAACCCAACACTCTGACACATTCTAGATAAACTTTGTTCTTGCTGTATATCAATTACTTTGTCCACCCTATTTTTCCTCTTGCATTCATTCATTGCAATTAGCTGTTGCTCATAAAGTTACCCCTACTTGAAAACTGATTTTTAGTATCATATATTTTTAAATATTCCCCAAAGCATTCCCACTCGTCCCTCGTTTGTCTGTCATTCTGGTTCCTTATTTTGGCTGTCACATTTGTTAATTCTGCAAAAAGTTCATGCAGCCATTGTTCTTTTGTAGGAATTGGGTTGATTTTTAATGGCTCCAGCAAGGCTGGCACTGGATGGATTTCCTCTGGGTTTTAATTACGTTGTGATCTTATTGCCATGCTAATTCTGCATTTATTTTTGCTAAATGCAAAAGATTCTTAAAGAGTAGAATTGAGTTTGACTACAGAGGTCCTTTCACCTCAAATATTATTCTGAATATGGGTAGCCTTAACAAAATCCATGCGCTTTAGAAAAATGCTTGGGTTTGACCAATTCTTCAGGGGAAGGGAGTTCCAGAAACGTTAATCCTGAAGGTAGATAGGAGTAAATGCTACATTTCTTTTCTCTTTTTTGCCCAGAAGATGTACTCGAATTCAATTAGAGCCAAAGGGGGAGAGCTGTTGTATCATAAATATCCTGCGCCTTCCCAACCTGACACCAGGGCTGCGTTTTAGGTCTTTAAAAACACATCTGTAGGAAATCAAGTACTTCCATTGGCTCCTTTGGCATATTTACGGTTGTTGGGAAGGGGCTCCCGGGCAAAAACCTGACTGACTTATAAGGAGACTAGCACAAGGTCAGTACATGGATGGACAAAGGTACAATCTCTCTCTCTCATTTCCCTTGCTCTGGTCTAGTTCTTGTTGAATGGACAGGACCATTTCAGGCTGTAGCTTGGGGATCACAAAATGTTTCCGGGGGGGGGGGGGCAGCGGTGCTTTCCTACCCATAGAAAACTAGCATGCTAGGAAGAAGGGGAAGTAAGAAACCCTCTTTCTAGCATCCTAGTTTTTTCTAATGGAATAGACTTCAGTTATGTGAACCTCCATCTGCAGTCTGAAGTGGTAAGCCTAGGAGACAGGTTTACCACACTGGCAAGAAACACTGGTGTATCCAATCAGCTCATGGTGCTGTTGGAAGTTAAGGGCACTGCCTCACTGAGGCCTCGCTAGTCTGCTCAAAGCAGCCTTCTTTGCCAGGAGCCTCTCAATGGATTGAAAATGAGGCAATTCCAGAGCTGAAGGATGCAGTTCCAAAGTGTTGCCACAGGGAAGCACTATAAGATTAGGATAGTTCCCTTCCCTCTGCTCACTATTAACTCCTGGAAGGTACCAAAATATCTAAGGCAATATCTTGTGTCAGATCAGTTTCTGTTGGTGTAAGAAAAGTTCCACAGAAATCTCTTATAAAATCAATGGCAGTGTAAAATCTCTAAAATGAGAAGTACTAAGGCTGAGTCTTGACAGATGGCATGCATTTTGTAATGGGAGATCCCTTACCACTAACTAATCACAATCAGTCTCTATGTGCCTCAGACTGGAGCTTTCATTTCGGATGTGTTTGAAAAAATCTCAATAATATGGAGTATGAGTCTCATCCAGACTACAGTTTTATTGTGGGTGTATGAAGCAGCATGTTGTTGGTGCATTAATACATTAATAGTGTATCGGAAATAAATTTATACTGGACCACTTACACACCATCCCACAGTATCAGTTGCTCTACAGGGCTTCCCCAATGCTCCTGCATTATTTCATCCACACTTTAACTCCACCTTTGAACTCTACCTATTCCACTGACTGTATTCTTGCCATTCCCAGCTTCTCCCCCATCCCTCTCAAGAACAAGGCACTAGTAAGTTGTGCTCTGCTGCCATATTGTTACACACCACTCCAAGCTCCAAGTGGTGCAAGATTCTAGGGATTCCATGCACTTACCCAGGATTCATGTTTCTTTTTGGAAATAAGGCACAGTGGAGACTCTGGTGTCTTTATGATATATGGCTTATTTGCACATGTATACAACCCAAGCCTATGATGGAGGGGTTCACAGCATTAACACCTCAAAAGAGTCATGTTTCTCCCATAGCTGCAGTCTTAGATTTAGACAGAAATAAAATATCATGCTCTGACTCTTTTTGCAGCTTGTTGCTTTTCCTCTGGTTCACATCTCATTGCCCTTTCAACTTTAAACTACAGCTTTGCCCTTCTAGCTCTCTAAGAGTTGAAGGAGGGGTTCCATTCATTTGCCGGCTGGTTCAGAGCCTCCTTTCGTTTCTTCTCTTAGTGGCCCATCCCCCAGGCAATCACCTCACAAGGAAGCAAGTCTGCCTTATATATTCTCAGGGACTGGGCAGATGAGGAGTGGTGGAGACCACCACCCCAAGAGCCTTCCAGAGAGAAGGAAGGGGGGGAGAGTATGGACCTGGAATCATGGTGGTTTGAGACGGGACACACCCCAGAAGAAGAAAGGAGCTGGGAAATAATGGGTGATGAAGAACAGGAGCAAGATAGCAGGTGCACCAGCCCTGAACAGAGACAGGAGTCAGATGTGTTAGAAACAGTATTGAACCAAGTGATACGCTGTCTCTGGAGAGTATGTTAGAGCCACCTCCTTCCACTAGGACCAGACGTGGCCTTTGTGACTCAGAGCAGAAAGCCAAACAGAGACAGAGGGATTCCCTTAGCAGCCGCTGTAGGCAGCAAGAGGGGTCCGAGGGCTAAGAAGTAACTGCAAGGGGGTTGGAGCAGCACTCTGAGCAACTTCGGCTCAAGCTTGAGGGTGTACATTTCATGTTTTCCTGTGTTTCTGTGGATTAAAATAAAAGAACTGAAAGAAGCTCTCTGCATCTCTGATTTCACTAGGCAGTTAGCCAGCAAGCTGTTGACAGCACCCCTGACATATATTAACACTTGCTGGATCCAGGGGTTCAGTAAACTAGCCTGGTTTGATTAGCTCTTAACAGTTGCTGGATCTAGGGACCAGAAGGCTTGATTAGATTTTAACACTTCCTGAATCCAGAGATTAAAAGAGTCTGGCTTCCACAAGCTCATAACACTGTTTTTATTTGTACAATTGTTACTTTTTATATTTAGGCTGCAATTGCTTGGCGAAACCATGCTTATACAGGAATGCCAGTATATGACATCAACAAGAAGTATGTGCAAAGGCAAAACAGTACAGGCTACTCCTCTGTGTGTAAGCTATTTGCACTATGGCATTATGCCACCATATTTTCATTTTTACACTTCTAAGGATTTTTATGTTCAGGCTGTGATTGCTGCATTAAACCTTTGCTCACTTCCACACAAAAACCCACAAGGATGGTGATACCATCAACAGGAAGTATGAGGGACTGGCTACATCACAAAGAAGTGAATTTAATTTGGTGCATTTCCAAGGCACCTTAGCACTATAATGCAACAGAGGAGGACCCCCCACCCCCCAACCAGAACATTAGTAGTGCAAAAAGCTGCAGGGTTTCAGCAGGAAACTACAGCCCATGCACCAACTATTCATGAAGCATTACAACCACCCAGTGGCGTAGCGTCGGTTGTCAGCACCCGGGGCAAGGCAAGTAATTTGCGCCCCCTAACCCGTGGATTTGCGCCCCCTAACCCGTGGATTTGCGCCCCCTAACCCATGGATTTGCCCTAACCCCAGATGTTGCGCCCGGTGCGGCCCGCCCCCCCTGCACCCCCCACGCTACGCCACTGCAACCACCCTGATAATTTTGTGGGTGCAAATAGTATTGAACGTGGGGTCACGTGTAACTACCCCAATACCATCAAGAGCACAGATTATAATGAATTAACAATAAAAAGGACATCTGAAGGGGCTCATGGTGGTGTATACAGAGATCACTCCTAACATTTTAAATTAATGTGGCCCACACAATACAAACATTGATTACTACTCAACCCAACAGAACAGGCTTACAGCAAGTAGGTGGTACTACTCTACTGATCAGTCAAAACCAGAAATCCTGACTCCTAGTATTTATTCCAGTTTTGGTAAATTCAGCTGTAGGAACTGATTTGCATAACTCCATTCCTTCCTATGTATAAAGAAGGCTCTGTGGTGTGAGTATTCAGACAAATAGAACTCACTGAGTGAGATTCTTGTCCGATAATAGGGGTGCTAGCAGTATTCATTCTTTGCAAATTCCATTATAAAGTGGCTTGATCCAAAACTCTCAGATGAATTATCCTTCGTCCCTTCCTTCTCCCAAGTTTCTGATGTTGTTCTTGTCTCAAAACAATATCGAAATGCATATTTTTGGATAGAATGACCGCTCCCCGCTTAAAACGGGGGGCGCCCTTTGCGTGGACGCGTGCAGCCCCTAGATCTGGAGCAGCTCCAACAGCATAGGCTTGGCTTTGCCTTCCCTCAGGTGGGATACCTGGAGGTCTCTGCCTACCTCAGTCAGTTGTCCAATCCCACCTGGGGGAAGCGTTGCCAAGGAGACCAGGCCAGGTAGGGGAGGGATTACCTGCCCACACAATAGAGGGAGGATCTTACCTGGGAATCCTCACTTGGCTCCAGAGCTTCTCCCACCCTACCCACCCTCAGTTAATGTCTTATTTTGCAGGTTAACTTTTCTTCACAGGTTTTGCAGGTTAACTTTTCTTCACAGGTATGCGGGCGCTGCTACGTTAAGGTCGCTGTTAAAGGGCCGGAAAGGAATTTCCCTGCATTGGCAGGTTTCGCCTTTCCCGTAGCAAAACGTCACAACTTTGGCGGTATCAGGCCTTGGGCGGAATCCTTTAGTCCATCTTCCTCTTTGCGGCGGCGATACCAGGGTTCCCCGTTAAAGGGGTTTTCTGAAGGGAGGCTTTGACCGTACGCCGAAAGGTCGTCATTACTCTCCCCTGCGGCGGCGGCATAACGGGGGCAGCTATCTCTGCTTGAACATACGTTCTCCAGAGCCGGCCCACCCCCCCCCCCCACACTGGATAACCCTGATGCTCCCTAGGTCCCCGGCTGGGGACTGGGGAGGGAGAACGCCCAATGCCTGAGCCAAGGTCTACCCACATTTGAAATTTAATAAAGTTGTGGCCAATTTAATCCCATAGCAGGTTGTCTTGAGTCATTATTCCACATGACGGGGGGACCGCGCGGGATCTGGGGACTCCGCCTGTCCACGCAATCAGGTTTATAAATGTGATTTTGACAGAAAATGTGTTTAAAATTATGTATTTAAATATCCAAAAGCATATTTTGGTGCTGATTTAAAAACAAAAAAACATGAACAGGATAGAATAAAAATATTCAAAACAGACATGGAGCAGAAATAGAATGATCCATTCATTTGAGGTTCTTAGTGGAAATCTTGAGTCCCTGGGAAGACACTTGTGTCTCTTTCCTCAAGGAGATTGTTGTAGCACTTTCCAAACCAAACTCTACACACTAATGCCAGAATCATTTGTTAAATCAGGGAGTTTCCAGCAGAATGAAATGCTACGGAGTTCTTAATAACCTATAAAATATAAAAACCCTTTCAGGACTTAATCCAAAAACTGTTTTCAATTCCAGGACTTGGCCATTGAACACATGAAGTTCTAATAAAGATGACAGCCCCATGGAGCATGTGAGGAGTACTTTTACTCACCTCTAAGTAGCTAGCCAAGCATTTGGAATCAGGAAGTAATATTTCCTAGGCAATTCACATTTAAGAAGTACTAGAGATTATGTTCCCACTCTAGGAGAGCTGCTCAATTTCCTTTAATTAGCAGAATATTCTCTAGCTGTGAAATTTCAGGTCTCAACTCACTGAAATTGATTTTTACCCTGATGGAGGATTTAGTATGTTTTATCCAAGAAGGGTGAGCTAGAGAGAGATCCTGCCTATTTTTTTGTGTGTCATAACTTTTCTCTGTTGACAACACTTTTTTGCCTTTTTGTAGACTTTCTGAAAACTGCTGAATTCAGCTACCTTTTCAATACCTACTTTTCCAAACCTTTGGGATGCGGGAGAGATATGGATAAGAACTCTGATTAAAGACAAAACATTATCAGCAAAAAGCAATTAAAAAATCGATCTTGTTTCCTGAATCCTACCTCTCAAAATATAAGTAAGTGACAAGGCTGCATAAAGAATACTGGATTCAAAAGCAGGAAGCCCTTCCTATCACCTGTTCAAAACCTGATAACACAATAAATCCAGGATGATGTTATAGATCAGTGGTTTATTATAAGCCATTAGTATGTGGCTATCTCTCTGAAAAGATCATCAGTGTTCACAAATCAGCTTTTTATCCAAGATTTCAGAGCTTACAATATGACATTCAGGAGAAATGACTAAGCCTTAAAAAGGACTCTCTAAAGTCAGATTTCATGCAGTGTGAATTGAAATGGTAACTCACAAATAACCTAACTGAAGGTTTCACTCAGAGACCCCCA
Organism: Podarcis filfolensis; assembly: GCF_964270895.1. NCBI lineage: Eukaryota > Metazoa > Chordata > Lepidosauria > Squamata > Lacertidae > Podarcis > Podarcis filfolensis. The sequence goes on from NC_139615.1 coordinate 32,372,458, forward strand.
ACTCCCCCCCTCTCTGTGTGTGTACACAGGATACCGCTAACCTGGTATGTGAAAGAACTGTTGATAGATGGGAACAGGTACCTAATATACTGATGATGGATACTTACAAATGACCTATTGACTAGTATTTCAGTTGCAGAAACAGGTTTCTTTCTGGAAAAGAATCTGCTGTATACAGCAGCCTATTGTGGGTGAGCAGCTAGGCCACAGAACCTCAAGAAGGCTGTATTCAGTGATGTTGAGTGGGAACTTTTTTAGAAAAAGGCCCTCTTGGCTGTAAATGCTGTGAATTCTCTCTCAATAAACTAAGGTGTACATATGTGTGAATAAACCATATTTCTAAGACACTGCAGTCTCCGCTATGCCTTGATTTTTCAACGGAACCACAACCCTGGGTGAGCACCTGGAACCTCCCTGGAATCTTGCTACTGCTTGGCAGAGACTGGGGGTGGTGTGTAACAATAGGAAGATTCTTTTCTGTGGTCCCTTCCCATGTACCTGTTTATTGAGCAACCTGAATTTGTTGGCACGTGACTGAATCCCAGCCCCAAATAGTGAAAATTGGAAAGATTAACCCCATTAGTTCCCGATTGCTGGAGCAGAGAGAAACCTAGAGTCGTGTGTGTGTGCATGCGTGCATGTGCATGTGTGTGTGTGTGTGTGTGTGTGTATACCTTTTAAGTTGAATGAGGAAAGCATGATGCTCACTGATTTATCTCGAGAGATACGGGCCATTCAGTATTTCAATCACAGGTATATATAAGCACACCAAAAACATATTGGAGCAAAACATACAAATGATATTCACTAGATTTTGCAGGCAGCCATCTAAGGTTAGCTAACTGTAAATCTCCCTACTTCAATGAGGTGAATCCGGGCAATACTGCACTGTTCTTTCTGTCTGCAACCAAAAGGGCTACGTACAATGCTGATTGGCTGGCCCTTATGATACACCTTTCTGTCAATCACAAAAGTACCTTCCTGGAGTAACTGATTTCCTCTTCTTCTTCACCCCTCCCTGCATAATTCAGATTTCCACCCCCACTATAGAAGTGTTAGGAGCAAGCCACCATTCCTCTGCATCCAACTGCATCCATGACAGTATGTTCACTGATTAAATATTTCTTCAGCATGTAAAAAACAAAAAAGCAACACTTGACCACCCTGCAAGAGAATAAAATGCCAGCTTGTTCCCAGAATCATGGACTAGAATATTTTCCCTTGCTTCTAAAGTCAATGAAGGGGCCATCCCTGTCAGGAAAATGTGGGATTGTGGGAGGAACAAATATTTTAAATTCTGGTCGTCCCCCCCACTAGAACCAATCTTGTTGGATTTCATCACAATCCTTTCACTATTTGTATGGTAAAAACAGCAAGAAATAAAGTCTAGCGTAGGAAATGGAAGTGCCAGTGAGACAGGCCCAGGGTCTCAACTAACATGGACATCTCAAAGAGAACAAGGCTGCATAAGCACCACACATTTAAACCACTTTTAAAGCATGTGATTCCCCCCCCCCCCCGCCAAAAAAAAAATCCTGGGAACTGTCATTTACTCTCTCACAGAGCTACAATTCCCACCCATAACAAACTGCAGTCTAATTTCACAACAATCAAAAAGTCTAATTTCACAACAATCCTGTATTGTTAAAAAGCACTAACATAGTATAATGCTGGAGCTGGCTCTTAGATACTATCTTCAACCATGTTTGTTACATAGAAAAAGAGGGAAAGTTAGAGATGCTGAGATTCTTGAAATGCACCTCATAAATGAAGAACTTCAGGTCGAACAGTCCCAGTGAACTCTGAAAGTCATAAAACGTATGGATTATCAGTTATGATTTGACAACAGAGGGAATCTGGTAGGCACTGAGTGATTGAAAAAGTTTTGAAAATAAAGCAAAAATTGCTCAAAACCTCAAAGGTGGTGTATTCATAAACAACTACTTTTGGTCTCATTTCAAAGTATATAAACCAAGTGAATTCTGGACTCTTTGAACAGAGAAAATGTGGCAACAGCCTGGTGCTCATCTGAGACCTCTTGAAGAAAGCAATTCCAAGTTTTATTTACCTAGAAGGAAGGAATGGATGTTCATGCCCAAAGTCAGCAAATTAATTGCTGCACACCTGTATTTTATACACTGGGTGTGCGCAAGAGTTGAGGCAGATGGTGCTTCCAGATGGGGGCTTTATATCACAAATGGGTTACTTAGATCTAATTTTCATGGGTGTGTGATTGACACATTAGCTTGCACACATTCTGTTTTTCAGTCTTGGATAGTTATTCATATTCCACTGCTTGCTATCCACAGCAGTGGGCATAACTTAACCAAATGTATCTGGGCTGTATTTTTTTTTTTTTGGTCCCTCTCCTCAATCACCCCTACCCTGCCCACCTGTACTATTTTTAGTTCTGGGCCACCCCTTGGTCATCATATTTTACAACAGGCAAAACTGGAGGCTTCCTTTTTTGGAGTGGGGAGCAATATCCAGTTGCAGTTGTTTGGTGTGTGTTTTTAAAAAAACAAACAAACATGGAGGACTTGCAGAAGAGTGATATTTAGCTATATCAATCTGCTGTATGGTTTGGTGCAGCTCGGAAAACATACTGATGAGTTTACACAGCACCGGGAACTACAAATGTGTAATGGGTTACATTTGCTTACTGTGATAAAGGGAAACTGACATTTTGATGGTGGTGTCATGTGGACGCTGTGAAACTCTTGCGTGTATGAGCAGTACCAATTCCATAATAACTCTAGTTTGCCCCCCAAATTTAGCCTTGATGAGGTTCACTGTGCATTTTTTGGTTGCTATTTTCTGGATACACACATATTCAGCTAATATGTATTGCTTCATATGATATCCACTGTCATTTGCTATTTGTGAACATCTCCCTCTTCGCTATTGATCTATTTTTTCTGCAATACAGTTCTCCAACAGAACAGTGTGCAGAAATGCCGATATTAGGGGAGTGTGCATAAAAAGAGGCAATCAGCATTGAATTCAGAGACTACTCTGTATATGCTTTGTAGAATGAAGGCAGAGGAAGTACAGCTGACCCTACAACAGAAAACTTCCGCTTGCCCCACACTTTCTCTTGCCCTGCTGCTTTCCCCACCCCCTGGGTTGAAACCACTCTTTAGACTCAGTTGGGACAAACAGCATTTTGGGTTTTCCCCCAGACTGCCATTTGTTCCAATCCATCACTAATGAGCAGGGATTTCCTTGGAAAGGAGTGGAGCAAGCAGAAACCTGCTTGAACGCGTGCCTAGAAAGCGTGTGTCAAGTCAAAAACCACTCGGACCCATGCTTTTAGGCACGGCAGAAATGGAAATGTGGATGAGCCACACTTGTTTGCTCCACAAATGGGAGCAACCACAGCCTCAATCCTCACAACCTAAATCTCTAAGTGGAGGGAAGGTACACCTTGACTCTAGGATACCCTTCTTCAAGATGAATTCATCCATGTATTTGGGATGCAGAACAGGTTCTTTACTGAGGTCACACATAGGCTCTGAACTTCCTACCTTGGGTGCTCTACCTTGCCAGCTTTCTGGTGGCCTCTTTGAAGACTGGCATTTGGCCTTCCTAGCTGTTAATTCTAGCTCACCTGGCATACGAATCCTTGAATTTAAGCTATTCTTATTGCTGTGTCTTCTTTATAAGCTGCTACTGCTTACTGCTACTGTGTCTTTTATTGTACTTTAATGCTGATTTGTGAGCTATTTTAAACATTTTATTGGAAAGCCAGGATATAGTTATTTTAAATAAATAAGAAATAAATTTGGGATTAGAGGCAAGGGCACAGGCTGTGGTATTTAGGTAGGCTTCAGTCCCCTGCTTCCTTGATTTTTATAAACAATTCACCGCTAAAACTCAAGAGAATGAGTAATTTTCTGGCCGAGGTCAGTGCTATATTTTTAGAAGAAAGTGGTTTTAGCTCCAGCATGAAGGACTTTTCATTCTTTTTGAAGTTTCTCTGCTCAAGGAGGAGAGCTGCAAGTGCCAGTCAAGCTCTCTAACCTCTGTAAGCACCTCCTGGTACATTGCAAAAGATGGGGACAGCCACCAGTGCTGCTGCTGCTGCTGACGCCACACAAAGAATTTGTAACTCTGCATGTCGAGATGACATTTATAGGGCTCTCAAATTGGAAACTGTACATTTTATTACACTCCCTGTCAAAAAAATGCAGTTCCATCAGAGGTTAGAACGACAAGGGAAACCAACCAATCAATATTGGGGCCTCTAATATCTAGGCTGAACAAAAAATCATTAACCTGTTACTTTTATGATGGCGTTCTGCTTGAAATAAGGTACTTTAAAGTACTTTCCCATTCCCCAGATGATTTTTAAAGGAGAATCTTTCCTTTCTCCCTTCTTTTTCAGGCACCCATTGGGCTTAAACGACTTGTTGGGTGGGGAAGAAGCAGCATATTTTATTTATCTATTTTGGATTTTTCTATCACCAGCCCTATGGCTGTTAATGCATAACCAAACATCCCAGTGGCAAGGGAGTAGCAGTGGTGATATTTTTTTACTTCATCACTCAATTTGTGTGACGTAGATCAGGGAGAGTTGTTATACCTCTAGAACCTGACTAGTAAAACAACCACTGGTGGTGTATGCCTCTGGTAATGACAGGCAGAATTAGCAATGTTGTTTGGGATGAACTTGCACAATTGATGCATGCAAGACTTGCCACATTATCTTCTTGAACATGGTTTTCCCTTTTCTTACTTACAAGATTCTTCCTCACGAAAACGTAGAAAGTAAAGGTTCCTATCATGCAGTTATTATATTTCCCCCATCCCTTGAGGCCTCAAGATGTGAAAATCTCTCCAACTCCACACCATTCCTGGAGCATTCCTTCTTTTCAGAATTTATTTCCACCCCAGTGTATACCAGGGGTGGGGAACATGTGGCCTTGCTATGCTGTTGGGATTCCAGCTCCCATCAGTCCCTACCAGTAAGGCCAATGGCCAGGAATGATGAGAACTGTAGCCCACTATAGTCCAGCAACATTTCCAGGGTACAGGTTTCCCCACCCCTCCTTGAGTACATCTAAGTCTTTAAAAAAGGGGGGGGAGCACACCTAAATATTTAAAGTGTGGATGCGGCATATAGGTGTTTGAAAACCTCAGACTTTCTTTGATATGTAACCCAGTTATTTATGGAATATCACTTGTGTATCTGCATAAATTATTTCATTGTACTTTTGGCTGTGTACACGCCAACCCATTTGTAGCACAAAAATGTAGTTTTTCTCAATCTAGAATTGTTCATGCTCATCCTCAACATGCTGCTTTCAATCTAGATTGATTCTATATCCTGCTGTCCACAAACTAGTTTTCAGGGGCAAACAAATATTCAATAGATCTAGATTGTGTGTAGACTGTGTAAAAAACAACAACATCCTAGTACTCAGTCTCCATTGATTCTAGAAGAAAATGTTTGTATGCATCTTTTGGGTTTTGTTCTGTTTTTGTCTTGTGCACCACATTTACTTAAATAAGTAAACAAACAGAGGTACAGTTGTCACTGAGCCAGGACTGTCAACATGTTAAACTGGATGGCACAGTGGCAGGCATGTTTCTTCCCACATAGCCATCTCATTCACATGCAAAGTAGTGGTGGTGTCTTAATTTAAGAGTAGTAGGTTTCCAAGGAAGGGGGGTACTGTCAGAACCCCCCCCCCGTGCATTTGTTCTTCTCAGATGCTTCAGATAGTTTCCCCTTGCGATGTGATGTTGCTGAAATTCATGATTACTTATTTCAATATACAAATTTGTCCAGCTTGTAATGTTCCGCTGCATTACAAATTGAGCATCATTTCCCTGAGATGTCTTTCTCCAACTCTACACATGGGTTGTCAGAGTTCAGCAGACCAGGTGCCCAGAGCCAGCTGCTCTGCAGAAGAGGCATGTACACAAGTCCTTTAATACCGTTTACTCTTGATGATTTTCTCATCGACTGTTGTGAACTACAGAAAACAGCCATGCCATAGCTAGAGTTACAGGGAGTGGTTTTAGGACAGATGAGACCAAAGTAGCACGCAGCACCAACAGCATGTGCCGCATTAGGAGCTGAGTGAGATCTCCAGGAAAACAGGTGAGCTTCACCCTCCCAATGCTCACTGAGAAAACTTTTAGATAACACTTCCAAAGAAAGTCACCAGGAATCTGACTGTAACTACTTTTTCTAAATTCTAAATTCCCAGCTCACTTATGGCATTAAGAGCTGGGAAGGGGAGAAGTCGTTGAAGAAACTGACAATATGGAGGTGAAGCATGGGACAGAACAGGCTGAGCACTTCTCCAGGGGTGGCCCATCCTGTTTTGCCACCTGAGGTGAAACAGGAAGGTGCCCCCCACCCTTGCCTCGCTTACCAGGGTTGTGTAGCAGCAGTGGTTTCTGTAGAGATCTTGTGGCACTCTCACAACATCTTGCCAGAAGCTGCAGCCATGTGATTCCTGCAGGGGCAGGTGGGGTGCCTGCAGGGGCACTGCCTCATGGGCTTCTGCCGCCTGAGGCAACTGCTTCAGTCCACCTCATGGGCGGGCCAGCCCTGCACCTCCCCCTCCAATATGCACTTTTTAATGTTAAAGTAAAACACTTGAACCCCACTGCTATATATATGAACAGGCTAGACACGTGAATTATGACCCTGTCACACCTCAACTTTGTTCTATGGCTTCCTGTTTAATGTACACACATTAGCAAATCCAGGTTTCTTGAACTGGATGGAATGGCCCCATGGCTCCCTTTCCTACCTGACAAAGAATATGTCTTATTTGTGTAAATGGTAGTCAGAGAAGGAAGGCCCCTGCTGACTCTGAACCTTAACCGTGTTGACTATCTAGCTCATGTCATTTACAGATTCTATAAGACTCCTAAGCCTCATAAGACTGGCTTCTTCCAAAACTTCTGGAAAACATGATAGAGAGGGAAACTAAGAATTTGTTGCACTCCTGCAACTCTCTCTTGTGTTCCCCCACCCCCAATCCCTGCACACATTAGCCTCTCATTGCAGCAACATTCAGTGCTGTGAGAAATACTACCAACTTAATAGTAACAGCAGAAAAAATAAGGGAAACCTTACTAAGTTGGGAAAAATTCATGGTTAAGGCCACAAATGAAGTGTGCTTAAGGTTGCCACATCAACATTTTAAAAATAAGGTATGTGGTGATGAAGAAAGACTCTCCCAAGAATACATAAAAAAAATTAAACAATTGTCCAGTAGCACCTTAGAGACCAACTAAGTTTGTTCTTGGTATAAGCTTCCCTGTGCATGCACACTTCTTCAGATTTCATACATGCACATGAAAGCTTATACCAATAATAAACTTAGTTGGTCTCTAAGGTGCTACTGGCCTTTTTTATTTTTATATATATTTCAACAGCATCAGACCAACATAGCTACCTACCTGAATCTCTCCCAAGAATGTCAGAGACAAAGCAAAATCAGATCCACCTGATTCCAACTGCAGATGCATAAGCCCTGATTTTTTTTAGGCTAACACCCTCTCCATTGACACTAGAAAAGAGAGCTCCGGACCTCAGTTTCTTCTTCATTTTATTCATTACGCCTGAGCTGCTCTACAGGCTCAAGTCTAAAATCTTCCAAGACCTCATATGAGACCAATCTAAATGCTTCAAAGTAACAAAGTTTCTTAACAGGAAACTTTTGCTTCCTGTCAGCAAGGTAAATAGATTACCATCATAAGATCACTATCACAAAACTTAGGCATACACACTAACCCATTTTAAACACAAAAATGTAGAATCATTCATGCTCATCCTCAACATGTTGCTTTCAATCTAGATTGATTCTAGATCCTGCAGTCCACAAGGGTGGGGGCAACTCTGTGATTTTGTTTGATAACTGTCCCCTTGGTTAGGTTATCCATGCCTTTTCCTCCCCTCACATGCCCTAAGTGAATGATGAGCAAAGTGGTGGTCACTATCTTGGGACAGGTCTAACTGCAACGCCATTGGTCAGATATGAATACAACTCCCATTGCCGAGACCGCCTACACCTGTTTTTATTTGTTTCAAATGGACACATTTATTTTCTGAATGAAACCAGTTTCTCAAGAAGCACTTTTCAGGGACAGAAAATATGGAATAGGTTTAGATTGTCTGTGGACTATACAGGGTGGGGTGGGGGACACACAAGTACTCCATCTCCACTGAACCTAGAGTAAGATGTGTGTACGCAACCATATCCCAGCTTTTAAGAAAATATAGCTTTTAAAAAGCCTTTATAAAAATTGTGAGAGATGGGAGCTGTATCAAGAAGGCTCCATGATACTGAAAGCAGGCCCTCTGAGCTAGATCTTAAGGTACTGGCCAGATTATATGCAAACATTCATTTATATAACCTAGTCCCAAGCTGTTCAGGTTTTAAAAGTTAACAACCAGCAGGATTGTATTGGTAAACAGTATTGGTTACAAAATCAGGATAGCATATTATGATTACCTGGCCGGCCCTCACCACAGCTTAGAGGCAGGATTCTGTACCAGCTGGAAGCTTCATAACAATTAAGCTCATAAACCAGGCGTAGGAAACCTAAGGCCCGTGTGCCGGATGCGGCCCAATCGCCTTCTCAATCCAGCCTGAGGACAGCCCGGGAAACAGCGTGTTTTTACATGAGTAGAATGTGTGTTTTTATTTCAAATGCATCCCTGATTTATTTGTGGGGCATAGGAATTCATTCATTATTATTTTTTTCAAAATATAGTCCGGCCCACCACATGGTCTGAGGGTTAGTGGACCAGCCCACAGCTGAAAAAGGTTGCTGACCCCTGTCATAGACTGTCACTTCTCTTTCAGCCTAACCTACCTCACATGGTTGTTGTGAGATAAAACGTGATAAACTCTTCTATGCTGCCCTAAACTTCTTGGAAGAAGAGTAGGATACAAACGTGAGAAATCAACATAAATCTGTTTTGGATTTTCACCCTGTAGGCTTGGATGCAGAACGTGCTAACGTTTAGAACCATTTGCATTTTGAAAGGGCAGCGAAAGGGATGAGGCACAGCAAAGTCACTGAGAAGGAAAAAAGAGAGAAGAGGAAAGGCAGATCAATTGGCACAATCCATCAAGCCACAAGAAGTCTAAATAATCCAGGATATCAACCAGGCTGATATATAGCTGATTTCAACGAGAGGAACCCTTAACAAGGCAGCTGTTCCGATGGCTGCTGAATCACAAACTGTCTCAGCATACGCTGGATTGAGGCACGAGGGCTCAACTCCATTCATCACAGACCTGCCCTAATGACCGAGCTTATTAGTAAACATTCCATGGACCTGACAATCCACAGCTGTGCATGGAGCAGGCTTCAGAGAGGCAGCTTCTGAATATAAAAATAAAGAATAAAAAAATCTGAGTGTTGCCTTCCTGGCATTTATTTCAGTACTACTGAATATTGCCATAGCATCACTTTTGAAATACAAGTGCTCCTCCTTATGAAATAATTACTGTGATCCAGAATCTGCATGCTGAAACAGGTTTCTTCAGGCTGGTAGACTATACCATGCATCAGTCCAAATAACCAATCCATATAAATAAACAGCCAGTTCCCATCAAACTCCAGCATCACACCAACAAATGGAACTCAAGGTAGAGTAAGGAGTGCAGCTATGTATATGTTGGTTCAAGTCTCTGTGGTTTCCCATAGCTCCACTGGGCAAAGAAAATGGGATGCAAACTAGGAGATGGCTGAGGTGTGGCAAAAAGATACCTTCATCTCAGGGGCAGATACAGCTTCCACCTTACGGTCCCCACCTGCATCTCTGTACTTTCTTCCATGATTCCCTCTAACAGCAAATTCTAGCAGCTGTTTTTAGGAGAAAGGGTTAAAATAGGGCCATTGAGAAAGAAGAGGGCAGTGCCAGCATGCTCAGCAGAATCCTGGGGTTTGCAGAACTACAAATATTCTTTAAAAATCAAATGGGTAGCCTTAAACAAACAAATGAAATGCTGAGGAAAGAGGCTATTCAGTTGCCATGGAAAGTTGAGTCAGTTGGTAAAGAAAAATTAAATTTTTGGGTGGGGAGTAGGGATGGTTTTAGTTTCTTTCAGTTTCTAAATCCAGTTCCCCACATTTCCACATCCGTTTGCATTTTTTTTCTTAAAAAGTCCTCATGAAAATTCGTCAGCATTTTTGTGTGAATTTACCCTAATATATACATGTTTGTATGCCATTTTCACTCATGTATATTTTTCTACACATTTTTTGGAGAACTGTTTTTCAAAATTCAGAACGATGTGAAGTTGGAAACATGTGCGTGTTGTGGTTCTTGTATTGTTTTGGAAAGTGCAAATTAGGTAGGTTCACTTTTAAATGTGAAATGAATCAAATTTCTTCCCCATCCCATGGGGAAAAATGGAAAACACTGCTTCGAGGAAATGGCTGACTGGAACTCTGAACAGAAATACTCCTGTAAAGTGAAAGGATACACTTAAACATTTGATTGGAGGCCTTACATGTATAAGTGAACAGGCTACCATTCATTTATAGGAGGAAAAATAAAGTACTGCACTAGGAGACAAAGTTGTGCTGGGAGCAAAACCTACTTGCCATTCTGAAAGAGGTCCCAAGAGGAAAGATACAATCTTTCCCTGTGCAATAGGGCACACAGAAACAAATGGCACCATCCTACACAGGCATCTATGTAACATACAGGCCCTCTCTCGACACACAATTATCACCTGTCATAAAGATAAGTACTTCGATAGGAAAGAATAAAAAAACCACAAGCCCTTCATTCCCTGTCCTGCTGAAGATGCCAACACCTCAAACATGTAGACAATGGTCAGGCATCCTTTGCAAAACACTTCAGAGCAGCTATAATGCAACATACAGTCCCTCACTTAGCAAAAGTTCCCATTCCCCCCACCTGGCCCCCTGCCCTCAGCCATGCACCTGCAGGTCTATAACCCATCGGATTAGCTGAAGGCTGCCTGATTGCTGCAGTTTCAATGGCTTGTTGAGACCATCGATTGCCGGTCATGTCACCAGGAGAAAAGGATTAATAACGGATTGCTCAGGTTGGCTCAATACTGCTGATAGCGCCTGACAAAACACCGTTAGTAGCACTCCCGCCGGGACACTCTCTATGTAGGGGAGCCACAAGGAACATCATTCATGGTTTTGCAGAACAATGATTAACTCCAGATCTTCACGCCAGGGGTGGGGGATGAGGGGAGTCTCAACAAATAGTTACTATTATTTCCAAATAAATTCTGCTCCTTCTGTTCAGTTCATTGCTGTTTCAGGCAGAGGCCTTTAGAGAAAGAGAGAGAAAGATACCTGCTAGGGAGAAGATGCATTTTCTTTCAGGCCCCTTGATACTGTATAATCTGTCCCACAGGAAACATAGCTCTCAAACCCTTCTGAAATCTTGTTTAAAGAAAGCCATCAATTTGGTAAATTGGTTCAAGTTGGGTGTGTAGGAGGAGGAACCCAGAATCTGGGGAAAGCAACACAGAGATGGCAATCAGAAGGCCGGTGCTGACTTTATGACAGGCCTGGGTTTCCAGGCCTATGGCTGACCCTTTCCTCTCAGCATAATTTTTGTAAACTCTCCATGCCATCATAATTCAGCAAAAGACTGATAGCTAGATCTTAAAATGGTGTTCTCTGTATGCAATTCATTGCCACTCACCATTGGGCAAAGTTAATGTGCAACCCCTGACATGAACTAATATGTAAAAGCTCATCCCTCTTTTTTTCTGCTTGTGCTAATTGTGACTCACCATCACTAGTAAATCTGTGGCTGTAAGGAAAAGTGAGCTATGTTGCCCCATCACTTCTTAAAGGGGTTTTAGACAGCAGGGATAGGAAAGCCCTCTGCTTGAGAGACCACCACTGCCAGCCACAGCACAAATCCTATAACAGAACTCCTTGGGCTGATGTAGACTAAGTTACTTATAATTAGTTCCCACTGAAATAAAAGAGACTTGAGTCATTACTAGCTTGCTTCATTGATTTCAGTGGAATTAAATACAACTAACTAACTAACTAACTACCTAACTAACATGGGACGCGGGTGGCGCTGTGGGTAAAACCTCAGCGCCTAGGACTTGCCGATCGTATGGTCGGCAGTTCGAATCCCCGCGGCGGGGTGAGCTCCCGTCGTTCGGTCCCAGCTCCTGCCCACCTAGCAGTTCGAAAGCACCCTTAAGTGCAAGTAGATAAATAGGTACCACTTTATAGCGGGAAGGTAAACGGCGTTTCCGTGTGCTGCGCTGGTGCAGGCTCGCCAGAGCAGCTTCGTCACGCTGGCCACGTGACCCGGAAGTGTCTTCGGACAGCGCTGGCCCCCGGCCTCTTAAGCAAGATGGGCGCGCAACCCCAGAGTCGGTCACGACTGGCCCGTACGGGCAGGGGTACCTTTACCTTTACCTTTAACTTCCATACAGTGCAGTCCTGTGCATGTTTGCTCACTCAGAAGATCCATTGAGTTCAATAGGCCTTGCTCCCCAATGTAGCATTGGAGACAACACCAATTTTTTAAACACCACCAATTTGAATGTTTCCTTAATTGTTACCACAATGGGGTGGCTTTATTTTTCCTCATCACACACACTGTTTTGGAGCACTGACATTTATGTTTATATCCAATGCTTTTTTTCTAAAAAAAACGTTTAGGGGTACTCGCATTTTCCTGCTCATATTGAAATTGTTGTTTAGTCATCTTAGTTGTGTTTGACTCTCCATGACCCCATGAACCAGAGCATGCCTTGGAAACTCTCACTTTCTTCTCAAAGCTTCTCCTTTTTTATGTCCATGGAGGTTTCTCTGCAAAATACTGGAGTAGTTTGCCAGTTCCTTCTCCAGGTGGATCACATGTAGTCTAAACTCTCGGCTATGACCTGTCCATCTTGGGTTGCCTTGCATGGCATAGCTCAGAGCTTCTTGGAGTTATTCAAGCCCCTTCACCACGACAAGGCAGTGATCCATGAAGGGGCATATTGAAATACTGCCTCTCAATGAGGCCAAACATGGATTCACAAAATGTTTAGCATTCCCCGCATTCCCCCCAGAAAAAAGCACTGCTTATATCTGCTTATGTGCTATTTCTTGAACACAACTAAAACAAGACAGCAAAAGCACCAGCACTCACTGCAACCTTGGACTGGAGACAGATGCAACAAATGTGGTATGACAAACACATCACTGTAGTCAGTGCTATCTGTCTAGAAAAAGAGGTGCCAAAACTCATCACGAACACCTCCCTTGTTCTCTTAGAATGATGCCCACCTGAGAGGTGCTGGACCTCACTTGAGAGGTGCCCAAACTGAGTTCCAGCTGGAAAAAAAGCCCTGACTATAGTTCCTGAAAGCCTACATGAACTGTTAGTCCAATGACAACAGCAGGACAAAACAAGTATGTATTTTGCAGGTGGGAAACGTGGACTCACCTGATGGACTCCAACTTCCACCAGCCCCAGCCAGCTAATGGTTATGGATTATGGCTATCCAAAGGGCCACAGACTCCCCATCTCTGTTGCACAATGGGAAATGATGCCTTTATTATACCACCTTCAACTCTTAAAAAAACCATTATCTGTCTCCCAGCTGGGAGACAAATGAAGTTCAACCAAGAAACACGAATAACAAGGCACTTAAGACGACACATTTACAAAAGCCAAGTGTCCCACAAAAATATCACAAGACTAAGCATCACATATTTAAATGGTGGCACACCAATTTCAGAATTAACTGAAATTACATGGAATTGCCATTGAAAAATCTATTTTTCCTCACTTCAGTTGATTCAACATCCCATGATTCTCTGTTGTCAGCTAATGTTTCATGATGGAAAAAAATAAGAAATTTCAATCAACAAAAATCTGATGCACCTTTTGGCTGGTAGTATCTGTTCTAAGAATTTGAAGGGGTGTGGTGGCCAGCCACTGCTTGCAGTACATACACTTACGCTTTGCCACCACTAAGCATGTTTTCTAATCTTTAAAAATACATATTTTGGAAATTCTTCAAAACTTGTTTGGCTAGGCAACAAAAGGAATGTGTACCCATACCACAGGAAGAAATGCCTCTCTTAAACCATTCTCAACTCAACCATTGTCTTGTCTCCAGCCTTAGGAGAGGCAAATCCATCCCCACCCCTTCCTATCTGTCCGTTAGCTCCTAAATTTCTGCACAACAAGCGCCTTTCTGCCCTACAGTAATCGCAGCCTTTCGAGCGCGAAAGGTGAACGTTCCGCATCCCCATACTCTGGACACAATTACATTTACACATAACACCCCCCCTTTTCCTGTCATGATCTTTCTGCCTGACATCTCATCTGTCAGCGGCCCATCGCCGGCCATGGATCCAGTGACCTCCCCCTGAATAAAAAGAGGAAGGGACAGGGCAGTAAATCCCATCCCCAGAGCGCATCAGCGCGGCAGTAAATTGGAATCCTCTCCGTGCCCCCTTTATTATCACACTCACAGCATGAAGTTATGAGCCTCCACACAGCTCCTGCTATAAAAATGTGATGGATGGGAGGGAAACCTCGGGGAGTTAATCTATTCTCCCATTAAATTTTACTTTAATTGGTCTTTGAGTCAATCAGAAGCTCACTAGACAGTGAATTAAGGAAAGGGGGGAAAGAAGAATGAAATGGGTAGGACGACGAAAAAAGGGGTGTCTTTTAGCAAGTCAGATGATAAGGATATCAGTAGCTGTAGCTGAACCCAATACTTCCCACCTTGAGTAGTAGCAGTATCTTTAGAGACTCATGCAGATGCCTTTCCCAAGCCTGATACCCAAGATTCATTTAATAAGCAGAGATGTGAGGGGTGGAATTGGAGGCCTGAGACTAATGAGCTATGCTCGTCACTAGCAAGGAGAACCACAAAATCACATTTCTGAATAAGTGAAGCTCCCGTATACTAAGTCATACCATTTCCCCACCTAGCACACCCTATACAAACAGGCAGCAGGTTTCAGACAGGAATATGTCCCAGCCCTACCTGGAGATGTCAGGGATTGCATCTGCAAAGCACATGCTGCATCACTGAGCTACAACCCTTGCTCACATATAGAAACATAGGACCCTGCCTTAAACAGAGTCAAATCACTGGTCTATCTAACTTAAGATTGTCTACACTGCTGGCAGTGGCTCTCCAGGCTCTAAGACAGGGCTCACCCCCAGCCCCTACCTGAAGATGCCAAAGATTGAAGCTGGGACCCTCTGCATGGAAAGCATGTGCTCTTCCAGTGAGCTGTGGCCCATCCTCATGAGTCAAGCGAGGGCTATTGTAGCCATTGTAACATTAAGACAGGGAAGGATAACCAAAGTACTCTACAGTTTTGGTTCTCAAAGCATGACATGGATCTCCACAAAGGAAGTATGAGGAATTTCTGCTATGGGAGACTTAACCACCCATAGTGCTTGCTACAAAAAGGAAGAGCACAAGAGCTGAAACCACAATGGAAGACCCCCTGTCCCCACTCCACTATAGGATGTGTGTGCATGTGTGTGTGTGGCAGAGAGAGAAAGGGGGAGGGAAGGGCTGGTTATAATGTAATAATGCACTTAGCACATGCTCAGAGGCAGTCTCTTATGATGTCAAACAAACTAAGGGTGAACACTGGCATCTGAAACCAGCTCTTTGAGAGAGCTGTTAACAAATCTCTGGGCTCCAATCAAGCCCTCTTCTCTACCCCTCTCCCTACCTTTGTATGTGTATTTCCCCCCCAACTAAGCAAAGCTTTCCATTGCTCCTCCCCAAGTGCATGGCTGCTGCTTTGGGATGGTTCTGTTCAGTCCAGACCACATTGTGCCACACACACTGAAAGGATGGAGCCCCCATATAACTTAACAGCTTGCATACTTCTGCATTAACTAAATTACACCACATGTGAACAATTTACTGCCATCCGCACTGAACGGTTACAAAAGTTTATAACGGTTATAAAAGTTTTAGAAATAAACAAACTATCTAACAACGTCTGCAAAATCCCCCGGAAGGGAAACTCTTATGTTAAAAAGTTTCAGCAGAAGCAACATGGGTAGGCATGGTATGTAAAAATCAAGAAAGCAAAGGTGCCCAAAGTGCCCCCCAAAATGTACTGTGTTTGTTAATGCCCAACGTTTTTTGTAGAGAGGGGGGTCTTTCTTCTGGAGCAATCTAAAACACATACAATTATACATAAAAATAATTTGGAATATGCCCTCCCCCGCAAATTTGATGCATCCTAACCAATGAATTCACTTTAGAACACCTGGTTAAACATTACTCTTTTAACTCAAACTCACACCTGCAAAATAAAAAACTGTTGCTAATATAAGCTACACTTATTAAAACACAAAAAAACCTTAAATATTTGTTGAAAGGCTTTAGCTCAGTGGTAGAGCATCTGCTTTACACTCAGACGATCCCCTGTCTGAAACCCTGGAAAGACATTGCCTGTTAGGGTTCATTCACATTTATCTTTCACCCCATGCTTTCTAGGCACAGGTCTGTGCTTTAAAACTTGGTGTCTGAGCGCTTTTTCTTGGGTCCCACCGCTTTCCCCAGGAAAACTCACTCTTTACTGCTGAATTGGAACAAATGGCAATTTGGGTTTTCCATGGATTGACATTGCTCCTATTCAGTTGTAAAGAGCAGGTTTATGGGGTGCAGGAGGTGCAGTTTCAATTTCTAAAAAATGTTTTGGGGGATAAAGCTGTATTTTATACCACCTGCACCCCCAATTTATCTCTTTACTTACAGGTTTTGAGTCATTTGTGGACCCAGGAACAGCTCTTATTGGAATACCTACAGAGAGTGAGGCCTGGTCTACAACTGCAGTAGAATGAGGTGGTACAGTGAACCATACTGCTTCAGACTGCCTGACAGCAGTGCCATTTGTGAATGCTCCTACATTAAAAAAATAAGATTAAAAAAACTCCTAGCTGTAAAAAACTAGCCATCAGTGCTAAGGTTCTAGTTTTGTCTATTCCCTCCTAAGCTGGCTTTCTACTTGCAGAAAGTACTTTTTGTTTTGTTTTACCCAGTAAATATCGAAAAATATAATACACACACATACACACCCTGCAGTTTTACCTTCCACTGTACCATTTCCGGTGTTCTACCACTTCAGGCTTTTGAATATATAGACCAAGCCTGAAGCACCAAAGGCCACCAGCACAAGGGAATCCTGGTCACTGAGAAGAATGTCATCTCTGCTCAAGTTTAAAATTATATTATTTATGTGCTTCCCTGAGTACTGAAAGGGGTGAGCAGGCATGCTTTGAAGAAAAAGAAAATGGCAGAATAACAATTAAGAACTGGGTGAGAGGGACTTGCAATTGGCAGTACTATTATTGATACTATCCAATAGACACTTATTATACAGACAAAACCACGAGTCCTTTGAAAATTGCATGCAATAGTTGCACTACCTAGGACAAAAAACCTCGCTGTTTCCCAACAACTGCACTTAGTGGTTCAAGTGCTGGGAAACTGTAATTTACCAATAAGTGGCAACATCCTCAGGAATTACATTTTTTTAAGCAAGTGGATCACTGTACATTCTGCCTGGGTAAAGCAAAAATAATCGCCAAAGTTTGGAAGATGGTAGAGATAACTAAACTGAGTACAGTACATTTACCTTAGAGGTGGCAAGCAGAAAGCAGGAAATTTTCCATTGAATTGGGCTCCCTTTCATCAATTTTATGGATAGATGCAGGCTGCACTTTGACAGATTCTAGAGTTTTATATTATTTAAATAGATTCTGTGTTGTTCAGTGACAATGGAATGGTTTGCAACTTAAAGGCATTACATGGCATCCTTGTAAATGAAATCACAGAAGTTTATTAGCCTGCAAAAATGAACACTGGCCTCCTTTTTGGGGGAGAATGGCAGAGGAGGGACACACAGCCTCCTGCTTTCCCTCCTAGCAGCCCACTTAGTTTCTACAGCAGTTTGCTTAAGAAGTGTCTGGTGGATCAGGCCCATGGCCCATGTACAGTGGTACCTCTGGTTACGTACTTAATTCGTTCCGGAGGTCCGTTCTTAACCTGAAACTGTTCTTAACCTGAAGCACCACTTTAGCTAACGGGGCCTCCTGCTGCTGCTGCGCCGCCACGGCAAAGTTCTTAACCCGAGGTACTATTTCTGGGTTAGCGGAGTCTGTAACCTGAAGCGTCTGTAACATGAAGCATATGTAACCCGAGCTACCACTGTAGTCCAGAAGCCCTGTTCTCACAGTAGCCAACCAGATGCCCATGGAAAGTCTGCAAACAGGACCTAAGCACAATAGTACTCTCCCCTTCCATGGTTTGCAGCAACTGGTATTCAGAAACATTACTGCTGCCAACCAAGGAATTCTTCCTATTGGAACCAGATGTGTGCTTCAATACATGGTTCTGCCTCGTTCTGTAAATATTTCTAATAGTAGTATATTTTGCATTGTTAATTACCATGATTAATTTGCATTCAGAAACAGGACAGTAAGTAGGGAATACATATAGCTACTTCGGCCATGACTTGCTTCTGATACGGATAGCACTTATGCCACTTGTAATATATTGTGTGTGAACTGTGGGTGTCACATAAAAAATTATATTTCATTCACTAGCTGTACATGCATTTGGAAGAAATACTATGAAGTAGACATAGATGTAGTTCTTACATGATGTACACATCATCTGCACATGAAATACAGAAGTGCTGCCAGTGCAGCAGGAAGTTTATCATCATTGGAGCCACTCTAATAACATATTCTTGAAAGTACTCTGTAGGCAACAGCCCACAAATAAATTCCCAAATAGCTTCCCACATTTGGTGTATACCTGCATTCACATTAGTGCAATCTTGGAGGAAACATGGGGAAATGGCCATTCAGCAATGTGATGGGATGATGAGCTGCTTGTGCGTAAAATCCTGATCCCTCAGAGTTTGGCTAAGTTCCCAAACCTCTGTCTGTGATGGAGCTCCTTAAGCGTGGCTCCATCAATCGCTCGTTGAATCGGACAGTGGGCGTTTACGGAACTTCTTCCAGCATAAAAGCTCCTTAACGGAAACACGTCTTCTGGACTCTCGGCGTGACAGTTTCCGCCGAGGAGTGGGTGTTCCTACGGGAGGTCCTGAAACCCCCCCACTGTTCTCGCTAGAAGTATCTCTGAGCTCTCCCTCCGACTCACTTTCCCTTGGAACTCCACTTCTCCCCCTGCTGGTCCCCTCCTCCGCTGAGTGGTCTCTTTCACCCTCCATGAGCCCTTTCACCTCCTTCGTCTCAGATGACAGTTCCCTGACATCCACCTCCCCTCCAGGGCCCCCTTCACCCCCTTCCCTCCCCTCCTCTGTGGGAGGCGAGGGAGCAAAACCCCTGAAGGAACCTCCCTCATCTTCCGAAGTTTCGAACACTTCCCTCCACCTTTTGCTGTTCCCGGTTTCCAAGTACTCCTCCTCCTCGGAGTCGGTACCTCCTTCCAACTCCGATTCCCTGAATCCCTCCAGTTCTTCCTCATCGTCGGTGGTGCCAAAGTACTCCCTCCGGAACCTCGCTACTGGCTGAGGTTTCCTGGGGAACCTTTGGTGGAACGTTTCGATCAAGACCTCGTCATGGACCTCCTCTGCCTTTACCCAGGTGTTTTCTGACTCCGGTTCCCCTTCCCACGCGACCAAATACTCCACCTGATTCCCCTTCCACCTGGAGTCGATGATTTCCGCCACATAGTTGCGGCTTTCCCTTTCTTCTATGGCTGGCCCCCGTGTGGATACCCCTTCACCTTCCCCCCGGTATGGTGACAGTAATGACCTGTGGAATACTGGGTGCAGTTTCATGTGGTTCGGTAACCGGAGTCTGAAAGCCACTGGGTTGACCTGTTGTATGACCTCAAATGGTCCCAATCTTTTGGGTCTCAATTTCTTGCAACCCCCCTTGTACGGCAACCCTTGGGTTGATAGCCAGACCCGACTCCCCACCCTAATTGTTTCACCTTCCCTTCTGCTCTTGTCTGCCTGCCTCTTATATTCTTCTTTGGCCCTTTCTAAGTGGTGTTGGAGTTGACGATGGATCGCTTCCATTTCTTCTACAAAAAGTTCAGCGGCCGGAACACTCCATCTCTCTCCTCCTTCCCCTGGAAATGCCCTGGGGTGGCACCCATAATTAGCCAAAAATGGGCTCATCCCGGTGGACACATTCTCTGCATTATTGTAAGCAAATTCCGCTAGTGCCAACTTTTCGACCCAATCGTTTTCTCTGTCATTGACATAGCACCTCAGGTATTGTTGAAGGATACCGTTTGCCCTCTCCGCCTGCCCATTGGTCTCAGGGTGCCTGGCAGTCGAAAAGTTGACCTCTACGTGCAACAAGCTCATAAGCTTCCTCCAGAATCTGGACGTGAACTGTTTCCCTCTGTCGGACACCAGCCTCAAGGGGGCGCCATGCAGCCTAAAAATATGTTCTACAAACAATTTCGCTGTCTCTTCCGCCGTGACTGCATGTGAGCAAGCTACAAAGTGACCCATCTTAGTTAACTGGTCTACTACGACTAGTATGGCGGTTTTCCCCTGGGATTTGGGCAGATCAGTCATAAAATCTATCGACACCGCCTCCCACGGTCGTTCTGGTGTGGGTAACGGTTCTAATAAACCCGCTGGTGCCCGCCTTTCTCCTTTGGCTCTCTGGCATTGGTCACACCTTCTCACATACTCCCGTACATCCTCCCTCACCTTGGGCCACCAAAACTCCCTGGTCACCAACCACATGGTCTTGTGTTGCCCAAAATGCCCCGCTGTGGGATTGTCGTGCAACTGTTTGAGTACTCTCCCCCTCAATTCCCCTTCGGGGATATATAGTGCCCCTTTGTAATACAGTGCCCCGTTTCTTTCTTCAAAACCTCCGGGGTCTTCTCCCTCTCTCCTTAAACCTCTGAGCTTATCCTGGGCGTACTCATCATTGACCGTCCCCTCTACCAGTTCTCTTTGCCCCACCCAGGCCGCACCACACACCCAGTGGTCCTCTGGGATGATATGTCTCTCTTCTGGCGCTCCCTCCCCCTCCAAATATTCAGGTTTGCGAGAGAGAGCGTCCGCTCTGATGTTTTCTGGACCTGGCACGTAGCAGATTTCAAAATGGAATTTGGAGAACTCCTGGGCCCATCTCACTTGTCGTTGGTTGAGCACTCGTGCTGTTCTCCAATACTCCAAATTCTTGTGGTCCGTACACACTTGCACCTTATGCTGTGCGCCAATTAGTAAGTGTCTCCATCTCCGGAACGCTTCGTGAATGGCGAGTAGTTCTCGGTCATATACCGTGTAGTTCCTCTCGGATTTGTTCAGCTTACGCGAAAAGAAGGCACACGGTCTCCATTCCGACTTGTTGCTCCCTGGCTGAAGCAGCACTGCCCCCACCGCCCGGTCTGAGGCATCAGTTTCCACTCTCATGGGTTTTTGTAAATCCACATGCAGGAGCTGTTCTTCCGAAGCGAATGCCCTTTTCAATTCCTCAAAAGCGTGCTCCGCCTCTGCCGTCCAAACGAATTTCTTCTTGCTGCTTAGACAGTCCGTGATGGGAGCCGTTAAGTGGGCAAAGTTCTTGATGAATTTACGGTAAAAGTTCCCAAACCCTAAGAACCTTTGCACATCTTTTTTGGTTTTCGGTGTCTTCCATTCCAGCACCGCCTGGACCTTGCCTGGATCCATGGCTAATCCCTTGTCGGATAAGCGGTACCCCAGGAATTCCACCTCCTTGGTGTGGAACTGACACTTCTCCAATTTCACCCACAACTGGTTTGCTTGCAGCTGGCTCAGCACTTCCCTGACATCCTTCACATGCTGCTCCTCATTCTCCGAATATATCAGCACGTCATCGAGGAATGCCACGCAATTCTTGTAGAGCAAAGGTCCCAGTACATGGTTCATGAGCGATTGAAAACAGGCGGAGCCTGATTGCAATCCGAATGGCATAACGCGATATTCGAAAGCCCCTAGGGGGGTGAACATCGTTGTCTTCCATTCATCCCCCTTCTTTATTCGTATCAGGTTGTACGCTCCTCTCAAGTCCAGTTTCGTGAATATCTTTCCCTTCCTCACCCTGGTCAAAATGTCATCAATCCTGGGCATGGGGAAGGTCACTGGTTCTGACACGGCATTCAGGGCCCGGTAGTCCACGACCAATCTCGGTTTATCCGTGTTTTTTTTGTCCATAAAAAACACTGGACTGCCCCCCACCGCTCTGGACTCTCTGATGAAACCTCTCTTCAGGTTTTTGTCAATAAACTCCCTCAACTCCTGCATCTCCCTGTCTGACATGGCGTACAGCTTGCCCACGGGTAGCTGGGCCCCAGGGACCAGGTTAATCTGGCAGTCAAAGTCTCTATGCGGTGGTAGTTTATCTGCTTCCCTTTCGCTGAAGACCTTGCTCAGGTCAGCGTATTGTTTGGGCACCTCCCCTTTGTTCGCCACTTCCGTCCCTGCTATGGAGGCTTTTGCCCCTTCTGGCACCTTTCCCTCTTTGCAGTGTTCCAGGCAATGTCCTGACCCAAAGGACACCACTCTCTGATGCCAGCCCACTAGCGGGTCATGCAACGCTAGCCAGCTCATTCCCAAAATGACTGGCGCCCCTCCCAGGGTGGCTACATTGAACGCTATCCTTTCGGTGTGCCTTGCCACCCTCATAACCATTGGGACGGTCTGTAGGCTAACTTCTCCCCCCAACAGCTCCCTCCCATCGATCGTGGTGACCTGCAGGGGGTTGCTTAAAGGGAGTGTCTGTATCTGGTGTTCCGCTGCAAACTCCTTGCTCATAAAATTACAGGAGCTGCCTGAGTCTAACAGCGCCTTGGTCTTTAGTGGGTATCCGTTTGCCAGCTCTAGCAACACCTCTATTACTAGGGCTGGTCTTGGAGGTTCCGGAGTGGGCACTTTTACTGCTCCTTGGCCTGTCTGCAGTGCCCTGACAGAGGCAGACAGGCGTTGGCTTTTACTGGCTCCTGGACTTCCTCCTCCTTTCCCCCAACAGCCCCCGCCATCCCTTGCCATTCCTTTCTTTGTGGGCAGACTCTGGCAAAGTGACCTGGCTGCTGGCAGAGGTAACATTTCTTGGCGCTCTTTCCCTCCTTCTTCCTCCCTTCACTGGGATTTGAAACTGCGCGCGCGCGCGCTGTTCCAACTTCCATCGGCTCTCCGGGCGGGAAACTTGGCTCTGGAATCTCTGGAATCCCTCCAACGCTCTCCTTTTCCCTCCCGCTTCTCCAAGGCTCTTGCCTCCTGGCGCGCTCCAATGGTCAGCGCTGATTTGGTCAGCTGGTCCATAGACTCCGCCCTGGGCGCCCGGGAAAGTTCGTCTTTCACCGCCGAAGAAAGCCCCTCTTCAAATAGCATTTGAATGGGTTCCGCCGATAGGTCCCACCCCAATCTATGTATCAACATTGTAAACTCAGTCCAGTACTCACGAACCGATCGGCTCCCCTGTTTGCAAGCCATCAATTGTCTGCGTACCAGTCCCTGTTCAATCTCGCTGGAAAACATCAAATCCATGGCGCGAAAAAACTTCCTCGCGTCCTTCAGCATGTCACTATTCCCTGCCATCAGGGGCCTGACCCAGTCTCTCGCCCCTCCTTCGAGATGGCCAATCACAAACGCCACTCGCGACGCCTCATCGGGAAAGTCATTAAACTGCAGTTCAAGAGCATACTGCATCTCTGTCCTAAAGGCTTGGTAGTTCCTGGGGTCCCCCCCAAACTTCTGCACCATTCCTGGCATCTTTCTTGCTAGTGTAGCGCCTTTTGCCTTTTCTGCATCCTGCGCCCTCCTTTCTTCTAGCCTCGCCGTTTGCATTGCTAGCTGGAGTTCCAACATTCTGTACCTTTCTTCCAGAGTTGGACCTCCTCCAGCTCCTCCTGCTCCTCCGGCTCCGGCTGGGTCACTCATGATGCCTCTCTGCACAAGCTGCTTTCAGGGACTGTCCGATTGCTGTGATGGGATGATGAGCTGCTTGTGCGTAAAATCCTGATCCCTCAGAGTTTGGCTAAGTTCCCAAACCTCTGTCTGTGATGGAGCTCCTTAAGCGTGGCTCCATCAATCGCTCGTTGAATCGGACAGTGGGCGTTTACGGAACTTCTTCCAGCATAAAAGCTCCTTAACGGAAACACGTCTTCTGGACTCTCGGCGTGACAGTTTCCGCCGAGGAGTGGGTGTTCCTACGGGAGGTCCTGAAACCCCCCCACTGTTCTCGCTAGAAGTATCTCTGAGCTCTCCCTCCGACTCACTTTCCCTTGGAACTCCACTTCTCCCCCTGCTGGTCCCCTCCTCCGCTGAGTGGTCTCTTTCACCCTCCATGAGCCCTTTCACCTCCTTCGTCTCAGATGACAGTTCCCTGACAAGCAAGTTTGTTGTTGTTGTTTAGTTGTTTAGTCGTGTCCGACTCTTCGTGACCCCATGGACCAGAGCACGCCAGGCACTCCTGTCTTCCACTGCCTCCCGTAGTTTGGTCAAACTCATGCTGGTAGCTTCGAGAACACTATCCAACCATCTTGTCCTCTGTCGTCCTCTTCTCCTTGTGCCCTCCATATTTCCCAACATCAGGGTCTTTTCCAGGGAGTCTTCTCTTCTCATCAGGTGGCCTGTTGTCTTTGTCCATGGAGTTTTCTTGGCAGGGATACTGGAGTGGCTTGCCAGTTCCTCCTCCAGGTGGATCATGTTTGGTTAAAACTCTCCACTATGTCCTGTTGATCTTGGGTGCCCTGCACGGCATAGTTCATAGCTTCTCTGAGTTATTCAAGCCCCTTCGCCACCGCAAGGCAGTGATCAATGAAGGGGCATTCAGCAAGTACTAGGCTACAAATACCAGGAATATTTCCAGGTTGCAAACTTCTATATGACTTTAACTTTCATGCCTTTCCACAAAGAATCTTGGAAGTGCAGTTGGTGAGGGTGCTGAGAATTCTTACAGTGTATGGATTTTGCTGCCACAAGATGTGGCAATGACCTCCAACTTTGATGGCTTTAAAATGGAATTAGACAGATTCATGGAGGATAAGAGAACCAATGCTTAACTATCTGTCACGGTGGTTGTATGCCATCTCCAGGATCAAAGGTAGCATGCTTTTAAATACCTGTTATTGGGGAAGCATAGCAAGAGATGGTTATTATGCTCATGCCTTGCTTGTGGGCTTCCAAAAGACATCAGGTTGGCTACTATGGAAAACAGGGTGCTGCACTAGATACATATTTGGTCTGATCCAGCAGGTCTCTTCTTATGTTCTCTATTAAATATGCCTTGCCCCTCTCACAGAACTATAGTTCCCAGGATTCCCTGGGAGAGGAAGTGTTGGCCAAAATTGTTTAGGTTTGTGATACAGATCTGCAAAAGCCAACAAAAACACAAGTGATACTATAAGTCCCACTTCAGCGGTTTACACATTTTAACTTTGCTTAGTAGCCTGTTGTTGTTGTTGTTTAGTTGTTTAGTTGTTTAGTCGTGTCTGACTCTTCGTGACCCCATGGACCAGAGCACGCCAGGCACTTCTGTGCTCCACTGCCTCCCGCAGTTTGGTCAAACTCATGCTGGTAGCTTCGAGAACACCATCCAACCATCTCGTCCTCTGTCGTCCCCTTCTCCTTGTGCCCTCCATCTTTCCCAATATCAGGGTCTTTTCCAGGGAGTCTTATCTTCCCATGAGGTGGCCAAAGTATTGGAGCCTCAGCTTCACAATCTGTCCTTCCAGTGAGCATTCAGGGCTGATTTCCTTCAGAATGGATGCGTTTGATCTTCTTGCAGTCTATGGGACTCTCAAGAGTCTCCTCCAACACCATAATTCAAAAGCATCAATTCTTCGGCGATCAGCCCTCTTTATGGTCCAGCTCTCACTTCCATACATCACTACTGGGAAAAACCATAGCTTTAACTATACGGACCTTTGTTGGCAAGGTGATGTCTCTACTTTTGAAGATGCTATCTATGTTTGTCATTGCTTTTCTCCCAAGAAGCAGGCGTCTTTTAATTTCGTGGCTGCTGTCACCATCTGCAGTGATCATGGAGCCCAAGAAAGTAAAATCTCTCACTGCCTCCATTTCTTCCCCTTCTATTTGACAGGAGGTGATGGGACCAGTGGCCATGATCTTCGTTTTTTTGATGTTGAGCTTCAGACCGTATTTTGCGCTCTCCTCTTTCACCCTCAATAAAAGGTTCTTTAATTCCTCCTCACTTTCTGCCATCAAGGTTGTGTCATCTGCCTAGCCAACCATTATTTGTGGTCCCTGCTGAGCCCTCCCCTCACTAAAGCTCTGATACATGTAAGGAACTCAGGGAAGGTAGAAACAGCATCAAGGAGTCGCATTGCTTTTTTTTCCTTCTCCAAAGCCCAGTGCAAAGTGTGACAAGGCCACTCTGCTCTCCCCAAGTCCTCTGTGTGCACTAAACAAATGGGAGGGAATGGAGGCTTATCCTTTCTCACTTTACACTGGACTTGTAGCTGGTGGAAGCAATCCAACTTTTTCTTCCCGCTTCTGACTTCTCCTAAGGCCAGTGTAAAGTGAGAGTGTTTTGCTTCCAGCAGAAATATCGCATCCTCCTTAAGAGTTCTCAGCAATTCATGAAAAACCCAATGTGCTGGGAATTTTCTAGGTCAAGGATCGTTGCCAGAAAGGATGGCTAATTCACCAATGGCCGTCCAGTGACTGAATTTATCGACTCTTGGTTCATTTCTGCACAGTATTACCACATGCCTATATTGAGTGTGATAACCCGGATAAACCTCCAAACTCCCATTTAAACATGGAAAGTGAATTTAAGCAGCTGGGGGCAACTGTTATTATACAAAGCCAGGTAGCTTCTTTAAATCTGCACATATGTACATTACATAAAGAGATCTGATACACTTCAAAATTTGAAGCTAAAGCATTAAGATCTAGATAGTAGAGTAATATGCATTGCACACCTTGAATGAAGAGTATGTGCAGATATAACAAATGAGTTAATCTCTGCATTTATTTGGATGCACACCCACAGCGTGTTAGGTAAGAGGCAAATCTGGTACAAAGCTGGAAAGCGTTTCAACCTCACCGTAAGCCATTTAAGAATTAAAGCTGACTATATTCCTGCAAAGAATTTGTAGAGCTTGTAATACCTCGCATTTTTGAATTTTATGGGCTCTGATGTTAGTTGTCATGTCAGTTGTCAGGGCCCATTTACAGACTCCCAGAACAAACTTCCTTTCTTCTTGGTGGCTTAAAGGAGCGAGTGGGATATAAAAACCAAACATCGTAGCAAAATAGATATATCTATATACCCCACAGTAGAAAGAAAGTGAAAGCAGAGCATAATGGGAGGTGAATAAGAACAGCCAGTGCCTCCATTCCAGGGTTGACAGCTAGAGTTTATGCCCCAGAATATATGATAATAAGGTTTTATGGGAGTGAGCCCCAGGGATCGACGGTGTCTCCGTAAACATCAGACTTCGGGGAAAAGGCAGACTTTGAGCAACGGACTCAGTTCATAGCTCTTGATAAAAAAAGATATAAAAATGTAGGCCTGCAGAGACAAAAACCTCTATCTGCTATAAGGGGCATTTAGCCCTAATCTAGTCCTGGCAGTTGTGTAACCATGCAAATGTAATGAAGGAAAGGGAGACCCTTACTTCTGCAGGGGACAGCTTTACTCTTTCAAACAGAGTATTTCTAAATTTCAAAGATGCTTGCTCTCATGCTGGGGTAGGAATCACACTGTGTTCAGTAAAAAGTAATGCTGCAGGCCATTTTCACCTGGCCTAGGGGGCAGGGCCCAGATTCACCTTGAACAGCTAAAAGAGGCTCCTGGGAGGCCAGGGAGACATTGCTGGAGCAACTCTTAGGTTGGGGCAACTGGCTAACACGCTTTAAAATGTTTTAAAAGGTGCTAATTTTGGTCCCTCTGTTTCGTTTTGTCGGGTTGGTGTTAGTTAAATATTTAGTTGGGGTTGGCGGTTATTTTAATTAGGGTATAACTGGAAACTTCATTACTGTTGTTATTGTTTGTTTGTTGCTTGTATAGGATATTTTGGGGTTTTTTAATGTTTGATGTTTTGTTGTGTTTTTATATATGTTGTAAGCCACCCAAAGTGGCTGGGGAAACCCAGCCAGTTGGGTGGGATATAAACTATTATTATTACTATTCTTATTCTTATTCTTATTATTTCTTTAGAAAATACATTATTTTGGAATAGTGGGGCATTACTGGGGGTGGGATAGGAAGCCTAGTACAACCTGTTTGTATTTTTGAAAGGAATACCATTTCCTACTCTATTAAACTTTTTAAAAGTTGGATAACTATCCTGAGAGCAAAATTATTGGCAGCTGGGTTGGGGGAGGGGAATGCATTACAGAAGGAAGGAAAGCAGCTTTGTGAGGCAGGAATTTGCAGGGTGTGCAGGAAGAGAAAAGGTTTCTCCAAATTTATTCCCCAATCTATTCCACTCATGAGGTTTTAAACATTCAAACTGCATTTGAAAACCTATAGGGTCTGCCTAGATAGCTCAGTTGGTTAGAGTGTGGTGCTGATAATACCAAGGTTGCAAGTTTGATTCCCATATGGGACAGCTGCATATTATTGCATTGCAGGGGGTTGGACTTGATGATCCTCAGGGTCTCTTCCAACTCTGTGATTCTAAAAGCTACCCAGTGGTGTTTCTTGGAGCTGGGAGGCAGCAGGCAGCTGCTTCTTAATCTAAAATTTTCCCCCTCTGAACCCTTTTTTACAGAAAGGTGTTGCAGAACTGTTACACATATTAATAGGTAATGTATTAGTTCCATGCATGTCACAACCATTAACTGATAAGTACTTTGTAACAGTCATGTGTGCATTCTTTCTGTGAGGAATCAACTTGAAAATAACTTGTGTTATAAGAATTTTAAGGTCTTATATATATAACATAGATGTTCATAAATGTACCAAGCAAACGCATACAAATATGTAAACCACATGTCTGAAACCCACAGAAAAGTCCTGAAACCACTTTCTCTCTCCCAAAATGACCTCAAATATTTCTCTGAAAGGTTGAAGGAAATGGGAAATCTCCCCATTGTCTCTTTCACAAATCCTGTCTTAAGGGCACATTTAAGATATGACTAGAGTGTGAGCCTGTGAACTGGATTCAGGAATTGAGTGGTTATCATAACAAGAGTGGTCAGGATGCCCAAGTAATCCAATGGGTAACCTGGCAGACAGGAAGAAACAACACACCCAGATTTCCACCCCTTCTCTGATGTATTAAGGGGGTGTCTTCGGCCACACCTCTTCTGTGATGTATGTATGATGTTTCTGGGGGTGGTCTTGGACTCCAGGGCGGGCAATTTAACATGTCTATATAAGGGCTTGCGCGCATGGCTCAGGGTCCTCCTCCTCTCTCCCGCGTGAGGGGGGAGCACCCTGTTGCAACAGCTTTAATAAAGATCAGGCTTACTAGCTGCTTTGCTTCTCAATATTCTCTGGTTGGTCTCTGTTATTTTCTCCTACTGATAGAGAACCTACAAAAGGACTCTATATGGGCTCTTGGGTACCCCATGAAGTCCATGTTCATGAAATTGGCCGTAGACCCCAAGTCTATCATCTTTTTCTTTGGTGATCACTCGTAGCTGAGTAAGATTGTCTTCCATGAACGCAGTCTTAACAGTGAGCCCATAAGTGACTGTGGAGGCCAATTCTGGATTCACATGTCCTTCTACAGTGGGGATATAGGTTTCCGGGCGGGAGTTGATCATGGTGAGGGTTTGCCAAACATGCTTCCTCTTAGCTTGTTTCTCCCTTTTGTCCTGAGTTTCAGTGTCTTCAAAAGTCCATGACACTGTTCGTAAAGGCTGATCTCCAATTGGAGCACTCGCAGGCCAGCGTTTCCTGATTGTGTATACTACATTTCTTTTAGATTTGCCTTGAGAGAGTCTTTAAACCTCTTTTGTTGACCACCAGCATTACATTTTTAAGTTGCTTGGGAAGACGATAATCAGGCATAGCCCAGATCTGTAGAGCTGCTTTCCAGGTAATTGGAGAGGGTGGTGCGAGGCATCTGGGCATTAGCAACGCTAGCCAAGCCCTGGCTCCGTGACCCTCCTAAATAGGGGAAATTCTGTTCTTGGGCAGCTGGCAGAGCCCCTCTTCGCTGGGCATGGGGCTGCCACATTCCCCAGCCTCCACAGGAGACTCACAGTCCCTCTCTGCGTCTCTTTTACTTTTTAGCCACTGTCAAACAAGGGCTATGGCAACTGTCATACTGATCCTAAGCGGAATAGCTGCCCAGCCCAGCTTCTGGTCCCCTACCAAGTGCCCCCTTCTAGAACCCACTGCTCTCAACACTCTCAACTGCCTCCCCTGCAACATTCAAACTCGCTTTCCAAGTCTCCTCCAATCTCCACTCTCTGCCAGAATTCTGGAATCCAACTTGGTAAGGCTAGCTGTCCTGCTGTGGAGGACAAGTCCCTCTTGCAAGGACTCTGCTGTACTCTTTCTTAAAGCTACAACAGTCTCCGCCATGTCTCAGTTTTCCAAAGGTGAGAGCCTGGAACCCCATGGGCTCTTGCCACCACTCGGCAGAGAGAGGGGAGGCACCCAACTTTTGGAGCAATATTTTATACATCCTGCTCTGTCAAGTCATCCTATTAGAAGCACATAAGCATCCCGTTCCTGCTTCCTAGGAAACTGGGGAAAGTGAGCTGTAGGTTCTCCTCCCTGTTCTAAAAAGCAGATGTCTTCCCCCAAACAACTCTGGGAATTGTAGTTTCTTAGGGGTTCTAGGACTTGTAGGCCTGTAAGAGGAAAGCTACAATGCCCAGGATCATTTGGGTGACATCATATGCTTTAAATGCTCATTGGATGCACTTTACAGCATAGGATTCAGCTGCCTGACAACCCAGCAGCCTGGCCCCTGTTTGCCAGCTGATGTCACAAAGTGCTGCTTTGCAAGCAAGCCTTATAATGCCCTGCAAGAGGGATGCCTGTCAAAGGATGGTGAGATACTTGCCATGATAATGAGAAGGAATTCTGAAGGTAGGAGGAGCTCCAAGGCCCAGAGATGAGTGGCATGCAATTTATTTATTTTTTGAATTATTATTATTACTATTATTAGCATCACCCGTCACTGGTGCATGGGGCTTGGCTCCCTGGCTTGACTTGTCCACAGATGTTGACAGCTTGGCAGGTCCTCAGCTGTGGTCCCCAGATTATATTTTTTGTTTTGAATATCTGGTTGAGCACAAGGTTGAATCATATGGCCTTTCCATGCCTCTATTCTCTTAACTCTAAGGCTGTGTGCACATCACACCTTGAAATCACAGGCTCATTCCATTAAAATGGCAACCTGTAGACTCATTGTTCCTAAACATCTTGTAGATCATTTTGAGGAAAATTTCCCAAAGTTTCAGGATCTTGTCATTGTGTGGGATGGGTTTTAACAGGAAAGAGAGTAATTGTTAATTGAAATATATCCCTCCAGATACCCACAAATGTGAGATGAACAGTGTTTTAAATTCCCCTCCTTGATAGCAAAACTTAAAGCTTAGGAGCAGCTGCCGGGACCATATAACACTGGTCCTAAAGGATCTATGATGGCCTCCAGGACGTTTGCGAGCACCATTCAAAGTGTGGGTCTTGTATACCTGAAGTAGGGTTGCCACTTTGTTCTTTAAAAACAGAGTTTTAAAATCCCATCTTTGACAGCAAACCTAAAAGGATAGGAATTAGGCTGCGGAACCTTGTTTGGAGCAAGTCCAACTATGAGGTCAGCTGCCCACTTCATAAAGAATCAGGCCACAAGCTGAGAAGTTTAAAAATAAGCCTTCCTTACTTTATTCTCACGCATTGGTTCATAGCAACAGTAGCAATAAAAACTATGCAGGTAAAATACTGTTATGCATTTGCAAGGGACACCCCTAAACCCTAGAGATTGATAAATGGTAGGATTTTGATGATTTGGAGTATTGAAGGGAAGATTGGAAGTCAGGGGGAAAGTACAGGCTCAGATTTCCTTCCAAGCCAGGGCCTCACCTGGAATAGAGACAGGAACGTGCCAAAAGGGGTTGATGGCCCATTGGAGAGCCTGGGAGAGATGCCTGGGATCCCAGGGCTGCTCTGGTGTGCAGGACAAGCCCCTCTTGACAGGACCATGCTGTCAGATGCGGACTCCCTCCACGCAGATGGAAAGAGCCAATAGGGGAACAAAGCTTATTTCTTAGAGCTGCGGCAGTCTCTGCCATATTCTCCCAAGGAATACGGACCCTGCCTGGACCCCCCTGGCACCTTGCAGAGTGTGGGGGTGGCACCCAGCTTTTGTAACAAAACTGACATTTACATAACCAACACCAGGCAC
The DNA here is from genome assembly GCF_964270895.1 of Podarcis filfolensis. Taxonomy (NCBI): domain Eukaryota; kingdom Metazoa; phylum Chordata; class Lepidosauria; order Squamata; family Lacertidae; genus Podarcis; species Podarcis filfolensis. Next base: position 32,404,749 of record NC_139615.1, read on the forward strand.
ATGTGGAAGAGGCATGTCTGAATCCAATACGGGTCCAAGGAAGAGAGAGGGTAACACCAAATACAATATGCTCCTTTCTCTCCAGAAGTAGGGAAAAGGACATCACACAGAGCCCTCTCTGCCAATTGTCTTCCTAAGGTCCAAGCCCCTGCCTCTCAGCAATGAAGCTCTGCAGACTTAGCCCCTTTTCATGCTGCAGGAGCCTCACATGGATCGTGTGTACACAGCTTTGGTTTTAAGGAAAAGGCGTCTAGCGGGCTTCAGCTTGCATGGAGCAGGAGCATAGTGAGATTTATTTTGTATTATTTTTTTGCACCATCGCTGTGTGTGACCCTTCAGAAAGAGGTTACTGCCCCAAGGGGCTTACAATCTTTAATTTGACGCAGGGAGGGAACAGGGAAGGTGCTTCCCTTCTCAGCTTCTAATTTTATGTCTCTATTATGATTCCATTTTATCATTTTTTTCTTAAACTAAAATGCCTAACCTCATAAGCCCTTCCTTCAATGGAAAAAAACCACCACCTCAAATATTTGTATCTGTTTTTTTCTTCTGAGTAAGCTAAACTGTTCCTCCTGCTTTCCACCTGCATTGGCATAGGATTTACAATTATAAAGGTAGAAACCTATGGGAAAAAACCATATTGGGTAGATTTGGCAAGCTAATACTTTTTGGCAAAAAAAGGCCCTCAATGATGGACATCAAAATCAAAAATGAATTTTAAAATAAAAAACGTCATATCGGCAATGAATTTTTACCAAAATTTGAATGTGTGTGATATTCACCTCAGCTCTAAGCAGGGCCTTGATTCTGTACACATAGGAGCAGGTTGACAAATATACTGCGTTACCAATTCAATACCTAGAAACCATTTTTTTGTAGGTGGTACAACAGACAGGCAAAACTCTGTGTGGGGAAAATAAACTGCATACTACAGCAATGCAGTAGCACATATATACCCCATTGTGATCCCCTTGCACAACCAGTACACTTAAATGGATACGAGACCCTGTTTATCCAAGACCATATTACCATGTGGGTACAGCTTGCTACTACTATTGATCACCTCTCTGGATCAGAGCCAAGGTTTCTGAAATTCTTTGTGCACCTGTGCAACATTTGTTCCTGCTCCTTGCTCTCATCTCTCACATTGTGTAGAATAATATTCCTGATTCTCCTCCAATAATTGCTGGAGGACCAAGAAACATTTGGTTCTCAAAATAATGGGAGACCAGGACCTCCAGCAGAACAAAACTGCAGTTAACTGGAAGATTTGGGAAAGGGATACCCTTCAGAGCCCTTGAGGTGACCTGTTTATTGAGCATTCACCCTGATTTGTTTGCACAAAGCTTACGTGGAGGTTGTATTACATTCAATCTTTACTGAGCCTTCATTCTGATTAGTTTTTTGTGAGGTTTTTATATGACAATGAGCACTCCTCCTGCATTCATTCTGATTTGCTTGTAGGGTATTTATATGGCTTCCCGTCAGTCATTAGTTCATACCACACTTTTCAATGCATTTTCACATCATTTTCTAAACCATAAAAAGTTTGGTTATTTTTTTAAAAATTGATTTACTTTGCTAGGTTGACAGAGCACTTTAATTCATTTCAAGCACACAAACCTAAAGTATGTGCTTGAATTTCCCCTGCAAAACAGAAACAATCTGGAAACACCCTTTAAGGATTTTCTTATATCAGGGACCATGATGTTTTAAGATGTATGACATTGTACCTCCACCAGTAGATGGTGCTATAGGCTTTTCTTACTACCCAGCAATAAGAACATAAAAACAACCTTTATGGGTCAATTCCAAGCAGCCAATATATTTTTTCTTAAAATGGCTAAACTTCCAGATGCTGTAAAGGCAATGTATAGGAACCTCAAAGTGGGAGTTTTATCTCCTTATATGGTACATTTATTTATTTATTTATTTACTTACTTACTTACTTACTACATTTGTATCTTGCCTTTCCTTCAAGAAGCTCAAGATAGAGATGATTCTCCATCTTTCACTTTGCCCACACAACAACCCTGTGAGGTAGGTTAGCCTGAGAGATAATGAACCAGCCCAAGGTCACCTACTGGGTTTCATGACCAAGTGGTGATTTGAAGGGTTCACAGTATAATCACTGTGCCACATTGACTGCAAAGTTAAGGTGCAGAGAGACTGACATACCCAAGGGCATCCCCTGAGCTTCACTGCTGAGCAAGTTTTGAAGTACAGTGGTACCTCAGGTTACATATGCTTCAGGTTACAGACTCCGCTAACCCAGAAATAGTACTTCAGGTTAAGAACTTTGCTTCAGGATGAGAACAGAAATCATGCTCCGGCGGCGCGGCGGCAGCAGGAGGCCCCATTAGCTAAAGTGGTGCTTCAGGTTAAGAACAGTTTCAAGTTAAGAACGGACCTCCGGAACGAATTAAGTACTTAACCCGAGGTACCACTCTATAGAGTTACGCACATCACCCAAACACAGCATTCCAGTACACTAGACTGGGTCTCTGGCAAGAAGGCAACATCCTCTTCTTTGAACAAGGTATGTATATAACAGAGTTCCTTTCAGAGTTCCTTTGCTTTCTTTATTTTAAATTACATAGTTAAGCATTTTGATCACTTGGAAACTAGGGGAGGAAGGAGATGCCATCTGGATTTTCTGCTTCAGGCACCAAAAAGTGTTGGTCCAGTCATGTATACATGTGTACACAGGGGATGTTTGTGTAGCAACATCCCTGACCCTGCATTTTAAAACACAGGTGTGCAAGCAGTTATCGTAGTGGCCACACCCACCTGAACTTGGGTGACGACACCATACAGCATTGAAAAAAGCTGTCTCAACCAACAGTTCCTTTCCATCATCAACAATAGGCATCCGCCTCAGCTCAGTGAGCACACCATGCTTCCTAAACAGGAAGTAGCATCTAATTGTGACCCCGAGATGAACTTCAGCTGTTTCTTCAGGCAAAGGGAGTGATGGGTCCCAGGAGAGCAAGACCTTCTGTACATACACATGGGTGGCTAGGTGGGGGGGGGATGAGAAAGAGAGGAGGAGGAGTGCAATTATGAAAATTAGCTCTCTTAAACACCAGGCCCTAGGCTCATGAGCTGGCAGCTTGGGGAGCTTGTCCAAAGCAAACCACTAAATGGGCTACAAAATAGCTTGTTGTGCTGCAGAAGTTGCATACATTTGGGACACAGCTGACAAAAGGGATGTATAGAGAGGAGGGAGCAGCGGCTTCTGTGGCATTCTACAGAGCTGAAGCTAGCGGCTGCTTCACACCTTCATGCATGCAGAGCAAATTGCGCTAATTATGTGTGATGAATTCAAAGGCCCCATTTCCCTGCTTATACAGGCTGGGAAGCCATAAGCAGCCCTGGCTCCCCAACACATGGACAAGAAGTAAAAGAGGCAGCACACTTTTATGAGTCATATGGGATTCCATGGCGTGTGTGCAATTGTGACGTTTGTGTATAGAAGCATTATTTTACGTGAAGCAGCCCTGACAGGTAGGCTATCAGAAGCAACCTAGATGGTGTCAGCTTCTTTCTAATACCTTCTTTCTTAAAAACAACAACAACAACACTCCCTTAACCAAACATTTTAGGATATGGCCTATTGATTAATGGAAGTAACTGAAATGATGAAAGGGTATTCCCACTGAGAATAGATGACTTACAACTTACGAGCAGAGATCTGGTAAGCAGTGGGTTTGCTTCAAGCTGGAATGAATGCTGGGAGATGGGTTTACAGGGAAAGGCGTGGGTGGGTAAAGTTTCCCTATAGCAGTGGTGGTGGGTGCTCAGTTAAGGGGGAGGGAACGGCAATCTCTTCTTAAGAAGGGAATCTGTTGTGTGGGGACTACATATTGCACAATAAGCACAGCAAGGCTACCACTTGATCCAGAATAATAAAAGTTCTTATTTTCATTTCTCTTCTCAGAACGTTCTTCTCACAAGTGCCAATCCCACAGTATTTTTATACTACATATAATACACACAGTCCAGAGAATACCACTGTGTGCTAATGGCTCTCATAGAATTGTAGAGTTGGAAGAGACCCCGAGGGTCATCTAGTCCAACCTCCTGCAATGCATGAAAATGTCATGAAAAACTGTGCCTGATGCCCAAGCTTGCAGTGCGTAAAGGGTCCCACTGGTATGGTATACAATGCATTCCCACACAATGTTGCTACCACTAATTCTCTAGGTCAGGGTTCCTGTTTTAAAATTACTCAACAGGGTTACTTTTAAACCTTTTTTTATTTGTTTGCTGCACAGCTACTTCTTAACTCAACAATATTAACAAGGAGATACTTCTCAACTTAATACTCAATACTTAATACTCAACCTGTATTTATTTTTTATTCCACCAAGTTAAGTGGCTCCAATATCAAAATTAAGATGGATTAGCCCTGGCTAGGAAAAATATTACTAAACTAAGACACAAATGTATTGCAACTGGGAAAACCAATACAGCATCAAAGCAGATAATATATTCTGCTTTAATTATCCCCCTTCCTTCAAGGTTAGTTTGGGTTCAGTCAAAAAACCCTGTGACTAGAGCCAAAACTCTATTTAGTACAAATAAAGAATACTATGGAACATGTGCAAAGAGCCTTTCCCTCACTACTTAGTAAACAAGCCTAGCCTACAAATTCCAAGGATTATAACAGGCTTTAGCAAAAAAAGCTTCAATTTTCTCATTTTAGAATTTAAGCAGTACCAGAAGTTCTCTTATGAATAGTAATAATAAAAAACACTACTTGTTAAGCATTGATTTGAGGCAATAGTACTTGGTTTTCTTCCTGCAGCTTTGAATGCATTATTTTGCTTCCTGATTATTCTTTCTGATATCCTCATGTTTCTTTATTTTTGAAAGAAATAAGTCCCACGTTTATGTTTTTTGAAAAGATGGCAGAGCTTGAACAGTGTGCTGGAGTTAAGTGTGTGCACCTGACATGTGGAAAAGAACTCGCCCTCCCCTCGGTCTGTTTAGCTCCTTTAAACTGAATTAACTGTATTAAGTACCTTTGGAAAAAAATATCACCTGATCCATGGATATTGTTGATCGGTGATGGGAGAAGAAACGTTCTGAGGGGTGTAATTCTACTGGAGGAGAATGGACTTCCATGGAACATGGGCCTAAAACTGCAGCTTAGCAGGACTTTAAATCTTGAATCGTAGGATTTACAGCCTCCATTCTCCTCCTTTACTGCAAATACAATCCGGCAGTAACGGTCTAACACGGGAACACCATCACCGCCTGGCTGATAGCTCACATAAAGGCAATGTCAGCCGAAAACTATGAGTTTATAAAAGGGGAACAAACCTTCGACAGTGACAAGAACATGAAACCCATTAACAATTTAAACACTCACCATTTTTTATATCTCCCCCTTCTCCCACCTTGAAGCTATTACAGGTCTGATCGAAGGCTTGGCCTGCTGAGTTTACCACTCCACAAGAAAGCCTATGTGCATGCTTTCCCTTTTCCTGAGACTATTAGTGGAGAAGCAATGCACTGAGAGCCAACTGAAGCCACCCATCTGGGCCACATGCTCAACCACACCAACTGCCCGCTGCACTGAGGGCATGAAGACACAGGAGGGGGGTAAGGACAGGTGCCGGGGTCTATCCAATCAAAAAGTCACTCTTTTTCACCTGGAATCCCTTTTCTCTATTCCCAGATGTTTAGACTCTTAAAATAATTCCATTTCTGGAGGTCAGAGGTGAGTACTGTGATCCTATGTAGCCAAAACAGTATCATCCATGCACAAGAGGAAGGATCAGCAAACTTGGGGAAACCCAAGGTTTGCAGAAGTACAACAAATCTTGCAGGGGGTAGCCCAGTAAGGATGGAGTGTGATCAATGGCCTGAGCATGCTGATTGACTTGAATGGGGAGCTGAAAACCAGAGAGAATGAAATAGGGTATCATGTGCATGCTTGGCTGGCTGAAACAGTGAACAGGAGCACTCTGCACACTAACATTTAGTTGCAAGACCCACCTGTATTATAAAATGATGAGTGTTGTCAATAATATTCAGTAGAAACGTATGGGCACTCTGCACATGTTCAGAGCAGCCTCTCTCATTATTATTTTATATATAAATTTGAGACCAGCCAATTGCAGGGCTAAAGCTAAATAAGTAAGAGAAAGGAAGCCAGGATCCAGGGCAAATGAAGGTTTCTTCCTTGTTTCAGGGTTCTGTTAGCAAGCATAGGCTGAAACAAGAACTCAGATTCAGATCAAACATTTGAAAGCATCAATACTTGGCAGCATTGACTCTGATTTGAAAGGTTGCTTTTTTTTAACTCACCTTTCATGAAACTTACAGTGTCTCCATTTCTTTTATTAGCACTCAATTTAGAGGCAACACTAAAAACAAGGTCTTCTGGTTTGTATGCTTCCTCCTTTCTTGGTGCACTCTAATCCTCACCATACATACATACATGTTCTTCAGCAAAGCAGTTTTCTTTTCCTCTGCTCCTGTAAATTTCCCTTGCTCTCTCCCTAAAAAGTGGCAGCTGAAGAAAGCCTGCTCCTTCAGCTTCTCTTTTAGGGTCTTTACTGTTAGCTGGTGTTCCTGGTTTGTTATAATGTTCCACGAATACCCCAAATTTAGCAATGAATTCTGGGGTAAAGAATTCAGGTGTGTTTGTCTTTCTGGAATCTACTTCAGATCCAAGGATCCCATCCCTCACCAGGTTGTATTGGAGCCTGGTATGCAAATATAAATGAATGAATCCTTGATCAATGTTAATGTATCAGGGCTGAAGCAGGAAGATCCATGTCTGGAAATAGTTCAGAATCTGGATTGACAAATATTGGGGGGGGGGGATGACAATCTAGGAAATCTAATTATTTTATGGAGCACTGAGATGTACCCATCCCTAGGAATGAGGAAGCAATTCATTTGGTTTGCCTTTTACAGTGGACCAATCTGATCTTATGCTCCCAAACTTGCTTGAAGATTGGAATGCAACTCCCAACCAGATTACACACTTCTCCAGGTTATCTGAGGCTGTTTTGGTGTGCAAAAGGTATTGCCAAAAATAATACTTTACGTAAAGGATGTGTACAGGATGCATATTTTTCATGTAAGCACATTGGAAAGTGTATACTTTATGCAAAAAATGTGTATAATTTACACATTTAATTTAAATATGTAGTTTCCCCCCCCAAATGGGATGGAGTAGGCATATGGCTGAGAATCAGTGAGATTAAAATGGTACAGAATCAGTCCATTCCTACCCATCCTTAAATATTTTTATGTGAATGAGAGTATCTGGATCGCAACCTTTTTCGCCCAGAAATTTGGCTATCACAAGCTGGCTATGTTATTGTATGTCCTCTCTTCACCCAATATCTATCCCACAGAACAGATTATCACCATGGTAACGGGGTGGGGAATGACAGGTGCGATAAGATGTTCCTTCCTGGGATTTTTCAACACTGTTGTTTTCCTGGGCTCTTTGGCACCTAGTAATATTAACGGTGTAAATATTTGTGGAAGCCACTGCTGAGTTCAATGTTAGGACAAGCCAGGATATTTGCAGGAAGAGAAAAAAGTAATGTTAAACTAACTGTGAACTCCTGTTCTTAAGGCAGGCAGGAGGGTACTTACTAGTGATGGGGGAGAAATGCACACAAGAGCAGCAGCACCATGATTATGAAAAAGGCAAAAATCCCAGCTATCAGTATGCCCTCTCCTCTTTTATCTTTTACTCTACCTACAACTCTGGAGATGAGTCCAAGTGGTGGAAGAGCTCTTTTGGCCATTCCTGTACTAAAGCATCTGTCCAACTGCAGCCTGGTCATAAACAGGGATAACTGCCCATTTTCTGGTCTTGCAAACAAATCTAACAGAGGTGATCCAAGTCATCTGGTTATTTGTTGGAAGACTTTCTTGTTAAGAGTCCATTCAGGTTCCACATTTGTAACTGCTGCAAGATGTCTTGCTTTGATGATAAGAGTTCCGTTAACTTAAATATTTTTTGGTTTCCTGGTGAAGGGAAAGGAATGCATACCTCCTGGCTTGTTTATACACATGTTCAACAACATTTTGTCTGTATGCAGGAAGATATGCTGATAGAATACTAGAAGGGCCAGCGTCACTGCTCTCAGTTCTCATCAGTTTATCTTTGGGTGACTCCTAGTTCCTTTAGATTGATTTGTCAATTCCTAGCTTCTTTTGAGTACCCTAGTATTATGAGACCTTCAAGACATCTGAATTTGCCTTGGAAGATGCAATGTGGAAAATTTCACCCTGGCATCATTTCATTGTATTTAGTATACAAATTCTTTAAATAATAAATTAAATTAAATATGGATTTATGTGCAACTACTCATTTATGGGCAACCAGCCACCCAAAAACCCTTCCAAATAATGAGTGTCCTTCATTAAAGGAATCACAGTGTTGAAGAGCCCACCATGCTATATATCCTGCTACTTTACCTCTCTCTGTGGTCTGCTTCTTAGAGCAGGCACAAAAGCTGCTGCCTAAAAAGATGCCCCCCCTGCATCTGACAAGTTCTCCCAACCACAGAGTAGGGAAAGGGGAATAGAAGGGTACAAGTGATCCACACCCCAGCAGTTCAAGGAAAAAAGTAGCAGTAGCTCAACCAAGAATGCTACTGGGAGAAAATGGGGGGGGGGGGAGAGAGAGAGAGAGAGAGAGAGAGTGAGAGAGAGAGAGAGAGAGAGAGAATGGAAGAAACCATGACAAGTAACAGTGCCTCTAAAGACTCCTAAAGGATTCAGTAGGGCTAGGATTGCGGCCTAAATCATTATTTTGTCAGGAAGAAAAATGCCAGTAAAATAAAGGAGTCGCACGACAGGCCCCCTATATTCTATTTCAGAAACAATATACAACCTTTTATTTCATTGTCCAAGAAGAATGGAATTGGGTTTCTATTTTCAGACTGACTTGGGCCCAGAAACACCTTACTTGGAGCATGCCCCCATTGTGATCCCTTCCTTGCCCTAGGCTCCAGTTTCAGCCCTGCCCCCCTCCATCAACCTGCAAAAATGAGGTTATTCAAAACCCAGCTTGCCTCCTGTAAAGCACTGGATGAAGGAAAGAAAGATAATTCTCCAAGTGCACAGTTTTATGGTATAATCTTTTCCTGCTATTAAAGAGCTTAATGCATGGGGCTGACCCTGATTCAACCAAATTTACGGAGCCCATTAAGAGTATTCCTCTGAGGAGGAGGGGGATGGCTCAAGCTCTTTTCAGATGCAAGGAGGAAACAATTCCCATTCAACCTGCAATTCTCCACTACACAGTGGTGTCGTTAATAAAAGAGAGAGAAGAGGGGGAAAAGAAAAGTAGTAGTCAACAAGGAGACAGGAAGAAAACAGTTTAGAAGTCTGGTTCTGCTGCAAAGCTTATTGTTGGGGGGGGCTTTTGGTGTAAGTACTGAGGGTCATATACATGGCTATGCTGGAACAGAAAGTCTGCAAAATGAATAACGAACGTTAAGAACAGCCTTGCTGGATCAGACCATCTAGTCCAGCAACTTTATTCTCATGGTAATCAACCAGATTTATTTGACAACTCAGAAGCAGGACTCAAAGGCAATAGCCCTCTTCTGCTGCTACTCCTCTATTCAAAGGAATAAAGCCACTGAAGCTGGAGGTTCCACACCACCACCATGATTAGAAGCCACCGAGGTAGCTGCTTATTGAAATTATATCTAAACCTTCTTAAAGCCACCTCTAAGCTATTGGTGTTATGTCAAGAAACTCCTCCCAAATTATACTTTAATTTTTCTGCTCTAACCACTTTGAGGTCAACATGGTTTGTTTAGTTCAAGAGGTGAACTTACCAATGGTGGGTTCTTTTCTCCTTTTTTTAAGTCACTGCCTGAGAAAGCACCTGTTAGGTAGTGGGACTTGCCAAAAAGCTCCCACATTTAAAATTAAAGCTGCAGTGACTGGAGCAAGACCTCTGGCCACCTCTCCTCATTCCCAGTGTGACTCTATTGACAAAAATAGCCTTCAAAGTATTTCACATTGCCTGATGAAATGGGTGTTGTGGTTTGTGTGAGAAGCTGAGCAGGTTGGTTGAGGTTTCAGGGACTCCTGTAGGTCCTTAACAAGTAGAAGCAGAATACACTATGCAAAATAAGCAACTTTATGCAAACTGTGGGATAACCAGCCTCTAAGCTCAGACCGCATGGCTCTTACAAGCCATACTCATGTTCTTACAACAATATTTTAGGAACTTTCACCACTGTAACTAAGCCAAGATTTACTGCCTGTGTTTTCAGACTGGTGTGTGGAAAAGTACAGGAACCTGACCTGTGGAGAGTTTGTAACTAAACCATTTTCAATTTACCAAACGTGTGGTCTTTCCTATGCTAAGGGAAGAGGGAAGTTTTGGAACTCACAAGGGCGTATTTTAAAAGGTCGAACAGCCTATATTTCTGTGCTTAATTTTGCTGCATATTTGTTGTTGTTTAGTCGTTTAGTCGTGTCCGACTCTTCGTGGCCCCATGGACCAGAGCACGCCAGGCACTCCTGTCTTTCACGGCCTCCCGTAGCTTGGTCAAACTCATGTTTGTAGCTTCGAGAACACTGTCCAACCATCTCATCTGCATATTAACTTTGCTGCATATTTAGTGATTTTAAATCTCGGCTGGGGTTAAATATTTCTCCAAAGAGTACTTGTCCCAAACCTGCATCTTAGCATCCAGAGAATTCTCCTTTTTTATAAAAAAAGCCTAAAAACTATTTTTCCTTGCCATCAACACAAACTTCCTTTACTTTGCTTACTTGCAGGTTCAAAACGTTACATTTTTAAAATGTGAAGAACACACAGACCTCAACGTACATGTGGGGGTGGGGTGGACCTATGGACATACTTGGTACAACAAAAAGTGGAAAGCAAGGCCATCTTTTGTCATAATGAAGCAAAACCAATTTTGCAAGCTCTTGTAGTGGAATGGTAGTAGTGGGGAAGCAAATATGGGTTGATTTCAACATGTATAACACATTACTGGAACCTCCAGTTGCTATGTGCAGAGAGAGCTCTGGACCTAACTCCACAATCTTTCAGCATAAATGGATAAATTAATAAAATATTATGACCCCTGCCCAGTATGTTTCACTAAGAAGAAACAAGAAACAGAACCCAGTTTTTCTAGGCCTTCAACTGAAGTGCAAACCCAGTTGTCTCAATGGTGTCCATATTCTCAACCCATGCCTGTTAAACCATACAACTTCCTTCTTCTTTGCCTGCTGCCCCAAACAAAGGGACAGCTCATCATAGTCTGTGTGAGAACATCTTGAAACGAGCTGATTAGCCCCCAAATGGAAGGAAGTTGCAATGGAGGCTGCTGTCATAAAACCGGGTGCCATCGTATTGAAAATGCCAGCAGATGGGGCCATAAACACTTCCTCCCCACCCCATTCCCAACGACCAGGCAGCTTTGGATTCATCTCTATCTTTATCCTTCTGTCAGGTCATAAATACCTCTCTCCCTCAATCTCTCACATCTGGGCCAGCTTATTTCCTGTTGTTAATTTTTAAGCCAAGTCAACAGAGGCGAAAAAGAGCATAGGTGACAGTGGTGGAATTAAACTGTGATCTTTGAGCAATAGGCCTTAAAAAAAAAAGCTCTGTGCGATGCAATTCCTGTAACTAAGATACTAACGGGAATAATACTTCCTGGATAAACAACCTGAAAAGGGGGGGGGGAGCTATTTAACAACTTTTGAAATATCGAAATCGCAATGGATGTCCCCACTTGTGATTGAGATTCTGTTGACTTGAAGCTGCAAGACGATAGTCAAGCATATTTTCACATGTGTCTGTATTCAGTTATTACATTAATATCATACCTCCCAAAATCTGAAAGCAGTGCACTTGGTCTGCCCTCTCTCCATTTTATCTTCACAATCCTGTAGAGCAGGTTAGGCTGAGAGGTACTTACTGGTCCAAGGTCATCCTAGTAATTTATGGCTGAATAGGAATTTTAATCCAAGTCTTCCTCATCTCAGACCAATACTCGAATCATTACATCATTCTGCAGGTGGACCATTTGAGGATGGAAAGTAAATGTGTATTAGGTGTCTAGCTTTGTGTGTTTTCCGGCATCTGTGCTTCAGCATGTGGTTTCTTCAACCCCCCTTCCTTTCCAACCATCACTGCCTTAGTATGAGTTTTATGAATATTTTGATAAGAATCTAGAGCAGTGCACAAAATAATAGATACATGAATGTTTCTAACATCCCCACACATTCATTTTGATGGGGCGTGTGCAAGTGAACTACTTGTTGAATACTGCCTATGGCTGCAACCCTAAACAAATTACTAGGGAGCAAGTCAATAAGAAGTCCGCCTCAGAGAGTCAAATGAAGTTCTGTAAAGAACAGCTGCCCAAAAGGAAATGAGCTTAGGACCCAGGGCTTAGGGCCCAGGGTTTGGATCCAGTATCTGTTTCCATGCCAGACAACAGTCTGAGCATCAGGGGAAAGCACTCCATGCAGAGGGAAACTTTTTTTAAAAAAAAATTACTTCAGTAGTCCAAAGTTAGGTCCTGGTTGAAATCAATCCTATGGTACATTGCATGTATTTTGGTATCTGAAGTGGAAAATCCAAATGGCAAACTCCAATCTGCCACACAACGTGATGTGATACAGACTACTTGAAAATTCTCCTGTGCACGCCCTGTTGAAATGAATGAGAGCCAAGAAAGAAAATATACTGGTGAATTGTGCTCTGTGGGTTGCAGGACACTCTACTGCCCTTAATCATACCCCAGAATTGCCACCTAAGGCACTTTGCCTCTTTATATGGCTGCCTCTAGCTAAGCCTTGTTAGAAACCTCAGAAAAAATAGACTAGTAAAAACTCTCCAATAATAGCAACAGGCGGGTACTGGTGAGAATAAAAAGACACTTGTTTCAAAAGCAGATTACCAAAGGCAACTTCCTGTAGATAACATAATGGTCACCACTGTGCTGGAGCTACTTTCTTAAACAGAATGTTGACCTTTTGTTTTATACATATATATTGGGTTGTGTGGCCATCCTAGCCAAAAGGGCAGCGGTTTGAGATGCTGAGGGGGAAATCTATAATAAGTGATCCAATAAATTTCAGCATTCCAACTTGACTGAGAGAGGAAGTTGGTTACTAGAGGGTGCCCCTCTCCTTCTCCATGGCTAAGATCCTGAAAAATCTTTCCAGTGGTGCCTGAGCAGTGCTTGAACACGCTGACAATCATTTACAAAATTGAACCATTGGGCAGTTGTGATTTTTGCTAGAAATGCAGTGCAGGCAACTCCTGATTTGTGTGAGGGTTGCATTCCGGGTCATTGTGCACTTGTGTGAAATAATGTCCAATTGAAACACCGTGTTACTTTCCGGCCCCATCCATGCTCCGCCCCCGTTCTAGCCTCTTAGTGACATCTTTTATGCCGCTTCCAGGTTCAGGGCTGTGTGTCTGTGTATGTACAATTGCACATATATCGGTCACACCTAAAATGAGGGTTGCCTATACTAAAAAAATTCAGGACTCTGGCAAAATTTCAACAAACACCAAAAACAAAGTCACTTTAGACTATCTTTGCCTCCTCTCTAACCAAGTACTGAGACGTTCAAGACTGCTTTTGTACAGTCAGATTCTCTTCCTGATGAGAATTCTAGAAACAGGGGTGCTGTACAAATGATCACTTTTTAGGAATAATGCACCCCCATGATCATAAACCCTGTTTCTGCAATAGCACTATGTTGTTAAATAAAAAGGAGAAAGCAAACATTGCTTGCTGAACAGTAGAGAGAATCTTGCTCTTGGGAGAAAGTCTGTCTCCCTTTCCCCACCCACTTTTAAGGTAGCGCTTAAGCAATAATCATACATCCTGCAAAAAAAGTTTAAGGTTCTGTGGAGATGGAGCATTAATGTCAAGGAAGGAAGTAGGCTTCCTTGTCCCCATTTTTAAAAGGGTTAATAAACACTGAAACAATGCCTTAGGGAAGAGATTAACCCAAAAAGAACTTTAAAGAATGAAATGCAAAGGGCCTTTACAAAATTGTGAAATAGTACGGGAAATGAAAATTCCTGCACTACTTCCTGCATTTCCACAGCCCTGTTCAGACATTCTACTTTTATCATGATTTAAAATATTGGGGAGGAGCAAGGATGAGCATGCTACCTCCACTCCCATCATTATCATCTTCACCCAACCATAAGTTGGAGGGTGAACTGCTTCCTGTTCTAGTCTAGTTTCTCTACTTGAAATACTCACACTCCCTTATGGAGAGGCTTGAAGAGGACAGTGGCTGGGTTGCAAGCTTAATGTGCTCATCCTTGTTGCCCCCTCAATGCTACTCATATGAGGAATTATAATGCCTGAAGAGAGCTAAGAATCATTACAGTGGTACCTCAGGTTACATACGCTTCAGGTTACAGACTCCGCTAACCCAGAAATAGTGCTTCAGGTTAAGAACTTTGCTTCAGGATGAGAACAGAAATTGGGCTCTGGCGGCGCGGCGGCAGCGGGAGGCCCCATTAGCTAAAGTGGTGCTTCAGGTTAAGAACAGTTTCAGGTTAAGAACGGATCTCTGGAACGAATTAAGTACTTAACCTGAGGTACCACTGTATCTTAAAAATAAAATAAAAAATCATGGCAAAAGTGGAAGAAAAAGTACACCTGAAACAAATTCACATACGTTTTGATTTATGGATTTTAATTCAACTCTGAATTTCGAACATCATCAAATACTGCTTTTGAAATTTGACTTTGAGGACTCTTACAAAATTAAATCACTGTGGAATTTTTAGGCAATAAATTTAAGGTACATTTGTATAGCTGTTTTTTTCTAAATTCCCTGAAATAGATAGCAGCCATATTTGGAAATGTTGAAAAAAACACACAAATGAAAACCAAATATAGAAAAATATAGTTTTGAACATCTCTAAGCAAATTCAGTTGTGGAGAGTTTGCATGATAATTCCAGCAACTTCTGGAAAGCCAAGTTCCCCACCTCTGCCTTAAAGACTAACAAATTTATTATGGCATAAACTTCCTATGGGCTGGAGTCCACTTCATCAGATGTACTTGTGCTTGAAGGCTGAGGAAGTGGACTCCTGTCCATGTAAGCTTATAATAAATTTACCACTCTTTAAGGTGCCACACAAGGCTCTGTTTTTTTAGTGGGTGATTTTAAATATGTGCAAACTAACGTTAATTCACTGTGCTATTATGAAAATCAGGGGTCCCCGTTTCAAAAGGCAGCCACCCTATAAAGAGGCAATTCCCTAATACATGGGTTTTCAGTTGCTAGTCTTTATAGCTTTTCATTATAGCACTCCACCAAGCGTGCACGCTCTCTCCCCCCCCTCTCTTCGTGCAGGAGAGGCTTCAGCGGAAGAAATAAAAAACCTGTGAAGATTTCCCATTCTCACTTTTGTTTCTCATAAAGACAGTCAGGCTCTGACATAAACAACAATTTACACCCAGCATTTATTTTGGAAATTACAGTGGCGTGTGGCTAACGCACACAGATAAATAATGTTTTATGGGATTCTGCAGAGTCCTTTCAGAGGAGCGGATGTTTAGTAGAAATAAGATGATTTACAAAATGGAGCACTCTGGATTTGGCTGTTAATCCTGGGAAAAATACAGACATACAAGGAGCTTCCACAATTAAAACGAATTAAAAGAGAGAGGGGATGGAGAAAGAAATGGAATCTGCTTTTTGGGGAGTGGGGTGCACTAGATGGACATACCCATTTTGCTCCCCACCACAGGCACAGTGATCATATCCAAAGCAACATGTTTTTGCATAACATCAATGAAAGCGAAATCCAGAGATCCCATATCAACGGTCTCTTTGCAGGATAGACATTTCTCAACTAGCAGCTGCCAGGTGATCCACAGCACTCAAACTGCAAGAATCTCCTTCTAATATCTGAATTTTTGACATTAATATGTCAAACTCCAGATACACACATTAAAGCTTTTAAATACAATCTGATGTCCAATAACCTGTGGGGTGCAGAATATGGTAAGCAGGACTCTTGAACATAGTATCCTACTGAACACTGCTGACTCCCATAACCTGTCATCAGAAAATGATGTTCTTGGGAGTTTGTCCAACAGAAATACAGGTCTCAGGATTTTTATGGATTCTAAGCATAGCTGGCAGGTGAGTTACAGAACAACTCAAGATCCCAGCCACACACTAAGCACCTATGTTTTTGCCAAACAGGACCCTAGAACCTTCATAAAGGATGCTGAATTTGGCTGCTTTACAGAAGTCAAGCACTTCCCCATTTTTTTCCTTGTCTTGGAGAAGGAAGAACCCACGGACAGCAAGAGAGGCAGGAGGCTTAGTCAGCAGACTGGGATGCTGGGGAGAACTGAGATTGATGAAGAAGACAATCCAGTCCAATGATTAGAATTCTGGAGGGCAAGAATAGCAGACAGCTACACACACAGAGAGAGACAGGATGCAGATGCAGGTCAGGGGTTTGAAGAACGCTAGGACACAAGGCTTGCAGAACCATGGACAGATCACTGGAGCCAAGCAAAGATCATCCAGCAATGCAGGAATCTTTTACCCAATGTGGGGTTCGAACCCATGACCCTGGGATTAAGAGTCTCATGATCTACCAACCGAGTTATCTGACTACCTCTCCCAAATACCCCACCCTCACTCATTAAAGAGGGGAGATCCTTAACGAGGCAGTCTGCAATTGAGCACTCAATTGCCTTTCCATTGCTTATATTCTAGTGTGCTCCATACACCTGTCTCACAGCCTCTGGGAACTGAGAAGCGAGTGGAGGGGTACACCTCAATCCCACAGGGGTTTTGGACTCAAGAAGAGTTGTCTTTCGTACAGGTGGGATAGAGTAGGTCTGTTTCAGGAATGAAAGTTCCAGGGGCCCATGGCTGCTAGGCTTTTCAGGTGGCACTGATGACCTGGATCTAACTAGCTCTTTGTCTGAGTCCTAGCTGCTGTTCAAGGCCAGGGCCATGACAATCCAGCCCAATACCCTGAAAGTCCAGCCTCATGCTCACAAAAGCACACCCCTTCACCAAGAACACAAGACACAAAAAGTCCAGGCTGAAACCTCAGAGTAAACTAACACATTTGTATGTACATATTTTTTTTCTGAACACAATTGTGAGGTTGACTAGGCTGAGAGAGTGACTTGTCCAAGGTCACCATATAGCTTCACAGGTGGCTGGAGAGTTAGACCTGGTTCTGCCTAGTCCAGGTTTAACACACACAAGTCCTACACTTCACTGGCTCTTAATGACAGAATGCTTGGCTGGCAGCCATTGCCCTTTAAGAAGCTACATTGGCTCAGAAGTAAGAACAAGGTCATGAAGGATTTCCCTGGCTCACAGTACGTCAGCCACCTGATAGGGTCAACAACATGGTTAATGGATAATGCAGCAGCACTTTTATCAAGCTTTCTTGGCTCTTTGATCTGACTACTTCTGGCATTTGTTCTTGTTTGTTAAAATGAAAATCAATTTAGGAGCAGTGACTCTGAGTGGACAGGCAGGTGCTTAACCCCTCCCTCACTGCTTATTTACAAATACTGGAAACTGCCAAAAACTTGAATGTTGCTTGACGCTCTGGAAAAAACTCACCAACCCTTCAAGAAAAATATTGTCCTTCCTTTAACAATAGTTTAAGATTCAATTATTTTACAAGCAGACTGTCTCTAATTGGTTTTTGTTTTGTTTTATGGCCTTCTATCCCTCCTGTTTTTAATTTAATATTATTCTATTATTGGTACTTTTTTGTCTCAGTTGGGGTGGGGAACTTTTGATCCTCCAGATGTTACTGGACTACAACTCCTATCACCCTTGACCAGTAGCCCTGCTGCCCGCAACTAATAGGAAATGTAGCCCAACAACATCGGGAAGTCCACAGGTTTCCCATCCTTGGTTTAGATTAAGGTAAAGTCATTATGATGTCCTATCTCCATACGTGTCTTGATATTAACTAGTTTTCAGATACTTTATCAATAGTAAGAGAAATAATTTACTGACAAATGTGGAAAAGGAAAGACCTAGAAGTAAGTAGAAGCATATCATGAATAACATGCTTGATTTGACAAGGTCAGCAAAGAAATAGAACTGAAAACATGTGGTAAAGGAGTATTTATTTTAGCATTAGGAAATGCTGGCAAATCTGTACAAATCTTTTCAAGCAAGTTAAGTTGTATCAACTAAGGAAAAGGTGTCTATGTACTTAGTTACAACTGTCAGCTGTATGTCGAAGTTGGTATCTTCTAACCTTAGAAGATTATTCTTCCATCTAAGAAAAAGGGCTTCCAGCTAAGTATGGATTAATCTGCTAGATCTGTCAACTTCAGATCTAGGTATCAAATGCGGTCCTCCATGCCATCAAGGCTGGTCCATTAGGGTGAATGGGGCGCTGCTCCACCAAGCTCAGCCTGCCCTCAGTCTGCCCTGCCCTGCCTGCCTTCTTACAGTCAGTCTAATGGGTGACACCACCTGTCAGCCTCCTTCTCCTTAGTCTCAGTGTTGTCCTTATAGAACTCGGAAGGGGAGAGAAAGGCCATGCCTATCATTGGCTCTGGCTTCACCTACTGCTTGACCTCCCTACCTTATTGCCCTATGAGCCCCAACAGACACCTGCTAGCAATGTCTCCATGCTTCCCTGACTGGCCCTTCAGACTCTCCTTCGGACGCAGCAATAATCAACCCTGTTCTGCACCTTCCTTTAATGCAGATTAATATGGGGAGAGGCAGTCTTTTAGATACATGAGTCCAAAGCAACGTAAGGCTTTAAAGATCAAAAATCAGCACTTTGAATTGGGCTTGGAAACAAATTTGCAGTCAGGCCAGAACCGGTTCATGCATTCTTGCCTTACTTAACAATCAAGCTGTCATATTCTATACGGTCTTCAAAGGCAGCCTCCTATACCACACATTACAGTAGAGGTTACCAGAACAAGTGGACAAGCACCTTGTCCACATTTTCAAGCCTTATCAACTGTGCCCTGCTGATTTATATAGGAGGACTACCAAGTTTGCTAGTAGAGGGGTATAACAACAAATCATTATTATTTTTTTTGTTAATTTTAGCAGCAGGTCTTACTTCACCAAGTATACTTGATTTGATCACAATGTTTTAAAGAAGCCAGAGAAGAACACATTACATGACCCACAAACTTTTGAAGTTGGGTTGCTTTTTTTATGCTATCTTGGGGGTGGGGGCATGAGAAAGAGCTAAAAGGTGAACAAATCAATTACAGCTAACAGGTGAATAAATCAATTGCACAGCATACCCTTCAGCTGTATGTATTTAATAGGTGACTTATTTTCTGTTTTGGTGTTAAAGTTGGTAGCATATGCCAAATGTGTATCTAATCTACAGCCCACCTGCCAAATGTACTGTTTGATGGGCAGACTCTCTTAAATTTTGAAAATGGTAATATTTGTGGAATGAGAGACTCTGACAATAAAATTGGAGAAGCTTATGAATTTTTCCTCAGTGCAAATAAAATAAAAGATAAACAAGCAAATGTTAAAATGTACATTCTTGGTTGAAATATTTAGGCAATTCTTTGGTGAGATGAGTCACCAGACATCATGGGAACAGCTAGTGTTTCTCTGCTGTTTTATACTACCTTCCATGAGAGTAGAAAGGAAGCAGCAGCAGCCCACTATGCGCAGTTTGCATAACACTTTGTGGAAAAAATTGTTCATATTTGTTCTGATATGGACTACAAGCTAATCACTGAGTCTGGCAATGCTTCTTAAGTATCTACTTGTTCCGCTATTACAAAGACTTTCCCAGTTATTATGAATACTTTTCAACTTGTGCAACCTGAGGAAGCCGACAACAGCCTTTGAAGTTGGAAGACAGACATTTGTCTTCTCAACCATTGCCACCTTGGTAGATTAAGACTGCCAGAAGGGGAACAGCAAATGGGTGTTGGAGGTAGATGGTAGTTTCCCATCTGAGACTGACCTTGCTCATCCTGGTAGATACTGTAAGTCTCTTGCTGAACTGGGCCCAAGTGGCTCTTTTTGTGTGTTAGTTCCAGTCCTACATGGGAAGGTGCATTCCAGAAGGTGGTGCTAGGGAATAACTGTTCATACCCTTGTACCAGAGGGCTTCATCTTGTTCCCTCTGCTATTTCACATTTGCATGAAACAACTAGGAGACGTTATCTGGGGACTGCAGTGTTGTGTCATTAACATGTGGATGAAACAACTCTCTCCTTTCCATCAGAAAGCAGGGACAGCTGAAATCCTTAAGTGGTGTGTGAAGGCTGGGTGTGAGCCAGCGAACAGATATAATCTTGACAAGATAGAGGTACCATGGTTAGAGGTTTGCAGTCTGATACTGATTCCTGAACTTGTTCCTGGAAGGTTAGATTGTGGTTATATCCAGGCATGTTTGTGCACAGCTTTGGCTGGTCTGTGATCTGTGGCCCTGCCTATAGAAAACTGATCTGCACACTCTCACCTGTGCTTTGGTTGCAACCAGGTTGGGCTGTATGCACTCTGTGGGGCTATTTGGGGCCCATTACTTGGAGTTTTTAATGCTACTGGCCTTTCATATGTTTCCAGGTCTAATTCAAAGTGCTGTTGTCAACTTTAAAGCCCTCTACAGTTTGGGCCTGGGATATCTAAAGGACTGCCTGCTTCCACATGGTTTAGTTCACATGTTTATTATGTTCACGTTTTAGTATTTTAGTATTTTGTTAATTTGTTTTTTACATTTGGATTTTTACTGTTTTTATTATTCCTGTGAGCAGCACTGGGACCAAAAAGGGGCATATATTTATTTATATAAATTAAATTGGGTATGTGTTTTTTCTCTCAAACCCCTCTATTTATACAGAAAGTTCCATCCTGCTCTTCTACTGTCTATGTAAGGTGCTTCACAACCCACTAATATTACAATATAGCATAAAAAGATATTTAATAAAAATGCAAAAAAATAAAAATGAATCAGAGGCAGGGAACTCTGTTTATTTTAAAATAAAGCATTAAGTTGTGGTTCAGCAATGGCTAGAAGGCCAAGGGTTCCCCATCCTATTCTAGTGCCAATGCAGTGTCCATTAGATTACCTGGCATTCTCATACTGGCTTACTTGCCTTGAGCTCCTGGCACATAATTTGGTAAGAACAGGTTCATGTGCTTGGGAAGCCCAGTTTGGGGTCCTGTTCCTGGAACCAGCTTTGGCCCAGGATTATGGGCTGAGTCTCTCCAGTATGCCCTGTTAAAATTAGACTTTGCACCATTGTGTAGAAATGTTCTCATTCATTCTCAGCGCCATGGATCAACATAAAAGATGAAGAACCATGATGTCAGTGGTGCACTGTGATTAGACTGGAAAGTAAGAAGGGAGATGCAAGGGGGGAAAGTCTCTCTTTGGTGAAAGAGGACACGCTTAAATTTTGGGTTGAGGGAGAGAGTCTGAGGAACTGACACCTCCTTAGTGATAGCTGGTGCCTCACATTTTCAAACCAGCAAACGTCTTGAAAACTGCCTGATCTATTCATTACAGCCAGCGGACAAAAATTCCACTGTCAATTCACACACACAGGCCTCCCATTAAAATTTAATGGGACTGCGCATGCGCAAGGGCAGCCCTTTCCACAATAGCTTTATTACCACTAAGTGGCAATTAATAACAGCCTTTATATATATAATAGCCTGTTAATATTTCCAGCCCTTGCTATCGCACAGTTGTTATGACGGCAATTGTGAATTAAGACCGAAAGGGGGAAGCCCTCCTTCTTTTTCCCTGCTTGCCTCAGAAGAAGTTTCCTTTCTGTTACCAAAAGTTTGCCTAGCCTTATTTTTATAGCTGGGTGAGAAAGGATTTACAGGGAGTTGAAATCACTGGAGCTAATTAGTTGAATGGCCCTATTATTTATCCAGGGACACGTACTACAATAATTGCTATTGCAGGTTTCAACCATCTCCAGGATATTAATTCCAGAGCTCTCATGTCATCTCAGTACAGTAAAACTTCCAAATGGCACCCTGAAGGTGCATAATCTCATTTTAAAACTCCTTTTTCTTCCTCTTTTTTCTAAGGGAACTGGCAGAATCTCCTTCCATAAAAGCTGAAAAGAAAGGAAAGAACTCATAATATTTCCCTCATAAGAAAACACTTATATTTTTCTTATTATATTTCTCCCCCCACCAATCCTCTGACCTTTTCTTCCCTGTTCTCATGCTTTCGATGATGGAAGTGCTACAGTGTGCCATTTATTTGAAAACTGGATCCCTATACTTCCCACCCAGTGATTGAATGAGATTCTACATGGTTTCCCCAAAAGGTTTTAGATGTCACACAGATAACACTGATTACCTGCCCCTCAGATGTGGGGAAATACTCAGTTACATGCAAGTGGGACAAACAATGCTACTTTGAACTTACCCAGAGAAATCAACTCTGAATTCTGCAAAACAAAGGCAATAGAACAAATATTCTCTAGACTTTTTAAAGCATGCACTGGAATTCAGCGGATCTTTTACTGTGCACATATATTTTGCATATTTGGACTCACTGGATCATGGGATTTGTACTATTCATGGTGCGCTGCCAATAACAACAAAGTATAAGAAACAGAATCAAGTGTTGTTTATATGGGAGCTGATGGAATCATATAAAATTTTACTTCAAAATAAAGTTAATTCAGAGAAAATTTATAGCCTTCGTCAGACTGTACTCACTTGCACTGGCATGCAAAATTCTAATTGATATTCTCCTACATTCCAGTTTTTCTAATGATCCCATTTATGAATGCTGGCGGATCTACACGTTTTAGAAGAAATAAGGTATAAAATAACTGAATTTAAGGTTGATGCTAAAATTATTTCAGTGCCCTAAAATTCAAATTCATCAATAAGATTTAAGACTAAAGGTTTTTTAAAAATCTCTCAAAGTTGAATTTTAAAAGCACTTACTTATTTTGCCAAACCTTTATTAGGCGTTACAAATATAGGCCATCATAAAACGTCCATATATAAAAAATTAAAATATATACAAATAAACTGCCATGTAAAATATGTAATGACAAGGATATTCATTGGAGTTTCTTCCTGCTAAATAGTGCCATTCACCACTCAAAGAGATGCTATTGACAAAAACTCAGCCACCCTTGTGGTTACTTCCGGGTTAATGCCAGGCAGATAGAACTTGATATTTTCCTTGTGCCATGATGTTAGACTACCTAAAAAGGGGATAGTGTGCCTTTGCATAGCTGATTGTATAATGGGCAGTAGAAAAGAACATGTTCTACAGTGTCCAGCACATTCAATGAACATCTGCAATGTCTTATCATTTCTGGGGATGTTTAAATATCTGCCCTTGACAAAAGCGAAGGGGGAAAGGGGGCATTAATTTTGAGATGTAAGTGACCCTGTTATTTGTTGTATTTAAATACAATAAATTTTGTATGGGAGCAAATTTTATTTACAGCTGACTCAATATTTTGTTTTAAAAGTATGATTTGAAAGGGTTTAAATGTTCTGCATGTTCTAAAGTTTTACTGACTAGATCATATTTTGTATACACTTTCCATTACCTAAAACAGCTTCTGAATGCTTGAATATACTTAAAATCTGACAATTGGATACCACATAAATTTATATTTTTACTGTGTGTCATATGAATCTATTCCCCAAAGAAAACAATTCACTTAGAATATGATTCCAATACGATTAGGAATCAATCAAAAATATGTGGTGGACACATGTCAGTTAAGGGTGGGCAACCAGTCAATTTGTGGTCTCTATGCATTTTCACAAGTGTTCATCTGTTTGATCCTTTTTCTGCATTAATGTGAAATTGGTTAAAACCATGAAAATTTCCACACATTTCTAAATGTATTTTCCCTTATAATACACATTTCTGAACACATTTTGATACTTCTTTTGAGCCAAGAACTCCATCAGAATAGTTGAGAAGCGTGAATGTCTGCGGACAACAAAGTTCTAATCTGAACGTTAATCTGGGAGGTGCAGATCAGGTAAGCTCATAACAAAATTCACAAAGATCAAATTTCTGAAGCTTAATGCTTAGCACAAATTAAGTAAACGGAATCAATTAGCAGTGCCCAGAATCCACCAGCAGTGTACTTTAGACTCACTTCCAAATTGCACTGAACATCAGCCAGTGGTTGTTTTTATCTACCATGCATTGTAATTAGTGCAGTGAACTCAATGACTGGATTAGCCTTGCTTTGGCCACACCCACACACCCACACCCACACACCCTGCTGTGCTCCTACAGTTAGTTCATGAGTGCAGGCCTTGCATATGGCTGGCATCTTGGGAGAACTGGCTGGGAAAAGCCATCACTATCATTCTTCAAAACCACATTTAGAGGTTAATTACCAATGCAAGGAACAAACAAAGTGGAATATCATGTTTTGCTTGTGAATTCCTGGCTTGCCAATGAGAGAGAATGCCAGATGAACCTTTGGACATGCTGTAATGCCTAACGGATTTTCTCCACAATGGCCAACCCCTTACAACAGGCATAGGCAAACTCGGCCCTCTAGATGTTTGGGGACTACAACTCCCATCATCCCTAGCTAACAGGACCAGTGGTCAGGGATGATGGGAACTGTAGTCCCAAAACATCTGGAGGGCCGAGTTTGCCTATGCCTGCTTTACGACAAGGCCTCTGTTGCCTCCTCCCACTCAGCAATGTGGTTCTAAGAAAAGCACCTAGATAAATGCACATTGTGGAACACACTTCCCAAGCTGGTTAGACCTCCTCATGCTCTAAGCTTTCTCCCTGCCCATCACTTCCAGGGTTATACATTGCCAAAATAGATTAGCCCATTTACAGCTAGTATATGCGCCTATCCTTATAAATACAAATGTACAGCTAAATAAACCCAGCAGAAATATGGGCTAAGGTGTACATAAGGGGGGGGCATACATAAACGCATAGCCATTCCTCTAAGAAATTTATCACACATTCCCCCCCCCCCCCAATGCTAGAATGGCGGCACATTCCATCTACGGCCTTGCACTTTATTGCCCTCTACGGTAATATTAATAACGGTAAAAATAATAGCATGATCAGATAGCATAAGCTTTAAAGAAATGCCCCATTGTTATTCTAATGTTCCAAAAATCCCTCCTCCCCATACACACACATTTCTCCACATTCCAGTGTTTGCTTAGCTAAGTGATTTGCAATTATTCCCCTCCTCCCAGCCAAACATTTTCATTCTCTATTCCACTGATGTGCAAGGAAGAAAGAAAGCCATTTACTGTATGTTGCAGAAAGAGGAAGAGGGAAGCTATAACATTTGTTTAGGAAATTTATTTTAGCCAATATTTCTCAATAAAATAAAGTGTATAAATGAAATCAGACTGACACTGCTATATTTTCCACCTAGCCTGCGAATTAGAGTGGCACTCGGCAGTTGTCATCCATTTTCTCTCACATCTTTCTTCATCTTTTATATTTTTCAGGAGGAAAAAACAGTATTGCAAGCCGAACAGAGCAGTGGTAAAAATTTGGAAGGGTGTGTGCATTTAGGTGTGTAAGAATGACCTTTTTTGTTTATATTGTGCATTTTAGGATTGTTCTGAAAGCACCATCACTGCCCTCAAATGAAATGTATGTACTTTTGTACTGGTGAGGCAAGCTCTGCGGAACAAAGGCCTTTTTTTCCTTTTCTTCTGAGTGGTTCAGTTTGGACCAGATAAAACCTAGCTGTGGGGGCATCTCTTGGCTAACACTCAGGACATGGCCAATGTTCTTCTTCTCCCAGTCCTTGAAACAGTTTTACAACTGTTTTCATAATGATTGTGATTTTTTTCATTCATTCATTTTGTAAGGTAAAAGATAAACACATTTCTGCAAAAACTCATTCGTGCCTCTTTTAAAAAGTTATTCATAAAAAGAGGACAGCCCTTATGGAAATGAGGGGAGAGACAAGACTGAGAGGGGATCCCACATTTTACTTAGCAATATGTATGGGAGGTGTATGTGGTTGCAAAGCCAAGTTCACACTATGGGAGAAGAACCTCCTGCAATTACTTTTAAGAATGCACATCAGCCTAGCTTTTGTTTTGCCATGTTGTTAAGCATGTAGCATGGCTCATTTGCTTGAATTATCTACCACACTTTCATTCTCAGACTCCTTTTCAGCAATGTTCCTGCCTGCTGTACATGGGATAGTATTTGGGACAGGAGTGTATGGATTATCATATTTTTATCCTCTCCAATGGTATAATTTCACCATCTCAGTCCAGAGAACTACCAAAGCCATATAATGTTTGCACATACATTGCTGCAACTGTGGAGAGAGTGTATATGAGGATCTCTACAAAGTAGAGATCACCACTGCTTAATGAGGTCACCACTGCTTGATGAGGTCATTTTCCCTTCACATACAGGAGGCTCCCCACCCCCATGTTATGCTCCCAGTACAACTGACCATTGTGAAACATCCATGGTATTGTGTAAAACACAACTGACCTTCAGCTTTTTAACAAGATTTCTATTTACTTCATCCAGCTTGCCTGGACATAAGGATTCAAATATGGCATATAGTTCATTGATCATTGGGATATGCAAAAACAAAGTAAACGGACTTAGAAGGAAAAGGAAAGGCTTCCTCTCCCGCACCCCATATTTGCTCCACTTGGATGGAGAGATTTAATCTCACAGCTGGAACCAGAGGGTCTCTCACATTTGCCAATTCTACCAATAAATTTTTACTGCTGGGAAGATAATAATGGTAATAACAGTGTAATTTTTTTTAAAGCATTCTATAAAGGGCTATAACTGTAACTTATTACAACCCCTCTTTAAGTAACTACGACTCAGGTATCATCTCCGTCGCTCGCTTAGCACTAGTGGGAGTTGTGACAAATCCAGGTTCAGTGGCTGTCCTTGCATCTCTTGAAAAAGCACTATTAGAAGCTGGATTAAATATAAAAGTGAGTCTTTGCATCACAGATTACAGATGTTCTTTCTGGATTTAAAAATACAATGCAGTATTGTAGGCAATACTGTTTACTAGGCCAAGCAACAACAGAATATAAACTTTCAAGGTTCAAAATAGAAACAAAATATAGGCATAAGCCCTGCTATTAAGCCAAACTCAGTATGTGTATTCTTTCAAGTCCTCAACTCAGACATTGGCCTGGTTCAAAAACACAATAAGCCATCCTGTAGGTTAATAAGACAGTATGACTGTGTGGGTTTCTGCAGTCACTATGGTCCTCCCCAGTCCATTTTACTGCTGCACAGCACACTGAGCCAGTGCATCATCCACACTGGAACTTGTGATGAAGCTCTCTCCTCAATGACTACAAGTTGTAATCAAGAACAAGCCTTGGGTACAGCTCATGGCTGGTGATCGGAGACCCCCAAATTCAGACAAAGTGCTAAACAAAGCCTTGGCTTATGTAAAAAAGGACCAGCTGAGAGCTTCTCTCTATAGAAAGCCACACATTTGTGCAGTCTCAGTAAGCCACAGTTTGGCTTTCTGTGTCATGCAAACCAGCTATTTCTCTATACCCACGAACATGGCAAACAGGCACGAAGCTTTAACATTATCTTGGATTCTTCCCTCTCCTTTGCAGTGTACATCCCATTAGTCACAACTCTTGTTACTTCTCTGTTGAAAATATTGTGAAAACCCAGCCCTTCCTCTCTGCTCCCTCATACTCAGGCCATCTCCTGCCTAGAGTACCGCAATTTTTTTCCTCTCTAGCCTTTTACCATCAAACTTTATTCTTCACATTTCTATCAAGAGCTCTGCTTCCCAAACCATTTACCTGTCCCATTGCTCAGACTCTGTGACTTCAAATCCTATCACTGGGTTCGTCATCCCCTTCTGGGACCACCTCCTTATCCTTACCTTTAAACTTCAAGGCTTCCCCACCCACTCATTTTATCTCTTCACTTTTGCATCCATATATCTCCAGATATGTGTGGCCTTGGTTTCTCCAACTCTACCCACCAACAGCCACTGTCTTCAATGAATCTATTCATTATTTCTTGCTGCACCTAACATACTTTTTAGAATGCCTACATGGTGCCACCTTTCCCTCTTCCTTCAAATCACAATTCAACATTTTCTTCTTCCATTAAGCTTTTTGCTTAATCTCCAATTCTAATGAAGCCTAAATACACATGACTGCATTTGTTAACTTGAATTATTTGTTACCCTTGGCATGTCTACCATGCCTCTCTCCCTCAATGCTCTCTAAATTTAGACTTTAAAGTCCTTGGGGCAAATATCTTTCTTTTGCTTATTTTAGGGCCCAGCTATGTGTCACAAGCAAATGTGTTTGGTTAGCTCAGGTAAGTCAAGCTGACCTCCTTTATGCAGACCTCAGAACATATGCTATATGCTCTAACATGCCATAGGTTGGGATCTTGATAAGGTTCTTGTACTATTCATGGTGTAGTCTTGTCATACAAGGGCACTTTCACAAGACTATTTTACCACATGGCTAATGGCAATGACTCTGCCACCTTAGAAATGATGGTCTGACTTGGCTCCAGAGTATCACTTTCCTGGGCAGGATGAAGGAACTGGGAAATCAAATACATTTTGGTTTTTTTGAAGAACACAGAAGCTCAACAGCAAAACAGTTCATAATCATTCAAATCAATTAACTAAAATCAATTACTCTTGTGCTAAGTTTATGTGGTAGTAACTCCAACAGAAATCAACAGAAAATGTGCATAAGATTACTGCCAATGAATTCGTCAATTAGCTACACTGATTAATCAATTAATGCACCCATCTCTAATAATATAGATGGTTGGGGGAAAACAACCACTTTTTTTTTTGTTACTGATGTGCATAGTAACCATAATTAGCATGTATGCTTTGCTCGGAAAAAGCCACCCACCCACCCCGCGGCTATCATTACCGGTGACTTTTATAACCTGCTTTATAAGAGGTTATTAAGGAATATGCCACAGGATGGTAATTGCTACCTAATATGAATAAGGCATTTTATGAAATGGCTCTTTTATTTAGACTGTTAACTGGAAAGTGGTAGCCATTATAAATAAGAAGGTGTCTGTGTGTGGGGGGGGGGGAGAGCGCAAGCGCAAAAGAGCACAGTAGCTAGCTTACAGAATGTGCAGTGAGATCAAGGCTTTAGAAGTAACACAACACTTGCACAGTGAGTGTGTGTGTCTGTGTAACATATGCCATGAAGCACTGGGAATGCTAAAAGTGTGTGGCTTGTATACTGTTGTGAATGAAGACCCTGACAACACAGTGCTTATTTTTTAAAAAAATCAAAAACAAAAAACAGAGGTATTATGGTTCAGGCCATGCTTCCCAGAAGGAAAAAAACCCCAGATTTTTCAAGCGGTTCCAGCTTGAAAAGTTGGATGACAAGAGCACCTCTAGGCCAACACTTCTGTCATCACCAACATATCCCCCCTCCCAAATCTGAGAGTAGTTTTTGCAACAGTTTTTATGATGGGGGGAGGGGTTGGTACACAAGAACAGCTATGCCAGATCAGGTCAAAATCTTATCTGGTACAAATTCCTATATGCAACCAGATCTTGGGGCTACCCAGATGCCTGCTAGAAGCCCATAAGCAGGACCTGAATGCAACTTCACTCCCTCCACTTGTGATTCCCAGGAGCTAGTCCTCAGCTCAGCCAGTCCCAATACCTTGTTTTCCCTCTACCATTGCCTTACTTTTCTGGACTACATTATGGAAAAAGATATCTCCACCTTCGTGGAGAGAAATTAAGTGTTGTACATGGAACTATAGCTCAGTGCTATCACATACATACTTCACACACGAAGAAACAAAAATTGACAGATTCTTCCATTCCTACTGTTGTAGTGTATTGGGAGGCAGAGGCTGAAATGCCATAGAGCTGAAGCAGTATAATATGTAGGGGGTCCTCAGGCTAATCCAGCCTGCCTGGCCTCTCAAGCCCAAGCCCCAGAATTATCTTCAGGCAGTGCCCTCTCCCCTCTAGACCAACCTGCCCTCCACCTCCTCACCCTCCCTAACTGGGAGAGGAATTACTTTCATCTCCATCATGACATACTGATGTTGTTGGACTCCCATCATTCTTGACCATTAGCAATGCTGGTTGGGGCAGATGGGAGTTGTTGAGTCTGTTTGCATTCTTGGCGATGGGACCCGTTCAACCCTTTGACTCTCCCTCCACCTCCACCTTAGCTAGCTATGCCAGTTGGCTAGGCGCCTCTTCATCTACCCTGGGAACTTTCTTTTCAGGAGGCAGAGTAAGAACTGGCCCAAATAATTTCTCCTCCCTTACAGAGGTGTGCAGCAACAGCGGCACAGGACCCTCTTTTCCATCACTACCTGAACTTTGCCCACCCCCAGACCCCAGCCTCATCTGACAGAGCCTCCCATTCTCACCCCATCCTGGCTGATGCCATGGAACCCATGACACATCCTTAGTAACAGGTGATCAGAAAGAGAGCTGCTGCTGCCAGTCAGAGTAGTTAATACTAGATCAGTTCTTTAGTGAGTTGGTAAAAATATTTTTTGACACTGGGCACATGGTGAATTAGAATTCAAATTGTGAATTCTTGATATAGTTGGTATTTGATTAGTCCTTTAAAATCACAAAGTAGTGATTAGAGAAGCAGGGGTACCCTTCCTTCTCTTGCTTATCCCTTTTTCCAGAGAAATAACAACTGCAGAGCACAACTACCTCCAAACCTGAGACGCAGAAGGTCCTGTTGCTACCATGAGTGCTGCTGCATGCTATCCAGATCTTATTTCACATTGAAATCTGCACCCCGACTGACATCCCATCTGTCTATACAGAGAAGTCATGTTAAAAATCTCCCCTTTCAGAAACTCATAGTGTCACCCACAGGTAACACAGTCAAACTTTGCAGTCTGGAACAACAGTATCGTAACAGGCAAGAAGAGCTTTAAGAAAAGAATTCTTTGTGGAGTGTTTTAAAGGAACAAAAAACAGGCAACCCCCACCTCACCACATCTAACAATGTGGCAACACATATCCCTTACCCCATAATTAACCCCACTTGGCAGCCTGGGCATAAGTTTGAGCACCAAACACTGATTATCCACAGGCACCTTGACATTCACAAATTCTACTACTCTTACAGGTTTTTAATTTTGAGGCAAGAGACTTTCTGCCTCTTTGGGAAAAGCAACAATGTGCATTTTAAAAAGTAGACATAGTTGTCAACCTGCAAGCAACAAGTAGATGGCACTGTAGCCATTGCAGGATGAATTTTCTAATGTGCAAAATGGGAAGGGGTGGCAGCAGGGGGAGGGGGGAATGGGAAATAGTCTTCCAGCAGTGACAAACATGGAAAACAAATAGGTCTTCCAAATGTTAACTCTTCTGCCTGTATCAGATTATTGCAAAAAAGGAAATAAATGAAGGACATCACAGAAAGAAGAAAAATTGATCTATTTTCTAAGCTGTTCGAATAAGCCTGCAGGTCCAAACATTTCATCAGCTGTTTTCCCGGTGAAATTTCAGAGTTGGCTCATGGGGTGTTGAGAGGAATGAGGGGGGGCATGCTCAGATCATGCAAGAGCTGCACTGTAACTCATTAGTAATATTTTTTTCCGTAGGGTCCCCATTAAGCAAAGCCACCAGAGTTAAAATGATTCATGGGTGAAAATCCATATAGAAAAGCATTACCGTCAGGGCTCTCTTAATACACCATAATTAATATCAATTGAATTAAGGAGAATGAGTTAAGCAAAATGTTATTATACACAATGCGAACACAGCAGCGGGCCCCCTCCCTCCCTTCTAAACCAAAAGTGATGCTTTCCCATATTTCGGCTGCCATGCACAGACCAATAAATCCTCCTAAATTTGCCTCCCAAGGTCAAAGAGGGTAGAAGATACATGTATATGATTTTCTACTCTGCTCTGGGAGAAAAGAAAAGATGATCAGGGGTCAGTGCCACCCACAGTACTACTTCCCACTTCAGACTAACTGAGACGATTACAGGGCTGATTCTCATGTTATTTATACTGGAGGATCCTATAACACGTTATGTCATGCTGGGGTGAAAATGAGCAGGTTGTTACCGCCATTTATGGAGAACTAGAATAAGGTGTAGTGATGGTATGGATGTACTACAATAAGCTTTAAAGGTTTCAAAACATTTTTGAATAGTGTTGCCAGAATGTTGTCAGAAGAGGCAGAGACAGTATTTGGGTGGTCTTTTTTGAGTGCATGTGTGTTTTTAAAGAGCAGTGCTATGGTTCGGACTTACTTGGGAACCTTGCCATTTGCTTTGAAGCCGTACTCTTTAATTCTACAGGCCAAACTAGACATGGCATGGAAGTAGGAATTGGGGGAGAAATGGTATTCAATTTGCACTTAGATGCGAACCAACCTAATTCACAATTTCAGGGGCAAAATACAAGGATTTGTAACACACCTATCTTTCAAAATTCACACTTTGCCATATTTTGCAAAGTCAAGTAATGTGAACAAAAATGTGGTGATGGCTGTTGGTCAGTGTGACTGGTAGGGCACAAGATAGGGACACCAGCAGTAGGTGGCGCCAGAGTAACTGACAGGCAGAGCCACCCCCAACTGACGGTAAGGAAGAAGGCAGGTAGGTGGTGGTGGAAGAGGGCAGATTGAGGTTGCTGGGGCAGTTCCCCGTTCACTCTAGTGGATCAGCTTCCACTGGAAAAATATGTACTAGGACAAAGTGTGCCTAAAAACACATATATTCATGAAAATAACACACAGAAATACATGGTATTAGGGGAAATTGGTTTGCAAAAAATGAGCATATTGTGCAAAATTGCACAGAACAATGAGTATGAGAAATTTGCACAAAACACTGATGGATGTGGTAATAATAATAATAATAATAATAATAATAATAATAATAATAATAATTTATTTATACCCCGCCCATCTGGCTGGGTTTCCCCAGCCACTCTGCGCAGCTTCCAACAAAACACTAAAATACAATAACCTATTAAACATTAAAAGCTCCCAATCACCAATCTAGCTGCCGCATTCTGGATTAGTTGTAGTTTCCGGGTCACCTTCAAAGGTAGCCCCACATAGAGCGCATTGCAGTAGTCCAAGCGAGAGATAACTAGAGCATGCACCACTCTGGCGAGACAGTCTGCGGGCAGGTAGGGTCTCAGCCTGCGTTCCAGATGGAGCTGATAAAACAGCTGCCCTGGACACAGAATTGACCTGCGCCTCCATTGACAGCTGTGAGTCCAGAATGACTCCCAGGCTGCGCACCTGGTCCTTCAGGGGCACAGTTACCCTATTCAGGACCAGGCAGTCCTCCACACCAGCCCGTCTCCTGTCCCCCCAAAACAATACTTCTGTCTTGTCGGGATTCAACCTCAATCTGTTAGCCGCCATCCATCCTCCAACTGCCTCCAGACACTGGTTGTTTTTTAAAGCACAAAATGACATAGAAATGTGGTGAACTGAATTTAAGATTTGAAAAACACGAAACAAACCTCAATAGAGAGTTGCCTACTCCTACACAGAAGACAGAACAACCTGAGTTTTTAAAGCGTTCGTAGTAGCAGTGGAGAGGGAGGCTGATTCAGATTGGGACCACAGATACAGAGAGGGGAGCTATCCATTTCCCTACATACACACCATTTCCCCCAATTATAATCCATCCAAAGCTATGGTTCCATGGGGCAAAACATTCAAGTACCATATGTGGCAAATAAAACCCACCTCAGCTATTAATAAAGAAAATGGCACTACATTCCGAATCTGAATTGGTGGCCTCCATGGCTGCTATTATTCTTTAAAATAAACAAAATAACAGCGACGTGGGAGATTCTATTCACATATATCCTGCATGACATCTGGGTTAACACAGCGAATGGAGGCAGAATACCCTTCCCTAGTGGGGAAGAGAAAGGGATTCTGTACATGCTTAGAGGTACATTATTTGTTCATAACTGTTTCTTTAAATAAAGGGCATTGCCAAGAAAGGGAGCAGTGATACAAATTGGGTGTGGTTAAAGGGGAAGCTACACCTCAGCACCACCTGAAAGAGAACAGCCACATGTTTTTCTACTGCTTGTGCAAAAGCAGCCGGGGGGGGGGGCGGATTTTGATTGGAAGAACTGGTGGAAGCGAAATGGTTAAGCATCTCCCCACCATCATCAGCACTCTTCCATTCAGATTTGCTGCTGCTTGTGGCCACTTTTGATTAAAATGTTAAAAGTCAAGACTGTAATCCAACATGTAACAACATCACATCACAAATGTTGTGGTATGTCAGGAGCCTATTCAAAGGACAACAACATTAGTTAATGTTATATATGGCCTAGAAAATAAGCCCTCAGGAAAGAAGTTCCAACATTCAGTTCCAGTGTACTGTGTGTCAGAGTGGGGTCAGAGGCTGGTTGTGATTACTCAGAGGCAAGGAAAGAGGTATAACAGTGGTTATCTGTTATTATTACTGTTTTGCATATTTTCACTGAATCATTATTTCCCCCCAGCTCTAGCCAGGAGTCAAATGAACACATGAAGCTGCCTGTAATATATGCATTATCAACTAAGTACCTGGCACGTGGAAGCTTTTAAAATAATCAACAGTGACCCAGGAGGCCAGCCCCTGCTGACTCAGAGGTGTGGTCTGAACAGGTTGGTTACTGCTCTATGCAGGGTCCCAAATAATGCATCATCCGAAATAACATTTGCTTAGCCACTAATGTAGCTTGTATTTCTGCATGAGTTTCTGCATGAACAGCTGAAGACCACATACTGCCTATTATGATGATGATTATCATCATCAATACCACCATTAGACTACTACCTTTCATTACCTTCAAATTCAAGAAGTAATTCCCAAGGTATATATTTGGTCCATGTAGCACAGTACTGACTACTCTGATTGGCAGCAACCCTTTGGCGGAGATCTTTCCATTACCCACTGCCTGATATTTTCAACTGGAAAAGCCAAATGTTGACCTTCAGACCTTTGGCAATGGAAAGCATGTGCTCTACCAAGTCATGGCCCTCAGTTGGTCAGGGTTTGAAAGGTTCTCAAAGGAACAGGAAAAATATGAATTGGTAACCATTTATTTTATACACACACACACAGGTGCCCTAGGTAGAACTTCAAGGTAAAGACAAAGAATGTGGAGTCGGACAAAACCTGGAGGGTCACAGATGAAGCAATAACTGAATTTAGAAGAAGCCACAGCAGCAGCTGACAGGTATGAAGTGGTGTCAGGGAGAAAATCAGACAGTTACAGAAGCAATCTGGCAGAATCCATTAGGGGCTTAGAGCTTTCCTCACGAAAACCCGCTCTTAAGCTCTCAATCAGAGCAATGGTA